>NC_137560.1:10081889-10681889 GCF_963082525.1 Nesoenas mayeri
TCCGCGCCCCCGCCCGGCGCGGCCGCGCGGCAGCAGCAGGTGGCGGTGGCAGCAGCGAGGGAGTTAACCCCGTGGCAGCGGCAAGCAGGAGGAGGGGGACTGAGGGGCAGGCGGCAGCAGCAGGAGGAGGGGGACTGAGGAGGAGCAGGCAGCAGGAGGAGGGGGATTGAGGAGCAGGCAGCAGCAGCAGCAGGAGGGGGATTGAGGAGCAGGCGGCAGCAGCAGCAGCCGGGTTGCTAGGGATGGAGAGATCCCGTGTCACCCGGATGTGAGTGTCATGTTGGCCCAAACTCTGAGGGATTTGGCAGCGGTGAAGCATCAGCAGGAGGAGGAGCAGCAGCAGCCCCTCGCACGTCGCTAGTCACTACCATGGGGGTCGGATAGCGGGGAGCGCAGGGGGCAGCGCACACCTGGCTTGGGGTGGGGGGAGTCTCTGCCCTTTTTTTTTTTTTTTTTCCGTTTTCCTCTCACACACTGGAGAAAGTGAGAAAAATGCACCAGCAGCAGCAGCAGCCGGAGCGGCACCCAGAAGGTAAGAGCCGGAGTGCCCACCAAGGGCAGCGGCGTGCCCGGGATTGAGAGGACGGGAGAGCGGGGGAGGATTTATTAGGGATTTGGGAGTCGGAGATTGGGGGGATTAGGGAAAGGGTTGAGGATAGGGTGGTTTTGGGATGGGGAAAGGATGAGCGGTTGGGTTCGAGGAGGGAATGGGAAGGGCAGAGGAAGAGGTGAAGGCGAGATAAGGTGCTGCCCTCGGCATGTGACCAACATGGGAGCGGGTTTATGCCTGTCTGTCTTTTGCCCCGAGGCCATTAATATCAGCTGGCTGCGCTGGGGGAGGACACGGCTTGGTCTGTGTTTCCCTCTTATTGGTGTAATTGTGAATAAACCTGCCTGGAGATGCGGCTTCCCCGCGCCGGAGCGGGAGGGCAGCGACGGGTTAGGGCCGGGCGGGGGTGCGATGTGCTCGGCCCCCTGCCCTGCCGGGGCGCCTCAGCGTTAATCCCCCGCGGCGGCCGCTTCCATATCCCCCAGTGTTGTTTGTAAATGATTCCTGCCTCCTCAAATTAGCAGTAAGTTTGTGGTGCTCCCCCGGGGAAAGCAGGCACCCGGGCTTTGTTTCCAAGTATCGATTTTAAAAGACGATGGGTAGATAGGTAGATAGATAGGTGGGTGGTTTATTTGCGCCCAGCTACGTTTCATAGCATCCCAAAGGGCAGGCGGATGGCGGGCGAGATGGCTGTGCTGTTGCTTTTTTATCTGGGGGAAAAAAGCGGGGGGGGGGAGCAGGGATGCTCTGGAAAAATGTTGGAGATGAAATTCCCACCTTTGCCCCGGTGTCACCCGCCCCGAGGCGGCCCTGCCCCCGCGGCTCCCGGCCGTGGGTGCACCGCCCGCTGCCCAGCGCCGAGGCCGTGTCCCCCCCGCCGCCATCCCGGGGAGCCATCTTAGGGCTCCCGCCGCCCCGCGCCCCCGGCGCGCGCTGCCGCCCCCCGCGCAAGCAGGGGCGCGAGCGGAGCGGGAAGCGGCGGCCGGGCTCGTGCGCACCCACGCGCGGTCGCGGCTCTCGCGTCTTTCTCGTTCCCCCCGTGTGGCAGAGCGGGGGCTGCTGCTTGTGCTTCTCCCCCGCTCGACAAGCAGCGATCGCTGGGGAGCGGTTTTCCCCTCCTGCCTCGGTAGATCCGTTTCGCAGTCATCCCGCCCGCCAGCCCGAATTCTCGGCACGTATGTTGTGTATATGGTGCCTTTCCTGCATTTTTCTTTTTTTTAATCCCCCCACCCAGGCATCTTCAAGTTCGGAATCTCGCTCAGGAGTCTCTCCTTCCTACAGGTGCATGTAGGAGTAGACTCTGTTGCTCTAGTCAAAGAGCTCGCGAGGAGAGATCCTTGCGGGGAGGTGTTTTTTTGCCGCCTTTGCTGTCATCTCGATAGAGGGGACTTTGTCATTATGTGGAAGGTGAAGTCTATTTTTTAAATCCTTGTGAAGAGGCAAAACCAAACCCCGTCCCTTTACAGTGGTTTCCCGGTTGTAATTTCTAGTGTGAAAGATACCAGTACTTTACGAACGTGTTTATCAGTAGAGAATTCTTTGAAAATGCAGGATAGGACAAGCTTTAACTTGCTTACAGGACTTATCTCACTCCCCCCTTGTTGGTTATTCTTAATTGAACAATGTGCAAGAATGTTAAACAGCTACAAAGTTCTACAGCAGAATTGATCTTGAGGAGTAGCTATTTTTTATTGGACAAACATGGTGACAGGAAAGCTGCCATCCAGTTAGGAGAAAATGCAGTTAAGTGGAAGATTCAAAATGTGAAGTGTTTGTGTCTTGATGTATGCATTAAACTGGAAGTTATCATACTGGTTCCTGAGCATTTTTTGCTGCTGTTCAGTCACATACATGTGCATACACTTTTGCTCTGTAGTATATTGAGTGGAAGAACCCCACTGCCAAGAGGTTTTAAAATATCTGTCAGATATATTGTGACACACTTTAACATAAAACATTATAACCAAATACTTTTTTTTCTTTTGTCTCATAGAGGCGAACTATGCAAGTAGCACCAGAATTCCTCTCCCTGGTGACGGACCAGCTATTCAGTCAAACAGTTCAGCACCATCCAAGCAAACTGTTCTATCTTGGCAAGCTGCAATTGATGCTGCTAGACAAGCAAAGGCTGCCCAAAACATGAGTACCACCACAGCCCAGCCTGTAGGATCTCTGTCCCAAAGAAAACGCCAGCAATATGCCAAGAGCAAAAAACAGGGTAACACATCTAATAGTCGGCCACCCCGTGCCCTTTTCTGTTTATCCCTCAACAACCCCATACGAAGAGCCTGCATTAGTCTAGTAGAATGGAAGTATCCTTTGATACAGTTTCCTTTTTTACCGCTTGTTCCTTGTGTTTTCTGAATGTATCAAGGGGATTGTTTTACAGCAACTCTTGGAGCATCACAGCCTCAGTTCACCTGCAACTCTGGGTAACTGTCATTAATGTTGGTGGTAGTTAGTTTTGCTTAAATTGCTGTTAAAGATAGCCTCTTAATTTGTGTCATAATGACATAGAATATAATTTTACTGAAGTAACTCAAAGTCAAAAGAGCTTACAGCTGTTCCCTTTTTCTTAGGGTAGATGAGGGGAACACATTCAGAATTTTTTGAAGTTACAAGTTTATGTTCTATTCCAGCAGTTTATGTTCTATTCCCATCTTTGTAGTGCATTTGTTGCCCTTCCAAATAAGGTTGACTGGATAAGAATGCATCAAGCAGGGTTAATTGGGAGATGACCTAAGATGTCAAATCTGTGTCTTCCATATTGCAATTTGGAGTGTTGTCATTAGGGAAAATGAGTCAGATGTAGAAATCTTTTTTTAAAAAAATATTTTTCAAGTACTAAAGAAGGGAAGATTTTTAGTTAAGATAAGGACTGTAAATATATACAAGTGTCTGAAATATGTTAATATTTGGAATATTTACAACATAGATCTACTACTAAACATATTTGGAAGCATGTACGTGTGTAGATAGGCGATCAGATATACTGGCCTGGATTCATGGTGGCTTGTATGCTGGGCAGGATTATTTTATCTTTAGTTCAGTGATTATGAATTACAAGCATGTGGGTTTCTTTGTCAGAACTGATAGCATGTTGATTTGGTATATTATTTAATTCTCAAGAAAAGGCTTGAAATAGAAAATAGTTTTGTTGAGGTACGAAGAGAAAAATGTTTGCCTGTTAGCCATGGCAACATCCCTGTAGTGGGAAACAGCTGTTCAAGAGAGTAGACTACTGAAGTAAAACTCATTTTGTTATTTTAAACAGAACAGCCAACCTGGCAATAGGAACTGTTACTCATTTATAGGGCTTTTTTTTTTTTTAAATTATTTGAACATAATTCAATTGCCAATTAAATATAGTGAAACAGAATTTTCTTTAATTTAAACTGGTGAAAGTCCAGCTCATTTAAGTAAATTGGCCTCTACTTGGCTAAGGTCAATTAAATGAAATTACTATGGATCTAGAATGGAATAACTCAGGGCAGAGCTTGTTCCAGTAGCACTGCATCTTAAAACAAGGTTGTCAGTTTCTCGCTGGTATGGTTACTCTTTTCAGTCTGGAGAATGTGTGTTGTAACTTTATTTTGTACACAACATAGCAGCTGTTTATGTTGATACACTTTGTGGATGTAAACTCAGCCCCTGAGGTGACAAACTTTTTTTATGTCAACAAACAAAATTTAACAGGTCTTAAGGGGCATATGGGCTTTGTACTAGCTGCCTTTTTTTTTTTTTTTTGTAGGAAAAGTATTATAAATGATAAAAATATGCTCTTGAGTATATTCAGTACTCTTCCTTCAGCCTTTTGTGGGACTCTTATGGACATTTATCAGGAAGTTTTGCATTGACTTGAGGAAAGGGTGTCAAAAATCATAGTTAAATTCCAAAATACTCCCTTTCCCAACTTCCATGAATGGGTTTGTTTGGGTACCTCCATGTCTGTAGTTACAAGAAAATTGGGAAATGAAAATGTTAAATGTTTAAATGTTAAAATGAAGGATGAATTTTATATATGAATTTCAAGAAATATTTTTCCTTCTGGAAGGCAAAAGGTATCTCCGGGTTTCAACTGCTGTTGTCCAGATATGTTATAGAAGGGTAGCTGCAATTCACGCTGTTGTTGGTGCGAAAGCCTCTCAGTGTGCATGGCTGCTCAGCCAGTAATGATATTCTGTTTCCCTGTCTGCTTACCTAAACTTTCATCTGTCCTGGTCAAAGCAAAACTGCTTGGGATTTCAGCTGCCAGGAACATGAAGAGGGGCTCAGAATTTTCCTGTGTTCTGTGTGCAGCTTTGTAGCTCTCACACAGGAGAACAGTTGTGATTTGCTGGGAATCCTTCTCATATCCTGCTGTAAACTCGATCCCAAATAATTTTCCTCCTTTGGACAAACAAATTGCTGTTAATATTAATGAGACCTATGTGAGGATATGAGGACAGAACAGCTTGATAAGTATTCCTTACCCATCATGATGACCCACGTATTGATTTAAGAGTGTATAATTATATTCATCTCTGGAATTTAAAGTGCTCTGTGGCAGCAAGAGTAATAATTTTCTCTTTTTTCAAAATGAAGAGGATGTTGAAAGATCATTGTGATGGAAAATAATACGGTACAGCAGTACAACTAAAGGTGATGAAGTGTTTGTCACAGTTATCAGTCAAAAGATTGCCTTAAAAGTAAGACTTGTTACAACCGTTGATGCTGAAAGGAGAATTGGACTTAAAAGTTTATAGATACTCATAATTCATGAATTCCTTAATGAGATTTTTCCAGACCATTTGACATATTTATACTACTGTCTATATTTGCCAATTGTGTGGCCTTAGCTGTTTACATCCCATTCCCAGAAGATGATTCTAATTCAACTAATCATAATTTGGTAAGTACTTTTCAGTCTTTTATATTTGCTTACTATACTATTAACTTGATGGTCATGATTAACTGCTAGTATTTGAGCCTGTATTTTGTATAGATAATTTTAGTAAAAAAACCCAAATTGGTATATAGTGATGCTTCAAAATAAAATGTGTATACGGAATTGCTTTGCTTGTGCACCCCTCCCCGCCCTGTCTCCCCCCCCACCCCAATTTTAATGTGTTCCCTTAGGTCATGCGTTAAAAATAAGATTTTTCAGCAGTGCCATTTTTTTGGAGGGGAATGTACATTAATATTATGCTGCACCTGTATGTATATTTGTGTGGTATAAAAACTTTAATTTGAATTTCTATTGCTTATATTAAGTATGTCTACTAGTTGTTATTGTGTTTCTGACACTTCAGTCCTTCTGAAGTTTTACTGCCTGTCCAGTATACTTGTCTGTTTATGATTTTTGGTGGTGTTATTTAGTTGTTTATTTTACTAAATATTTTAGTTTTTAATGAGAGCATGGTGGGAAATTTTACATTAATACATTTTAAAGTGATAGGAACATCAATGTGATCTTTCAGAAAAGGGGTGGTACTGCATGAAGTAGTGTGTGAAGATGTATTTCTTAGATTGAAAATAGTATACAAGCATTGTGCTTGAAAATATATCCTGAAAATTAATTTTATTTTGTTATTAAAACCTATAAAGGCTATCATACTGAAGGGTAATATTGTGAATTACATTTCATAATTTGGTTGTTTATATTAAACACCATATTGAAATAGTGGAGTGCATGTTGTTCTGTGCACTCAAAATCTGCATGTGACTTTGAGGGGCAGGGGAGGTTTGTTCACAAAATAAAGACTTGGATAACAGTAAGTAGGTTATTTTGAATTAATTTACCTGGAAAACAGAGTTGATATGAGATCTTCTATTTATGAACATGTTTGTGTAATTTGTGGTGTGCAAGCTTGTTTATTTTCCAAAAATTATTCTGAGCATATGACCCATTTTATATATTTTTTTGTTTCTAAAGTTCATCAAGATTAAGCAAATGTGGACAGTAAAAAATGCTGGCAAAAGACAGAATAATTCAGGGCAATGTAAGGAGTGATTTATGCAGCTGTGTAGCCAACGATCAGTCTTTATCTTCCCCTCATCCCTTTTTTTTTGCTTGTTTGTTTTTCTTCCCCTGCAAAGTTCAGGCCTCAAATCTCAATAGCTGTCAATCCACCAAGATATCCACTAATAACTAATTTCATAAAGCATTTCTAATTTCATAAAGCAGTCACTTGTGTCAGAGGCTAATAATTTTGAAATACATGTTAGCCTAAACAAAATTAACACTAAAAACATTTATTATTTCTGACCTAATTCTACAATGCACTATTATTTAGAAAGAAATGGGCATTTTTCATCCCTGATGGTTTTTCCTTTTATTTGTGTAATGTGGCCAGGTTAGTCTGAACAAAATTACTTTTTTTCTTTTTTTGGTAAAAGATCCTTATCCATTTTAAGTTGACAGGGTCTTGAAGACCCCAAATTATATGTATATGAAGTTTACTTGGAATTCTCTCAAATTCCTGTTTAAATTTGAATCCTGTTTATACTGATGTTAAGCAATTCTGTTAAGTTTGCTCGAAGAACAGAATTTATCCTGACAGTGTACTTCCAGGTACTGGGACAGCTTTAAGCCCAATAAGAGAACACATAGACACATCCTGTGTACCTGATCTAATTAAATAAGTAGTTCTGGAATGAGCAAAATTGGCTTTTCTTACAACCAAGGTTCTGAATAATGGAATACGCTAACCAGCGCTCTGGGTTCGCATCTCTTCCTCTGCTGTTTCCCTGACATTTTTCCTGGTGTGGACCCACTTGGTTGAACTTGCAGTGTGGATTCAAGAGTATTGTGAGGGAATATCGAAGATGACCTGAGTTAGAAATCTCCAGGCTTGCTTGAGCATGCATTTCCTGATACTTGAGGTGTATGTACAGATCTATATTTGAGATAGAGGGCTATCAGTTGTTTTATAGTGGAAGTAAGGGTTATTCTGTCGAATAATGTTCAGATCCTTTGTGATATTGGTCTAAAAACCAGGCCAAACCTTAAAAATCAATATTAAATCTTACAAGTCTGATAGGATTCTAATCCCCTGCATGTAGACAAGTTTGTCCTCCTTGAGCCCCACACTGCCAGTTTGATCTTGCAAGGAGACTGTACCCCATTCTGGCTTTGATCCAAGTTCAAAAGCTGAGGGAAATGAGATGATCTCCTCTCTCCTTCCAGCCCAGATGTTGGGTCCTATCAGCCCCTCAGCCTTTTGTCCCTGCTTTCCTCTCTGGACAGAGGCACCATCGACACCATACAGATTGCAGCACTTGTATCATTTAGTGCCTTGTTGGGAGGGCCCAGAGTGAGGAGCAGGAGCATGGTCTGGCTCCAGTGCCTTCACGTCCTTATTATGTAAACCCTGAAAGTTCAGCTTTAGAAATTTTAGTTTGCGTGTGGCTTGGTTCTCGGGGAGTAAATCAATGTTGCTTCATTGAGTTGAATAGATTAATTGCTTTCCATCAGCTAACTGAACTGTCTCTTTTTTTGTTTGTTTGTAAACTGAAAAATTAAATATTTATAGCTGTGTATTTTCGTTTGACAAATACAAAATATACATAATTTGTAGTCACCTATAGAGAGATGAAGCAATGGTACAAGAGGGCAAAAACCAGTGGAACAATGGTAAGTGGGAACTAGAAATGGAAACTTCACCAGTTTTGCTTGGGCTAGTAGAAGACTGCTTGCATATATGAGAATCTGAGCAGTCAAAGTGTTCCTTCTTTATGACTTCAGGGAGTCTGCAATGGCAACATCAGTCCAAAGGTGTATGTGTAGAACAGGTTTTGATTTTTCTTTGTGATGGGATGGTAGAAGACAGTTTCTGTATGATGGTGTGTCCACGAGACCTGAGATAAAATTTCTGAGTCTGTCTTCATCTGTGACTGAACCAGTGAAGCACTGACCCTGTGTCAACCACCCGACTGCTGTTTGGGCTGAGAATGAGCACTGGTTTTACTTTCTCATGAATCTTTCAAAATGTGGTGTCTAATCAACACAAAGTCAGTGATATGTTGCAGTAGTAATGGCAAAAGAAATTTTAGCACAAATTAACCAAAAGTATAACAAACATTTTAAGAAACAAGTAGATGTGTCTTTAGTGAAATAACAAAGCAAATGTATGCATATTTACGCTTTTTAAAAAAATAGGGTGTATTTTGAATATTGTTATTCTTATTGTTACTATTTTTGTTGTTATTATTATCTTCTGTTGTTATTCTTGAATATGAGTCAATTTTTAATCTTAGATATCTTAAGATAGATGTGAGAAGCTTCCACACCCTTATTTTTGGAACAGTAGACTGTTTATAGAAAACTGACAGTGCAAGCTAAGTGTGAGGATGGGATAACTCTGTGTTTCTGTGTTGGTCACTCATCTTTGCTGATGTGCAAGCTGTGGTTATTGAAGTTTTTGTGACAGAGCCAGCATCATGCTATATCAGATGCTTACAATAACTTAAGGAAGCAAGTCAAGGTTTCTTCAGATATCAGTGACTAAATTAAGCAGATGGTAATCACTGTTGCAGGATAGGAGTCCCTTTCATTGTTAGAGTTTTTGATCTTCTGAGCAGACAAGCTTAGATTTCTGTTTTGCCTTTTGGCCATTCTCTGAGAGCAGAGGGTGCACTACAGCTGTCTTCTTGTGCAGTGCACTCATGGTTATCCTTATTCTCTCTCAAGAACGATGTGTTGGTACTGGGTGATTAAAAACCAATGCATTTCAAACAAAGCAGAAGTGCAGACTTAAATTCAGACTGGATTGTGTGTGACCACTTGCCAGGTGTTACAATCTGGTGTTCTGTGGGAAAATTTATCTGATCCTTTGTCTAAAACACCTTGATCTGTGTCTGTGGTGTGTGCAAGAAGACGCAGGAGGAAGGGATCATCTTTTCTATACTTTAAAGGGAGTAGTTCTCCCATGCTTTTCTATACTGCATAGAACTTTAAAAACAGGTATTGAACTTGATCCTGAGTTCTACATAATAATTAGTCCCTAATCAGTTATTGTTCTTTCACAAGTGGGTCCAGTTCTTCCACAAGTAGGTGCGTGAAACTATTATTGAACCAGAGGAATTATTTTTCTGTTACTGCAGAACAGGGGCAGTGTGCTCAGGGATGAAATAAGCTCATAAGCTCACTACATCATATTTTAATGTTGTTTCTTTCATCTGCCTTCAGAAGTTGCAGGTGATCTGAACTTACCACACTTGATTCAGCTCTAATTTTGACAGTATTTCTTGTCTGAGCTTGATAAGAAGTATTTTCTGGCAGGAAGGTTTCCTGTGTATATCTTTCTTCTGTTTCTATATTTTTAATTTTCCCCCATCCCCCCATCTGTGATATGTTATTTCCCTTAATGTCTTTTGTCTTTAACTTCCTACTTGTTTCTTTCTTATCTTTTTTTCCTTGCCCTCTGGCTTCCCCCTGTGTTTACTCATCTGTTTGTCCTCTTCTGCAGCATACTTTGCTCTATCTCACTCTCCTCAATTTTTCTTTCATGTATCATCCTGCTGTACCATATTGTATTCTCCTGTGCTTTGCCTCCTACTGACTTTCCTATTGGTCTGGCTAGCACTGGGCTTCTTCACAGTGTGCAGGCAGACTGGCACAACACAAGTCTGGATTTTGTTTATTCTTTTCCATTCCTTTTTAAAAGAGTAAATGTGAACAATAAGTAGGCATCTGTCTATACAGTCTATGAAAACTACACCCCTGACGTGAGGTGTATTACATCTCCTGTGACTAGACCATGAAGGTTTTCACTGGTGACAGTGTTTTATTTGAGGAGAGATTGACAGCCTGTGCATTTTGGGAGACTTGCCTAAATTAGAGCAAATTGGCAAGTGCAAAGTCACATCAGTAAACAGCTTGACCCTAATGCATCAAGGACTGGAACCTAATGATGATTAAAGGGTCCATGCTGCTGATAGTAGGAATTTTCAGCCTTCTTTCTGGCTACCATTGTCAGTGGGGAACCCTTTCAAAGAGTGAGGCTCTGCATTAAAAGGAGGTCACTCCAGCTTGTGCTTGCAGACCATGTCAGGTGATGGTCTTGACCACCTTTTCTTCTTTCTCCCAGGTAGTTGGGACTGGGAGAGCCATAGTGGGGGATGCTGCTGCAGAAAGGTTATGTTTGTGTTCTGTGTCTCAGGCAGAGATTTCCTCTGTAAGTAGCTTTAGTTAGACCTTTCAGTGACTCCACCAACAGGAAAGCCAGTGTTGTCCCTGGACTGTTAGCTGTGCCTTCAATCTAGGGCACAGCTGGAGAGTGCTCTTAAGAACTGGTTGAACTCTTGACTTGGAGGTCAGGCTTCCTCTTCTCATCTCATTAGCAGCCCTATGACTCATTCAGTTCTAAGGCCACATGACTAATTAATCCATCAATTGAAAAGAGTATCCTCTATATGCAGCTTCTCTGAAAAGATTTTTGTAGAATGTTATTAATTTTAACCACATTTAGAAAATAATTCTAAAGACTTTTGTTTAATTGCTAAATGTTCTAAGATGTATTTTAGAAGGACTTCATACTCATCTACTGTCTTTCTTGTGTTTATTTCTCCAGTGTAGGGTTCTTTGAGGCCTGGGTCTCTCTCCCCTCACTTCAAACATCTTCTGGTCTAAATTTTATTTTTGATACCATGTTTCTAATCTTTTTCTACCTTCGGGTTCTTAGCTGATGATCTCTCCTAATGTCTTTGTTATCTGGCATAAAAGTCACCCAAGTAAATTTTTCAGGAAAGATGCAAGATAATTTGGACTCTACTGAAAATACTTCATTTTGCATATGGGAAAACATGATGGAGACATTACAACATTCTGTGTGCCTTTAGCCAAGCACCTGGCTACTGGTTCTAAAGGCACTAGATTTTTAGGGGAAAATGTCACTAAGTTTAATTTGAAAAAAAGATTCAAAAATATTTGATTTAATTGTATCTGATATACCACAGGAATTTAATGTTGCGTATCAAGTCAGTGAAAGGATTTTGTAGTTCTGTGTATGAGTAGTCAGGAGGGCCTGTGAGAAAGTCAGTAGGTTTAACCTTGAAAAAGAAAAAAACCCAAACAAATCAATCAAACAAAAAACCCAAACTGAAACACCCAAACAAACAAAACCCACCACGAAAACACACTCCCCACAAAAAAACCACCCTCCCCCCCATGTTGGGAGCTGTCCTTTTTCTTTTCACACAGGCTTAAAAATGAAGAGGTTTGAATTTCCTCCTCCTCTGTTTTTGTGTCAATATGCATATGTAAATGCTCTGTTTTGATCATTTTTTCCCCTGCTATTTTTAATGTACATCAATTACCCTGACATATTCAAAAAAACATAAAGTAACTGTTTAAGTACTGGAGCAGCCTGAGTTATTGTTTTGAAAATTAATAGTAAAGTTGTGTGACGGTTATTAGGTGAGACAGTGTGCATCAGTAAGTAATCTTTAATAGATGACATTTCTGCAAGGCGATTATTAAAAAATGTTATAATGCTGTACTCAGCCCTATCTTCATATTTCAGGTTTTTTTTTTGATTACTGGCAGCCCTAAACTTCCAGTAGTATGCATTGCTTTGACTTTTACCAGTGCAGATCATTTATTTAGAAAACCTTTTTCTGTTGTACTATAATGCACATATCTGCAAAATACTTGAAAACTCTGAGTTGGTAGTGATATATACCCTCTCTGTCCTGCAGCCAGTTCCCAGGCCTATTCTGTCTAGTCTGCCATGTACCAGTAGCATAAAATAGCTCTTGAATTTTCTTGGTAAACATAATTGCATGTGTCAAGTCCATCTCTAATGGTGAATTAACAAATTTTATTTTGCACTCTGGCTTAGGAAAAGGGGCATTCCTGGAAGAAACTTATGACCGAGATGAGTGGCAATTTCCAACTGGTAGAAAGGTCACTTGGGTTTGTGGATGTTTGGGGTTACAGGCTAGTCCTTGTTCTTTATTTTGTGTACCCCAATACAACTTAGCATCTGCCCAGGGAGGTTGTGGAGTCTCCTTCTCTGGAGACATTCGGAACCCGCCTGGACATGTTCCTGTGCGACCTCACCCAGGCGTTCCTGCTCCAGCAGGGGGATTGGACTAGATGATCTTTTGAGGTCCCTTCCAATCCCAAACATACTGTGATATTTCAGCACAGATAAAAATGGCTGTTTGAAGTGCAAGGTTATGATAAGAAGGTCCACAACTTAGTTTTACAGGTTTCAGTTAGTGAAGTTATTTTTGCAGTGTCCCCTTTTCTTTTTTTTTTTTAATGCAGGACATAGCTTCTCAGTTATCCAGACCAGAAGACCTTACAAGAAGATGTACTTAATTATTCCCGTTTGACAGGAAGTGTGTTTTCCATGTTCAAAGTTGCAAGCTTGTTCCAGTGGGAAATTCCTACTAAGGGCTTGTCTCTCCTTATAAAGAGCTGCTAGTAGTGCCTTACTAGCAAACTGCCATGGGAGATGGAGTGTACACCAGGAAGAGTTATTTTTCTATGATAGCCTAAAGCCATCCTTCCACTGCTGCACTGGTAGAAAGCTTTTTTTTCTGGTTTAATTATGCTGTGAAAGAGCAGTGATTCCCCACCCTTCTTTTCACTTATTCCTTGCTTGATAAAGGTATGCCTGCAAACTTCTAAGTATATATGCTTTTCACAAGAAAAGTAAATCTGTGTACTTCCAAATGTATGTAATAATCTTATTAGTTACTGTATCAATGGAATTGGTCCGTAGGAAGGTGGTTAGATTTGACATTAAAATTGTTGCAATTAAAATCTAAAGTGATCATTTAAGGTGAGTGGGAGGAGTTTGTACTTTTCATAGAAACTATTGTAATAGAGTAAAAGTTGATTTTTAAATGCTCTGAAAAAAAACCATGAAGAAACCTAGGTTATAAAATCAGTTTACTGAGTGTATGTAAACCATGTGAATTACTAATTTCCTCCAATATTGAGCATGCAAATTTAACAAAATATTAATCTATGGTTTTATTCTTTGACAGTAGCTGCTATGCTAAAGGAAACCCAGACAATAGTTTCTGAAATTTTTACTTGAAAAATGAATATATAAATTTGAGAATCTTTACGTGTTGCCATGTATCTGTGCCACACCAAAAGCTGTTTGCCATAGATATTACTTGGATTTGCTTTATAAAACCTGTTTTAAAACTCTAGGTTATGCAGAATATGGGTATTTACTTTGCTTTAAAAAGATGTTTTGTATAAGAAGTGTATTATGCATTGAGAACTGTTTGTTTTGTTTTACAGTCTGTGTGTGAGCCCTCTGTCTTGAAATATCCCAGAGTTGAGCCCTGTTGCTTTTGAAAGTGCTGGTCAAGACTTGTGTGCTTAATTTGAGCAGAAATGCAAGAGTTCTGGGTGATTTTGAAAAGCTGGTGTCTGGGTACTTCAGAAGACTTATGTAGCTGTTGAGATCAATGAAAATGTATTTTCTGATCTGGTGAGGTTTAATGACAAACTATTTTCAGTGATGGTTAATTGTGTGATTTGTTTTACCGTTCTTTTTGCAAGAATTCACATTTGTTTATCCTGCTGTCATGCACCAAAACCTCTCTTTTGCTGGGCCATCTGGAAGGACAGGGCCATGGAGAAAAGTTAAATGAATATATGGTGATAGTGAGAGAATGTAAATAGAATGGTTTTGCTTTTCAGTGTTAGGTTGTTGTTGTTATTGTGTAATCCTCTGAAATAAAACTTTGATTTAATGAATTGCAAATACAATACTATCCCCCTTTCCCCTTCAGAGGAGATTGAGGGCATGCCCTTAGTTCCTGCTTGTATCAAATTCACTTGGTAGCACTGATTAGCAGCTTACTGTTGTCCATGCTTTTTCATAGTCATTTTTATGAAGAAAAGTGCTTTTGGAGCTCCATTCTTGTAGAATGTCTCGACTAAACAGTGTGATTCTTCTCAGAAACCTGGGTGCTTGACTTTAGCATTTGAAAGGAAACTTTAAATGAAGATTGGAGATTTATGTTTAAAATTTAACTATGAAAATAACATTTTGAATGAAATCAACACAGCTGACCAAGGTACATAATTTGCCTATTCACTGTTAGTGGGGAATATTCTAGAATAATACTATAGTGATTGATAGTAATATAAGACTTTGAAATTATGAACAGATTGATTTGCATGGATTTATTCATATAATTATGAACAAATACATTTTTACTATTTTTAATATTAAAAGGAATTGTGCCAATACATTCAGTTTAGTTGCATGGCTGAAAGTCTGGGCAGTGTCTAGCTCTGTTGCTAGTGCATGATGGCTTTTATTGTGGTTGCTTTTCATGTGGGTAGAGAGCTGCTTACAATTTTGAAACCTTGTAGAATTATACATGTTGATAATGTCATTATTAAAGATCTGAAGCTTGCTACTTGTTACTGTGGTAAATCACGTAATACAGACCGTGATCAGTGTTAGTATAGCAGAAGGGATGATGCTCAACACTAACTTGCATAAGATCAGAAATAAATCTTCAAATTCAATTTTATTGCATATTTTCTAAGAAACTAATATTTGAGGAAGGTAGTTCAGTCCAAAGATGCATTTGGCTATGTTTTTCAGTTGTCCTCTTATATGATATAAAACAGGTGATATGTTGAATTTGATCACACTTGACAGATGAAATACGCTTTACTAAGCTACCAGGTTCAATTTCGGTAAAATTTTGGAGAAGATCCGGTGGCATGAAGTAGCATACAGAGCCAGTTACATTTGTATGGCATAAAGGCTGGGAAGCTCTTTACAGTGTAAGAACATAAACATAAGAAGAGTTCATTAATAAGGTTCAGTAGTTTAATTATACTTTTCTGGGTTGGCTGACGGTGGCTGCAGCAGTGCAGCAGCCTCCAGCAAGATCACATCTTATGCCACTCAGCTAATCGGAAAAATGCAGTCCTTCCAAGGTGCTGAGTAGCAAATACCCCAAAGCTGCATTATGTTTATCAGACATTTTGTTAGTGCAGCTTTCACTCTGATGTATTTATTATGGTATTATGGTGCTGTTACTTTTTTTTTTTCCCCAAATACTTATCCAGAATCCTTTAAAACATGTACCAGTGATGCGTGGCTTAAGTAATTCATTGTAAAATTATATGTAAGTAATTATACACTTATCTTCATCCCAAGAAGACTTAATAGTTCTGAGTTCAGGTGTCTTCTATTGTTCAATAATTTATTTCTTGCTATAGCAAAGAAAAAAGCTGAAAGAAAACAACTTACCAAATTATATAGATCTTGGACTTTTTACAGAAACACATAGTAGTAGAACAAGGGATAATGGCTTTTAACTGGAAAAGGGTAGACTTAGATTTGATCTAAGGAAGAAATTCTTCACCATAAGGGTGGTGAGGCACTGGAACAGGCTGCCCAGAGAAGCTGTGGATGCCCCATCCCTGTCCAGGTTGGATGAGGCTTTGAGCAACCTGGTCTAGTGGAAAATGCCTGTGCCCATGGCACGGGGATTGGAACTTTAAGGTCCTTTCCAATCCAAATTATTCTATGATTCTATGTACATTTATTAAAATGTCTCAAAATCTCTTCATGTGACTGACTTCAGAAAAACTAAACGAAAAGAATTCAGTGATAAAAAGGAACAATGTTTAACCCAACTGTACCTAAAAGTCTCATGGTATTATGCTTACTACGGTTGGTGCTCTGATTGCTAGAGCAACAATGAAGGATGAATACTGTCAGGTACAGTGTCTGACTGGCCTGCCTCAGTAGAGCAATGCAGGCAGCTCTGCCTCCTGCTGAGGTGCCTCAGCTGCTATAACTCTTGAGGTACAGTATAGAACAGAAAGTTTCTCTGCATTCTAGTACCAAACTCAGTGGTGCTTAGAAATGTTTACAGTTTGTCTTAAATATAATGAAACTGTCACATGTAAAAGGAATTCTGTAAACCATGGTTTCAGCAAAGGCCATGTAAATTTACTGGCTAGTGATTCAGCTTTATGTTTGTGTTGTCATGGGTGTGTTGGTGTAATATAAGCCCATCTTAAGACCAGACATGCTGGCCATCTGTATTCTTAATACAATAAGAAGACCTTACACTGACCTCTGAAACTCACTGGAGGCTTTGCAAGCTTAACACTGAGAGGTAATGCAGATTGAGCATAGGTAAACTGAGCATGCACAGACCTAGTCTGTCAGCACGGGTTAGACATGTGACTTTTAAAGGTTTCTGTCTCCTGTAGTAAAAGACTATCAGCTGCTTCTCACATCTATGTTTTCCCTAAGCACTGTGTGGCTGAGAGCATTTATCAATGTGGATGAAAAATACATGGGCTGCAAGTAGTGATGTAGGTCTGTAACTTCTGAGAGTATTTCATTTCAACCAAATACAGAAGAAACAAAAATTTCAAAGTTATTTTTACATGTTTTTTGAGAACATGAAGAGACTTTCTGTTCCCTCTTTCCCCCAACGGCAGGATACAGCAGGAGCCCACGTCATAGCAAAACTCATCAACTAATGCCAGGCTGTAGGGATGAGACTTTATTATTGTGCTTACAGAACTGCTTGTCTTCTCTAAGAGGAACAATGAATTATGTGGGTTAAGGAAATAAAATGATTTGCTGCCATAGCAGAAAGGGTACAAGCAGATAAGGATAAGATTGCTAGCCAAGAACCTCAGGAATGAGCATGGAATTTTTTTTAGTTTGCCCCTGACTTCTTGTGTGTTCTTGAGCAGACTATTTATCTTTTTAGTATTTTAGTTTTCAACCTGTAAAAATAGTTTTCTGCTCTAAAAGGATGTCAAAAGAAAACGAAAGCTTTAGACTGTGAAACATTAAGATATGGTGAATAAGGCTCATATGAACAGTAGAATGAGATCTAGGGAGTTCTCTTAAAACAGTTTCTTATTTTTGCCTTTTTTTGGAAACACTTTGGCTGACTTTCTGGTGAACACTTTCTGGTGAATTTTGTTGTCAGAGGCTATATTTTAAGTTTGAGAACGTAGAATGTTTTGGCAGCAAATTTTGGTGAAGAAAAAGTGATTGGTAGTGGCAATATAGGAACAGAAGGAACAGCCACTGTTCCCATAGTGATACAGCAAAAGCAGTGACATTTAGGTAAACAGCAGCAGGAAAGGAAATTTGGGGGAGTTAATGTTAGATGTCTCAGCAGATGCAGTAAGCTTCCATGCGGTGTTTCATGTGTATCTGAAAATGCAAATGTTAATCTTCTTTTTGTTATATTATTAGCACAAGCACCCCTCAATGTTTGGTTGGGAAGTTTGGTGACTTGCTTGAACAGGTGATCTGTGAATGAAACCAAAGCAGGCAACATCCTATTCAGCAGAAATTGCATTTAGCAAAAGACAGCAGGATATTTTGAGTGTTCACAAATATGCTAATATGAACTGTCCATCTGGTGGGAATGGTACCACCAAAGGTGTTTTTAACATGATCGTGTGACATGTGGATGATGAGGATATTTTTATAAACGCTTGCAGCAATGTTACTGTTGGTCCAAATATTATGTACTTCTTAGCCCCAAATAATAAAAATACACGGATGAAAACTCAAATGCAGAACGTTAGCATTCATTTTACTCAATGAGTGCCAGTGCTGAGGCATTACCTGATGATGTGTGTACAAGAATGGGGCTTTAAATGCTGGGCAGGAAATGAATTTAAGACAAAGGTTGTGGGAGAAATAGAACACTGGAGATTTTTTTTACATGGAAACTTACGGGGAAGTTCACTAGTCAGTGAAAGCATGGATAAGCTAAACTGTCTTCTGAGGTGTTGCACAGTAAGGGGTGTGGGGCTGAAAAGCACTGACTATGGGAATTTTGTATCAGAATCTAGTTTCTAGTATGGCATTTCAAAGAGTGTGTGTTTGAGATATACAAGCTGTAATATTAGTAGCCGGTAATCTCAAAATAAGTCCCTGGCAAATGTGAAGGACAAATTAGGGTGCTAGAGGTCCAGGCATTCAGGCTCTTTTCCACTTAGTTGTTTACTTATTTCCTTTTTCTACTTTTCTCATTCTTTGTGAGAAGCAAGCTGGTAATGGAGGCTCCAAGCTGTTATTTTAACAATAATATAATGTACTTCTTATCTAGGCAAGTAATGGAAGCTCATACTTTCTTTTGTAAACTGTGTCTTAAACCAATAAGTAACCTTATCAGCTGTCAATGAACTTACAGGATTTGGGTGTTTCTTCATTGTGCGTGCAGTGCTGATGCCTGCTCTTCACTACCAGTTAAGGAGGGCACTGAGAACAGAGATACTTCAGTTTACGGGACAAGGAGCAGATGCGTGGGCTCACATTTGTCTGGAGAAGGCAGCGTTTGGTGTGCCAGACACTCCAACACAGTGTCACACTTGCCACGTTAGGTGACTCTGAAACATCAGCCGATTCTGCATGGTACAGTTTGTAACCCCTTCTCACTATGTGAGGACAAGACAGGGAAATCTTAGGATATTAAGAGCACAAGTTTTCCTGTAGTTTCTCCTCTAAAGCTCTGGAGAAGTAACCATGAGTAAAAAGTCCATGAGTTTAAAGTCCATAGGTTTACTGTACTCAGAGGCATTTCAGGACACTCCCTACAAAGCTGTGATCATGTATTTTAGCAAAGACTTACAAAATTGCAAATGCTTCCTCACTTGCTGTTACTCCAATCATAAGTAGTGCATGTTAAAGCTCTACTGGAATGAAAGAAAATCATTGAAGTTGAATCCTTGAATTTGAATGTTACTACATTTTTTTAAGTTTGTGGTGAACTACTTGTTTCCCTAAAATTGGAAAGCGAGTACTGTAGGTGTTTATTTTGACAGAAAAAGGGAAGTTAAAAAAAAGACCTTATTCTGTTTTAAGATGTCATTCTCTTCTGAAGAGGTCAAAGGTGTGTGCTATAGATGAATCTGCATTGCTTCGAGATTTCAGTTTCTCCTGCATTTTAACACTCTGACAGCTTAGCAGTAGTAATGCTGGTAGGTACTCCAGTGGAAATCGATGTTATAGCTTGGGTTTGTAAGTGAAAAGGAATTTCCTGAAATGTATTAAAACATTAAAGAATACTATTATTCTACCTAGAAGGTACAACTGAGATTGAAATTCTTATTTTAAAATTGTTCTTTATCCTTAAACTAAATATAAATCAGTCTTGATATCTCTTTATGTACTGACTTAGTTAGAAATGACTGGGTGCTGCTCTTATCCCCAGTTACAGACTGAATCACCTTATGACACCTTTTTGATGACTGCTCATGTTTTAAATTAACACATTTAACTTGTAGTTAAGATGTGTTAAACATCAACACTTGAAGTATAGTGACTTAGCTAGTGAGTGATAAACTGCTGTGTGATCCTATGAAAATACCTGACCTCCAAGGAACAGACAAGTTTTCAGCTTTCAGATTGTAATTAATCAAATGTTAGATTTTTTTAATAATTCTGAGTAAGATATACAGTCTCAAAGGATTATACTTATTAAAGCCAAGCCTAGAGTGTTTATATTGTATGTATATTGCCTTTATAACAACTAACTTAACTCCTTTAATGTTTTCAAATCTGAATAAACTTATCTAAGTTTATATTTTGCCATTTGTAGTGTTAACTCTATTATGGATACTTTGCAGAATCTACTTAACTCTTTTCTAAGGCTGAAGAATTTACTTACCTTTGAAAATCTATAGATAAGTACATGTTACAGCAAAATTGTCAAAGAATTCAGAGCAGATTAATTTTTTATTAATGTCACAAAATTTACTCTGTCAATAACTGTTAGGTTTGATAAAAAATTATGATAATTGATTCTCTAATTTTTAAGTTAGTCATGTGTCACATGTGTATTCACTCTACCAAAATACTCAGATTCTGGCACATTTTATTCTATATCTTTTCCTAATACATTTTTTTCTCCTATTAACAGGTTTTTTTTTATAAATAGATTTCAATGATGAAAATAATAACACTTCAAAATACATGAAAATGGGTGAATAGTTTCCCTCAACTTCAGTAATAGTTGGACCCTGCTATATTTTCCACTAATTCGGGCACTGATTGCTTGATAATTTGATGCTATCTCTATTCAAGCATGCTGTACATGAGTTAAGCTAAAATATGTGATTTTTTTTTCTTATAGTCGCTAGCTGTGATTTTTGTATAAGCATTAACAAGCAGTAAAATGTGTGCTATGTGGTTTGCAGTGACCTTCATTGCTGGGAATAAATCTAAGAAAAAAAAAATCAAAGACATGCTTAGAAATTCTTTGTTTGGAGGGCTAAATCTGGCCTGTATTCTGCTGTCCTAATTGTGCATAGAGACTGGAGACCTTTTCAGCTTGGACAGACACAGATCTTCCAAAGGGCAGAATCAAGCACTCAGTTTTGTTTTTATTTTACAATATCATACGTATGTTGGCCTAAAATAGAACTATGTGTTTGTTCTGAGCTATAGATTTCTAGTCTGCACACATTGTTTTTATGTAAATTTGACAAGCATTCATGCCTCTAAAAAGGACTAGAGGTTATTTTTATCAATAATTTAAGCATTGCAAGTAGTTGGGAGTTAAATGTCAAGATTTTTCTTTCAGTTTGGATGTGCTCCAAAATTAACTTGGTCATGCTAGAAGCAACTCTGTGTTTTAGCAAGATTTTTCCTTAATGTAGGCAGAGCAAATTGTAATAGCTGTACTGGGTTACAGCATCAACTCCCCAGTCCTAGCTCTAACACTGACCAGTAGGGATATATAGAGGTTGAAATGAATGTGTAGTACTGGATCCGGCAGTCCTCATCTCAAGAGCTTTCTGAGGCAAAGACTTTGTGTTTAATGGTTTTAAACAAGAGAGTATACATCACAGTTAATAATTCAAGTTTCACCTGAGACAATTTTTCTAAGATCTCCCTGTAAAAACCCTTCCATTACGGAACAATCTCCCAGTCACCCGCATTTTTTTGTTACTCTTTCCATTGCTCCTTTAACAAGCTCTTTTATTCTTTCATGTCACTGTAGTAGATATTTTTGCTTTTTCTTTCTATACCTGTAAGGAAGTAAAATTTAAGAATGCAGTGATTGTTGCTGCAGAGGTATTCTTCAGAAAAAATGGTTTGAACCAGAACTGTTCATGATGTGATGACGTTTGGATTCCTTGGAAAGATGATCTGGGATGCAGTCATGTATAATGTGTCAGAATTCAGTATTGTATCACATTGATTCTGACCTAGTATTTACCAAGTAGTGATCTGGATTACTAGAATATTCTAGTTTCATTTTTCCTGCCTTTAAAGGCTTTTTTGTCTTATTTAACATGTAATAGATAAATACAATTTATTCAGTAACAGATTCTATTTATGGAGGAATAAAATTTTTTTCTGTTAAGATAAAGCAGATGTCTTCTAAAACCTGCCCTTAATAGTATCTTGTCTGTTGTTATTAATCTCATGCTTGTTTTGGAAAGCATAAAGTTTGAAATTCAAAAGTAGTCGAAATATTTTCTTTGTCAGATGTCAAATAGAATCCAACAGCAAAGTTAATACCAGTGTTGGTCTGGTTTCTCCCCTCAGCCACCCCCACGATTTAAGAGTTACTTTTTGCATTACGCGACTTTTCCACCAACGTCTGATTTTCTGTGTTTCTGAGATTCCGAATTATAGCAGTATTTCTTGTGTAATGGAAGGGATAGTAACAAAAGTGCATTTTGAGAAAGTAGCAGCTGTGATCATAATATATTTGCTTCTTTACCACAAGTAAACAGAATATGCATGTGGAGCTTACTACATCATTTAGGGCTGTGTCAGCTGTGCCTTTCAGCAGATTTCACACTGTCACAAGTTTCTAATTTGAATTGTATCATTTCAGTGTAACACTTTTGATTAATTTTATTGGTAGAAGGTAAAGCCAGTAGGACCTGGATCAATTCTAGTAGTGACTTTAGCTAAACCACATTATTGCCAGATATTTAGTTTCTGCACATTATTGGTTGTGACATTGCATTGCTTGCACCTACCTGCAATGATGGCTCAGAACACTGTTCCTGACCATCCTGTGCTTGCAGCATTGCTCATGAAAAGTATAGTGTAGCATTATGAAATATCTTCCTAGCTTATTTGTTAGCAAATAGAAACACAGCTACAACAAACCAAAGAAGATGAATAATAAACAAGGGATACAAGTCATCCTGCAGAACACACCTTGTGTAAAATTGTTAATGTCGAGGTCTTCCAAACTCTGAAAGTTAAAACCATGGGATTTTGTTTGACAGTTTGTGTAGAGACACTGCTGTTCCTCAACAAAATTCTGCCTACCCCTCTCTCTTTGTTTTTTTTTTCTCTGTCCATTTTTTTCATCAATGAAACACATTTAAAAACATTTTAAAAATGCCTGGTTTATGGAAGGTTCTCTGACTTTTAACTACTATAAATCAAATCAAAGCCTCCAGAATAAAGTAAATGTTTTCCATATTTATAGGGATGTTGCATTGTAGGGGAAATGATAATTCTTGATACTGCATAAAAGTAAGAAATGAAGATGAGAAGCCAGGTAAACAAGCTCAGAAAACCCTTTTCCTTTATGAGAATATTAAAGAAAAGTTTCTAACACTTCTAAATTCTATATTTGCCAGGAGCTTCTCTGGTTGCTTGTAGATAAAAGAGGATCCATTTATTTTGTTTGCTGGTTTATAATTTAATGTACATTGTAGAAAGTGGAAGTCCTCAGTGGATAAGTTCTTCAGAACTACTGCTTTGGAAGTCTACCACTTCTATTCAGGAAACTGTTATTCCTGAAGCTGATATTGTTTCAGTGGAGTATCTCTGTGTGTATGCATACGCAGGCACATAAATAGACCTATATACTATAAGTTTATAGGAATATACATATGATGTTGCATCAGTCCAGAGTGAATCCTCTGTATGAGAAAAGAGAGTAGCTGATAAGTGGAAATTTTAAAACACAATTAAACTGTTGAAATGGTCATTAATTGCCCTAATTTCTTTTTGGGGTGGTAGAACTTCTGGTAGAAAAAAACCAGAATTTCTCTCAACCTTTGTCCCCTTATTTCTTTTCCTTCTCTTGGTTATTTAGTGGGACTCAAATTTTAATTGGGAGGTTGTTTTACTTCCTTGAAAAGAACTCTCTCTTTAGCAGCTACTGCTGAATGGAAGAATCAGTGCAGTAATGATGAAACTATGTTACAGAAATTCCTTCTGACATTAAGATGCTTTTGGATCACTGATAATAGCTGCTATGAGTTCTCAAATGAGACTTTGTAAGTGGTACAGATCACTAAATAAGGAACCATCTCAGAAGCAACTACATTGCTTGTTTAAGGTCAGCAGACCCAGTGAGGAATCTCACAGATTTGTCTCAGATGAGCTTTATGCCTTTGTAAATTTACCTAAACTCTGGCAACATAACACTGGCATGCTACAGTTTAAGAGAGTTCCCATGGACAATGCCTACAAGTTTCAGTTGCCCTTGCTGGACACCCCATTTGGGGTCTATGCAGGAAAGCCACCAAGCTGACCTGCCCATAAGAGTGCATAGGAGCAGCTTGTTGCTGTCTTCCCATCCTTCTACACATGATTTGCATGGGGTGTGGGCTCAATGGTGCTAAATGGAGCCTAAGGGAACTCTAGCCACTGTCTTATGTTTGTGCTGGCGGTCTACAGTGACCATATGGTTATCGAGAACAATAACAATTTTGGAAAATAACCAATGTGACTTATGAAGCAGAATGTACTATCAGTGATGGTATCTCGTCTGGAGCAGAAACTGTGAAGTTATCAAAAAATGGGGAAACACATTCTGGAACATGTATAGTTTTCCAGTCTTTATAGACTGATGTGTTTTATAGTACTTCTACGTTTTTTTCTGTGGCTTTTTTTTTGTTTTCTGTCATCCACCAAAATGCAGGTTAGTGCATATTTTTGAAATTGTTACCATATTTTTTATGTAGTATAACTTGCCGTTTTTTAAAGAGTAGAAGGTTTTGTGTTGAAAGCTGATGTCTGTGAAAGTTTGTGTGCTTGTGAGAAGAGCCTTTTCCTTTAGCTCATCAGGCAGCCGTAACTTTCATTTTTATCTTCAGATGTAGACAGCAGCTGGAAAGGCGTGCTCTGGGTTGCTTCCATTGCTGATAAATTCATCAAAAATCATTAAAGAGAAGGCTCTTTCATGCTGAGGGAAAATCCTGCTTCGTTGTCTGTCCTTGCATGAAAATGTAGATGATTTTGTGTGTCTCATTAGTGTTAACATTATCTGTTGCAAATCTGCCGACTCCCTCTAGAAGAATAAGCCTGCAGATTTTAGCATGATTCTCAGCTATCATAGTATCGCTTTATCCCTCATCAACATCCCTTGCAAACAGCATCTTACATAGTGAGCTTGCAACTTGAACTCTGTGCATTAACTCAGTTTTGGGGGTCGAAGAAGTAGTGAAGCCCTTACTGGACACTTTGCATGGAATTAATATGAAGGTCATATGCGGTAAGAAATGCAGTGAATATAAAATTATTTGAAATTATAGTCTAGAAGTTTTATGCTTTGAATCAAAACACTTTCAAAATTTCAGTTTGTCATAACTTTGTCCCATATGAAGATTTTCTGGGTAGCTTGTAAAGAAATGTCAAATTTCTATTGCCAAATGGCTGTTTTGCGGTGTCAAAACCTATTAAATACTGGGTTATAAAAAGCCAAGCTGCTTATGTGTTATCTGTGATTCTCTCTTTGGGTATTGTGATATGTTGAAATGATAATTTATTTTTTATATATTTTTGATACTTCTTTTCTATATTTTAAATCGTGACAACATATAGAAAATTAAGGCAGCAATATATTTAATTTAACACAAGGCTTAGCAGTTAGCAAAGGGGAGATCATGACTGGAAGATCATAGAGCAAGTATTTTGTATTTTAGTCTTTATTCTAAAATTAATTACATGATTGAGGATTAAAAAGGTCACCAGTAAATGCACATCTGAAATAATAATTTACATCTCAGCAGTATAGTCTTCACTTTGCAAGTTGATTTCAGATATCTAGCTGGGATAAGAATGTGGTCCATCACCTTTTAACAGTTGAAGTGTCAAGGACCTATGAGGTTTTCAGTGACTGAGCCTGCAGTTATGGTGATGAGGATAAAATGATATGGCAATGTGGAGCAGAGACAATGCACAGGAATGGTGTTGTATCATTTTATCTGTCTTTTGTTGAGAATGTTGCCAGAGTTGAGGTGTGGTTGCTTTCTAATTCTACTGTTGAATTTGCTTTTGGAATTTTGGAGGGACTTCAAGATCATGTAATTCTTTAGATTGCAAGTGTCTAACTGTGCTGTGTAATGTGAATGTGAATTTATATGCATGTGAGTTGTGGTCCTCAGTTCCTGTTTTACTTAGAAATGTCTGTCACTTAAAATGACAGTCTCACACTGTATGCTTACTCTATCAATAAACTTGCATATATAAGGAAGTTATAGGCTTCATTTGAGGTGGAGGAAAAGAACCTCAAATTTCCAAGAATAGAAACCATACAGAGAAGCTTTGGATTTTATAGCCAACTGTGCATGGTGAACTTTACTGTAGCACTAATTTTTTCTTCTTTAAACAGCAGGCATATCTGAAATAAAGCTATTATTAAGCTTATTTTAATATTTCTTGAAACTCCTAGACTTCATTCATAGTGTCTGTTCAGATTTTTCTAAGAGCACACAGGTGTGATAACTTTTTTTGGTGAGATTTTGTCACTTTTTTTTTTGAGTAGGTAATTCATTATGAGATTTCAAGAAAAAAAATGTTGAGAATTGTAAGAATGAACAGCTAAAATGACAAAAATAATGAAGGTAAATAGGAACTTCAAAAAATCACTGTTATTCAATATGGTTGATGCCCCCTGAAACAGAGTTTTTCTTCCTTCTCTTAAGTGTCAGCTTCCCATTTAGTTTCCTCAGTGTCTTGGATGAACAGTGAAATTCAGGAGAGTGAACTTGTCAGTTTACTTCCTATCCATTCATTGTGAGCCTTGGGCAATATACTTGAATTCTGTTAGTCAAAATCTTAGCAAATTCTTCCCCATTGCCTGTGTATACGACCTGCACTAACTTTCCAGCCTGTTAAATAGAGGAATGTCTTGCCTGTTGAACAAGAGACCTTGTAATGAACGTACAAGCATTTAGCTGACTTGTCCTATTGATTTCAATGAGCATAGTTATTTCAGTAACTCTTAACGGTATAATTTATGAGATCCTAATCTGTCTCAAGATGTTAACCAATTAAAAATTAGTAACTTGAAGATATTAGTTACATACTTCCCTGTATTCCTCATTCAATGCAGGACTCCATTTAATAAAAGGGATTAAATGAACAAATACTTGAGTTTATCTCTGACACTGCTGTTCTCTTAGTTAATTCCTTGTTTATAAATCTTTAGTTTGTCCTCTCATTTCCCTGTTTTTCTTACCCTCTTCCTTTCTATTTGCACTTCTATTTTTCTTCTGTGCTTTTTGAACTGAAATTCCCATGCCTTACCTGGTGTGTGTTGAACTGGCACTTTGGAGTTTGCGTGTGCCCATGACCTTGAAAAATGTTTTTCATTGCAAGTAGTATGACTGCTTGAGCTATATAGAGCACATGCGAGGAAAAACGTGCTTTCTGCCACTGTGTATGTAGAATACAATTGGTGTTTCCTTGTTTTACATTATGCTGAAGGAAAATTCTTCATACAGCTCACCAGCATTTCCTAACTACCTGACACTTGGTGAATCATTGGATACTTGTTTTTCTTTCTGGTTGGTATTATTTATATTAATTATGGTTCTCCTCTCTTAGAACTTAAAGCTATAATGATTGCTTGACTAAATTTGTCAGGTCTCTTGCTAGTAGTACAAAGATGTAAGAATGGAAGCCGATTGATATGGGTTTGGGGAGAGGCTAATGCTTCTGACAGTTTGGAGGCTGGGATTAAGGACAAGCAGCAGAGCTCCAGATGCCTTCATCTGCCCATATAGCCAGGGAATCCAACATACAGAGGCTCAAGGATGTATGTTCTAGTTAAAAATGATCCACATTACATTTCCTTGCAGAATGAGATCAGAGCCTGTAAATGAAAAATAAGGAAATCAGGGGTGATAGTAGAAGTGAGGCTAATGCAGTTATTTAGGAGTGAATTCGGAGCAAAATGAATTTATTACTTCAGACCCAATTTTCATATTAAAACTCAATTTGTGCCAGGATATTTGGTGAGAATTGGCTGTGTTTGATACTCTTATTTGAAAGTCAAGTATTTAATAAACTTGAATGTTTTGTTCAGATACTGGGCAATGTCCCAGTTTCTAATGCTGTTGGAATGAGAAAGTATTTAGAATTACTAGTGTTGAAAACCACACCAGAAGCCTTAATATTGATGGCATTTAGGTATTAACCAGGAAATGGCAGTGGGAAGTAACTATGTTCTTACGTAAACTTTGTTACTTTGATATGAAAAAAGGTTGTTTCCTCAAAAGTTAAAAGAACTGGATTGATTCTATTTTTTTAGTCATGTAAACCAGGAATTTATCTTTTAAGGTGTACACATACAAAAATATTTTCCACTTGTCTCAGCTAAATCTTTGATCTAATCTTTTTGCATCTATAAACCATTGTAATTCAATTTAAAATATCCAGATATGCTAGCATGGGATTTGGGTTATTTTCTATAAATATCACACGTGAGCTATTAAGCATTTATGATGATAGTGCGGTAAGTCTTCTGACCTTATTTGCTGATGTGAAGTTAGTTATTTAATGACAAGGAGGGTAGTTACTCTTCAGGAGAGTAAATGGATGTGCTGTACCAATAAAATTTCCATATGTGGATGGTTCAGGAATGCAGTCTGAAGAGTTTCATAGTTATGCTTTTCTGCATATATAACCATTGGTATCTAAAAGCTGAAACAGGGTATCTTTGTATAATATATATATATAGTGCTGTTGAACATCAGAATTTTATATCTTGGTCTCCTTTATTTTAATCAGTACCTTTTGAGCAGCTGTTGCCAACAAAATATTCTTTGAAGTCTGGTTTACCTAAGCAGAAAATGGACTGGACTTTCTCATTTTAGTAAGAATTATGTAGGGAAATGATGTTTTGTAGTCTTGGATGTTAGCTTTATTCTTTTTTTTCCTGCAAGAACAACTGTTGGTGTTCTCTGATGGCATGAAGGCTTTAGGTACTCTTCAGAAAAAGCAAACTCAAATTATTTTCAAAGTAATAGGTTTATTTACATTTGTGTCAAGCTACTTTTTGAGCTGGAAGGAGGCTAAAAGTTATCATATGATGTGTGTTAAGACTATACAAATCTGATTTTTACATGCTGATTTTCCTGGTGTAATATACTGATTGAAGGGTAAACTACAAAAAAGGGATGAAAACTGTGCAGAAATCTATCTCTTTAGATAAATTGTGTTGTAAATGAAGTAGTTAGAAACTAGAGAAGTGGGAAAAGACTAGTAGTGTAGACTACTTGTTCAGTTCTTGGTGTCCAGTTTTGATTTCAGCAAGCTAAATGATAATATCTTGTTTCAGTTATTTTTGTGGGGCCGAGAAGAGAGGAGGGAAAGAGAGGAAGAACATCACTAAATTTTAATAAATTCTCAGCTTTTCTAAAACATTCAGAATTGTGGAAAAGGTTAGATAGGACTTATTTGCATCATGAATATTATACATACAAAGATTATATAAAGCATTTATGATTGCATATTCAAAGACTTGTCTTATGAAAATACTTTTTTTTCTTAAATCCAAGTATTTTTAAAATTTAACATGGCCTTTAGCTTGCAAGGTAGAATACATTGTTTGGTTTGTCTTGGTTTGCAAAGGTTTGGTAAATGTATTTTGTATAAACTCAGGAGAACAGGTTTTAGAAACCTGTTAAATACTACATTAAGACTGATGTTTAAATTTTGAGTCAAGTTCAATTATACATAGAAGAGACTTTAAAAAAGTTGGAACTAAAACCTAGATTCATCACTGGCTCCTGACTCCTCTGCCAGAGGAAACCATTGTCTCTTATCTACCAGCAAACTGTTGCTCTGGTTGTTCCCTAACATTTCAAAGCCAGTTAACTAAAAAAGCTTGAACAATAAGCATTACTTTTTTACAAACTAAGCAGTGATAAGCTGCTAAGAATAGACTGAATAGGGTTCTCCTTTCTGCTCTACATCTGGATCCAGATGTTTGCCCGCAGTTTCGTTGCCCAGTTTGACAAATAATCTTTAGTTGACACATCTTCCCCTCTCTGAGGGATTCTGCAACCAAAATCTCCCTCCTGTTATTGGAAGCACAGTCGGTGACAGAGGTCGGGAGCTTTCTGTTCCTGCACAGCAGCAAGGATTGGCCCACAGCAGGCACAAGTGCTTGAGCGAGAGGCTTGCATGGAATTGCCTATGATGGATTACAGTTTAGTCATTTCTTTCACTCAATATACAGCAGCATTTGGATGCTGGAGGGTTTCTTTGCTTGTGGAGGGATGCAATTTCAGTTTTGCTGAAGAAAAATAACTGAAATTCTGGGAAAGGAAACCTGGGCTTTTTTTCTGTTTTGGTTTTGCCCCCTGTGGACTGTTTCTGTTTTGCAGATAAATGGTGGTTACAGTAGCACATGGGTAAGATGTCCATTGTACTAGTACAGGTAATTCAGAATTTGTTTTTTACTGCTTCAGTGTAGAAGCTTTAGTACATACACATGCAATAGTTGGTAATGAGACATTATCATCCATTTAAGTGCACAGATGGTACCTTTAATGCTATACAAGGCATGAAGAGACATGTTGCCAAGTTCTTCTATTAGTTATGCTGATGTTGACTAGAATTCTACAGTTCTAGAATTATATCTGATTGTAGTCCTGGCTTGTGGGGGCGGGGAGAGCAAAACCAAACAAAAACCCCACAGTACCTGAAAAATAATTAGTACTTTTTTTGGGTACCAATGCAGACAGATGATTTAATAGTTGCATTAACACATCCTGTAGTGAGAAATTCTCTTGTGATGCCTACATGCAATGAAGTGAGCTCAAGCCTAGGCTTGGGATTTTAATTAGTTTTCTTGATTTTTGCATTATGAAATATGTAGTTTTCAGTTAGGAGCACCTTCTCTATTTTCATATTTTGTAAGGCAAACTGACAAATGCTTGGAACAGTCTACCTATTTACATGTGAAAAGTGTGAATGTAATTTAAATCATGTTGTGTCAAGCTGCCCTTATCTTAAGGAAGAGTGTGCTTTGCCAGTAACCGAGCACCTGCTCTCTGTTGACATTGTCAGGGTTGAGGTCAGTAATGGTATTATGGGCTACTGTATACTTAGCAAAGAGCAGGGAAAGCTTTTCTGTTTCTAACATGTTTTGTGACTTGTGTTTGCCTCCACTGCCATCATTGATGTGTCGGGTTATAAAAAACAGTAGTGTTTGTAGTTTCCTTACATGTGTTTGTGTGTTTATTTTATTATGCTCTCGGAGATGTGAGAAGTTGCTAGTATTCTGATCTGATTATAAAATATAAAAGATGTTGCCAGACACACTTCTGGTGAATTTAACTTCTTTGATCATCAGGATAGTATTCTCATTTATGTAGCTTATCTTCTGAAACCTGGGTCTTGGCAATAGAGGTCTATGGTCAGATCCTATCCCACCAAAGCTGACAGTGTTGGGTATTGCTGGGGAGTGATTATGAGGGCTTAGTGTGCATCAGAGAGAGCTGCCAAGGATAGTGGGTAGGAAGCCGAGGAATAACATGGGTGATCTGAATACAGCCCCTTGTGTCACCAGACGCAGCAGAGAAAAAGGGGAGGTGATCAACAGTTGCTGTTACTGTACTGTTTCAGTGACGTTCTGCTGATGCAGGAAAGCGGTGGCTGTAGCAAGTCATACAGCAAAAACACGCATTTTGCTGATGCTTCTGGAGGAAAAGGCAACTGAGAGGTGCTCCTGTACGAATATCGAGGTGGTTCAGCAGCAAACTAGAAGGGGTATTTCATTAAATAGATTTAGGAAAAAAATAGGACAAGATCTTTGTTTTTAATTAAAATGCTAATTCATAATTAAAGAAGGCACACATGACCTTGAATTACTGTGTAATAATCTGTTTCTTGTCATATCTTCTAAATGGCATAGTAGCATTAACATTTCTTGTAAGAGTGGTTTTGGTGATCAAAATCAGCTCCAGTACAGCACAGTACACTCTTAGATATGGAGTTTGTTTTTAAAATTAATGTAAATGCCCTTCATTAGGAAGTAAATACAGCCCCTCGGAAACATTACCAAAATTATGTATTTGTGATCCTGCAAGCTGATCTGGGTTCACAAGCCTCTACCTCTGTATGAAGAGCTATTAATTTTGCTGGTATGCTACAGCACTGCCAGGAGAATGGAGGGGTGTTCACACAATGTGGTTCTAGTCTTGCTTAGATGAGTAAGTAAGGTGCTCAAAGCTGGATTGTGTTACCAGGGATCTCTTACATTCATTGTGTAATTCGATCTTATTGATTACTCTTCCTGTCCCTCTGTGCTGGGTAAATATTTCATTACATTTGAAACACAGATACTGATGTAGTGTGGCAGTCTGGCTTTGGGGACTTGCCATTATGTTTATACTCCTGAAGCTTTTGCTGACTGGCGATGCAGGGGCAGTTCCCTCCTGTGACTGCAGAGTTAAGGCTTACGTGGCATTGCATGTGACCCAGTGGCTATCTGCTTGCCTTTTTTTTTTTTTTTCATTGTAATATCTGTTTGGGGATCGTTTTTGTTTGCTTGTACTTCTTGTTCTTTCTCCAGTGTTCTGCAAGTTATGTCAAAATTTGGTATATATGGTGTGCTTTACACAGATTGTGTACTTCTCTTTTCTCTTTTTTTTTTACCCCTGAAGTGGTTTAATCCACTTCAAGTCTGTATTTCTTCAAATCACCACTGGTGAGTTGTTTGTAGCCTCTGTTGTCAGCCTGTGCTTGTGCTCTTATGCCATGCCCATCCCATGTCCATACACCTCTATGCTGCAGCTTGTCTTTCCACGCCTTTGCTATTGTACCAGGTCTGTATTCCTCCACACTCACAAATGCTTCATTCTGCACAAAGTAACTACTTGTTACTGCTGTCTATATATAGCTATGGTTGTGCTATATGAAAATAAGGCAAAGTAAAACAAAACAGGCACAGCTGTTAGAAGGAATTGCTGTTAAAACTAAACTAAGTGAAAAGAAAGCTTTGGGTGGTAGAGACAAGTTCAGAGTCTGCCTGATGAGCCTTGGTCCTGAGACCCAGCACACTGAGTATGGTGCCTGTGCCCTGTCATAGGCCTGTAAATACAGTATTGCCAACAGTTTGTCTTTGTGATGTGACAGACTAGAGATCAAAGTAATCCTGAAAAGTTAGTACGTAGGAATGGATCACAACCATAAGAGTAATTAAGATTTCGGTTGCAAACCTGTACAGCTTCTGAGATGTCCTTCTAAAGAGGTGGTTATGAGGAAGCGATGTAAATTATTTTGGCAGCAGGTGTGTTCCCAAAAGTCTCATTTATCAGAAACAGTTTGGGACTGGTGAGGGGCATGCATACTTACAGGACCACATGCTTAACAGATACTTGTAGAAATTGCTGGATTTACAAGTGTATAACATTCTATAACATTTATGTTATATAAACTCTCCACTTAGAGTTATACATTAGAAATACACTGCATGTATGTGAGCTGCAAATAAAAGTTTAGAACCAATCCAGTAAGGTCATAACTGTTGCTCCAAGGTGCACTATGGGACTTTGCAAACTGTCATACTGAACCGTTCCTTTGGGACAGTTAACTACAGGTGGGAGAAAAGGACTAGTGCTTTACGCTGACATGCTGATGCTGTGGTAATGTAGTGGTATCTGCATATGAAAGTCAAATAGGGAATGACCCTCAGCAAATGTAGCTTGCACAAGATGCCATCACTTGTTCTCTTCTATCCCATTTGCTCAGATTTGCAGGCATATCCTCATGGCATAATACATGCTATTAGAGCCCTCTCTGAGAGGGATCTTTTCAACCACTGCAGTGCAAATGGAATGTTAAAACTCCTTTCTAGTTAACTAAGCTATTAAAATATTGACTGGGAACAAACCGCTAATACAGTGAAACCTTACATGTCCAACCTACCTGCTCTCACTTTCAGAATAGGTTTTAGAGTAGGAAGGATATACCTGCATAGTTGATAGCTCACAGTTGGTGCAGGTATCTGTCATGGTAGTTTTAAGACTATAACCTTCAATTTTTTCCTTCAGAGAAATCCTGAGATTAATATGTTTAGTCGTAGATGATCTCAGTTTTTAAAATTTGAATGTAGAGTTAATTTCAAAGCAGCAGTGTTATTCTTGAGCAACTCTGTAGCTTCTCAGTGTTGGTGCAGTAGTTTTCTAAATTAAAATTGGGAACAGTCATAATCGTTTAATGTGATAATAAACTAAGCAGATTGTTCATTTTAAAAAGGAACTAAAATGCACATGGAATGACAGACAATTTTGGTGTCTGCTCACATGGGATTAATTTTCAGATGTTCGATAACAAAAGTAGGAGTACAAGAAATTAAGACAAATAAAAGACAGTTCTTATGTGCAGTTACATTTTATTTGTCAGATTCTGTTTCTGGTTTTTTTTTGGTTAATGTGCTCAAAAGCTTGGATGGAGCAGAAGGACTAAAACCAATTCAAAATAACAGTATTGTCCTCTCATCTGTTGACTGCCCTCATGATTATTTGCAGAATCAAGTAATGTGTTTGTGTCCTTATTGAATATGTTGTACCCAGTGCAGCTATTAGACTGTGTGTATAAAAGTTCTTACAAAAAGAATGAAGTTATGGGATTATTTTTCTTCCAAGAAGTGGCAGATCTAGCCTTGCTCCTTATCCAGCTATGACTTGACTAGGAGCGGTTCTTCTCTGAACTCAGTTTTGTTTCAGTCTGACAGAGTTAAATGTGTCAGCTAGGGAAGAGGATATTCCTTAAATTCATGTGTCTTTTATTTGGCAAGAATAATGGTGAATGAATAAAAGCCCTTCTTATTGCACCAAATTAACTAAACTAGAGCACAGAAATAGGGAAGCTTTGTGAAAGTACACAAGAAGAAAGAAGTATCTGTAGGTATACATACATATAGATGTGTGTGTGTGTGCGCAATGAGTGCAGACTGAATGAGTATTGGAATAAATGGTAGTGGAAAAATTGCACAGCTTGAATAAGATTGTAAGACATAATATTCATAAACAAGGTTAGTTCCCCAGAGAAAGGAACTTCACATTTTTGTCTTCTATGATCTTACCAGAGGTATAATTCACCTCCATAGAAAATTTAACTGATATTTCAGTAACTGGAGGGAGTAATATGGAAAGGTTTTAAGACTGGTAAAAATCTTAAGTATGCTCATCACCTCTGCTACATGCTGAAGAATTGTGTAAGAGACAACATATCTATTTTTATTATAACTAAATAGATTAATGTTTCATATTTTTAAATAATCCAATTAATCAGCAACATTTTCTTTAGGGGTCTTTAAAATATCTATTTAATTTTTTAATGAAAAATAAACGAAGTCATTCTTCTGTTCAACTGGAATGAAGGTACAGGTCAATAAATGTAGTTTATAAACAATACTGTGATTGTTGCCAGATGAATATGCTGGGCCTTGTTATGCCTGTAGGTCTGGTTTTATTATTATTTTTTTAAAAATGTATTCCATAATGACTTGGAAAGTACTGGAGAGCTGTATTTGGAAGTCTGCTATTGGGATTGAAATTTCTGTGTCAGAAGGAATGAATCATCTTTAATAACATGTGTTCAAGTAACATGATCCATACAATTTTTGGTGGCTGTGTACAAAGGTAGTTTGTTAAGAGTTAAGGTGGTTGAGGTTTATGTATTCTCACATGCTCTGTCATCTCAGGAGATAGGAGGTAGTGGTTTTTGAGCATTACAGATTCTACCTATATAAAGTTCTGTACTGTTACAAAAATCACATTCTTAAAAGTAAGATTGATCAGGATGGGCAGAATGTTGTACAAGGCTGGGCTGGAGATTCCCTCGCAGAACACTCTTTTTCCTGAATGCTAATTTCTTCTTTGTTAACCTTTTGGTCAGGTTAACTTTCTAAGGAGGTGAACTGCAAAACTGAAGTTTCTTTCTTTGGGACACTAACCTTGTATATGAATTTTGTATTTTTCCAAATCTCTCTTTTCTTTTTTTTTCTGACATATAGCTATGAATTTTAAAAACTCAAACAACTCACCATTGGAACTTGTAAAGCAATCGATCTCTTTCTGTTTTCTGACCTTGGCTAGGTCTATCTGCTTACCTAGTGCTACTTTTAAAATTCTGATCTAGAAGTCCAAAGCATCACGAGTTATGGCTTCTCTTTTAATTGCTCCCTGTGATTAAAAGAAAAAAAAATAGTAAGAAAATGGTTGCATTTCTACTCAGCACGTAAGCATTTCTATGGGAAATTTGAGCAGTTCAAAGACAGCAGCTGTTGCAGCACTTTAGATTGCTCTCAATGGAGTTTGCTATTTTTACTGGTGTTTTTTGTGGATGGTTTTGCAAGCCAGTTACCAGGAGCTCAATTATATAATCCTGACTTAATCACAGACTAGTGTAAATTGAAAGAATATTTTACACAGAAAGCCAAACTAATCTGGCTCATTGGCAAAGACCTGATTTTGTGGGAAAACCTCTACAGTTTTGGTCAATAAAATATGTAGTAGGGCAGGTGAACACCTAAGACCTTTCTGGGAAAGGTACTGGCTGTGCAGGTCACAAATGTTTGAAATTGTAATTCTTTCTGCAATAACTTTTAATTATGTAATATTTTGGATTGGATTCTTTTAACATGTACTGGAAGAATATAAAGCATGTGTGCCTGTATTCATGTCCAAAATTAAAAATTTCGGAATTCTGTTCCAAGCACGTAGTTAGGGGAGAAAACAATTTTATAACTTAATAATTCCATATAGGACCTTATAGGGTTTACAGTGTTACCAAGCTTCTGGTAAGGAAAGTGCAATACAAGTGTCAACTATTAATAATTAATCTGAGAGAAATGGATGATAGGTTGCTAACCTAGAAGAAAGATATACATGTTGGACGGATAGCTAAGAAGTTGCAGAAGCATCATCTAGGCTTATATTTTTTTAAGTCTCCTAGAGATTTATGATTAAAGTTGTTTTATCTACTGAGGTGGTAAATCAAAGATAGTTTAGATATATTCTAGTCTGAATTACTTTGCATTTCTCCTTCAGTAGTTGCTCTCTAGAAGTTTTCCTTGTGGAGGAGTAAAAGACAATGAATGCCAAAGTCACATGCCCTGGGAACTTGTTACCTTTTCTGCAATCTTGTAATCAGAGCTCCACATAAAGAAAACTTCTTTTGTGAATGCACTAATCTAGGAAGTAGGTTTATATTAATTATGTAGTGGGAGTTGCTTTAGATGCAATTTCTAAATGTTACTTTGCTACAAATGACTCTTTGCTCTTGAAGTGATATTACGTTTAGTAATATGCTTAAGAACTCTAAATCATCTTTGTCAAAAATAAGTAACATATTTTGTTTTCTAGGAGCAGAATTACTTCTGTCATGTAAAGTCTCGTTCATTTTTCAGGCCAGTGCAGAGTAGGGGAAATCTTAGAATTGATCTGCTTACTAACCCTTAGTTTTTCAAAGATACTGTTACGCTTCCACTTGTATAAAATGTTTGGATTGTAGTCAAATGAGTAGAACATATGAAAAAAATCATTAAACTTTTTGAAGTAAATATGAATTATGTGGAAAGGGTGAATGTATTGATTGTGTTTAACTGTGAGATAGGCATATTTTAATAGTTCTTACTAATTTAGTAATATGATCCATATGCAATTGCAAATGTATTTTTATTCATTATTGATTCAGAATATTTTGTCAAGTTAAGGATATCCAGGTTTATTTACTATATCATATATTTACTGCTTATTTCCTGTATTTAAATTCAGAGGAGAGATGGTTAGTAAGGACAAGGCCCATCTGATATTATCTCAAGCATTATGTTAAGAAAAATGACTGAGATTTTTGCCAGCAAAAAATTGTTTGTAATTTCAGTGCTCAGCTGTGTTCATTTAACTTCACTTAACTGCTCAATAGTTTTTGTAGGTAGCAGCATAGATATCTGCAATATTTGAAACAAAAAAATTCTGCACCTGGGTTGGGAATTTTTAGTACCATATCTCTGTCTTTTTTGATTGTATAAACCAGCTAAAGCAAGAGTATAACTATTCTTGCTAGAAGAGAAGTTTAAATATTAACTGTCTTATCTGTGATATCTGTCAGGTTGAGCTGGTAGGGGAATATTGTCCCAGGTTTTATCATGACTTACTTAATGACCTATATTGTAAATTACATCCATATAGAATAACAAATACTCTAATTAGAAATACTAGAACTGCTTTTATTTAATAAGATAGCTTCTGTAGGAATTTACTTGAGTATCAGAATAGGTGTTCAAATGTAAATGAGTACGAAAGTGCAGTCTATGAGTACCCATTGGCATGACAATGGAGTTCAGTTAGTTTTATTGTAAATACTCAGTTATAGTGGTACAGAGCTTTATTGTAATAAACCGTAGCTTCTTGGAAGCTAATGAGCACACAGCCTACAGCCTTAGTCAATGACTTGCCCGTTGTACAACCTTCTGATTTTTCTCCTATTTATTCTGAATCTTCATTTAAATAGGGGTTGCTGAAAACTTTTCTGACATAAAACCCCAAAAATTATGATCTGGAGAAACAATATTAACTGTTTATCACATGGAGTTCACAACAGCGTAATCAGATCTTGACAGTGTTTTACATTCGTTGATGATTTAAAAATATTTTATAGTAGGGATACTATGAACAAGTTTTTAAACTTGTTTACTTGTTTATCACTTTTTAAGACAAATTATTTACTACATTCAAAATCTTGGACAATCATTTTAGTTGTTCTACAGACATTTTTCTTTTGGTCGTTTTTTTTGTATGAAGTATTGTGAATATCAGAAAGTGTCCAAGAAAACACTTATAAATCTGTTGTACCCTATGTAAATATTCCATGTGTGTCGTCTTCCAAATAAGGAAATGTTGATTCATTTGAAGAAACTGATTCTAAAAAGAAGAATTTTATTATATATATTGAGGAATGCACAATTTGATTCCCTCTTGCAAACTAGGGGGAGACTTTTTTGTTTTTCACTCGGCATGGCAGTTGTGAGAGAGGAGCTGCTGAAAGCGCTGGTCTGTTGGACGCCCAGTTATGACTGTGTTGTGTAGACTCATTGAGAAGCCTTAATGCAGAATTCTCAAATTACATTTTTTCATTGGAATGTGTTTCTTATCAGTGATTTGCTCATTACATACTGCGAGCAGTGTTCCTGCAAAGGACAAATTTTTTTAACATGGTGGCTGATTTTAAGTGTCTGAAATTTAGGCACTCAAAATTCCATGTTCTTTTGAAAACTCACTTGGAAATAGATATGTTATGTATTAAAGATCAGATTTGTTGCACTGAGTTAAAAACAAACACACACACACACACACACACAGAAACAAACAAACAAAAAATCAAAAAAACCCCCAAACCAACAACAAAACAACATCAACAAAACAACATCAACAAAACAACATCAACAAAACAACATCAACAAAACAACATCAACAAAACAACATCAACAAAACAACATCAACAAAACAACAACAACAAAACAACAACAACAAAACAACAACAACAAAACAACAACAACAAAACAACAACAACAAAACAACAACCCCCATTTGCCTTCCAAGCTTGTGCAGGAGTAGAAGGCAGAACCACCTGTTTAATATTATTCTGTATCTGTCCTCATGCTTCCCAGACATTACTGTTTGGTTTTAGGTTTCAGGTTAATCTGACAGTTAAAAAACCCAAACCCAACAACAACACAAAAACTACAAACAAATTAACCAAGAGAAAACTAATTGATACTTTAAAGGGAGGTGTCCAGGTTCAGTCACTCTTTATCTCCAATAGACAGGTTCTAACCTCTCTTTAGGGGGCACGTGTTATTAGTTGAAGAGGCTTATAATTTGGAATAACTCTGCTGGCACGTTTATCCACTAACCTTACACACAAAATACCAGGCTCACTATCCTATGGGCTTGTGTAAGCCATGGCAAAAAAAAATTCTGCCCCAAACTGGCCTTTGCTTGGTCCACTACCAAACGGAGCGGTACCCACTTCTACCAGCTTTTTCAGTTCAGAATATATATCAAATGACTAGTGATGAGCAGGTTCTTCAGTAAAATTTCATTAAGCTCATGTCCCACACACATTCTAACTTACTTCCAAAAGTAAGAACCAATATTTTAAACCTTGTTATCATGTGTAAGCCATATTTATGCCTACAGTGGGACCTTTTAAAACTGAGGGTATGATCCAGCTGTTCTTGCAGTAAATAGTACTTACTCAAGGTGTAATTTGATTTGTTTTGATCATGAGATGGTTATTGTAACACTTGATCAGAATGACTCCACTTTTAATTAGCCTCCAAGGACATGATGTTGTGACTCATCCTTGCACTGAACTATTTTTAGTAAATATTTATATTCTTACATAGTACTGAAAGGAAATAGAACCCAGGATGTCAACAGAGGAAAGAGCAAGTCCCTACTCTGGAGGTATTTGAAGGTTTTTTTTCCCTGACTAACTTCTATGAAATTAGGATTTTTCTAGACCACGTTATTACTGAACATGAACAAGGATGTAAGAAATGAAATTCAACTAAATTTCAAATAACTGTCTGGTTTCAGGTACATACTCATTTTCTGTAGTTAGTTTGGCCATTGCCAGTGTCCTTGAGCATGTTGGTACTTTTGAGGGATATTTCATGTATATTTGCAGAAAAGAGACATGACTTGTTGGTTAACTTCCTATATGAGACCACATCAGAGGATGAAAAATGCAGTAATACAGAGATAGAACTCCTTTGTTTAATATGCAAAGATCTGGGATTTTTTTTTTTTTTGTGAATATTGATGTCATTCAATGAATAATGGCTTAACAGGTATGTTGTTTTTCTTCCATAGGGTTGGTAGGAGTATATTTCTCTGCAGGATAGCTGTCATTATCCTGAAAGCACAGGCTTTTGGGTGCATTTTCTCTGTTTGGTGTTGCACTGACTTGTGCTGGTGTTCTTCAGAACATTAAAGCTTTTACTTTCTTAGTCTGTCATCATACTGTAAATTATAGATCATATCAGGTAGTGAAAGAATATTCAGTGTTTACCTACATTCCATTCTGTAGCATTTATGAGCTTTTTTCCTGTGTAAGATTTTGATCTCAGTATTACCAAATAAGGTAGTAATATTTCAGAACTGGAAGAAAGTCATGCTGTTAAACATACAGAAATAGTAAAGTTGTCAGCAGCAGCTTCTAAAATATATCCATGTTAAATATTTTAGGATTCCATCATGTTTTCAATCATTTCCTTAGAAGGGACTGTGATCACAGTGGAGAATGTGTTACTTTTCTTTGAGCAACACGTCTGTAGTCAAAAAGAAGTAGTTCGAGGCTGCTGACCTTCTAAAGTCTTGCCAGAATTCTAGTTAGAAAGAGATTCCATGGCTGTAAGGAGGGAATTAAGAATCTTGATGCATGAGAATAGGGGCCTCTGGAGCAGCAGATGATATACGTGTACTGTTCTTTTTCCCAAGGGGAGTCTGTTAGCCTGCTGGTTTTAAAGCCACCAGCTTCAAAAAATGATACAAAAAAATTCTGAGACAGGTAATTTCCGTATTTTTCTGCAGACTTCACTGCTGTGCAAAGCCTTCAGAGACTCTTATTTTCTTGTTCATAGCACCAAGCTGTCAGAAAGGTGTTCTGATTACATACGTGAGCAGATCTTTCTGGTTATTTGTACTTGGGTGTTCAGATAGTAAGGAGAGACCACATTAGAAACTTAATATTTTAATGGTGTGGAGGTGTGAGTGAAATTAATTCTGATAAACTGAGTTTTATATTTGCATTTTTCAGGTCCCTGATAGGTAGTCACCTGTTTTACTGAAAATAACTAGACTATAAGTCTTTCCTAGAAAAAAATTATATAGCTAGAAGAACTTAGTTAAACTGTAATAAAGATAAATAACATTTAATTCACTAACCAAAGCATCTCTAGTGTTTTAAATAATATGAACTATTGAACAAAATAAGTTATTCTTTCTTCAGGCCATTTGACATAAAAAATGATGCATTAATATAAGCAGTTAAAATTAACTTGGCTTTGCATTCTTAAACTCTCCAGTTTCCTTAGCATGAATTTAGTGGGTTTTTTTGTTTGTTTGGGTGTGTGAGTTTTTTTTGTTTGTTTGTTTGGTTTTTTGTTTGTTTGTTTTTGTTTGTTTGTTTGTTTTTTGTTTTTTTTTACAATTTTTACTGGGTTTAAAAGATATTCAGTAATGTATAACCAAGCCGCACATTATTTCTCAGTGCACTAGAAACGTATGATTATTTCATCATGCATTTGAAGAAAATTGTTACAGCAAAAAACTCTAGTGCAAAATTTGTTTGAAATGAGGTCACATATGGCATGTGCCACCAGGTTGGTGGTTTTTGTTGTTAGTGCAGTTTTAGTAAATATAGTGAATATGAGTGAAAGAACTCTGGGTAAAGTGAAGCTTTTGCTTAGCTCTGCCTTGTGAGATTAGAAGATTGAACAACATTACCTCCATAAGTTACAGATATACCTGTAGGAGCAAAGAGAACCTGACTGAGTTCTGTGCGGGGAAGAAGACAATTTGAGGAAAAAGATAATTTGGTCAAAATCTTTATTTTATCCAATGTTGCTTTCCGACTGGGCTGTAGAAATCTTTCCCATCATGTTCTCTAAAACATACAGTTAAAAGGCTCCCTAAAAAATGCTCCTCACTTTACCGCATTGAAAATATTCTTTTTTTTTAAAAGCTGTTGATAATTCATTTCCCCTTCAGTTCCTGAAACAAGCTGGGTTAAGCTCTGCCATCCCAAAGAAAACTGTAATCTATGAAAGCAATTTGCATATCTTTTTCTTCCCTTGAGTACTCGTGCAATTCACTGCTCTGCAATTGGTGCTAATCCAATTTGTTCCTATTATGCATTAGATCTCATGACTCTGCCTAGTGCAAATTACTGTCTGTGAAGTTATGGTAGGCTCACTTGGCTTTTCTGAGCTTTCTTTTGTGTAGGCTTAGTTGTGCCTGCTCTTAACTGTGTTTGTTCATTAAATTTTGCTTTGCTAATCAGATCTTTTCCATGTTAGTCTAGCTAGAGATACTTGTATCGTCTTTGACCATAATCACATCACCCCCCATTTTAACATGCAGCTCTTTGCTAATCCTGTAATTCCTTCCATGTTTTTAGATAGGTTATTGTGTATTGATGTTCATTTTCAGAGTAATCTGATTTAGAGAACCTAAGGACATTTTATCCTACATTGAATAGAACTCAAAGAGTTCTGGATGGGCCATGAAGAACGTGGACTGTATTACTTTTTTCCATCCAAATCCTAAACCTCTCAGATATAGTGATCCTGAATATCTTAATGGTGGAAGCTGAAGCTATGAAAACTGAGATGCAAGGTGAATATTTTGAACAAGTGGTGTAAATAATACTACAACAGTTTGACAGTGGTTATAGGAGATGCCCCACATGCATCTGACCATTCTAAAAGTCTGTATGAGTTGCTCCTTCCTGATTGACATGCTGCTTGAAGAGGGCAGAAGGAAATTTTATGCTTTTGAATTTGTATGTAAGGTTTATTTAGGAACCTGCCAGAGCTTCTGACCCAGCTCTCTAGTGAATGGCACAAGACTTGAGTATTCATTCCTAATACTTGAACGCACTTTTGTGTGTTGTGATTTTCTTCTGTCAAGTTCATGTAGAGTCTCATCCAAGAAAGAGTAGAGAGGGGGCAAAATAGTGTTACTAAACTTATTAAAGGACACTTCTTTATTCATAGATTAATTTATTTCCTCTAGGTTGATTGAAGGGCACTGCTTTTTGGCCTGAAGGAAGGGAGAAGCTTTTATTCATTGAGCTGAATCACTCTTGTTTTTGTTGAGTCTGATTAAAAACATTTCCCTGGATTGCTGTGGCAGTCATTGCTTTGGGCTGGCCAGAGGCAAAAGCGATTTAGACTTTTGTCTTATTGGAGATCAGATAACAATTTCTGCTTGATTTTTATAACTCTATTGCTGTTTCAGGTAACTTCTGAGGCCCTATCCTTAAATTCTTAGAAGATGAAATCAAGCTAACTTTGCTTTCTTCTTTTCTCCTTGTGCTGAAGTTACTTAAAGGATCCAGCTCTTGATACTTCTTCAACAACATCCCTGAGACGTCTTTAGTGATGGTTTCCTGTGTAATTTAGTTTTATGTGGTCTCTTTATCTTCTGAAAACTGTTTTGTGGGTTGGTTTGTGTGTTGTGTGTTTCTTTTGTTTTGTTTTGTTTTGTTTTTTAAAATCCCAAATATAGAAAATCTAAGATTTTTAGCTCTATGAACAGTTTCCCTGCTTGCTTGAGCGTTGCCTTCATCCTCCAGTACATGTTCCTGCTACATCACTTGTGCTGGTGGGACTCCATGTACAGCTGTGTTGTGAGACAAATCAATGAATGAATTCATGTTTAAAATGGTCCCTTCCCACAATTTTTGATAAACTTCTTTAATTGGATCAACATATGTCCAATGGTTGTTCTCATGTAGCTGAAAGGGTGTTGCCTTTGTGAGAAAAAGTGACAAGATGGAAAGAGGAAAGGATGCTGGGTTTAATACAGAACTGCTGCTGGAAGAAAAGGCATGTTGTTGTCCTTCCCCGCATTTCCTATCCTGTAGCAGAGTTGTCCTAAAAACAAAGGGATTTCATTGTACGTGGAACTGATGTGAAACGTGGAACTGTGGAAAATGTAGCCTTTAGGTCAAAGTACAGTAAAATACACTCTGGTTTGGAGGCTGGAAGTACTAAACCAGAAAAACCATATGCACATGGTGTAGGATTCTGAACTCATGCAAATTCATGTAGCTGTTTCAAGTTTGCTAAGTGTTTTGTCAGTAGATAAACTTTTCACTGACACTTCATGTAGTGCAGATACCGTCTCTTTAGCCTTCTAGGTCTTTTTCTATGTCAGGGATCATCTGACCTACTACAGCTGTCAAAAGCTTCTGTAAGATCCATATTACATGTCGTGAATAATTGAAGAGATACATGATCATGGACCATGTCTGATGTGAATTAAAACTTTTACTACTGGGTGAACTGACATGAATGTACTGTGAATTTACAGCCTTGGCCTTCAGACTTGTCTGGAGCAGAATTCTAAGGGAAGAACATGTTTTAGCAAACCACTGGGACTGGTGGGCTCAGACCTTCCTGCTGTGTCGTTCTAAAGTTTGAATGAATATATGTGAAATGATTGCAAGAGTATTCCCCAACACTATAGTAAATTTTTTCAAGATGTCATATTTGAACAAATATTTCCAAATCCTCTTTTCTCCTCTGTGTCTTTAAGTCATGTTGGATAATGAGTTTCCATTTGGAACTGATTTTGATATGGTAGTTTGATTAGGAGTACATTATCGTGGTTTCTTCTGTCGCTAGAAGAAGTACAAATATTATGTGCAGTTGTGAAGTGATGCAAAGTATTGTAGTAACTATACAAGTGAGCTGCAGAGCATACAGTATTTAGGCACTTGTAATGCTTCACTGGAAGGTAGTTATAAAGATGTTGAAAGAAAAGGATACTAGTTGAACAGTTGTGTGTTTTTATTTGTTGTGGGTTTTTTTTAATTGGATGATTTTTAGCATTAATGTAATGACCTTCTTTCTACAGAAAGTTAAGCATATAGTCTCTGTATATGTTGTCCTGCAAATATGCTGTAGTGCAAATTAACTTTAAATGCTGAAATAATTAATTTTGTTTTGTAACTGATGAATAACTGCTTCCTTACATCTTTCATGTAAGGCTGGTAACAGAGTCATCTGCATTCTTCATGGAAAGTAAATTTATTGCTTGAAGCAAGCTGAACTTCTTTATCTACAAAAAGATACAATCCAGGCAGTCTCCATGAAAGCTGTCAGATGCCTCATTGTGAGTCTCAAGTACTGTAGTTACTTTTATCTATTTAAAAGTTGGTCTGGCTGGACGAGTGATTGAAAACAGATATTAAGATGGATTCTGAAGAACTTGATTTAACTTTATTAAATTGATCTGCTGATATTTTTCAAGTCGGCATAATGTAAGGATTACATGGTTTCTGCCATATATTCTATAACTCAGGGTAGATTTTCCTCAGCATACCAAAAGCATTCAGCTCTTTTGTTGAATTCTTCTGCTTTCACACTTGGTATAAGAACAGAAAATAGAAAAATAGTTATTACCATTTACAAAATTATTTCCTTCTGTAAGCATATGTATGATCCTTCATTTACATTATTTATAATTGAGTCTTTTATCTGTACTGAACATCGACTTAAGTTGTGACAGACTTAATCTTTGCGCAGCTAAATATGGTCTCTCAATTTTAGTGTATACTATAATATTTACATTTTAGTAATATTTACTAACTACAAAATAACTTCATCCTTAGTTCATTCAAGGATGAAGTTAGAGGGTGTTAGCTTTTTCACCGTTTCTATCAAACAGGTTGTCCAGCTATTTGTTACATGGGCACACACAGGTAGGATTTGCTGCAAGTGCACTAGTTGATTACACTGTAGGCTACAGGAGAAGACGAGGCTCTGAGCAACCTGATCTGGGTGAAGATGTCCCTGCTGATGGCAATGGGGTTGGACTGGATGAGCTTTGAAGGTCCCTTCCAACCCAAACTATTCTGTGATTCTATGATTGAAAGGTGAAAGTATTTATAACTTGCTATAACCTATTCTTCAGCTATGTTTTAAAGTTTGTCTTCTGCTAATCTTTTCTTACATAAACTTTCTGTATTTATGTTCATCCGAAGATGAACACACACAGGATTTTCAGGCTTTTTGCCCTAATCTTGTTTTCCTGCTGAAAAACAAAACTTCATCCAAATCTTTATTAAGAGTGTCAGTGACGTAGTTTTAGTATCAACAGCATAAGGAAGCTACCTTCTCACCTGAGGGGAAAAAAAGGCTTTTATTTTTGCCTTTTGCTTGTAAAGAGCTAAGATGTTCAATAGAGTCAGAAGCAAAAATTAAGGAAATAAAATTGTATTTAAAGAAATGTTGATCTGCATTATATCAGTGTGGCAAAGATAAATTCTTTAGGTCAGGATTGAGGCAGGGATAATTTATATATAAATACATCTCTGCATCTACATTTTCAGTTGCTTACCTCTGTTTGCTTCTTCTGGCTCTATATGTACAGCAAGTGTACGGAAAAGCTTCCGAGAGATATATATTTTAATTTTCTCCCTTGCAGTCCACAGTAGTTGGCCAGCATAAACATATAAGGAAATACGATCAGGTCAAACTGACCTACTTAATTTATTTTTGAAGTGTGGGAGAATACTTATCTATCCTTACACTGTGCTTTAGATGCATTTGGGAATAAGCCCAAATTGAGTGCATTGGTTTGAAATCTCGCTTCCTCCCCACTTCTTGGAGCGTGCTACAAGGAGTCACTACCAGTCACAACATCTAAGAAGAGTTGCACTTCCCATTGTCTGCTGTACCAATAGTTTGTGTATTAGATGAACACAGACCATTACTGTTGTGGTTTAACCCAAGCTAGCAATCTAACTATGAGACCTGCTCACTCACTCCTCCCTGCTGCACCCCCACATAGGGGAGAGGAATGAAAGGGAATGGAGAAACTCATGGATGGAGCTATACACAGTTTAATAAAATAACAAAATAATATTTTACTACTACCTATACGTAAAAAATGGAAAATAGAATATAAAATGAAGATACTCAATGTAATTCCTCACAAAGTCTGTCTGGGCTGAGTAGCCCTTCCTGGAAAGAGAGTGAGCGCTCTGGTCCTGAACAGGTGGTCCTGTGGGAAGACAGAAAAAAGGCAGAAAAGCCCAGAGGCCACCACATGCAAATTGTCCCAACAGCGAAAAGGCCGAACTAAAAGAAAACTCCTGAATGGATCTCCACTGAAACAGAGTAGAACTGAATGGTTCGCAGTCCCCCTCTAGCTGGAAAATCCATCTCTCCTTAAATATGAAGCATGATACTAATGGCACAGAATATTCTTTTTGATCAGTCTGATGTCAGTCGAGATCTGCACCATCTGTGCCCCCTTCCTTGCTGCCTCACACCTTGAGGCAGAGAGGTCAGAAAGACCTTGGCTTGCAGAAAACAACTAAGATAATAGCAAGCTCTTATGTTCTCTTTGTTCCAACTCAAACGTGCTGTCAATTTACTTGAAGAAAAACGTGAGCTCTGCCCAGAGGTGTTATCTTCGCGTTCTCAAACTAAATCCAAACAACAATGATGTTAGCTGTGGAAAAATAAAAGTCTCTAACTGCATGAAGAAAATTAACTTAATTTCAGCCAAATCAGCACAATTACAATATACAGACTACAGTCTGTATGTATATGTATATATCTATATGTAGCCTGTAATATAAAGTCTGTATATTTGGGCATTATTCAGCCTGGAGAAGAGAAGGTTCTGGTGAAACCTTATTAGCAGCCTTCCAGCACCTAAAGGGATGTACAAGAAAGCTTGAGAGGGACTTTTTACAAGGGTGTGTAGTGATAGGACAAGGGGTAATAGCTTTAAATGGAAAGAGGATAGATTTTAGATTAGATATAATGAAGAAATTCTTCACCAGGAGGATGGGGAGACACTGGACCAGGCTGCCCATAGAAGCTGTGGATGCCCCATCCCTGGAAATGTTCAAGGGCATGTTGGACAGGGCTTTGAGCAACCTGGTCTGGTGGAAGGCATCTCTGCCCATGGCAGAAGGGTTGAACTAGATGATCTTTAAGGTTCCTTCCCACCCAAACCATCTATGATTAAAGAAAATGAGATACATGTAGGAATTTTACATTGCAGTCTTTTATCTGGCCTAACTCCAGCAGGGTGGTGTTGAATTTCTGGTCTCGATTTGCAGTACCCAGTTTCATCACTGCTGTATATGCTTAATGGTAGATGGAGAGTGTGTGTTTCTGCATATGATTCTTGGATGCTGTAACAGAGACTCTAGACAGCCAGAATGTTGTAATTTTTCAGGCTGCTTTATTAGCCAGCCATTACCATGTTTTATGGTGCTATCAAACTGTTATGTCTAGCTGGTATATGCTGCAGTCACAGGTTTAATTACAGAATACATAGGGTAGATTTAAATCTATCTAGCTTGGTCAGGAAGATCAGTGTGGCTGCAGTGTCTGTGACTTTACAGACTGTGGGATACTAACCTGTGCTGGTGTCTTGCTGCTACAGCTTTAAAGCTATTGGTACTCAGTTACATTCGGTCGACACTTGTCTACCTATTTATGTTATGGTCACTTTGCAATTAGCACTATAGGTAAAACACATTAATAAGATAAATACATCTACATGCATCTGTCCTTGATGCAATCAGGTTTATAGTATATATGTATATTAATTAATTTTGACTCAAACTAATTGAGCAAATATGGTCAAAGCTTAGCAGTAGCTCAAAAGCAAAATATCTGTTGGTAGACAATCTAAAGTAATGACACTTAAGGTGAATGCAAAGTATTTTTCTCTGTCTTAGAGCAAACATGTTCGATAATGTGAGTAAGACAGGAAAATGCAATAAATTTAAGCAAATATGGTGTACATTTTTCTTTTTTTGTACAGAATTTTTGTGGAATTAGCTGAAACTTGGAGATTAAGGGAAACTAGGGAGATAAGCTTGATACCAGTTTCTGTCTTCAGCATATCAAATGAATTTCACTGTCCCATCACTGTAGTAATATTTTGCTGCTTGACATGAGATTTTACTTTCAGGTTCTCCTAGGAAGTGGAGTTCTATATGGCCAGCAGCTGGGGCTTTTATCTGGAAGATATCCTGGATCACCCAGCAGCTGAACTGTTATCTTGGTCTTCCCTTGAGACCATTTATGCTTTTCCAATGGGGAGAATAGATGACATCTCAACACATAACTCTTCAGAAATTAAAATATGCTGTGTAATTTAATCTTTCTTGATAACACATCTGTACTACCGTTTCTTCTGTAATGATCCGAAACCTGACTGCGGTATAAAACATCATTAGGACTCTAGTATTCTTGGTTGTTAGATGGGATAATAGTGACAATATTCTATAGCCTAACTTTCAAATTCTCTTCAGCTCAGCCAAGTAGTATCGGAATGGTGCTGCCAGTAGTATTTTTATCTTTTGAGAAAGCAAGTTAATGTGAAAGGGTTAACTCATTCAAGAGATGAACAAGGAACAAACAGCATTTTAAATGAGCTGTGTCAGTATATTCTATAGAAAACATATGCAAACAACCAGCTACACAATATAGTCCCTGATAATCATACTTCTGGAAGACTGCAAATAAAGGTATAAAAACAAATCATTCTGCCTTTTAGAATGAACTCATTTTTACAGAAATGTGGAATTTTTCACTAATCTCAAGGGCTGGTTGCGTGGCTAGCTTCTCTCTGCTGTTCTTACTACTGTCACAGAAAATGACAAGTATATAGCCTGAAGACCTCAGCTAACCATTTTTTTTGCAACAATAGTAAAAAGGCTTTGCATTTGTCCAACATCTTTCATCCAAAGAAAACATTACTACAACAAAGTATCACTGGATACTTTCCAAATTCTGGATTCAGTCCTGTTCCTTTTGACTTAAAACTTGTTTGACTCCAGACATCATAAATACATGACAGTGCAGGCATCATCAAGGCTTATGTAACAGCTTTATGCAAACAAACTAGAATAATCCTTTTCTAAGAGAATTCACATACATTTTAAGGATCCTCACAGAAAGGACTCCACGTGTGTGATATGTTATGAAGCTATACGTGTTTATATAGGAAGGGTAAATGTTTGAAGTGCCTTACTGAAATGGAAACCTGGGGCACTTCAAAAAATAGCCTAAGAAATTTTGATCAAATGTGACTGAAAAAATTAGTGTTGATTCTTTGGTGGAGTTCATGTGATGGCAATTTTGACCCTAAGGTAAGGATTGAAGGTGGGGAGTTTATAGAGATTCACTGAAACAGATGTATATAAGAAATGCATATTTTTAAATTATGTAACAGATTTATGTGCATACTTTGTCACACTGTGGAAATTGCTTTCTGACAGAGGGTAAATTAATCATCCTCCTTTGGATCAATTCAAATAAATAGGTGCAGAGGAAGGATAATAGGATGACTGTGTAAAGAAAACTTATTTCATAAGAGGGAACTGCATGCAGCATGATATTTTTCAGCTAGGAAAATTGAAGCATGAGAGAGAATCTTGTTGAGGGAACAAGAGTGGGAGAGAAAAGCTGCTTAAGCTAAAGGATAGTGTTGGGTATCAGCTAGCTATGAGTAAAGTTACGTTAGAGATTAAACACCAGAGGGGTGTGTTAAGGGAACAGACTTCCAGTAGGAGTGAACAGGACATTCATTTTTGCAGCATTGGGCCCCTCAACTTCATATTATCTGAATGCTGTCAACTTGTCTGTAAAGGAGTGCAGCAAAGAATCAAGAAATAAACCACAAGATATTTACTGACATATTAATAAAATGTCTATTGTTCTACCCCAAACCTAGAAAAGTGCTAGACTGTGTATATTTTTCTGAAATTATTGTTCAAAAATAAGCTTTAGAATATCTGAAAAATCATAAAGTACCCAGAGCTTGTTCACAGCAGTTAACTGGTGCTGCTGCTTCGTCTCACCAAAAACTCTGAAACTCATGCTTGAAATATGCTGAGAGTCCTAAGCAAGTAACTCACCTGCTTCAAATATCTATAGTCTCCTGGATTTCAGTAGTAGTGCATATTTTATTCTCTAAACGTATTATTACTTTCTGTCTTATACCTTATAGAACAGAAAAGACAGTAGTTGTAAAGCAGAAGTTACTCCTGTAGTTAGAAAGGCTTCTAGCTATTGAATTATATATCGTTTTTGTAATGATGGGGGATTAATGGCAATGGAGATTTGTTGGAATATAGGTTCACTGTGATTTTTCAGCTCCTTTCCTAAGTGTTTATTATGTGACCTTATGATTCCTAAATCATATATTTAAGCACTAATAAAAAATTAATGCATGCATTCCAGTTGGTTGTTACATAGCGTGTGGCATTCTAAAGTACTGGTTTTGAATATGGCCTATATGTTTCTGCTTTCTGAATAGACAGGTTTTTAGGTCATAATTTTTAGTAATCTGTGGGATGTTTCAGACACCAATGTAATTGTAATTATTGTTATGTGCTCTTCTGTGAGATGACTTCATTATAATGTACAAGTCAGAATTTGTTGCTGGTATTTTTGCCAATATTCTTTAAAACAAACCAAACCAACCAACCAACCAAAAAGTCAAAACCAAACGCCAAACAAAGAAAAACGTCCAAACAAAGAAGTTGAGATGCTTAAAAGGATGTGAGCTAAGCCATGGAATATGGCTGAATTTCCCTGAAGGAGCAGGAAGGTGTCAGTTACGATTAATGTGAACAACATTTATGGCCCTCGAGATGTGACCTCTCGTTACGGTAAATGTGACAGCATGAATTACTTTCAATTACAGTGAACTACATTCAGCTACATTAGTTCTGACACACCTCACTAGGAGACTGCTGCTTTGATAGCTTTAACAAAAGGAAAAAAGGCAAAACTTTGGAGTCCAAATGTGTATATCACTTGAGCAAAACCATTGGATTCCGTCTACGGCGTATTATTGCCTCGGGTTTTAGACACTTGTATTTACACCATTTGTTATTTCCACTGGCACTTTCAGGTTTATGCTTGGGCACTGGAGTATGTGAAAACCACCTTTTAATATGCCATCAATAATAAATGTAAATGCCGAATTAAAAAATATATATCCTTTTTTGATAGTAACCTGCACCTTTGCTTGGGAATTACAATAGGTGGAGTTTACTATCTATCAGCATGTCCCATTTGATACGGTATAACTCCATTTAATGTTTTTTAATGTTATCAATTTATTCTTACAAATTTATCACAGCGCAGGATATTTATCACTTGACGGAAGCAGTTGTTATAATGTCACTACTTTTTCCTTCAAGGTTCAATTATCATGCTTCAGTTTCTACCTCTAAGCTTTCATAGAAAATAAAAGATGCCCAGGGCAGAAGTCAACCTTTCACTTTTGCTACAGAGGAGATGCCATCTATTTCACGGTGTGCTAAGTATTCCAATGAAACATGAGTAAAACATTGCCTTTGGCAAATAATAAGTTAGAAATAGCACTAAGCAAAAGAAGTAGCTTTAATTAAAGCATTTTGACTCTCTTTGAGGGGTATTGGGCTTTTTTTTTCTGCAAAGATGAAGACCATTTTCTCAAATTCAAGGGGGTTAGTGTTGTGGAATCAGACTAGAAAACTTACAATGTAAAATTGCCAGTTGGAAAAAGAGGAAAAAAAATGGTGGTTGCTCATTCCAAAGTGATTCTGAATTGAGGCCGTGTAGGGTAAATTAATTTTAGTCTTCATCCCATGTTAAGGGCTAATTTTCAAACCTCAGTTTTTCTAGTGTTTTCACTCATCATTTGATGTTGTGGCAGTGGATTATGAAAATATTTCCAAGTGTTCCAAGAGGTATTTTAAGAAGCAATATGCATTATAAACTTATTTCCAGATGTCAGCAACTTCCAGGCTATTAAGGTACAAAGATTTATATTTTAGTTGTCATTAAAACATAAAATAGAATCATAAAATTTTCAGAGCTTTTTTCAAATCACTGAAGTAGTGGGAGTCTAACAGTTTTCAGGTCATCTATTCTGGCTGTGAAATATCCTCAGTCAAGCAATCAGATTCCCTGGAGTTGATGAAGAATTGTCTTTTTTAAATTTTACTTCTGCAACAGAGAAGATTTAGGGTCTAATTGGAGTATATCCATTGTTGTAAGCCGTAAGTTTGATACCAGATAGGTAACTTAAATGGTTCAGAATAGATGAAATCAAAAAAGGACAGTTCATCCCAGTCCTTATTTCCTACCTGCGTGGTCAAAGTGGGATGGGTTAACAGATAACACCTTGTGTTGATAACAATTGTGTTTTTTCCTGCTTCTGGAGGTGATGTGTGCTATTCAGTAATTTTATTTATGTATTTTAACAAATGGTCATGTTTCGTGCCATCAAAACAAAGAGAAGCTTCATGACTAACTCAGTTGGATTTCTTTTCTGCTTTTTGGGCATTTAAGTCCTGACTTAAATGTACCAATGGTACCTGACTGGTTTTAGTTGCAGTACATGGAATTTGACTTTTTGGCTTTACATGCCGCCTAAGAACTCTTCCTCTCTCCTTAACAAAATGGGAAAATCTAGATGTACCTGTACGTGTAGTCTGATGGTCAGTAGTAGAATCCTCAAGTTCTGTCATATATGTATATATAAAAACATAGGAACGTCCAATATGAATTCATGAGCACATTTGTGCAGAATGCACATGAAATTAAATTAGCCTAGCTATTGAGGAATTCCTCATGATTGCTGTTTCATTTTTACAAACGATGAATTACACAAAAGCTGGAAAAATATAAGGTTGACTATATATGAATATTTTCAGCAAATGCGTATCTTTGAAATTCTGTGCATATAAGTGTAGGAGAAAAAGCTTTTTATTTTGGTTTTGGCTCTTAGTCTCTCAGTGACTTGTATCTGACCAAAATAATAGTTTTTTCTTGCCTACTTGGAAGTACTAGGGACTCCAGTTCTCTAGGAGAAAAATTATGATTTTTCCAAAAGGGAAATAACAGCTCTTGTTCCATGTAATTACTTTCAAGAGCACAATTTGTAAATGTGCTTTAGGGGCTGTCTTACTGAATAGGTGGGAGAAAGTCACAGAGACTGTGACATTTTATATCAGCTGGAGAGCAGTTTCGTAGGTGGAGAAAAAGCAGGTGTTGGTATGTTCAAACTGTCTTGTAGTGAAAATGGAAGTGAACTTGAAACAGTGACACAGCACTTATGAATATGTTGTTGTGGATGGTGAGTTCTCTGCAAATCAAAACTTATGTCCCAGATAGGGGAATAAAGAAAAAAGGGCTTAGATGCGGTTCAGATGGGAATAATAAAAATAACAAAATCATCTTCCTGATACATAACGTTCTGTGTGGAGAAGTGGAAAATGAAATAAGAAATTTAAAACCTAAATATGTCTCCTGGGCTGCCAAATGGTATAGAAAGGAAAGGAAGAAAATTATTTTGCATTGTATCTTTGAAATGGCAAGGATGCACTTAAAAGTGTTTGAGATCTTTGAGTACTGCTTGCTGCCTTTAATATTATGGCTGGCAATGTGATTAAAAAACCCACACGCAGTCGTTTGCAGAATCTGGAACTGTAATTGTAGCAGGCACTGGAGAGGCACTAACTAATGTTAGTAACATTCCACAAGATAGAAGGAAAACTGATTCATCCGTAGAGAAGAAAGAAATTTGGCTTCAGGGCAGGCAGACTCATAGTTTCCTTTCTATCAGAAGCTGAAGATTTTTATCAGGAAGGTTTGATCTGTAGATCACAGGAAGTGAACAAAACATATTTTTTCAACTTTATTCAGTTACTTCAGTTTTGTTTTTACTGCGGCAATTTTCCCTGATACTTTAGCAATGACAAGAAGTAGTATTCCATGTATGTATTTATTTCAAAATTAGTACATTTGTTGTTGCTTTTGGGGAACATGTTTCTGTCATGGTTAGAATGAAGAAAAGACTAAGGCTTCATGGTGGTGCTATTACTAGACACAAGCTAAATATGGTTTCATTTTTAAATGAATTTCCAGAAGTGCGGACCAACATTGTACCTGAGCACAGCTGACTGGGTACAAATTGGTGTTTTAGCTGTGGTATTTTTAATTTTTTTCTTGGAGCTCCTTAGTAGGGAGCCATTCTAATTCTTAATATTTCTTCTCCTTGTGCTCTATGTTTGCAATGTATCTCCAGGCTGCTGTCCTTTTACTTTAGGGAACAATGTGCTTCCATTGAACACTATCATGGCAGAAGAGTATGTTTGTCCTTGCAACTGTATTTTCTCTACACATCTACATGTTCTTGGTTATTGAACAGCTAGATGGTCTGACCCTTAGATGCATAACAAAAATGTTCTCATGTTCATTGAGCCTTCTGTTTGAGGTGAAAGAATTATAGAGGTCTTCCCTTTGATAGTTATCTGAATACTTACTGGGCACACAAAATCGGAATCTCCCTACATTTCATTGCTGCAGGGCAATACCAATTCCTGCAGTCAAATTAAATTTTGGATACCTGAAATTTTTTGTTGATTGCAGAATATTTTTTTTATATTAAATAGCAGAATAGAATTTGTGTTAAATAGGCACTTCAGCCATTTGGTTCAAACACAACCACAGAAGAAGAAAAGTACCAGGAAGAACTTGTTCATCAAACTGAGACATTCAATGGTAAAGTTGTGCTTTAACATTTTCATGGATATTGCAGACCATTTTCCTGCCAGTTTGGGTAGAGGCATTTTTTTTCTTTTCACATTGTTGTTCTGAACAGCATCTCTAAGCAGTATTCTATCCTGCCCCCTCCTGTAGTTGAAATTTTATTTCATTAACATAATTGCTGTTGACATTTTTATAGTCTATGACTTCTAATGCTCTGGTTGGTTGTCCGCCCATAAGTGATGCAGTCTTCCTCAACTTATTTGATTGTTATCTTTTATAGTGCAGTACTGCATGTTACCTACTAACAAATATAAATTAATGTGTCTCAAAGTTAAGAAATTCTTTCTAGAAGAAGATGATTCCAAGGAGATGATAGAATATGTAGCACATCATTGCCAAGAAGGCATTAGATCTCTCTCTCACACTGGAATGGATTGTTTGCCAGTCATACTTTCTCCTCAGTATAAAAGTGTCATATCCACATCATGTATTGCATTCAGTACCCTGAATACAGGGGAATACAAGTATATGAAGTGAAAAAAATAGATTAATTTATATTATTTAATGTAACACATTTCAAAATTCAAAAGTCAGATACTTTTCTGTTTTATAAATGCTGTGTTTTTCCCAGTGCCAGAACTTGAAAGAATAGCTGTTTGTCAAAAAGATAAATGACTTTGTATGTTGTCGAGGCATCAGTCACACATATAACTTAATGGCATGTGATTGATTATTAGTCCACAAATCAAGAATGTCAAAGTATCTGGTTTTGTGTATGTCTAAACTCCAGAAAGTTGATCAGTTTGGTTACTTTGCCTAAATTGATCCACTTTATCTGCTAAACGGTTTTTACTCCAATAACATGTATGTTACTCTAAATGCAAAAATGTATTTCCCCAGTTAAGAAATAATTCCAAACACTGATGTCCAGAGAGTAGAAATTCATAAAAGAAGAGTTAATTACATGGCTTGATAGATTAGGGCTTTGCAAATTAATGAATGACATTGTATTTTGAAACAGTTATCTTGTAAGATATCTTAAATGCAGAGTTTTGGTGCATCACATTATAACATGTAACAGTAGTTTTGCATATTCCTTTCAGAGATTTTGAAAACAGGAAAATAATAAATGGTGACTAATGTACACCATCTGGCTAGGGTGGGGGAATAAAAAGGATTTATTCCTGAGCAACAGGGTTTTTGCAAAGCTAATTTACTTAAAATAGGAAAGCAAATGCATTTTTTTTCTGAGAAAAATGAAGTTCTAATGACTTCGCTGACACTCAGTTGATAGGGTGGCATTTGTTTGGTGCTCTGTGATCAGTATCGAAGTGGAGCTCGTTGGTCTCTGTCAGGAGGACAGTGTATCTTATCAGTCCTCCTGTCGAATCATATGTGCGGAAGAGGATTGCTGAGGCTTGAAGATTTTGAGCACCATTAACAAAAGTGTTAGGCAGCCTTATAAGAGTCAGCTGCCTGTATCTGTGTAGTATCAACTCAGTGAACAAACTACTATTAATCTGTACAGCTGTAGGATTAGATCCTTAGTAACACACACAGATTTTTGTGCTTCATATCTTTAGATTTACAGCTGTCATGTTTTTTTCTCTGCTACTTTTGTGATGCCATATAGAACTGAATGCAATAATAGAAATCATACATAATTTCTAATATCTAAATTAATCCGTACAATTTCTTAAAACCAAAATTGTCTTCTCAGTTTCTTTTCATGCAGATTTTTTTCAGGCAGTCACTCAGACTTAAGCATTTCCTTATTTTTTGTTTGGTTGTCCTATTTCTTAGTGTTTCTACTTCCATTTAAAATTAAATGAAGTATTCACTTAAGGATCTCAATTAATTTGAACAAAAATAAGATGTGCCTGGTCAGTTTTCTCCAATATAGAGAAATGAAAACAGATAAATGTGTGCATCATAAACTGTTAGAACTGCAGTCTTCAGTCTGTATTTTTAAATTATCTCACTGCTTCAGATCTATTTTGACATAGCAACCCTACTCTGCAACTCTTACAATCATACTGAAAATGGTATGATAGATGAAACTTTATTTACATAATAGGTGACTTATGGCCTACAGATTTATCTTGGTGTCAGAGGCAAAAATTTATGTCTTCAGTGACTGGCAAGAAGTTACAGAAGCATGAGAAGGGACTGCCAGTACCTTCCTGAGGGTGAGCAGGTTGTTCACTTTGTAGTTTGTGTTAGAACATCTCTTGGCTGCCTACTTATTTAAAAAACAAAACAAAACAACACACAACCAAAAAAAACCCAACCAACCCAAACCACAAACCCACCCCAGCCTGTAAGGAAAGCACAGCCTGTAATGTGAATATTGTTAACTACTGGGCCAACTGATTCATCTGGCCTCTGTGAAATACAAAAGTTGTGATTGAAAAAAAAGGTAAGTGTGTGAGAGCATGAAAGAAAAAGGAAGAAAAGGAGGAAGAGAGGAAAAATGGAGGACTGGAAAATAATAGGCTTCTTTGGCTGTAGATGTATAGAAACATCGGTGTTCCTTTCCTCAAGGTTTTCAAGAAATCGTAGATTTTGGATTGCCCAGCAGCTGTTGTTACAAAGCATCTTTCCCTTGTGCCATTGGCTCTGTTAACAGCATCGTCCCTGACTCTGTCTTGTATCTATTACAAGTAATATGTTTCTAGGGGAAAATTCTGGAACAAGGCATATATATGCTCTACAACAGGGAACACGGATGGAAGGAAATGTTTCCATTCTTCCACAGAAAGGAAGGAAAACTTTCCCAGTATTTAATGTTATGTAGAATGCAGGGACTTTTACATGTTGAATATGTAGCGAGTGTAAGTAGTTGTACATGCCCCGAATCCATCTGTACTTTTCCTTATGATCATGTAGGAATTATCAGAATCATGTCAGAATCATAGAAATTACAGAGCTGTTAACTGGGAGATACCTCTGGAGGTTACCTGGTCTTTCAGCTCCTGGCAGGACTGTCGCTAGCACAGCATCAGGGCAGCTGTACCTTTGCCAGACTACATCTTCAAAACTTCCTGCTTTGAAGCTGCGTGTTCCTGTTCTGTGCTACCCTTCTGACAAAGAAGCTTTACTTAACATCCTGTGAACCTCCAAACCTGCAGCTTGTGGCTATTTCCTCTTATTTTACCACGTGTTGCTACTTTGCATTTGGCTTCATAGTCTTTTTAACTCCTATTCAAGTAGTTGTAATCTACTTTTAGACCTTTTCCTAGCCTCCTCTTTGATGGAGAAGAGATCTTACTTGCTGGAGAGGAGATCTTTCCTTCACTGGAGTTTGCACTTGCTCAACAGTCTTTCTGAACTGAGACCCAAAACTGTAGTTTTGCAGCCTCACAGGACTGAGTAGAGGTGGCTAATAATCTCCCATTGTCTGTTCACCATGCTGTTCCTAATACAGCCCAGTATGGAACTAACCTGATTTACAGTGAGTACATACGTAGCCTGGTGCCCACTGTGACTTCCAGGTCCTTTCTCAGGTTACATGGGTGTGGGATTATTTAATCCAAAGTGCAGAACTTCACATTTTCCTTGCTGAGATTCATGTGGCTTCTGTCAAGGTTTCTTATGCTTCATCTGCTGAGTGATGCACACTGATCTTAAGCCCGCCACTGGGTTTTAAAAATGAGCTTATACTACACCCCATGTTATTTTAATTGAATATTTGCAATGCTGTTTAGGAAATAATAAACAGTCCTGCTTCCATAGAAGAGAAATAAAATAAACAGGAACAGGACCACACGTATTTTAAAACATGGATGCTAAGTGATGGGATACAGTTGTTAGATTTGAACTATCACATTAAAATGAACCGCAAGGGTATGGGACCATTAAGCAGATTACACTAGGACTAGGACTGGTGCCTAGCCCAAATAGCAGAAGAGCATTAGAACGTTCTTTGAAGGGGAGCAGTGAAGATGCTTTTTAGGATGGAATCTGGTAGGTTGATGGGTGGAATTAAATGATATATGTGCCTGTAATAACAGGATGCTGGACATGATGACCCATGAGGTCATCTTGGCCTAGAAGGTCCCATCCAGTCCTGTGTCTTATGTTCCCTTTATGTAAAGAAGCTGTTGGAATTTTGCATATATGAAACTTCCTATCTCTTTTGTCTCACCTTTTCTTGAACTGCTATGATTTTGGCATATATTTTGCCCATAGCAAATGCCAACCATAATATTTTCGCCTTCCTTAAGTTGTCTTACATTATCTATCTTTCTATATCCAAGCTGCAAACTTAGTTATGTGCAGGGAGACGGAAATAGTTGTTATTGTGAAATGTGTACGTGGTAGGATTTACTTTAATTCAAGTGTTTTTGCAGGATATTTCTCAGGAATGTTGGTAATTCGTATTATTGTAACCTCTGTAGTGCTCTCTAGCCAAAGAAATCTGATGGCTTTTGGTGCACAAACCATTCACATTTATTCTGTGAGGCCACTAAACTCTTATTATACAGTAATTAAATGGTAAGTGGAAGGGATAATTTTGAAATAGATATTAGGAAAAAAATCTGGAGGAGTGAGGAGGAGGATGATGTCCATCAGTTTCACTGGCCTGGAACATCTCACACAAAGTATAATGCAGCTGAGGAGAAGCTGCCTTGGGTGAGACTCTCTGGTGTTTATGAGTGTGCTCAAAGCAGAGGAGAAAGGCAGGAGTGTGGGACTGAGCCGAGCAGGAGGTGAGATCCAGGAATCCTTGCGTTGCACTAGGAGAAAGCCTTACCTCTCACAGTGATCCCAAGGTGCCAGTTGCTGGAGATGAAGACCTGGAGAGGAGTATGTAGTTTATTGATAAGCTTCTACATTTATTAAGTTGCCAGTGTCAGATTTATAAATAGATATATTGCATCCTATACATAACCAATCCTAAATGGCATTTTCGTGGGGAAAAGATACCCAGCCTCCCAAATTAAAGCCATTGCACATGAGAATATAAAAGATCTTTGTTTAAATTGCAAATGGTCAAGGCTTGATTTTCATTTGGTTGTATGTGAAAGTGACAAGCTGTGTAACAAATAGCAAATACAGACTTTTATGTGTAATGTCTGTGCTGTACTTGAGTTACGATAGTAGAAGATTGTAATCCTCACTGAGCAGTTATAGTCCATGTAATTAACACTGTGTGAGATAAGTGAGCAACATCATGTGTTCCTGAACAAGTTTAAAAAAATGAATCATTCTCTTTGTGGTTTTTATTCTTGGTTCTAATATTTGCATGGTAACAGATAACAAAACAGTATTATATGAAGTGATGAAAGGGTGGTTTCTGAAGGTAAAAAGAACAAATGTGTTAATTGATCTGTTTTGATAGCAGTGACTTTTACAATTTATCCAGATTGAATATGCTATTGATATAGAAAGAAGCAACAAAAAATATATTGTTCAATTAGCTAGGAAAAGAGATTAGGTGTATAACTTTGTTTAAAATAAGAATTTTTGTAAAATGAGGAAACTTGATGTTGAAAAAAAGCATTGAGACACATCTGAAGTTGAAGTTTCAATGATATGAAGTGGTGAGATACTAACTTAAAATTTCTTCAAGCATATTAGGATGATTTAAAGAAATTCTGGTGATGTGGAAGGAAGAATAAGTCAATGTAAACTTCTATGTCAAGATGAAAAAGTTGCAGGATGCTGTAAAATTCAACGAAGACCCTCTTAAGTAGCTTATAACTTCCTGAATCTTAGTATGCTATAACACTGTCTCAAACTCTATTATCAGGTAGAACTCTGTGGGTACTAATTAAATAAAGGCTGATGTAATGAATAGTGAAAGTAAGGATACCAATGCATACTGTTTTAGGATATTTCCAGAGCCCTGTTCTACAGCATTTTCTGTTTTTTAATGAATGCAAAGAATGCTGTTGACCTGGATTGGACTATTTGCTTGGCAAAAGTACAGTATGCTTCCATGTGTGCAGAAACAGAGCCTTTTTCTCTTGCAGAATGTGAAAACAGGAAAATATAATGCAATTATGTAATTATAACCTTGTCAGTACAGCTGTCATTAAGTGCTTTGTGATTAAAACCTGTAAAATAAGCTGCCGTGAAGTATTGTGTTGCTTTAGTCCTGATCAATACAACTTACCCACTTTCTGCAAATTCTAACTAGTAAAAGAACTGTTAAATTATGTTGTCATTCATTGTATTTTTTTGTCTTTTACAGGAAAAAGTAGAATATGCCTTCCTGATAATTTTTACAGTTGAAACATTTTTGAAGATTATAGCATATGGATTATTATTACACCCCAATGCATATGTTAGAAATGGATGGAATTTATTGGATTTTGTAATAGTAGTAGTAGGGTAAGTAATTATCCTTCATTATACAAAGATTTAAAATCTTTATGGTGAGGTAGATATAGGTCTGTTTGGCTGTAACAGCCGACACTTGATTTCTGTTTCTTTAGAATAAAAGAATGAACTGGTATGAGTGAAAAATTCAAAACAAAGTCCTGAAAGTTTTCAACGCTATCTGTGGCTGCAGGCTGTGTTGCACAATCAGCTTTATAGCAAAAGTTCCCAGGGAATTTTGAGTTTTGCCAAAAATTTTCATTGGTCATTATCTTGCAGAATCTTTTCCATCTGATATTTTCAAAGGTGAATTCCTGATGTCTTTCATATGGTAAAGGTTGGTCTGTCTAGTTTCATACATTGTTACATCATTTATTCATTTATCCCTATACCGTGGTTATGGGGAGTTCATCTGTCCCACAGAAACCTCTGGGAGAGCCCACGTGTTTTGAAGTGGAGGAAAATGGTCAGGGGAGACAGCTCACTGAATGGTTCCTTGACCTTCCCCAAATCTGAGAAAAACTGAACACTTAAGTACTTTCCTTTGGGGTGCTGCACATCAGGCCTCAGGTCTACATAATTTTGACTTGCCTGGGGGAGAATGTGTGCTAAAAATGCCCTATTTATTGTTATTATTTTTTAACCCTGTGCACTTTGCTGTACCAGGATATCCCAGCGAGTTTGTTATGCTCCTCAGAGCAGCACTGCTTGGGTCTTATGCAGGTTCCAGAAGAGTGGGGAATGGAACATCTCACACTTACATTATGCACCTGGTTATGATAATTAATGCATCTTTTTTGTGTCAGCAACTTTGTGTCAGTGGAGTCATGTAGGAGTAGTTATGTTTATACAGTCCTGAAATTGCATTTGGCCTTTTGAAGGCAACCGTGAGGCTGATGTGGGTCCCGGTGAAAATTCCCTAAACATGGAGGAGATTGTATTGGGGGGAAAAAAAAAAGAAATTTCCAGTACTGTAAATTGTGTTTACTGAAAACATTTATTGATAATAGTACATGGAGAACATTATCCACATATAATTTAGTTGTGGTGCCTGCCTTGCAAAGAAGATCTTGGCACGCAGTCTGCAATTCCAGTATCGCTGTTAGGTTCAAGCTATATTGAGGGTTGCCTGTAATTGAAAAGGCCCAGAAATGGGAGCATGTGCTGCTCTTAACTCATGTCATTACATTCGGGGAAAAGAAAAAGATGCAAAGTAAAAGAATTTATAGTAAAGCATTATAAAATTTGGGCAAGTATTATGATATGAATACCCAATGTATAACTCTCTGATTCTGAGATTGTAATGTTACTGAGAAGGTTGTATTTGGGCCAGGTGCTTGGCATTCAGGCACTTTTGGTCCAGGGCTAAAATTTGTATATAAATAGATCCTTCATCAGGTCAGGTCATTCTCAACAGATTGGCCTCTGTGCCTGAAGGGGAAGCTTGATGGGCAGTTTTGGAGAATATCACACATAAGACCTCTATTCTCTTGCCAGGCAGTCACTTGAATAGACCTCTTCCCTCTTGTGAAGTGACCACGGAGTTACAGTAACCCTGGAGCAGTCTAATTAACATGACCTCTATCTTTGGCTGTGTCCTAAATACATGATAACTAAAAAATTTTCCATTAACTCATAAAGCACTCATTTTTGGAGCCTAAACCTAGTTAGGTCAGATGCTCACACTGAAGCCAAGGAAAAATACAAAGAAAAAAAGACTATGTCTTATCAAATACCTAAAATATCAAACTAAGATTTAAGTCTTACTTCAAAACCAAAAGCTTTGGACTATAAATTATTGTGTAGGTTGTCATCGGTCTACCTGGAAGACAAAATGGACCTTTCATAACACATCAGGCACTGACAAAACTGCGAGCAATATTTTTGTTCTTTCAAGAACAATACAACCCACATAAGCAAGTAAAAAAGCATGAGTCCATTTACTTAATTAATACTTAAAAGCCCAGGGAAAATTGATTTTTGTATATAACCCAAGGTGGATATGGAATCACTTCTGGATCTGATTCTGTTTGACTGGTTTCATTGTGAAATTTCATTAGATATTTTAATAGCTTTGAAAGAGCTGCCGTGATGCCCTGTATTCAATCTATTAGATGGAATTTGGTTCATGTGCTTTCTCAGCAGAAACTGTAGCAGTCCAAATGCATAAATCTTAGTTGTACCAAAAGAAATTTCTGTTAGCAAAAGGGAAGCATGTATAGAGACATTCTTCCACAACATCAAATTTGGCATTTAAACTTCGATAAACTCTACAGGAAAATAAATGTCAATTTTCAAAGTAATAAAGGAGATCAATGGCTTTATACCTTAATGGCTTTATAGGATAGACATAAAATGACAGAGCTGTGGACAGAGCTGTGGAAGTGAGTTTTTCTCCTGTCTTTATCACTTCTCTCTGAAACCAGTCAGACTATGAATTACGTTCAGAACAATCTAATACTTGTCTGCATGCTATGCTATGTAATTTCCATTGATTTCTATGAAAGAATATGGTCCTGGTAGAAAAAGCTTTCAGAACACTCTTCTGTGCCTGTAGCCCTTTAATTTGCTGAATGATGTATGGACTGACAGGCTGAAAACAGATTCTCTTAATTTGGGACTTGATTCAGAAGTCTGTTTAATCATGTCTGCCTTTACAGCATGAATAATCACTCTGAAATCATTGAGATGGCTCATTTTCTTAGAATTATGCTTCTATTAAATTACAGGGCTGAATCAGGGCCTAAAATATTAAATGTAGCAGTATGTGGGTTGCCGGCATTCATTCTAAGACCTGTGGTCTTCATGGCTGGGTTTCACTCTGGAGGGAAATGAAGCAGAAAAGATACGGGTATTGACTGATACAGGTCAGTCACTTACTGGGGGAAGAGAGTGTCTTCAATATTCTACTTTGGACAACCTATTAAAATTTATGTGATTTCCAGCAACAATCCAGCACGACAGAGTTGTGAACTAAAGTTGTGAAAACATTTCTTGACAAAACCAAAAACCAGCACGTTTCAGGAGTCCTTTAAAAGTGTGATGCATTTTTCAGGACTACAAAGCTCTGTTGACTTGATAATCCTCTCAGGTGAAGTTCACTTTTGCAAGACTAGACTACAGACTCTGCACAAAGGATAATATGGTGTGCATCATTTAGCCACAGTCTAGAAATGGTGCATCTGAAATGCAGGTCCAAACAATCTACTATTACTTTGCACTTCAACCGCTTTGCTTTGAATTGCTGCTAGAAGTTGGACAGAAAAATATAACTCTTGTCTTCCAAACTGTTCTAATGAATGACTAGCTCATTTCTGCAGTGAAGAAATACAATATAATAAATTAGTCATCTGGGGATATTTTTACCCTCAAAGTTATTACGTGTAAGAAACAAATTTTTGGTGTTATTAAATGTTGGACTCTATTTTTAATATATTCTGTTTTTACTGACTATATTTAGAATGGACTTCAAGTGACTGCAGCATCACTTGAAGTTCATGTATTCCACCAAAATTAAAACAGATGGTTTCTAGTGATTATCTGTTTCATGTACTAAAGAGACGACTAATTCTCCGAAACTTAGAGCTAAAATGTTTGAACAAAAAAGTGGCAAAGTAGCTACATTTATTTAAAAATAGCAGGTCGTGTATACAAGCAGAATGCTAATTTATTAGATACTCTGTGATCATCGCTCTCTGCAGGGATTAGAAACTCTTGCACTTCACAACTCTGCCTGTCATGATTTAATGTGTGAATATACCTCTCATTTTGACAGCTGAACAGCTTTTCAGAATTGTCTGCAGTTCAAGTAATTTCCTACTACCTTTGATTGCATAGTAAATGGATGGTGATAACCTTATTCTTCTTATTATTTTCTAGATTATTTAGTGTAATATTGGAACAATTAACCAAAGAAACAGAAGGTGGCAGCCACTCAGGAGGCAAACCTGGTGGCTTTGATGTCAAAGCCCTAAGAGCCTTTCGTGTATTGCGACCTCTCCGGCTTGTATCAGGAGTGCCCAGTAAGCTCTTTTCTGTTTAATTTCACTGGAATTAATATAACTGATCTGATTATTTAACTTTCTTTTTCCAGACACTAACAGAAATGAGATAATATGAAGTTGATTTTTTTGTTATCTGGTTATGTATATAAAGTGAATTTCAAGATGAATGATACCCTATTTCAAGTTGAACAAAGGATTGTGAATTCATTCAGTGTATGATCTTCTTACACAGTTCAATAAGCAGATAGGGGAATACTCTTCCTTTTAAGAAGTTTTATATAAAAGTAAAATACATGTTAAAATGCAAATACACCAGAAAATAAAATTCAGGTGTGGTTGGTTTATTTTTGTTGTTTTTTTTAAAAAAATTATTTTACTCCAAATCCCTGTAGATCTGAAAGTGTAGGTGGTCCTAAAATAGTTTCTATGTTGGTAAGTGTATGCCAAAGCACATTACACATTTCATATTTCCTGCCCCCTCCGGTGCACATGAATGCCTTCTGTTTATCTCAGTAGAGCTAACAGATAAATTAGGAAACTTTAAAAGTAAAACAATATTATTTATAGAAAGCAATTGAATTTTCTGATAATCTTTCCTATTCTCTTTTAATACATTATTAATTACTGAAGCTATTTGGGCTGAATAAGGGATTCATGGTTTGCAATTCAGGTCTTTCCAAGACATTCTAAAGAATCCTAATGCTATGTTTATTATTATATTGTAGTCTGTTACATGGAAATGATCATGATTGTATATATTTAGCAAAAGAACTTCAGTGAAGAAAGAAGCAGTCTTACGAAATGTCAGAAAAGAAGTCTATTAAAGTAAATGTGGCAGCTTCATTAGTTCGGTATTTACTAGTTTCAGTAAGGCCAAAATTTGGCTAAATATTTAATTGAGGAGAAAAGAAAAATGAAGTAATTCTGAAAGTGATGAAAAAGTTCGTTCGTACTCCAAATGTATTTTCACAGGTGGCTGTTTATTTCTCCAGACCAAAAATACAGTTCTGCAGTTGGCTGAGTGTACATTTTCTCAGGACTTGCCAGAGAGTTGTGACTGTAGCATGGAGTTTTTTAAAGGTCATATAAAGTAACCTACAACCACACACTGATTACATGTCCTTTCTTTCTAAAAACCCATAAATTCTTCTGACACATTTCAAACATCGACTTCTGTGACGTAACATTTATTAACAGAGGAAAAATTAGACTTTGACACAAAGTTTCAGATTCTTATGACATATTTTATGTTACAGGAATTTTTTTTTTAGACTGATTCGTTCTGCATGGCTGTATCATTAATTTCTAATAATGTGTAATTATAGAAAATTTGGTAAGGCAAGACATAGGAGTCTGGTTCATATTTTGTATTATCTTTTTCTCTTTTAGGTTTACAAGTTGTCCTGAACTCCATTATAAAAGCCATGGTCCCCCTCCTCCATATTGCCCTTTTGGTATTGTTTGTAATCATAATCTATGCTATTATAGGATTGGAACTTTTTATTGGAAAAATGCACAAATCTTGCTTTCTTATTGATTCAGGTAAGTCATGAAAATTGACTAAAATAAGGGACTAATTCTGTTTTCTTTTAAGTCTGTGGGATTTCAGTTTGAAATAGAACAGGAGCCAAGCACTAAAACTGTTGTAACCCTGTTTTCCTTTGTGGTTCATAATTGTAGGAAGAGTGCATTAAACTTAGAAAACAACAAAGCAAACTAGTTTGAGACTAGAACATGCTCTGAATAAGTTTTCATTTCTGAAATGTGTAACTGAGATGTCAGTAGTGAAAACAGTTTTTTCTCATCTCTGCTTACTGAAGAGCCAGCTAGTCCTGTTTCAGGGAAGAGTTCACAATCTGGCAGGGTCTCTCCTTCAAGATTGCAGCAGCGTGGTAAGAAGTGAAATGCTCAAATGAGTAATGAAAGAAAACAGTGTTCCTCTGTCCAAGTGAAATGATGAAATGAAAGTGTTTGTTTTGAGAGTTTTGATGGAATGAAACATCATGAAGTAAGTATGTGATGGCTAATGGGACATTTCTGTCAGCTAGGTAATTAAGTGGGCTATATGTAGGAACTAGTCCAGACCTGTTTCCTTGGTCATCTCTATGGTAGTATGAAGTAAACGGAAATGAAGGAATGGCAATGAAGAGAAAAAAAAATAACATGAGGAGATTCTAAAAGTATATGTTGTATTGTCACGTGCTTCTTTCCACTGCTTAAATACTTGAGCTCTTTTCTACATTCAGCTTTGTTTAGACTATTTTAAGGCTGTAAGCCCGGATGTGAGAGACAGTTAGAGCAACCCTCATGGGTTGCCTTTCTTGGCATTTCTCAGGTTGATTTCTGGATTTACCTTCCAACAGAGTCGATATTTATTCATGCAAAGAGTTAACTCACAAAAATTTGAGGAAGTTCTGATTTTTTGGGGTTTATTTTCAGATATACTAGTTGAAGAAGATCCAGCACCTTGTGCATTCTCAGGGAATGGACGTCAGTGTGTCATGAACGGCACGGAATGTAAGGGCGGATGGGTTGGACCAAATGGAGGCATAACCAACTTTGATAATTTTGCATTTGCGATGTTGACTGTGTTCCAGTGTATAACCATGGAAGGATGGACTGATGTGTTATATTGGGTAAGTTAACAAGTCACTGAGCTTTGTTTACTTTTAAACTAGCTTCAATGTTCAAATGTGGAATAAGCTGTGTTTTACAATACTGTCAGCAGGAAATCATGGTGAGTTTTGCAGGAGATGAGCTCAGCTGCGTACTTTTTTCCAGTCACAGCATCTTACTGGACTCCTCAGGCTAAAAAGACATTCTAGAAACAAGTTTATTCATTGCTTATTTGAGTGAGGTTTTTTGCCTATTCCATTTGGATAAATGTAATATTACATTTATGTCCTTTGGACTAGCATTTTTTCATGCAAGCCTACAGTTTTTAAGTATGCGTTTTCTGATTAAGCTTAAAAGTTCTCTTTTTGCAGTATTTCTGCAAAATATTTCACAATATTAACGTAAATTAGAAAAAGCAAGCTCTCAACTGTCATTGCTTGCCATGAGGACTGCAAACGATTTGTTAACAGTTCAGAAAGAACAAATCACAAGAGCGGTGAGCCTGAGATTGTCTCCATAGAAGCAGCAGAAGGTATTCAGAAGCCTGTGTAAGTCCCCACCTTTAAACACTACTCTAGTGTCAGATATGGAACCTCCACAATCTTACAACATAGACAGAGAGCTGGATGCACACTGGGCAACTGAATTCAGTACTGATTTTACAAATGAGAAAGGAGGAAAAACAACACACAGATTTTTTTTTTTTTTTTTTTTTAAATAAATAGGATCACCTGAATATACAGGTAGACACTTCTCTGCCTAACCCCATTCCAGTTTAAGGACATCGTTCTTTGGTGAATCTTTAGGCACCCAAATATCTGATGCAAGTAATTTGTACAAGGTCATTCAAGAATTCTTTGACAGAATCCACCTAACAGGTGCTGAAAATCAATGAGAATATTCTGTACCACTTGGTACTCAGCAGTAAGTCTTTGCAGCAGTTAGGACCTTATAACAAATATAATTGTAACAGTTCAAATATTGCAAAATATTTATAAAGAAGAAAACTGATTGCTAGTAAGGATGATTATTAGCAAGCTGTTAAAAATAGGTATTTTACTGGAACTGTACTCCAAGTTATGTTGCTCACAGGAGGTCACATTTTGAATTTCTTTAAGGTAGTATGGCCAAGTTGTGGAGTATTGTATGCAATTCAGGATGCAGTATCACCCAGTGAATGAACAGTTAATTTTATGTAGTCATTTGTTGCAAATCAAGATGAAATATACTGTTGCTAGAAAATGTAACACCAGATAAAATTTATGATACTAGATTATGGACATGTTTTTAATACTTATAATGTCACTGTTAAAGATAATTAAGATGGTAAACTGGCATTCTTTTAGGATTGAAAGATGAAAAAAAGGGGCAACATATGAGTCTCTGTTTCTAGTGTCTGTTAGCAGAAACAAAATTGACTATAACCACACAAGCCTTTGATACTAAAGAGTCTAACAATAATGCATAGCTACATACAGGCTAATGTACCGTTTCTCATAGTGTAGGTTTATCTACTCTCTTTGGGTTTTGCTCTCCAACTCTTCCTAATTTTCTCAGGGACTGTGCAAATGTAGAATTAGTATGTGCTTTGTATTTGTGTTCACGATGGTGACAGTTATTTTTATCCCTCCCAAAATAAAAGGGAAACTTTGCAATGATTCTCTAGAAAAAAATACACACTTTCAAGAGAAAAGTATGCCCACATTTCAGTACCTGATAATTCCTCTGACTGTCACCAACTTTTTAAAAGAAAATGAATGTAAAAACTTTGGGAGTTACTGTGTTTAGAATATAATTGTTAAAAAAGATGTAGAAACACTTTTAGTTGAGTAATTCAGATTAAACATTTTTTCCCCTAAGAATTAAAGAGCTAAATGATCTGATGCATCTTGAGAAATCTTTGTGAATGAAACATGTAATACATCCTATCTAGTGAGCTGTCAAAATAGGTTGCTTAATATTGTAATGATCAGACAATTTCCAAATGCAAGGCTTGAGAAAATTAAAAATGCAAAACTGGACACGAGTTATTTCTCTATAATGAGTTCCTGATGTAGAAGATATTTTCAGGTACACAGATGTCAGCTTTCATTTTATTACAAATGATACTGAGATTATTAGGCAGAGAAGCAAATATTTATTGGCCTAGTGAAATATAATCAAAGTCAGATATTCAAGTGACTTTGGAATCTGTCTTAACTGACATTTCTATAATTAAATTACACATCTGGATTATTTTTATCTGTAGACCAACAAATTGCCCATTGTCAAGCCGAATTTACTTGCTGGAGTACAAGAGAAATTACAATTTATATGTTTTAATTTTACCCCTGGATTAACCTGAGCTATATTTGCTAGTTAAAAATTGTAAAATATTTTAATTGATTGTAAAAAAGATTAGAGATATACCAGATAGTAATAAAAATGTCCAAAGAATCTAAGAAAACCCTTTTAGCTAGAGAAGCATGGATTTTGTGTGATGCTTTTTGCTTGGAAATTTGTTGACTGAACAGGTTTTATACAAACATAAGCACATGAAAATGAACTCAAAAATATTAGAAACTGCAGAAAATTCTGATTTCCATTTGGTCACTGTATGAACAGTAAAATGAGCTATGTAGGCTTAACTTGATAGCAGGTGTAATCAGAGTGGGTGAAATACATGCAATGTCTTGCATCATGTTATGTGGCATTTTGTTAGCAAGAATGACAGCTGAAAATGACAGCTTAAAATAACACTCACTAGCACAGCTTGTTATCACCTGGTTAACGACAGTAAACTCAGCTTAGAAATCCTCAAAGCATCAATAATGATTTTTCTCTTTTGCATATGTGTAATAGATTGAGGGCTTGACCCTGCTGCCACCAGGCACCCTTCAGATACTGGTGACTAACCTGGGCATCCTGCTGCTCGCCACTTTGCACCTGATTCCCACATATCCCATTATTTTTAGTGTGTCTTCATCTGTCTACTTGGTCTCTCCAAGCTCTGTGAAGCTCACTGGATAGCATGTATTACATGTTTCATCCACAAAAACTGTGACTCCTTGCTGCTAGACTTCACTATGGAGGATAAGGGGCAGTGTCCTCGTTTTCACCACCCAATGCAGCATTTGTATTCCCAACCTGTATAATGTTTGTGGCTGCACATCTGTATATCTTCTCTGTTTATATCAGGACTGTGTTTATGCCCAGTCACAGCCTTAGCTGAAGGCTTATGCTTGTTAGTTTTGGATCCCAGTACAGTCCTTGTTACTGGCAAAGTGGCAGCTTGTGTGTCCAAGTTTTTAATGCTCTGGCTCACATTGTAAAGCTGAAAGCATAGTATTCTTGCCTCATTTTCAATTTATGCTAACAAGCACTCAAGAATTACAAATTCTGCATTTGCATATCTGGCTCTATATTTTTTCCATGGTTTTCAGACATCTAGATTTATAGTCTATTAATGGCAAATATGTATTTTGTCAATTGCTTTTTGTTTTCAGCTGTTTCACTTGATACATAAGAACACACATAATGAGCAGTGGTATTTGCCCATAAGCCTCCCAATTTTTTCCCGTGAGTACCAAAGTTATCACATTTAGTTCTTGTTTTCACCATAGTAAACTCAGCTTGAGTTACCACACTTAAATAATCTACACTGATGCTACTGTAGCTTGAATGAGAGATGGGCAGGTCCTCTGTGAAACAAACTATGTGTTGGGTTGCTAGCACAGCTGACTCAATAATGGAACAACTATATTAGTGGCTACTGAATTTTACCAAGTCAGTTTTATGCACATACATTGCATTACTAGCTGAAATACTAACAGTTTCTCAGTTCCTTGACACCTGGCTAGCACTATCCAAATTGATTTCAGATTGATTTCAGATTGATCTGGAGATTTCTGAGACTGAAGCACTCAAGCTGAAACTGCTGAGTAAAGGTACATTGATGTCTCACGTGGTTTTGCCTATTAAAACACCTACTGATATGTTAACAAGATAGTGTCTCAGAGATTCAAGTTTAAAAACCACATTTAATTATTTGAAATGTCTAAGCAATCTAAAAGATATCTGCAACTTGCATAAGGCTTAAGGAAAGGGTTATCAACTTTTTTTTAATATACCCTTTACTAATATGTCAACTGCTTAAAACTGTGTCTTTACTACTGTTTGATAGTAACATATGTTGTCATCTAAGAAATACTTAAGTAATAATTCCTCTGCTTTTATAACACAAATTACGCACTTAGAAATCTGTTTCTTGCTTTAGAAATAAGCCTTTATATGTCCTAATACACTCCTTGAAGCATCTTAGAACATTTGAAGAAAATAAATCATTTCTGTAACACAGTCTGCTTAGGCTGCATTGCACTTTTGCAGATGTTTAGTGTGGAGGTATCTACACAGCCATTGCATTAATGTTACTGGAAGTAACATATTAAGATATAAAAAAACTGTATCAATATTTCTTTAAATATATGTTTTTATATATATATATTTAAGTAGATAGCATTTCTTTAAATATATTCCCATAACCAAGTACAAGAGCTGTGGCTTTGTTGCTAGCTTTCCAGTGACTTTCTTTATTGTGCATAAACTAAAAGGTAGAAAATGACTAGACGATTGTTTTCTAACTGGATGAGAATTTGAAAAAATATAACTTAAAAATATAAAATAAAATAATTACAATAATAAATCAAAGCAATCCGTTAATTTTTCAGAATGTCAGTCAGATGATCAGGAACTCAGACAATCTTCTAATCACTTTTTAGAATGCTCTCAGTTCAAGAATCTTAAAGGACAGTCTCCTCGGAACTATTATAAGGGCATATAATGTACTTGAAACCAATTGATGTGCAGCCAAAGATTTTTCCTAACACAAGCAAATATTTTGCAAATATATCTCACAAGAAAACCCCTTGGCTCAGGCACAAAATATATTATTAGTCCATAAACAAAAAGTTGCAGAATATGTTTGAAGTATTATCAAAACTCTCATCAGAGTGCTGAGCAGGAATCTCTAAAAAAACACCTTTCAAAAAATGTGACCAACAATAAACTGGGCAATAATACTCTAGAACTTTGAACTGAATGATTTAATAAACTAATGAGTAACAATTTGGGTGATTTAAGTCATATTAGTCTCACTACAGCTGCAGCAATGGAAGACATGTTATTGCATCCAGACATTATGTATCAGCTATTAATTTCAGCTTACGTTCTGTCAAGCATTCTTTGACTTCTCTCAGCCTTTTTCTCTTTGTAAATAAGTTGCGAGTATTCAGAAATGTTAAAAATTGTGATGAAATATTCTAGAAAAATCTTAGAAAATATTGATTTCTGCTTTTGTCTGTTCTCTACTAAGGACGGCTTAATGCTGTTCTCTTAATATCACTCAACACCACTCACAGGTCATCTAAGGGAGACTCTTCGGTGAAACAAGGCAGCTCATCCCCAAAGGCACTGATGTGCTGGATGCACAGTGCTCCCAGCCTTTGACTGCATAGCCAGAAATTTAACACATGATGTCCAGCTGGAGAAAGAGTGATAGAAATTTTGGAAGGCAGTATTAACATACTGCATAAACCACACTTAAGAGCTAAGGATTGCAGGCAGGATTTTTTTCAATTTGCGTGTTAATTACTTGAATCCAATTTAATGCTAAAATCTAGCTTAACCTCCCCACCTTTTAGGTAATTATTTGGATTAATTGCTTTATGTTCTCCAGACATAAAAAGCTTTGAATCAACCAATTTTAGACTGCAAAGAGAAAAGACTTAAATTGACAATAAGTTAGAAACCTCAGAAAGAGAGAGTTGAGATTCAGACATACAAACAGAGCAACCAAGCCAAGGAATAGATATACTAAAAGTGTGAATTAGCATTGAAAGTGATGATAATATAATTTTTTTTCAAATGAGCATCTTAACACAAATCCCCTACCTGAGGGAGATTTTAAAATACCTCACAGGGAAATATCTTTCCCATGAAGTGAAATTGATTTATTTTGACAAGGTATCTAATATCTTAGTCTTAGCTGTCTGCTGACCTGTGCTGCAGTCAAAGCATGGAACTAATTTCTTGTCATAGATCACTGCAAATGCTCAAAAGAACATACTATTTCTCCCCATAAAGTTTAAATAAAATGGATAGAAACTGGATTAGAAGTAAGCTAGACTTTAAGTAGTGCTAAGAATTCCACTAGTTGAATAACTAGGTTTTTTTTTTTCCAAAAATCTTTGCCAGAAGAAGCAAATGATCCTTTTAAAACTGTCCTGGTTCCCAGACTGTCCAAGGATAACAGTTTAGTAGATACATTCAGATCTACCCTGAGTATTTGGGTTTTGTTCATTGTTCCTACATAAACTAAAGTAACAATTTTATGTCTTCAATTTGAATAGTAAATGCTATTGTGCTTGCATTTTTTTAATCCAGCATATGGGATATATTAAATACCTCTAATTATTATATCATGTATGGTACATATATTGGTGGCATAGCAGATGTGAAAAGACAAAAGGTGTTTAGTACATATCACCAAAGTGGATACTATTACTCTGTTCATTTTAATACATTGTAGCCAAATATTTAAAAATAAACACACTGCTTATCACATTAGTTAATCCATTTCAGCATGTTTTTGGGCCCATAGATTTAACAAACCAGATCACTACATAGGTTTTATAAATTTCTTATGCGAAATTAGTTTGGGCAATATAGATAAATAGGTGGAAGCACTAGCAAATTGTTAATCCTAAATTAACATGCTGGAACCAATTGAAGGAATCAAACATATCCATTTTGTTATACCTGGAATATAGATTTTGTTAAACCTGGTCGAGTCCTCCCACAATCCAATAGAAAACTTTTCCTGGGTTACTGTTTTGTAGGGGCAGTACTCTTTGGTTTGCTATGGTAATGTCCATCTGCTCTTCAGATTTGACCTGGGATAGCTACTTGAAAAAGAGAAAATAATTTCTTAGCAGTCACGTTTGACATCTGGACTTCCCCTGGAACAATAGTTTGTTTCTCACCCCCAGTTAAAGACAGTAAGCTGATTAATGAAATACCACCAATGGTAATTGGCTAAAATAGCGTTAGATGCAAAATAAAGTATCTGAACGAAAAAGAAAAAGATGGCCTGTGTCTAAACTTATTTCTAGTCAATATCAGAAAAAAAAATCAGCTTTGAAAGCAAAAATGGTTTATGTGAGTACCTAATTTATCTACTTCATTAGCTAACAATGGATTAAAATTACAGAAAATAGAAATCAAAGTTTATTCAGATAGATCAAAGCAAAATGGAAGCAGTGTCTGTCTTGCAAGTTGAGGTTTAACTGGAGAGAGGGTCACTTAGATGTGTCCTATATGTGACTTTATAGCACAGTTTACATACAGAAAACGGGGCCGTATTTAGAGATGATTGAGTAATTATGAGGCTCTATAGGTATTGTAACAATTTTTCACTTCTCCAAGGGATGCATTTCTCTTTAGTCCTACCTTAATGGCTGAGCCAAGGAATTCTGATTTTTCAAATGATTGTTGAGCTGAAATACTTAACAAAGCAGTTGGTCTCTGAATTCATGTCTCACCAGTGTGTCCCACGGCTCATTTCTGTGTCGGCAGTACAACGAAGTTGAGTGTGACCAGTCAGGAGAATGTCAGGGAAATCTGTGCTTTAACTCCAGAACCCAGATAAGATTGAATACAAAATTACATGCTTTTATAAGCCAGCCTGGAGGCTGCCATGCTTCAAGCACAGCCTATTTTAAGTCAGCTTTAAGTTAACTCCAGTTCAGCCAAGAATATCCCAGGACACAACCTTTGAAGCTAGAAGGCTTTGAAAAGCTGTCTAGTGTGCTCTAAAATGAGTAGAATAAATAGCCCATGATTTCAGGTTTTGGGAACCTGCATTGTGTGCTTTGAAGAACGCAGGATTAGTCCCATTTCAGAAGCAACTGATTTCTGAAGGATTTTTACAGCTGTCAAGTGACTAAATTTGTCAGTCTTAATATTTTTTAAGATGATTAGGTAGACTATGGGTAACAATAAATAAAGCCACCCGTTATGTGTATATTGGAACATTATAAAAAGAGGAAAGTAGAAACTAAGTGGAAACTAACCTGAGGAAACTGAGAAACTTAGAAATTAAACAAGTTTGAAACATTGTGGAAAATAATTCAAAATAAGCTCATGCATTAGTCCTTTACATCTGTAATACTACAAATGCAGAATTATAGGTATTACTGCATTGCTTTATCATTATCCCCAGTTAGGGCTTAGATTAGTTGATACATATAAAGACCTTGCAACAATTTTCAGTAAAACAGTACCTGGTGTACAGAAAAGTAAGACCTTGATCCTCATACAATTGCATGTGGGGATTTTACTCACAATTACCACAGACAGGGATAAGTGAGACATTTTAATGATTTCTAATTAATGTTTTAGATTGGAGTGTGCCATCTGCTGCTCTGTGTTTGCTGTAAATTTGACTTTCTCTCTGTTTCACTTCAGAGTCTTGGTCTCAGATCATCTACACTGCATTCTAATGGTAGTTGACTCCAACTACAGCACAGCTAATAAGATATTATAATTCACTCCAAATGACAGATGAGGCAGTTTCAGACTACTAAGTTTGTCTTACCAGCTCAATATAATTCTTCAAGACTGCAGATATATCTATATATACTCACAAATAAATAATGAAAATGAATTATATTTTGTATCGAGTAACTTGTCTCCAGATCTGGTAGCATCAACAAATGGGTCCTGTTACAAGAACTTTTCAACTGTTAGTTACTGTGTCGCTCGTGAAAGGGATAGGAAGAGCTTCAGAGTTTGGTTTAAAATTATTTTCAAAGCTGTTTAAAGATACAAATCTAATTTAACATCTGTATGAAAGGACTGAAAATGCTGAAGTGTAGCCAAAAGTGGCATCTGTGGAGAAAAAGCATTTTTAAACACTTACCTGAGTAATACATGTCTACCATTACAATGAAACAGAACTGAATTATATGAAAAATGCTGTATCCTTCATATCATCCATCAGCTCATCTGTCTTCTGGTCAATGTGATGAACAAACTCATTAGAACTGAAATCCAGACAGTAAGACTAGATCTGGAAAAAAGGCACAAAGACAAGCAAGAAGGATGTTACTTGAGAGTGTCTTGGTGATAGGTGCAATGGGTGCTAAAAGCTGAATGGACTTAAAAAAAGATCGGACAAGTCCCTATGACACCTCCTTTGGTATAGGACCTCCCTGAGCCCCAGAGGGTGGCAGTCTTGCAGGACTTTTTTGCCGAGGATTGGAGATGTGAGATCTCCTACATTTCCTGGTGGTACTTCAGCATAATTCAAGGGCTTTTATTGTTTGTTTCTTAGTTACAACTTCCAATGCATCCGGAATTACTTTGTTTGTAACACCTTATTCTGCACTTTGGATTAGAAGTCAGCATTAATCCTTTCAACCAAAAATACCTTGTTTCTGAAGACAGAGATTTTCTTGTGCTCATATATTAACCAAGCTCTGCCTCTATTTTTAATCAGAAGGCAAATTGACTCCTTTAATCTTTCTGTAATTGAAAGTTATGGAAAATGCCACTTGACATGCATGAAACGAGGAGAAAAGTTTTCTGAAAGGAAAGGACTTTTTTGTACTTTCATCTCTGGTATTAATGCAATGAAAAAATATTACTTCATGAATAGAAATGACAATGCATTATTTGATTAGAGCTTATTTGTCTCTGGAATTAAATGGTAAACTTCTTTCGTAAATGCGGTTTAAGACTGTTCCTTTTAGTTATTCAGTCTTAGGTTAGTGCCAAGGTGTACTACTAGACTAAGGATTCCTGAGTTAGGAATGCTTTTGAATTAGTTCAGCATCTGCCCCAGTGAGAACATTTCTTCCTGTCCTGGTTAGCTGCAGTTTCCAATTTTTACATCATGGGACATTGGTTCCAGATAGATTAGCCTAAAACACTGGGCTTATAATCAAACCCCATAAATGAGAAGGCATTTACTATAAAATGAGTGAAGGAAATGCAGATCACAGGTGCCCATGCTTGTAGGGCCTCTATGACAGAGCATGGAAATTTCAGCTTTGCTCCTGGGTTTCGAAGTTAACAGAATGACTGGCTTCTTAAACACGTTTGTGAGAAAAAGAGTGTATCAAATTGGATTGCAATGATTTCCAGAGCTCTTTTTTTCTCAAAGAAAAATTGCAAATATTAATCTTTCAGGTTTTTCAAGATTTATAGCAGGAAAACATTTGCATCAATACCAGATTACTTTATGCCTTCATGTTCAACTCTGATGACTTGCAAACAACTGTGTATAGTTCAGTTGGATGCAAAATGCATTCTTATGTATTTGAAATTTAATTAAATGTTCGCTCTTATCAGCTATTGTTAGAAAAGCACTTAGCCTGTATAATATGATTCATTTCTATGCAGCAAACTCGCCTCTAAAGTAATAAAATAATCATGAATATGCATTTAAAATAATTCAGTAAAATTTGTTCCTGTATCTTAATGCCAGATGTCTACACTTGAAAGAAGATGCAAGGGGCAACATACACTGGCACAAAGCAGAAATTCAGTCTGGGCAACAGCATATTTTACTAACCGCCTGAACCTCTTAATTGTTAAGACTTTTCAAATGTAGGGTACTTGCTCTGAGAGAATGGGAATGGATGATAAAACCCAAACAAAACACAACTGATGTCCTTAGCATAGGCACCTGACATGCTAAGTATTGCACAGGAGACTAAGTGGGTCAGTATAACAGCAGCATTATGAAATACTTTATTTTTCCATATGAATATGCTGTTGCAGAATTGGACTATGGAAACTTCGGATCTTTAAAAATTAAAGGCAATGATCCCAGCCTTCCTGAAGGGCTACAGTCCTTCTCCATTTTAATTTCTCCAAAATATAGTTTTATTGAAATTAAAAGGAAAAAATCCAAATCAAATACATATTTTGCAGTGTTCTTTATTCTCCTGGCAAGCCTAAGTAATTGTAAGTTACTTGTCAGTACCTCAGTTTAATTACTAAGGCATTTTAAAAGGTGATATATAGATTATTTCAAAGCAAGTTTGTTTACTTCAGTAAAAAGTGACATTATTATAGATCATGACTGAGGAAAAGTTGCTATGGGCCTTAACCTGCAAAGACTTAATGCATGTGCTTTTATCTAACCATCCATAGGGCCACCTAGTAGAAACTGAGATTGTGACACATTTTTAAAAGATAGAGGAAAAAAATAAAATAAGAAGTACAGTTTGAAAAATGTTCGTTTCCATGTTTAATGTGTCTGTTCCAACAGAGATGTTAAGGACAGGAGTCAAACTTGACTATCAATAGAGCTCAAAGCCCAAACACAAATTCCAGGTAGAATGAATGCAAGAGCATTCGCAGAAGGAGGAAGGGGTTTCCCCAAAGATTGTTGTACAATACCATGCACAGTCTTGAATGCTCATGCAGTTTTTCTTGTCTGATGAATTTTCATGGCTAAAAAGCATCTTGAAAAGAATCGAATGCAAACTTGTCAGTGTAAGCAAAAAGCCAGAATAATTCCTCTCCCACAAGAGACATTTCTGAGAAGTTCCAAGTCAGAATTATTTTTGTAACTTACCAGAATGTCTTTTTGCACCTCTGTGAGACACACAAAAACAATTTCCCTGTGTTTTAAAATGTGTTATTCTGAATAGGCCTTTTTAGATTTCCATAGGTATCTTTCTTAAGTCCATCTTCTGATATTTGTAATGAGCTTGCTAAGAACAAACAGTGGAAAAGGTCTTTATAGAAAAGCTTGAGTGAGTCCAGAAAGGGCGTATTTAAAGTTCAGTTGGCTCAACCTTACTTAAAAAAAAAAAAAGTTACAACTTTTTAAACTTCATTTAAACTCGATCTTCATGTAACTTTTGTTCATAAATGTTTCTGGAATATTTCCCTGTTTCCACTATGTTTCTAAGATTTTATTTCCATTGTTTGTTTTCCTAGAATTGTGTTCATGTTTTACTCTAATTCATTCTCACTTTTTTCTTTATGATTTGATTTAAAATATCGGACTGCATCCAACTGTAGTATTTCAGGAAAAAGTATTTATTTTCCATGTTACAGCAAAAATAATATTGCTTATACTGTTGAGATACACATTACTGTTTCTTTTCTCAAAGGATCATTCATGTAGCTAGGATAGATATGCACTACAAATCATAATATTTCAATTTACTTTGTAAGCATCATTTTGATTAGTGAGATCTGAAAGTTCACTTTCTAGGTGTTAAAGAACAGAACTGTGGCAGTGGTCCATTTATGTTTGAGAATATTTTTTATTTGAATGCTGGGTTCACTCAGTATTCTGTTTTGGAGTATGTATTATAAAATGCAAAGTGAATGTGCCCAGTGCCTTCTTTCTTGTATTGTTATTATTCAAATACTGAAGGAGTACATAGAATGCTGTCTCACTGGAATAACTGAATTATCTTTTTCTCTGACTCTTCACTGCTATTCCTATAGTGATCTACTCTATAAGATCATCTTATTTCTTTCAGATGAATGATGCTATGGGATTTGAATTGCCATGGGTGTATTTTGTCAGTCTCGTCATCTTTGGGTCATTTTTCGTACTAAATCTTGTTCTTGGTGTATTGAGCGGGTAAGCATACACCTTTTTCATCATGAAGGCAGAGTCCTGAATTCAGTTGCCATGAACACACAGGTTATCTTGTACAGGTGAGGCTTCAGCTGGGATGACATCTTTTAATGAACCTCTATTTTGAACAGAAACAGTTTTCTGTAGCTATCAAATAACATACCAATACCAAAATCAGAGTTTAGACATACTCTTGTCTATACTTAGGGCAAAATTATAAAAAAGACTGATCTCCTGAACTTATTTAAATGTTATTTTAATTTATCTTTTAAGGCATCACATCTACAACTTATTTTGGGTAAGTAAAGAAACTGAAATACATTAATTGATTTTGTATTTTTTTAAGAACTGAATAAGCCATAAACCTACGTGATCTGGCAGCTGCACAAAGGACTCTGCTGTTTAATAAATGACTGAATCATAACTTATTTCCTTACATTTTACAGGTAAATGATGCAATAGGATGTGAATGGCCATGGATCTATTTTGTTAGTCTTATCATCCTTGGCTCATTTTTCGTACTTAACCTGGTTCTTGGTGTACTTAGTGGGTAAGCAGTTGAGTTAACATTGTGTATGCTACTGCTACTTGTAAGATGGCCTCTGCATTTACTCAAGCTTCTCAGCGATGGCTTTTTTGCATGCACCTGAGATTCTTATGTCATCCTACCAGTGTTTGCTCTTTTGACTGAACTATGTGATTCTAGTGCCTGTATCTGTCTGACATCACGTTCACCATGCTTGCAAATATATTCATTAATGAGGCACTAATCCCCTTATTGTATAGTATGCCAGCAGGGAGAAACATTATTTTGCACACAGAGATGGGTGCTGCACCTGTACAAATATTCTCCCTGTAGATATAGACAATTGTCCTTTTCTGAAAGCCCTACTTTTGCTTTTGTTCAAATTTCCATAAAGTAACTGTAGTGTTATTTGTGTTTCCCAGTCACATTGCAAGATCTTTTTAATGGGTGCTCCAAGATCTGTCTTACAGAAAGAGTATTACTTGGTTGCCTTGCCAGAAAGGCTTTAGTGCTTCCCATAGTGTAGAGCTGTACACTGCTGTGACAACATTTATCAGTGATCAAGTGTCCATTTTATATATTTGCCAATGAGAAGTTGTCACAGCTTTTTGTTGGTTTGTTTAGTCCAGGCTCCAGTCAAGAAATGAAGTGATGTCAGTTATAGCTTCATCATGTGGTTTAAAACTGTAGTTTATTGAAACAGTTTGCAGTTTTCTTCTTACAAGCCCCCTTACCGAGGTCACAACTCCACTACCTTTGCCATTTCCTGGGTTCTAACACACTTGAGCTTGGGAAACTCCAGTTTATGGTAAAAATACTTTCTGATAAATAAATAAAAGAACCTGCTAGTGTTTGAATACTAGAGGAAAATTATTACAATGGTATGTTTTAGCTTTTCTTATACAACTAATTATATTGTTCTGCCAATCTTAGGCAAGCTGTGCCATCTTTGTTAGCCAACAGAAGAATTTCTCTTGCATAGGAAGCAGTTTGACACCGTAGCTGCTGGTGTCATCAGGCTGTTGAATGTGTGTGCAGCCCTATTCACAGCTTTGCCATGTTATACATAGGTTGTAATGCATTACTATATTCCTGGAAATCAGGCAATCAGATTTTCCATTTGTGAGAGACTTTTTATCCGATTGGAGGTTTTACAATGTGTTTTTTAAAATCAGAAGTAATTTGTCTGTGATAGATTACCATTGCATGCAGAAAACTAGGGAAAGCATAATTTTACTTTGCTGTCATAATCACTTTACAAAGCAGACGTGTAAAAGCAGAGGTGGTGCTAAACACCCATTGCTGGTCTTTAGATTTAATCTCTTCCTTCCAAGACCTATCTTGCAAAGTCTGATTTATACAGTCATATTTGTTTTATTCAGGGACAAAGGTGTAAATTTGCAAAACTAGGGGTCAGCTTTCATGTCACAGCCACAGTCACTGGACAAACAAAATAAGAAAGAGAAGGACGGATAAATAAGGGAAGTTGTGGTGTAATTTTTTCTTCTTTTGATACTGTTACCTGATGTTGGTTTGTGATTAGACTTCCCACTGAAGTCAGTAGAGGATTAAGTTTTCACAGTTCCTTTCTGTGACCCTTGAGAAGGTCATAGCAGCAATTAGTTTTTTTTCCTGTTGCATGAAAGTGTCCTCTGGTAACAGTTAACTAAATATTCCCCTTTCCCCTTGCATTACTCTCATTGTTATTGGTTTCAGGTTTTTATGTTTGTAAAAATAAGTTGTGGGGAAAGTAATGCCAGATATGGTATTTTGTGAACTTGTTAATTTCTTCTACTGAAGCCTTAGAAATTTAGTGACTCTCACAGCTAAGGTTTACATCTGATCTAATACATTTAAAATACTTTATAAGGTTTGCAACATTATGATACATATTATATTTGTTGGAGTATGGAGCTGTTCTTTAGCTGCTGTTACAATACAGGGGATATGTGCCCCTCATCCTTGAGTTCCTGATTTCCAGGTATTGCTTGAGCCATAGAACTCTAATGGTCCTCAGAAGCCTTGCTGGCTTTGATTTCCCATGCACAGAAATGGCAGTGTCAAGTGTGATGTGAACTCTCCTTAAATTCATTTATTACTAAACTTTCTGCCATGGTGTCACTTAACTGCAGTGTCACTTGAGTGCTCAGGGTGCTTGATGAATTGTTTGAATCCATATTTACCCTAAATATGTGAAAGAGCCTTCCTAACACTTCAGTTTTTTGTTTTCTATGCTGAAGAAAATAATAGTAGTGAACTGAGATGTGATAAATAAATATCATCAATTGACATTGAGACCGGAAGGAGAAAGCAAAAGAGTCTTTCTAAAAGATGCCTATCATACCAAACTAGTGTTTGCTACATAAGTGAAGAAAATGTCCTGGTGTATTTGTTTGAAACTCTGACAAGGGTCAGTGTCAAATACTGTTACACTGATTTATTTGGATTACTAAATCCCATTTGTATATAAATAATAAATATTTTTCATGTATTTTTTATTTAGACCTACCTGTCTACATTTTATAGGTAAAAGTGATGTAGGGGTATAAACCTATGGATGTGTCATTAGTAGAAAGTTAATATTTTTCATTCCAAGCCAGGCATTGGATATGCAACACATGCATTCTTTGTTTTTTATTTAAGAGTTTTTAGCTTTTACGTTTTATGCTCCTCAGACCATAGCATGAAACTTGGTTTATGATAAATCACAAAGAAAGATAAATTTTACTAAACCAATTAAACTTCAAGAACAAAAAAATTATGCCAACTTACTTGAAAAGCATGGCTTTGCATACAGATTTTGGAAGTGGAATCTGAATGCCTAATACATCTTTTCTGTATGACAGCGTTACACCCTGTAATATCAAGTTATGCTGTGTATATTTAAATCTGTTTGCTGTTTTGATCTGTTTGCAGTTTTAAAATATTCATTCATTCTCTCTGCACTCCTTTGTTACTGTGTGACCATCTGCCCCTTTGTATTTCTGTAATGCCTCTCGTGCACTGCATGTTTGATGAGAATGATTATTTGGGAGATCTTTTGTTTTATATCTAGCTGTTTCTGAAGGTGAGTATTTCCTGGTAATCCATGTCAGCTCTGCCTACTGAAGGCGAAGTTCTTAATGATAGAGTTCATATTTTTAATAACAGATGTGTAAACTAATAGAAATAATATGTGTGTGGAATCTGCATGTGTTAAATGTTAAAACTTCTGCATGGAAGCAGACTCTAATATTTTTTCTAATTATTGCCTTGAATAACAAGGATGGTGAGAATTCATTGGCTTGTGGTAATTCAGCTTTTTCAAAATACTCTGTTTTACTCTGTATTAGACGCTAGTAGTATTCACATTATTCTCAAAGTGTATTATTATTTGAAAAGCTATTTTAGTTTGCAGGACTCTATAGGAAAAGGCATTCTAGAAAAGAGACTTCAGGTCAGGTTTTAGAAATTACTCCAGATCCAGCTCAGGGTCTAGTTCTGTCTCAGAAATTACAGAGCAAACTTTGAAGAAGACACCAGGAATGACTCTAGATCCAACAATGACTTGTACCAGCTGTCCTAGAGCCAGCTCTAGACATGTGCTCCAGAAAGGGCCTCTAGATTTAGCTCTAGAAAGGGACTACAAGACAAATCCCTCTAGAGCAGCTCCGGTAACAGCCTCTACAAAGAGCTCCAGAAAAAGCTTCAGAACTTTTTCTAAATTCATCCCAAATAAATGTCAAGGCAATTGAACCTAGGTCCAGCTCTGGAAAAGACCTCAAGAGATGACCCTAGTTCCACCCTGGGAAGGGACTCTAATATTGGCCTACGGTCTGTTTCTGGAAAGTGCTCTAGAAATTGTTCTAGAGCCAACTCTGGATGTGGCTATGGGAAGGAGTTGTGATGGCTCTTGATCCAACTTCAACAGAAGTCTCTGAAGAAAGCTGTAGTTCTGGCCTGAGAACAGAGTTAACAAACAGCTCCTCCCTAAACATGCTAGAAAAAATGGGCTGTAGATCCAGCTCCAGAAATGTGTCTGGAAATCTGTTTGGAAATGTGATTCAAAACATGTGAATGATGGTAACTTCTTTCAGCACAGTGAATTTCTCAGGAATCTAGCTAGGCACCTGGAACTGCCAGCTGACCTTTCAGAATAAGAATGCACTTTTGAATTACTTCAATATTTGGAAACAGAGCAAAATGCTTGCACCTTTGGCAAGGTGCCATAGGTGTATTCAGATATCTTTGCGTTTTCATTATCTTGGGCTACTCAGCATTTTGCTTATTCACATTGCAAATGTAAAGCTGTTTGTGGCTCCAAATAATTGTTTTAGCTCCTACAAAAATTGCAGGGTGATCGTGACATGGTCACACTCTATTTTGACTGCTATGTCTTTTGAGCTAGCAGCAGGGAGTGGGTTCAGTCTGTGAAGCATACCAGAGCATCTTTTTTTTTTCCTTGTAAAAATTCCTCTGCTTATGATGCAAGGATTAGACATTGCATCTTTGGGGCAACTTCACGCTTGGTGGAATAGCACAGAAATTACCACTGAGGAGCAATTGTAGCTCTGTGAAGGGTGTTGGACTGCTTCAAGAATCTGCTTTTACATGTAGCTTCGGTTACACAGTGTGGATAACAGGCATAAACCAGACATGTGTTCTCTGAAGTCATGAAATACTGGGAACAGAAACTGGGACCTGAGGACAGGCCTCCTCCGAATATTCCAGACCACAGCATATAATGACTACTGGTGCAAGAGACAAGTGAGCTGAAAAAGTTAAGTTAGACATTGTAAAGTCAAGGTTATTAAAAAGTTAACAAATAGAGCTAAACCTTAAAAAACTAAGGGTATTGAGAGATGCTCATCTACCCTGAGAGTACCTTTAAAGTATGTTGAAAGTTAAAATAAATATGCTAGTAATTCAGCATGCATTAAACTGTTTTACTATGAACAGAGGCAAAAATAAATTATAAAACTTCATAACTTATTTATCAAGAGCCATGGCTTTTAATGATGCATGATAATCTACTCCTCAAGACAGTCCGTATCATTAGAGGCATTAGACCCTTCAAACATACTTTAATAAATCTCTGTACATTGAATTTATTGCCTTGCTAAAGGACAGCAAAGCATAAGCTTTGACAGGTCCTTACATACATCCTCCTACATGCAAGTCTTGCAGGTTACTAAGAGAATGTTAATTTTTCCATTTCTTTCCCACAGTATTAGTTGCAATGTATGTACATAATGATTCTAAAAGCTAAGGGTACGTACTCATCCATGCTAATCTCACAGCAGTATCTGTCAATTAATGTTAAATAAAATATGTTGGCACAGATAAGCTTATACACCTAAGAACTGTTGTCTACAGTGTGTATGGAAAAAATAATAGAAAAAGATATTTGAATAATAATGCACCAAATAGAAAACAGCAGTGAACTGCCATCCATAGTCTTTCAGCAAAAGGGAAATGAACTGATTTTGACAGTGTTGCTTTTGAACAGCAGAGAGAAGGCTTAGTTTAAAAAAAAATTTAAAAAAATAGTAGTTCTGGATAAAAAACTTAACTCCCTCACACAGATAAACAGAATATACGTACAAAAAGAGGAGTGGGACTTCAGCTCTAGATCTCAGCAGGTTCTGAGCTAAAGTGGGTTCCTTTGATTGCTGTGTGGCTGGTAAAAATAAAACTAAACACAGATACATAACAAGGAAACATTATCCTTGATTGATCAATCGAATATATTACTAACAATAAATAATCAGCAAATACTTTTGGCTGTATAGAGCCATAACTCTAACCAACTGCTTTAGACAGAGACCCCTAAGTCAACGGGAGTAGTTCAGTGCTCTTGAAAAAGTGCTTGAAGGGAAGTGATTTTGTTTCAGTCCTGTTTGAACTGATCATACCAAGGCTTCTTAGGGCTTAGTCCTGTGAGATGCTTGCTGATGAGCTCCTGGCAGATAACAAACCGCATCAGTTTCAAAAACTGTGTTGGCAGTGCATTTCATGGTGGTGGAGTTGAATATACTCTGGGGTATGGTCCTGCCCTCAGTACTGCCAGTTCTTACTGCAAGAAATCCACTGTGTCCTGAGCCAGGCATGTCTCCAATCTGGACAGAATGAGCAAATCTTGATGTGCAGATATAATAACAGAAACATCCAATTTCAGCTTTGTTACTCTATCAAATTGCTCCCTATCTTGTTGTTCCCACAAATGATCCCTTTGCATTCATGTGCATGCTGGCACAATATTGCTCTACAGGCCCTTAGTACACAGAGGTTGTGCTGGAGCCATTGAATTTACATTTTGTAAGTTGTTAATGATCTGTATAGAAATGACAATGGGTAGGTATATACAATTTGCATCTCTCTATCAAGAACTCCGTACTCCTTGCTCAAGGAAAATTCCTGCTAGAACTTTTGTGCTGCAGAAATAATTCTACGCTGTTCAGCCTATGAGTTTTTATTATTTCTAAAATAAGGGGTAACAAGCATGTATATAAATCTCCAGTAGTTAAAGATGTGATGTTACTTAACCTTTTTTATGTCTCTCTACATCTGTTACACATTGCACCCCGCTGTGAACTGTTGCCCATGCTTATCTGTACAGTTTGAGCAGTTTGATTCTGCTTTGATTCTGCCACTTTTTTGGTTGGTATGGTTACCACTGTGTGAAACCTCTTCCATGAATCTGGTGGCCAACACTGTACTCCTGTGAGTACATTTTTGTTATTATGTGGCTGTTCTCTGAATAAATGAGAGTCTAGGATGTCTGGGTGACAGTTCTACATATAGCATCAGCATAACACTTTCCACCTACCAAACCCTGCATGCAGTAAGTTGCGTTCTGGAGTAGATGAATTTTCTCTTACTGCATTTGCAGTGGCACAAAAGGGCCAATGTAACATGGCCAGTGAAGAATTAGTGTCCTGGTTTATGCTTAGACATTGAAGGCAACCATTTATTTCCTATCGCCAATGCTTAGTGATGCACAAGAGATAGAGCAACATGCATGTTACTGCACAAGCCCCCATATGAGAAGTGTCTAGCCTTTAGCATGGAAGAACACTCAACTGATAAGACGCCAGCATAGGTGTCTCCTTAGTTATTATCTCCTTGAAGTACGGAGAGAAGAGAGAGTATACCAGGTACTCACATTTAATCAAATTGTCCTCCTAGGATTTTTGGTTAACTTAACACTGCCTCAGGTTAAGATATGAGAACCAGAGAGTTATAATTGAGTCCCAGTAGGTACTCCCTGCTGCCACCTCCACCCTGTTGCATCAAGCCATTCCCAGCTGATGCATACCAGCAGGAGTTATTTCACTCTGTTGAAGAAATAAAAAGCTGGCATGAAAACGATTGCCCCAGACTATCGAAGCATGAACTCAAAACCTGCATTTTATATGCTTCTGCCTCAGCGACCATTGATGATGATGGTGCTGTGCCTAAACTGAGAACTGAGATCATCTTTCTGCCAGGAGACAAGGCATTTTTTTTAGAAGTAAAACTTGCATTTTGTGTAGCAGCTTAGTTATCACTAAAAGCAAGTTAAATTGTGGCGGTGAGTCTCCAGATAATGCTTTATTTCACAAGTCATGTCTCCTTTCTGCTGCAGGTGCAATTGACTGAGTTATTGATACTAAGGCTGCAATTTGAAGCTTTACTCAGTTTATAGGAAATTGTTTTATGCTACAACTTTTAGTCATATTTAACTAGATCAAAATTAGGCTGGCTAGGACTGGGTAGTCTGATCTATTTGCATTTACAGTAAAATCAAAAACTGAATGGCCTCCATCTAGGTAGCAATAGACTGTTTCAAAGAAAAAATATTTTTGAAGGAGAACAGGTAGTTATACAAGGTGTTGTTATACAAGTTATGCAGACGTGCTTTGTAACATTCTTCAGAAGCGGAGAGTTGCAGAAAGCTCTTTCTAACCCTGGTAGCCTGAAGTCTTAATTTTAAACCATATTGTCCTTTAAAATATGAGACAGTAGTAAGCTTGGCTTTTACTAGTTTTTGAAATTAGAACAAAAACACCTTCATTGCATCCTATGCATTATGAAAACTACTGAAATATTTTTTTATTCTTAAACTGAAATTTTACAAGCAATAGGCGTGATTTTTATTTCACATATGCTAGTGTCAAAACAGTACCTCCTCAGGATTTTTCAGTTTGGAGCTTGGGTGGAGCCTAATTTAAAACACATTTTAGTGGAGAGATCATTATGAATGTTTGAGCCCTTTGAGTACAATTTTGTCAGCTTAGTCAATTAATGCCCCTCGCCCCACCAATATACACATTCACATGCTACATCCAGGTCATTTTAAAGTGAAAGTTCACAATAAATAAAGATGTTTCAAATTCAGAATAAATAGAATCACTACAGCCATCTTTTACGTTTAATTTCAACCCTATTGTAAGATTAACAGGTTAGTCAGAACAACCTTAATTTTAAATACTGAATCAGTATATAATTACAATACAGTTCAAAAGCTGCTTGCCTACCCCTAATCATGCATATTGATCCTCAGAGAAATTGGAAAATGTTTGATCCTTCTAGTGAAGGGAGTTAGGTGTTTGCAGGTGTGTATCACACCAGATGTTGGCATAATGCCAGCTTATGAAATGTCATAGTGCAAGAATTTCCTCGATAATTGTCTTGAGTTATGTATCGTTAAGGGAATCACAGATTCATGGCGCAGTTCAAGTTGGAAGAGACCTCAGTAGGCCATTTTGTCCAACCTCCTTCACAGAGCGCATGACTTAATTATTTTAATTATCTTTCCATGATAATTTAGGGATTGACTTGTATCATGAACTAATCTAGACAGTCAGATACATTGTCTTGAGATGGGGGCAATGAGACAGAGGATTCAATTTATATAAAAGGATGTATTTCTTGTCTATGAGAACAGGATTTCTAGGTTCTGTTACAGAGATCAAATGGGCAAAATATCCAGATCTCAAACATCACAGGTGTCTATGCATGACATAATTAAGAGAGAACTTATTAGTGGAATTCTGTGAACTGTGTGCTGAAATAAGCATGTTTGCACATGACCAATAAACTGTGGCTGGAAGAAGAAGGATTTTGGAACTGGCTGCTAGAATTTCCTTTCCACTGAGACTAATACTCAACTCTCTGAAACTGCTTTGTTACTGCAAGTCAATTTGTCTTCATAGCCATTAGATAAAATTGGTTTTAAAATCTGTATAGAAGAGCACATAACTAAATGGGGGGAACTGAACTCCTCCCAAATGGGAAGAGTCAAGAATACTGTTTAATTTTCAATTAAATCATAAAAGCTCTGAAGGTTTTGTTGTATGTGATAGGGATTTGCCATGACTTCTTTGCATCACTGTCTTGTTTTCAAAGAAGCTCTCAAATCTTCGGTGTAGTTTATTGAGCTTGTTTTCTATGTCAATATGTTAGTCTGCAACGTCAAGACCTAGGTGAAAATGCCTGGGAGGTTGACAATCAGTATTTTTTTCTGCTTTATCTGAATTTGATAGAGAATTTTCCAAGGAAAGAGAAAAAGCCAAGGCCCGAGGGGACTTCCAGAAACTGCGTGAAAAACAGCAGCTTGAAGAAGATCTCAAGGGGTATTTAGACTGGATTACACAGGCAGAAGACATTGACCCTGAGAATGATGAAGAGGTTGATGAAGAAGGGAAGCGGAACAGTATGTGTTCTTTATTCTCTACTACTGTGTGGGACAGTTCGATTGCCTTTAGGGGTGTTACACTGGAGTGAGTGCAGCCTGTCTGATGTTGCTTTCTGATTTGCAGTTTGCAAAAGTGTTTGTTAGAAGAGTGATCATGTCCGTTAATATATTGATCCTTAGTCATGGAAGAGAATTCAGAACCTTACAACAAAATGCTGCTCTCAGCTGTCCGTGTGCAAATCATTGTCTGCACTCAGTCACTACTGAGACTTTAAAACTTTGCTTTATTTGTGCTCTGCAAAAAGTTAGTGCATACAAACTATGCAAGTATCAACGTAAATCCTCAGTCAAGAAGAATATGTGTTTACCTCTAGGTGAATGCAATAGAAATAATAATAATAATATAATAATATAAAAAGCTTATACAAAATACAGCCAAAACTACAGTCAAGAAATAACCTTGTGATGACAGTGAGGATTTTTTTGAGTTTTGAAGTAGGGAAAGGATGTTCTGGGTCTTTCTGGTATTCAATAAAACTATATAAAAGTATTTTTTACTAGATGAATTAACTGAGTGTGAAATGAAATCTTGTGGGATTTTTGTTTGACACTAGAAATATATTTATCACTTACTTAAAATGTATTTATTCAACAGTAGTATATAGTGTATTATGGGAAAGGTAATTTATGCTGTAGTGGCCCTGAGGTGCTTCTGACCCTCAGGTCAGGTCCTAACATAAAGAAGCAAGTTAGTTTCATGACATTGCAACAACTGTAAAAAGTTATAATTGCTTACTTTATGTCAGAAATTTCAAGTAACAGCAATATTTTTGTGTAAAAATTTAGTAGAGATTATTTTAGCCTCCTAGGCATGTTCACATAGCAGTAAAATTTTCATGAGAACTTTTAGTGCTCTACATAAATAAGAACATTAATTCAAGATATAGTTTATGATTTAATACTTAATATAATATTGAAGTCCAAATTTCAATATATATACTAATGGTAAGCATCACCTTATTATTCTTGTGATACTCTGGAAAGTCATGGTATTTATTCATTTAGATGCCATTGAGTGTATATCTAAGAAAATGCATCTACAAGTTGTTTGTCAAAAGCAACTTGGAATATTATTGAAATAATATATTTTTACTGTTCTTTTTCTTCTGACGTTGCTAATTTATTGTGACCTGCTGTTTTAAGCTATAGTACTTTTCAGAAGTAGTAAAATAGGTCTTTCATAAATCAGAAATACTTGTGTGCATAGTTGGTGAGTTTGAGAGAGCTTTTGGCTCTGAACTGTTTGCTTAGACATAATTTTAGGGTAAGTTAAGAGTTGGAGGAGACTTGCAAAGTGAATATAGGCAAGTAAATAAAAGAACTTTAAACCAAATCCCAAGAATTTTATTTCAGGCATTCACATGTATTTTGAGTAGAAATTTCCCGTGAATAGCAATCACCTAGCACTCCTCTGGGTTTGTGCACATAAGCTTAAATATTTCATTTTTGACATCAGCTGCAACAGGGTGTAAAGGAGGAAGAGTTGCTGAATTGCTCCACCTCCTTGCATTTAAACACGCTCTGCTGCACATCACATTGCCTGGGGAGGTGTGATGAGAGCACAAACTATCTCTCCAGTTATTCCATGGGAAGCTTTTGGGTTAGGAGCATACTTACGATAATGAGATATGCATTTGGGAGTCTGGTTAAATATAGCTAGTTGTCACCAGGTTAATAATCTTGACTAATGAGCTTAGGAAATAAATGTAGTCCAAATATACTGGTAATGTGTTTCTAGCACTGTCTTTGAAGCATAAGGTAGGGCTGGTTCCCAAGACAGGCAGAGCAATTATTTGCAGGCTTCTAGGCAACCATGTCCCTACTTTGAATACCTAAACTGATGTATGATCAAGTTTACTGCTGATTTATGGTGATGGAAGATCACCATCATGCTCTTCATCGATGTGGAGGAGCTCTCGGTTTAGGATGCAGATCTCTTCCATCTATGGCAGGAAAAGGTACAGGTTTCAGAGGCAGTTAAATCAGTGATTAAGAGCTTCTTACATAATCCTTTAAAAATGTAGTTTAGGTTTCTTCAACCACAGCATTTAAAAATTTCTAACCAGAGAAGTCATTAAGTCAAGTCATTTATGTATGAACCTGCTGTATCTATACATCTCTGTTGCTGATAGTGGGCAGATATTCAGTGCTGTTGAATAGTGGAATACCTTTCAACTACTAGAACTGTAAATATGCCTTGCAAGTATGAACCAATAGCTAGTTAAACAGAAGTCAATGAAAAAGCTTCCATTGACTTCAAAGCATTGCAAGTTTAGCTCAAAATGCAAAAATCACTGAGAGGTGAGTGATTTTGCTCTGATTAGTTATGCTGCCGGTAATTTCAATTTGTTTTGCCTAATATTGCTTGTGTTGTGTATGTGGACGTATTTTTATTTTTTGTGCTGCAACTGCTGCCATCTACTGTGTAAATGCTGGGATTACATGTACGTAACGCGAAGGGGTTACATTGGCCGATTTAATGGAAGAAAAGAAGAAAAGCAGACTTAGCTGCTTTGGTCGTTCTTCCAATAAACATGGTAAAAGATGTTCTGATTTGCAGTTGAACTTTTTTTTGTGCCAATACTGCATTTGATGTGATAGCTTGTAAAAGCACATATTGTACGTGTTTTCTATAACAAAGTCATATACATCTTTAGCATGTAGATGCTCGTGCATGTGGTTGTGCTGTTTGAAGTGCATGTTTGAAATGGGCTGGTGCTGCAGTGCTCTACCTTCCTAAAGCATAGGCTTTAATCCATTTAGATTTCCCCTGAAGGGTCTTTGTCCATGAGTGTTCTTGTTGAAACATATGTTTTCGTTTTCAAAAGTAAGGTGAACCAAATTAAAAAGTAAGTTTGTTTGTTTGTTTGTTTGTTTTAATTCAGGTGTGAAGAAATTAATCAAAGTATTTTACAAGCTTTGTAATGGATCATAATGTAAGCTTAGAACAGTATGATGATATTTACTATTTATTTTTAATACTTCAGATGTAGAGTTTGACAGAACATAACAAACTTTTACTATATCTCCTCTTGTTATTGATGGTTTTGTTTCTGTAATTTGTGTCTCATTCAATTTCTTCCCCATCCACAATGCAGATGGACAAGGACTTTAGACTATGGTAGTTATTTCAAATCTGCGCACTCTTTTAATACGGGCAAATGCATTGATTTGACACAATCACATTCATAGTAATTAGGAGATCTAGTTTTAATCCTACAAAAAAGTTATCAGAGCAACTGACTTCCTTGCTGTCCTAAGCATCACTGTTGTGGCTCAGACTGAGGCTGACAATTCTCATCCAGTTACTTTACAAAATGTAGAATATTAAGTCATCAATTGCTGGGACCTGATGGACTCATCTTCTACAAATACTGAAGTCTACTTGAAACTATTTGTGTAACTGTTACATATATTGTCTAATACATTGCACAGCTTAACAAGCTGGAATAATTTTTCCATAAAAATAGCTGAAAAACAGTCATTGCAATTTTACTTTGAATATGTGTTTCAACATAGCCGTTAATCTAACAGGTTCAGGTTCTGATGTCAGTCATAAAGCTGCATGGAACAGGCTGGAAACTTGCTGTTGTCTACTGGTCACAAATGCTGTCTCATGACTAGTACCTGACCTTGCTAGTCAAAAGCATTCTGAAGCATGTGTGCCCTGACTTAGTTTCATCCGTCTTGCAGGGCAGGTATATCTTTTTTGAGTAGGATTTTTCCAAAGTACAAGTCGGTGGCCTAAGTCTATTTCTTACTGTATTTATGAGACTGTTATACTGCTCTGAGTAGCTCAAACTTGGATTACCACTGGATTAGAAATCCCACCCTAAAGATTTTTCTTTGTATTACCTCTACCTCTATTTCTATTAAAAGCAACACATCTGTAGAGTATACTAACATTGCCAAGATTCATAATGTCATCCTTCAGGCTAGAAGTGGTTGGTTCAGTGATGCTTCTGTAATAAAGGCTAGTTAATTTGCTCTCCTTCCACTGCTATGCAACCATTCAACCTTATATTGAGTTTCCAAGAAGAGAAGCCTATAAGAATGATTGTTGACAGTGTATCAACATTAAATCTGCACTATGAAAACAGATACCTCACTAGAGTATCATGTAGAACATCTTCCGGGCAGCCCCCTCCTTAAACTGAATTTACCCTGGGGGAGCTTCACAGTCAGAATAGATAGTGCCACTCCTTTCTGATGCGTTTTCTGGGCATACAGCAGACTTAGGAAAATTTGAGGTGAATTTGCAATGATAATGTTGCCTCTCTGGGGATTTTTTTTTTGTTCTCTTTTCCTGTTTGACTGCCTCAAAGATTTGGTCTAGAGGATTCAGAAAATCCATGTAATGATTTGAGAAAGACTTCAGAAAATTTTGGAGCACGTGGAATTGGTTGGATGTTACTAGCAGAAAAAGGATGACTATTTTGCAAGGTTGATCTAAAGTTTTGCCAGTATAGTACCTTTTTTAATAGTTGTAAGATTCTCTCTGGTAACTATTACTGAGTATTTGACTAACTGTGCAGATCACTCCACTTCTGCAGCTCTTTTCCTTCAGCATGGGTAACGAGAAGGCTATCCAAGGTGTATCAGTGTGGAAATGTGATCAGCCTATGGATCAAAAATGCATAGCTGAATCTGAACCAAATTTTAAAATATTAATTATATTATTTATAGAGGAAAACATTTTTAATGATGATACTTGACACCAGAATTCCGTTATTCAGGGTTTAATTTAGCCTGCTTCTGGATTCTGCACTAACACTAAATTGTCATACTGTAGGATTATAGAATTTATTTCTTCCAGCTCCTGCTGGCTCGGTGTCCTGGTTTTGGCATATCAGTGCTGATGGACACTGACTTGCTCATAGCTATGCATTATTTATGTGCTGGAGCGGGGTTCAAAATCCCTGCTCCAAAATCTGAAAACTTTTTAGAGTAAATAGTGAACATTGTAACATGAGAAAAATGATTTATTTTCTTATCTGCAGAAATAAAATGACCTATTTTCTGTATACTGTGGTTTTTCTTTCGTGATTGCTTTGCAGACACGGAAGTAGTGCTCTCCTCTAGGAAGTACTGAGAACTTCAGATGTTCATTATTTCCTAACACCTTTTGACATATGTTGTCCTCTCTCTATATTTCACCTAATTTGAAGATAAATGGTGATGACTAATCTGCAAATGAATTTTGCTTTAAAAAGCATTAGCTACAATTGCTGACTATTCAATAATGATCCACTATATGTACAGTAATTCACTGTTTAACAACTGTAATAATCCCCTTTTTATTACTAGTAATTCTCATCATCCTTTGTAATGCCCATTCTGCCATCCACAGTGCTCCTGTCCGTTCATATAGTATTTGCAGGCACAGTTACTTTCTAGCATCTTGCCTTGATAATTCATAATGGAAGGAAAAGCATAGAGTGGTCAGTATGATCAGAGTGTGATAGTTCCTATTTTCAGAAGAACTGTGATGCCGTTTCTTGGAATTAGCCAGCATATTAACAGCACTTACACTGGTAAGCACCTCCAAAATGTTAACAGAACACTTCTTAAAATGAAAGGTCACATAATCTATCTCAGGTTTATTTCTTTCCTGGGGGCAGCATGCTCTTTGTTGCAAAACTCTTCTATGTTAAAGTGCATTTTCAACAGTTATGTTGAATCTTTGAGAAGAAAAAAAAAAACAAACAAACTACAATACACTCTGGAATTCTGTGTGCTTTCTTTTGTTGTAAGAGGAGGACTGATGAAGTATCTGACTTCATCTGCTAGTTCGCAGGTCTTCCAAGCTGTCATTAGACCAGGAGAAAGTGGAGGCATTCTTGCAATAGAATGGGAGATCACATTCTGTGTAGTGCCTTGCTTGGTTGTCAGTCTAAAGCCATTTCTGTCTCCTAACAGCAAGCATGCCCACCAGCGAAACTGAATCAGTGAACACAGAGAACGTGAGCGGAGAAGGAGAGACCCCAGGATGCTGTGGGAGCTTATGGTGAGTACACGGACTGTTCTCAAGTACCCACCCTCATTGTCTCAAAATGTAAAAGAATCTTTATTTCCCTGTTGTTTATTTAGGCAAAACTCCTTTCAAATAGTCGAGCTTTGTGTGACACTTGGGGTTGTTTTTTTGCCTTCAGTAGTTTAATATTAGTTCAATTATTACAGCATGCAAGCACTCCTAGAATTCTCAAGAAGATACAAACCAATTCAGCTAAACTTCCAGTGGAGTAATGTTTTCCTGAAAGCTTTTATAAAATATAATTGTTGTCCAAAATAATAAGAACAAAGTCCCATGTGACATATGAAAATAAATGTTTTCTGTTAAATTGTGCATGATCTGCAGAAACCATATTTTTTAGGCAATAACTGAGTGTATGGGAGTATTTCTATATCCCATGGTGTTCAATATTTATTTGCTGACATTTTCATTACTTCCAGGCAGTTTCTACATGAGCAGTTTATTTAGTTTTGAAGGGTATTTCCTTTCACTTAGAAAATTTGTAAAGCTTTAGGAATATTATTTCAGAAAATAATTAATAGACAATAGAATTTCAGCATTCATGATGCATTTTGTTAAAAGTTTGGTTTTATGTGTATGTAATTCCAATGTATTTTTTTTGCAAAACTCTAAAGAGAACAAATTTGTGTAAATCATTTTTCCATATTGTAAAAAATGTGTTTTCCTTTCCTTCTAGTCAAACCATCTCAAAATCCAAATTCAGGTCAGTATTTCTCTCTATAATTTTTTTTTTTCTTGTGACTATTTACACATCATAATGATCTCATATAATTATTCTTTAGTTACTGTACTTTAAATTTTACTGTGTGAAAGTTCTTCCTAACAGTTACTGGTGAATACAGAAGTATCTGTGAACACTCTTGGAAATCAAACTCCCCAATTTGCTTTGCCAATATTTATGCCTCTGTTTTCACTTGCTAGGAATATTTTGTAATATGAGCTTCTATTTTAAAGTATGATTGCAGAAGGGAAGTACTATAAGCAAAAGTAAGACTTAATTTTAGACACTGGATGTGCCAGTACAAAACCAATAGATTTCTTAATTTTGAATTCTAAGTTGCTTCATTGGCTTTTCTTTACTGATATTAAGTATATGGAGCTTGGGAAGATAGATACATCTTGTTACTCAATGAAATGTTAAATGCAGCTTAATCTAATTATGTCACAGGCAATGAGAGTCTCCAGAAATTGTGGTTTACATCTAAAAATCGATAATGAAATCTAAAAAAGGCATAACAAATTAGGACTCCCTATCTGCAGCTGGTAATAATTTACACAACCATCTGAACTATTTTGCACATATTTATAGAAATACACCTGCTCGCACATTGTGCGCTATGTTTTCTACACCGAAGAAACCCTCCTTAAGTTCATGTGTGTTTTCTGTATAATAATAAATTTGTTTTTATTTGAACTTTCAGTCGACGCTGGCGTCGCTGGAATCGATTTAATAGAAGAAAATGTAGAGCTGCAGTGAAATCTGTCACCTTTTATTGGCTTGTTATTGTCTTGGTTTTTCTGAACACATTAACTATCTCATCAGAGCATTATAATCAACCTGATTGGCTGACCCAGATCCAAGGTACGATAAAAATGATTTGTCCTGTTTTTGACTATTGACAGTTGCATTCTATCAGTGGCTACTTTTGTACTTTGCCATTTTGTTGTAGTTTGCTGTCCTGAAGGATATTCAGCACAGCCAAAGGGAGATACAAAAAATGACTAAATGTATTTTATTTCCACAATTGTAACGCAGCTTAATGGCATACCAGCAAAAAGCTGACAATGCTATAGTTTAAATACTTGCACATTTATTCTTAAACCATGCTTGAAAGATGAGGAAGGAAATGGTAACTGGCACAGAAGAAGGTGCTGTGGGCTGTGTTGCTTAAGTTAGCGTGGACTTGAGCTGTGAATTGAGCAGCCATGAAGTGCACAATGGATTGGAAAGATGAATAGTTTATGCGTGGCAGGAAACTTTGCATCCTTGTGTAACTTTTGATATTTGAGCATTAAATACAGTCCAACGTAAAAAAACCAGTACTTGTTTCTTAAGCCAAAGGCTGTGAACTAGTGTAGAAAGTATAGTGTTGATATGTTTAAATAAAAATGGAATCTATGAGACAATTCAGGAATGTCCTTTCTTTTCTTTTTTTTTTTTTTTTTTTTAAATATTTTGTTCCAGATATCGCAAATAAAGTTCTTCTGGCTTTGTTCACCTGTGAAATGTTAGTAAAGATGTACAGCTTGGGCCTACAGGCTTATTTTGTTTCTCTTTTTAACCGCTTTGATTGCTTCGTTGTTTGTGGTGGCATTGTTGAAACCATTTTGGTGGAGTTGGAAATTATGTCACCCCTTGGAATTTCAGTGTTTCGCTGTGTCCGTCTCCTGCGTATTTTTAAAGTAACAAGGTAAGATTAACTAATACTGCTAACTTTAGGGATAGCTGAAGAGTGATCAGCAATTCTTTTCTAATACTTCATCATGCACTGCACTTTTACTGTTTTGTTTGGGGTTTTTTGGTGTGTGTTAACACACGCATTTTAATTTATAGGCACTGGGCATCCCTGAGCAACTTGGTAGCATCCTTGTTAAACTCAATGAAGTCCATTGCTTCACTGTTGCTTCTGCTTTTCCTCTTCATCATAATCTTCTCGTTGCTTGGAATGCAGCTGTTTGGAGGCAAATTTAATTTTGATGAAACTCAAACAAAACGGAGCACCTTCGATAATTTTCCACAAGCTCTTTTAACTGTATTCCAGGTAACTTTCTTTCATGCCGTATGAAACATTTTACCTTTGATCAACAAAGCTGTTTAAGTGATCATGTTGCCTGAAAATAAAATCATGGATACTATTTATTCGGTTTACTTTAAATAGCATTCTGCTCATTAAGTTCAGTACTCTGGTGACTCTGCATCATTTGTACCATTTGTTTCATGTCTTATTTGATCTATCTATGTAACATAGTTGTCATATTACTTCACAAAATTAAATCTTCCTTGTCCATCAAAAACATGACTAGAAAAAGATGTGGAATGTTATTTTTATTTTAATCAAAATGCTTTCTTTAATTTCATTAGCTATATAAAAGTTCAGCTATTCCCAAGCAGGAAAAAATGAGAAGCATTGTAAGAGTACATATTTGCGTATGGGTCATATCACTTACTCTAATGTAAAAATAAGTATTAATTTCTTTAAAGAGACACTGTCAGGTTTATTGAAACTTTAAAGCAACTTGTCTGTTAGTAGTGAAAAGATAGGGCCAGACTTACAATTTACATTTCACTGTTTTATGGTCCTTTCTTTTAATTTTTCCCAATTTGGATACAGGAATTAGGCTAAATAGTTTCATTTTTCTAGCCATTTTCACGTTCAGCTTTGCACGTTACTGCAACATTCACTTTTAGACTTTTTAGGTTTGTCTTTAAAGCTGACCTTGCAAGGCTCAACTTTGTGTCAACTGCCTATCTCTGGTAGAAGTTCCATCTGGTGGCTGTCCAGGGCAAGCAAAAAAAAATCTTTCCATGTAATTTTAACATAAGGAAATCTCAATGAGAAATTTCCTTAAGAGGAAAAGTGTCCACATTTGATCTGATGTTACCCCTTTACAAAATTAGGCCTGTACTTTCAAACTCAGTTGAGCTCGTTTTTATTCAGATTTTAGTCTGCCTCATTTCCATAGGAATGAGGCTTCCCTCAGTTTCGGAATACACTCAAGAGCAACCAATCCACTGAGTGCTCAGCAACTATGAAAACCAGCTTGATCAGCTTAGCTCTCCAGAAATTAATGTCTGAAATTGACATGCATACAGTTTTCTTGAATAACCAATTCAGTACTTGGAAAGAGCATCAGTATTACATATACAATAGAACTGATAATTTTTAAGAAGTTACTGAGAAATACATGAAGTGCCCCTATAGCCTGCATTGTAATACTCAAGATTTTTGTTGTAGTATAGAAAAAGTGGAGTGGCCTCATTGCAAACTATCCTTTTAACTCATCAACAGATTTCTGTAAAATTCTTTTGGATTATGGTGAAATTATATGAAACAATAGCCAAGAAGATAATAATGCAATTTTTCCACAATGTTGAGCTGCATACAGTTTAAAACAGCTGCCATTTCAAAAGCTATAGCAGTAGCTGTAAAAGCAGCCAGTCCCCATTAAAACGGAAACTGCGTAGACCAATTTGCAGGACTATCAAATGGCAAACACTAGAAAAGATTTGTGTCCACTCTACAAAGAGAACCTTAAAACGTACACAAACTTGATTTTCAAGAGTGATGAACATTTGCAGGCATTGCCACATATGTATTATAACTGAAAATCAGGGCTCTCACTTTGCATGACAAAATCAATAAATTATAGGCTTCTATTTTCATTATTTTTGCCTTTGATGTTCATTGAAGTACACGTGTAGCATAAAATAAAAGCTAGTAGAGTTAAACACAAGCTTTCAGAGATGCTTATTTAAATGGAATTTTTAAAACAATGCATGAAATTTTATGGTATTGCTTTATGTATACAGAACGTTAGCCTTATTGTGTGTTGTGGTCAGAGGAGAAGTGTTTCTAGATTTTTTCTTTTTGATATTGAGTTACCAATAATGTATCTGCTTCTTAGATTCTAACAGGTGAAGACTGGAATGCTGTTATGTATGATGGCATAATGGCATATGGTGGCCCATCATCGTCAGGCATGATAGTCTGTATATATTTCATTATCCTCTTCATCTGTGGCAACTGTATCCTTTGCACTCACTGGAAACATCTCCAAATGGGGCTGTGCCAGGGGACATACACAACATTTTTCTAGGAGGGATTAAACTGCAGTGGATGTACAAAGGCTTTTTGCGTGTACTGAGTCCTTTAAAGAGACTTTTCTTTACACGCCCATTCCCTAATGAATGAGATGCCAGTGATCTCTGAGTACATCTCCAGCCACCACAACGGCAGAAACCAGAGAATTTTTTTTCTTCCTTTAATGGGAAAACAGCCTCATTCTGCCTGCTAGACTCTGTTTGACATCTCTCTGAAAAATGCATGGATGTAGTCTGATCTCTATGGCAGTAATTTCCCGTTCATCCTTCTGATGCTTGTTACAGCCCTGTTAATTCTGACACACACTGACAGCGGAGCCAGGGATCCACCGTATAGCACAGGGACCAGATGAGAGAAATCTGCACAGAGAACTGTTGGGTCAGTTAGGATTAAGTCTGCTGAAGCATTGCCCTTCCCTGCCTGCAGTGTGCTGGAAATACTTCCTTGGCCCCATGTAGCAACAGAAACTAGTGTCATTCTCAGGAGTTCTTAAAAGGTCAGGAGATGATAAAAGGGCAAGAACATTCTGTTTTCTGTCCCATATGGTACTTGTATCAGTATTTGTACTTAACTGATATGGACTGAAGTACAGGATTTGATATAGATTGTTTTAGACACAGAAGATAATGCACTATAAAAGTGAATTTTTGAAAATTCCTGAACAGTTTTCACTTTTAATAGACAATGTTTCATATTTGAAACATTCTCAGACTAGCATAAAGTTGAGTTTCATTTATTTAAAAAATATGTCAAGTATTCTGCTGTTTTAACATCAGTGATCCTAATGGATCTCTGCTGATTTTTCACCCAGTATTAATCTAGTCCATTAAATGTGTGTTATTTGCGCTACACTCCAGCATCACAAAGCTCTACGCTGTAGGTTGGGAACATGCGTTTTATCTCTCTCACGTTGTCAGTGTTTATGCTGATAATAAACCAAACAAGTATAGCAAGACATAATGTCCTTAAAATGATTTGAAATAGATATCTTGCTAAATGTCTTCTTGGCCATTGCTGTGGATAACTTGGCAGATGCTGAAAGTCTAAATACAGCTCAGAAAGAAGAAGCTGAAGAAAAGGAAAGGAAGAAGAATGCGAGGTAAAATAGTGTGGGCATGTTGAATAAGCAGGAGAGGGAAGGAGGGATGCACTGAATTATTTCATAAGGATTTTCTTTACTTTATATAAACATCTTTATCATCTCCAGAGTTTATTTCGCTCAGGAAGAAATGGAAGAGTTTATCTAGACCGTTTACCAAGACCCAGTCAGTATGATTTTAGGGAAAAGTTGGGTGGTAATTGGGAAAAAACGGGTGAATTAAGGACGTAATGATAAGCCAACTGATATTTAAACACTGCAATAGTAGGATTTATTGTGCTATTAGAACAAGAATGTATCTGTTGTTGCCAGTGCACAGCTCTCTGTGGAATCCATTCTCTTAAGCCTTATATAGACAAGAAAAAAACCTTCCTTTGAAATCCATGCAGGCATATTGAAGTCAATGCAAGTTGTTTGTATGAGTCCAAGGGCACAGTTTATCCTTCTAGAAAAAAGTAATGATCACACATGGAATCTTTTAAGGCTTTAGCTTCTGGAATTATGATTAAAATGATAATCTTGTAAATGTGTCATTGCATTCCAACGCAATAGATTTTATCACTCTGACTCATGCAGCTGTGCAAGTTGTTCTAGATGTTTGACTATATGGTTTTAGGTATGCTTTAACTTTCATAGAATGGGTATAGTTCACTTAAAATCTTCTGATTTTACATGACATGCTTTGTAATTGTTGTTGTATTGTTTTGTAGAAAAGAGAGTCTGGAAAATAAAAAAAGTGAGAAGTCAGAAGGTGACCAAAAGAAGCCCAAGGATAGTAAGGTGTTTATTCTAAAACCTGTGTATTTTCTAAGAAGGAATTTTACTAATTTTGCTAGACAGTACTTTTCAAGACTACTGTGCATTGTACAATTTCTTTTATGAACCCGTCATACCTGAATTTTTTTCCAGCAAAGAATGCATGCTTTCTGATGCTTTGTATCCTCACAGAACCTCTTAATCCAGAAAGTCGTTTTGGTTTCAGGGCATTCAGAAGAGGGAAGCTCTTGGAGCATTAAAATGTTAATGTTGGGAAAAATGGATGTCATTTTAGTATCTCTGTAGGTATTTTGCCTGATAAACCAAATGGAAGAGATTACTGAACGATAAACTCTTAGTAGAATGTTCAAATATTCGTGTTCATTTTTAACACAGCCTGTTGATTATGTTCTTATTGTGATCTACACAGCCAGGAGGATATGGACACTATAGAAGAATCATCTTTTAAAAATATGTAATAAACTATCAGCTCTCCTGTTCTCAGGGTTACCCTGTTTCAGAAAACTCAGACTAAGCATAAGGATCACTTCCCCCACTTCAGAGGCTTATTTGGTTTACTTTCTGTTGAACTTAATATTCCAGGCTATATTTAAATATCATTTTCTTGTGCATCCCTTTCATTGCTGTAGGTAACAATTGCTGAATATGGAGAAGGAGAGGATGAGGATAAAGATCCCTATCCACCCTGTGATGTACCAGGTATGTGAATAACAGCCAGAAGACACACATTTAAGTTCGTTTGCTAAAATATCCTAAACTTGTTCTTGCTTAACACTGAAACAGTTCCTTTGAAGTTGGTGAAGTTGTGCTCTGTTATCAGCGGATAAATGGGCCTGTAAGCTGCTAAGTGTTATCTTTTCCTGCAGCTTCCTGGGCAGTACAAACAGCACATAAGAGTTAATACTGTGAGCCTGAAAACTGCTGTGGTAACACTGTCTGGATGTGAGAGTGAATTCTAAACTTTTCTACAATGTTTGGCAAAGAAGGACATTCCAGGGCTGATGTTCAATCACTTTTGTCTCGGCTTCTTCCAGTCCAGTGAACATGACTTATATAAAACTCAGTTGTCTGATTGTCTGGAAGCCCATGACAGAAATCTGCTTTAGCTTTTGAGCACTTAGTGCTCAACCAGTGCCCAGAGTTCAGCACCCCACATCCCAGCTCTGCACGGACTGACGGTCAGGGGCTCACGTTAAGTGCAGCTCCAGAGCCCGTGTGCGTGGGGGTGTGAGTGAAACCTCCTGATGAGGCTGGTCAGGGCCTGTAAAGCCTATTAGTCCTCTCAGGGCACTTATGCACACACCCATATATGCACATAAACATTTATATAAGGTTGTGACAACTATATTGATGTAAATATATTGATTAATGGATTTTTAAAGCCATGCTATAAATATATATTTCCTATAAGACATATATTATAATACAAGGCATGCTTTTATGTTGCTATGAAGAAAACTCAGTGTTTTTTTATTTTATAGTAAAAAAGTGTTTAATTTAAAGTAGGTGAAGATGAAGAAGAGGAAGAGGATGAACCAGAGGTACCAGCAGGCCCACGTCCCCGTAGAATATCGGAACTAAATATGAAGGAGAAGATAACTCCGATCCCTGAAGGGAGTGCCTTCTTCATTTTCAGCAGCACCAATCCGTAAATATAATTTTGAAAAATACTGTTTTAGTCCATCAAGGTTTAGCAGTGAAGGAACAGGCCTCCTTCCAGTGACATTAGGAATAGAACTCCAGCATCTTCAACAGGAAAGAGATTGGTTTCTCTCCTATAATTTTCTGAGTGACTTGGTAAATTAAAATAATTAGATAAAGTTACTAATTTTCTTCCACACTGCTGAAGGTAACAGCATTTTGTACACATAGCCTGACAAGTTGCACATCTGAAAAGTACTTTTTAATGTATGTTAGCTATTTAGTGTGTTATTCACTGGATATAAAAACTGTGATATAAAATCTGAACATCATCTACATGAGAAAGGATTCCTAGGACCCTAGGAACATTTGCGGAGCAATACAGGTGAGGAAGGAGAAGAGACAATAAGAAATAGAAAAGGAGAAAGGATGTATAAATTCTTCTTGGGGTGACAGCATGTTCCCAGATTCAAACAAACACTAAAGACAAAATTATTTCAAAAATCAAGAAGAATAATAATTGGATTTTGGAGGGAATTGGAATCTTGCACTGCTCACAGTCTAACTCCAGAGCATTTGAAGTTCTACACTGATGAAGAAAGCAAGCTTCAGTAAAAGTTGTTACTAGTTGTTGGATGGAAGTGAACAAGTGAACTAAATTCAGTTCCTACAGACTAAACGTAGCTGTTACATTTATGTGTAGCAATTTCATGATCAGTCTTAGAAGGGAGATTAAGAGTTAATTTGACACAGGAGAATGTTGTCTTCCCAGTGTCAGAGGTCATCACAATTAAGTTTAGAAGATGGTGTGATGATCAAGATATGTTTTGGACTTGTATCTTACTTATTGCATGGGTTGTCTGAAGTGCTTCAGAATTTTCAAACAAACTGGAAAGACAGCTATTTAAAATAGTAATTTTAAGAATACATATGCTGAATCCAAAAACATTAGCTTTGTTGAATACATCAGATGGCTTTTGGCCTCAACTAATGCTATGTATTCTCACACCAAAATGGCCATCTTAACTAAGATACAGTACACTCAAATTACCTACTTAGTAACAGGAGAACAAATTTTCCCCAAGAACCTTCTGAGTCTTCAGCAGAATTTAGACAACTTCAGTGTTAATTCAGTTACGAACCCAATCCTGCCTTTTTGCCAATTTAATCCCACACCTACTCTACCAAGGTGCTCAGTAGCATTTAGAATAACCTTAGGCTCAGTGACTCTAAGCATATGTACAGTTCCACTAGATGTTATGTGGCTGAAACTTAGCAGCTTTATAGTCTTCAACACCCACTTGTCCTGTAATTCTATAAGAAATTTGGTGTGTCTCTAAGTAGCAGCCTAGGCCACACCTCACCAGATGAGCATTTTTGACAACTTTAATAACAATAGAATCAAACCATGGATCTGAAATGACTTATTATCTAGTGTTGGTCCTTTTGACGTTGGCCTCTATATGTGCACAGTAATGTGAACACTGGAACTTGTAGTGGTGTTCATAACCCATTGAAAACCAATAGGAACTCCGAAGTCCTCTATCTGATTCCTTTGATAACTGCATCTTCAGTACAGGTGGATTGACCTTGCAAGTTTATTTACCTTTTTAGAAATCAGAGCAACAGGTTGAACATTTGCACTGCTTTTAGCTGCTGATTGTTGCTCTGTTCTGTCACTGTTAGCGGAGTTATAGAAAACATGTTGTATATTAGCCATCTGCCGAATTCTCTTTGCACATGTGATATGTTTTTGTATCTCTTCAGAATTCGAGTGGGATGCCACAGACTCATCAATCACCACATCTTTACGAATCTCATCCTTGTCTTCATCATGCTGAGCAGTGTTTCCCTAGCAGCAGAAGATCCAATTCGCAGCCATTCTTTTCGAAATAATGTAAGCGCTTCATTTTTGTCTGAAAATAAATATATTCTCATAGGATAACTATTATTTTTTCTTAAGCAACCATATATCTTTAAAGACGAGTGACTTTGTTGATGGAATATCAGAGGTATTAGAAACATTTATTATGTACATAATGTTTTTCTTTTGTTGGCTCTAAGTATATCAGAATAAAATATGCTCAAGCTGAGCATAATCTTAATAAATTTTTTTTTTCTTTCTTAATAATATTTAGCTGGTATACCTGATTTACATTTCCTGAATCACTCTTAGCACCTTTCACTGTTTAACACTCATTTAAAAGTGCCAGTTAAAAATGTCACTGTGTTATAACATGTTTGGAGTAGAGTCTGACCTGTTCTCTATTTTTCCTTCATTGACTCTGTTGCGTGATTTTGGGGAACTCAGAGTTAGTGAGTGTATGGCTTTGTAAGGACATAACCTTTTCTTTCAAAGAAGCTGGTGTCACCATGCTAATGAGCTCACGGGCCACCACATCAGACCCAAGGAGCCTTGGATCCCTGATTGGCCACATCAGAAACTAAACAAGTTTCACTTTTTTCTAAACTCACGTGTAAGACAAGGATCAGAGCATCTCCAGCTCTTGCCTTGAATCAGAGTCAAATGCCATTTCAGCCTATATATAAACCTGAACATTTGAAAGTGTTTCTGCATTCTTTTTAGATATACTTGTAGAAACATAATATTTGTAAAAATATTAATTTCAGAAATGTCTCTATTATTAAATAAAAGTGTAGTTTCTATGATAAGTAAACATCTGCATTCTAAAAGAAATTCCTGCACCCCCCATTGTAAGATCTTAATATAGTAGAAGTCTTGCCTGATATACAAATGCACAATTGTTAGAGCAACAAAAATAAATCCACTGTTGTAACCACTGACATTTGTCTTACACTTGTTCCACTTTTCTTAGTGGTGCAGCAAGCCTCTCGTTATTGTGAGTTGTGCATGCCTTAGAATAGGTGTGAAATAGCTGAGATGATGCAAATAGGTAATAGTCTGTGGGTACTTTTGGGATACTTTGGCAGAACTTCCAGGCCTCTCCTGTCTTGGATATAAATTAATCCATAGAGAAATTCTTCCACCTCTTACAGGAAAGGCGGGCCTATGAGGTCAGTAGAGGTTGTGTCCCTCTAGTTCTTGTCAGTGTAGATGCATCCTCTGAAAGTCGTTTTTTGGCTTTTAAGAGTCTCTGAACATTTTTTCAGTAACATCAGTAAAAACTAAAAAGCAAACACTTTTTTCAAAGGTAAAAAGTCAAAGCACACTCTTCATGTACTATTCAGCAGAGTGATGTGCTTCCCATATCTATAAAACTGAACAAGTGCAATCTTATGAATAAATCACACTAATGGATAAGAGAGAGAGCTGTTGGGGAATACTGCAATTGTTATTGCAGAAATGGATTGAAGGGCTGATAAGTAGAATCATAGAATTTTCTGAGTTGGAAGGGACCCACAAGGAGCATCAAGTCCAATGTAACTGGAAAGTGGTGGTAACTGAAAGAATTATTCCTATTTGGAAACAGGAACACAGATAAAATGCGTGATTTCAAGAAGGCATTGCTCTCTTGTTGTAAATGCAGCAGACCTGCATATTTTTCTTGTTATTGCCTTGAATGATCATGTTCCTTCAGCCAGACAGCTCAGAGAGGGAATGAAAGTTTACAAACTGGAATACCTTTAAATATTTTCTTTTAACTCTAGAATGAATTCCTTACTGATTAATCTTTGTTGAATGGCTTTAATATGTGCCTGTTTTTTCAGCTGCGGAAAGGATCAGAAGGATGTGGTCTTCAACTGAACACGGGGAAAAAAATATTTCCTTTTATATGATCTAATAGGAATACTTTGTGTGTTGTTGATTTTATTTCTCCTTCCCCTTTTATTAGTTGCCAAGCTGCAGGCAATATGTTTCTGTGACAACTGTTTGCTAGTTGGATTGCAGGATCCTCAAAACTAAACTAGTACTCTACTGCAATGCTTGTTGATCTAAATTAGATGCTAGCAATATGGCCACCTTGAAGAGGTGGAATCTTGCTTACGCTGTGAAATATAGGGCAGTGTTCCTGTTGACAACAGTGAGGTCAATATCACATTTGGGGTCTTTTTAAAAGTTTGCATATGCAGCTGTTATGGGTTCTTTTAAATTTCCTACAAGTAAATCACAGCTGTATCTTCCAAGTTCAAGAAAAAAGTTGTAGTGCTGATTTTAAGTAATTTAGTTATTTGTTAATTTCTTTTGTGACACTCTGGCCCAGTCTACAGGGACAATATGACGTAGCAGAATATAGAATGATGTGCAATCTAGAAGCATCTAGTTTATTTTTTTATGCAATACTTCAGTAAAAAAAACCCCAACAAACTTATAAGTAACTATTCTTTGTGTAAGATTCTGTATCTCTGCTGAAGGCTGAAGAAAGTACCTGTGAAAGCTGATAGAGGAAAGTCTGAACTGAAAGAAAGTGTTGCTTATTGGGTCCTGTTAACGCGTTAGAGGTGAAACTAATATCTGAGCACAATGGTGTTTGATACATTTTTAAGTAAATAAAAATGCTTGCACAATAGCTGGAGTTTTAAACTACTTTGTCTAAATTTCCTATCTTTAATTAATTCAGGTGTTGTTGTGCATGTGGTCTAAATTGTAAAAATTTATTAATAGATGGATTTCTTACTGTGGCACATATTATACCTTGCAGATACTTGGTTACTTTGACTATGCTTTCACAGCCATCTTTACTGTTGAAATCCTGTTAAAGGTAATGCATTGTTAATTGATCCTCGTTAGCTCAAAAGCAGCTTTAGCAATAATGTTTGTAACTTTTTGTTTACCTTCCAGATCCTAGGGTATGCAGATTATGTCTTCACTAGTATGTTTACATTTGAGATCATTTTGAAGGTAACAGGTTTTTAAAGGAAGTTTGTTTAAAAGGATTTTCCTTGTGTGTCACCTGCCAAGAAAAGGCACTTGAAGTGTTCTCTCTCTCGCCTTTTCTCTAAACGATCAAAGCTAAACTTTTTTTAAACAAGAGGATTTTTTTATTTGACAATTCCTCATAGTTTTGATTGGTTATTTTTTACCATTGGGTGCATGAAGAAGCTGATTTTTTTATCATTACATCAACTAATTTTTTACCCTTTTTAAACTTGCAGTTGTTAGAAAAGGGAAAAATAATTCACTGCGCATGAGCTTTTCCTTCTCCTTGCTCTGGCATTTCCAAAAGAGATAATCAGTCTTTTAATGAGGGAGCATGTGATTTCTCATTTCTTTTGCTGAACTACATTCACAGAGCTAAAATAGTAGATAACTATTTTCTTGCAATAGGACTTGCAAGATATCTTGCATTTATCTATATACTATGATACTTTGCATTTATCTTGGGCATACATTTAAATACACAGAAAGGCATAAATATGCTTGCTTAAATGTATTACCCATGCATGAGTCAAAAAAATGGCATTTTAATGTATAGTTTGTGTACTGATTATTAAGAATATCCATTGGGGTTACTCAGATTTTAAATGCATGAGGCTTGCTCTGGCAAGAAGCCACATAACTGAGGATTAGGTTCACATGTAAGAAAATGCTAAATGAAGAAATCAAAATTTTTAGTGGGAATTTGCAAAATATTTTTTCAGAGATTTACACGTTATTCCTCAAAGTTTTGTGCTGTGCACCCTCGCCATGAGTTTTTGGTTGAGTAACCCTGATCTATACACCTAAAAATTTCTCATACACTAAGAATCTGTACATAAACTTTGCATTTCCAGTTGAGGATTAAGCTTAACAAAATCTCTTCTCCCAGCTTTTGCTCATATTGCTGTGCATACTCTTCACTATGCGATTTGATTAATACTAATTGATGCAATATTTGGGCTGTTTACAAGATAAACTGTACTGTAAGTAGTAGACTATTTTTATGCTTGTGAATATTCTCCCAGACTTATGTTTATCCCTTTATTTATCATTTTCAGCATTGAGGAGCTTGCTATAGAATTGATTAATCTCATAACATTTGTAGCATTCCAAACTAAATATCCAGGGTTTTTTTTTTTGCTGCTGGAGAAAGGCCAAACTAAAGGAAAGAGTGAAGCACTGAGAAGAACTGTAGCATTAAATCAAACTAGTTCCCAACTGTGAATTTGAGAAGCCAGACAAAATGTTACCACCATGTCTGTGACAGAAGAGGCTTGGTAAACTTTCACATGCTCCGAGCAGCAGGTTGCATAGCTCCTGCAGTTCCAATTGTGTTTCTCTAGGAGACAAGAGAATTATAAAGCATGGTATAAAGCGGCATAATGGGATGTGTTAAGAGAAGCAACACTCCTGCTAACTGCAAAAGATTCTGATGCTGAGGGACTCAAGTTATTCGAGGGAAGAAGGAAGCACTAGAGCTTGCGCTGCTAAAATCTGGCATTGTAAAATATTACAAGGAAACAAGAATGCCCATCATAGCCAAAAAATGTTAATGCTCTGCATCCACTTTCTGCAGGAAGCTCTGCCCTGCAGTGCACTCACATGTATTTATAAAGGAAAATAAATTGTACCCTAAAAAATGTAATGGACAACCAGAACATGACACAACATACGTATACAGTGCCTGCTTTACTAACATGTCTCAGACACTGGCTTTGCTTGCTTATGGCTGGAGTCCTTCATGTCTTCCGTGCTGGGTTTTGTGCTGTGCTTTCCACAGTATCTCTTGTTCAGAAGCTGTGTGTGTTCTGCAAGGAGTAAATTCAAGGCTGGACCTGCAGTAACAATAGAATTCCTTAATTTGCAGGGAAAAAGTATATGAAACTGAAATTAACATAACCAGAGGCAATGTTATCAGCTGCAAAGAAACTTATAAATGTCAAAAAAAACCCCCAAGCATTAAAACAGAATAACTCAGCATGTGGAGAGTCTCCCTGTGCTCTATTTTATTGACTTCTTTGCAGACATGAGGATTTCCATATTAAATGGTGTTGAGCATATGAATGTGTATATGAATAACAGAAAAGCTGCTACATCAGTTTAAAGCATTTAAGAATTCTCTTATGTAACCCCTGCATGACATTCAAATCCAGCTTACCATCATGTTTGCAGTACTTGGGAAATGTGAAATCATCAGAGCAAAGGTCAGGTTAGGGCCTGTGTTTTAGCCAGCTGTGCTAATCCCACACCATTTAAACCAGTCCCCACTGCTGTAGAATTGCAGGCAGAAGGAAAAGAACAGCACTGGTGAGTGTCCTGCAGCGTCTGCTCTGCCGAAGGCTGCGTGACCCCACTTACCACCTCAAATCCGCTCTATGACAGCCTTGTGCCCGTTCTCTACCAGAGGTTTTTACAACACATTATCAGTTCCTTAAATTCTCAAGAGAGAATGAATGATTAGGAGTAAGAATCTGGACCTTATAGTTTACTAAGCATGGAAATTTTAAGGTTCTTGGAGTCATTTTTCTAACAAAGGCCCAAGCGATTCAGTGTAATCAGCTCAGCCTAATCAAATGCATCATCAGAAAGAACTGACATCAGAAAGAATTAACACATTTTCTGGTCTTTCTTGAACAGAATTTTTATCATTTAAATGAAAGATTTAATGTACATAGTGGGATTGTTCTAGATCTCAATTGCTTTTAGAAAGTGAGATAACATTGTATGCATTCACACTCTAGGCAAGTGTCTTGTAAACAGCCTAAATGTGAATTTGAATAAATTGAAATATAGACTAAATGTGTAACAATTTTATTTTTAGATGACAGCTTTTGGAGCGTTCCTTCATAAAGGGTCCTTCTGCAGGAATTATTTTAATTTGCTGGATTTGCTGGTTGTGGGTGTTTCTCTGGTATCATTTGGTATTCAGTAAGTACTATACTTATAAGATGAATGATTTATTTCTGCTTTGGGGTTTTATACTAAAATCAGTGTTTCAGCTCCTTTTGTTCCCCCATCGTGTGTGGGTGTGCGGTATCAGTATTCAGGGTTGGTACTGGCAAGAACTAGTGCTTTATATGGAGAGTGTTGTAACTCATTACTAATATGGATTGGAAACAAGTTACTACTTCCCACTATTACCAAGAGAACAAGGAAGAGTACCATGAAACTGTATTGTATATCAAGTAATTTCTGGAGCCTCAGGAGGTTTATCTACCCTCTTTTGTGCTATTGCCACATCTACAGTCAAGTTCTATGAGCTTGCTCTTTCAGCATTGACCTGCTGGGATGTGTAAGTGGATGGTATTTGAAGGGGAGAGAAGTTGTACCATAATCAGGACTGTAAGTAGTAGTGAAGAGATTTGTTTTGCTTTGTTTGGATGAGACTAAAGATAATGAAAGAGTCTCAAGGTGCTCACTGATTCACTGAGCAGTACTGCCTCATTTAAAATCATCTGTGAAGCCCTTAGTGACTTAAAAAAGAGCAAGGGCTGGCTGTCAGTCAACTGCTTCCCGCTTTGTATTCTGCTTGTACTAGCATACCTATTACACAAGCTTTCAGTTTCACAATATGTTCTTTAAAAGGCTGTCTGCTATTATTTCCTCAAACTGCAGTCTTAGCTATTTAAACAAAGAGAGTGTGGTTCATTTGAGATCTTTTCATCTCGAGGCTGGAGATTTTGGTATTCATTGATTTACAGGACTTCCAGAGTCTTGAAAGAGCTTGTCAACACTGACATATAATTTGGGAACTACTTTGCTCCTCACCAAACTTAACTGCATTACAGTGTCAGATAAGCTTCTGAGACTGTTAATTCCCAAGCTGCTCTAGAAATCAAAGTAACTCCTATGGTACTTATGAGATTTATACTATTTTCTAATATTAAAAAAGGATAGAGAAATACTTTAAAAAATCTTGCATATATATCTTGAGACTTTTTTGAAACTTCATGTATAAGGAAGCTGCAAGAACATTCTTATTCTTAGTAATGAAATCAGTTTCCTTAGAAGTAACAGAATAACTTTTTTTCCTCCCTAGATCAAGTGCTATATCGGTTGTGAAGATCCTCAGAGTTTTAAGAGTCTTGAGGCCTCTGAGAGCAATAAACAGAGCAAAAGGACTTAAGGTGTTTATTTATTTTTTTTAAGTTGTGTTTCTGTTGGCCTGATTCTTCGGTCCCGCCTCAGGTTAAAAATTTGTGCATAAGAAAAATTGCTGAGAGGAGTTCACAGGGCAAGGACATAAATCAGTTCCTGATTCTTAAACACATTAAGCCAGGTTCTGCGCACAGGTTACAGCAGTTTGTGTGTGCAGGAATGCCAATGCCATAGAGAGCAGATTTTGACTGTGAACCAACATGCCAGAGCAATATGTTAATTGTTTTTCCATAATGCTTCTATAACTCTTAGTCAGTTGATGTTGATGGGTCTATGCCAACAGACTTACAGACAAATTTAAAAAACAAGTTTAATTATGATAGTAGGTAAATTACTGACAACACAAAACCAGTAGTTTTAAAAAAATAATCTGAATGTGATAAAATAGACTTTTACGGTATGTATTGAGGCTTTTTTTTTTTCTTTTTCCTTTCCAGCATGTTGTTCAATGTGTGTTTGTGGCCATTAGAACTATTGGTAATATCATGATTGTTACAACTCTGCTGCAGTTCATGTTCGCTTGTATCGGAGTGCAGCTGTTCAAGGTAAGCAGATGAGCCCAAAATTGCATCAGGAAAAGCAAAGTTGAGTTGAATTCTTGATGACTTCTGCTGGAGCTGGGGTCATCCCATTCTGAACCAATCAGTATAAATGTGTTTATTTTGCATATTCTGCATTGTGTCACTGCTTTTTGTTTTACGTGTAGGGAAAATTCTACAGGTGCACGGATGAGGCAAAGCAGAATCCCGAGGAATGCCGGTGAGAACATCTTTGGTCTAAGAATGACACATTATATTTTGAATAATTTAAACTGTAGCAGATATGGGCAGGCATGTGTCAGGCCATGTACTTTTCTGTAAAATGAAATTATAATTTTAAATCCACCAGAAAACAAAGGTTAGCATGGAAATAAAACAAACTTAGGGAGAGAGCAAAGTAACCTGTTTTGAATAGAGCATTGAATAATTCTGAAGCTAATTTAATATTTCATTAATAACAGTTTGTTTCTTTCCCGCAGAGGGATATACATTGTTTATAAAGATGGAGATGTTGATAATCCAATGGTCAAAGAGAGGGTCTGGCAAAATAGTGATTTCAACTTCGATAATGTTCTGTCTGCTATGATGGCTCTTTTTACAGTATCCACTTTTGAAGGCTGGCCAGCGTGAGTGAATTCTCCATGTTTTCACAGCATTGTTAAGACAGTTACATTTTCCAGAACAGTTCTTCATCACTTACCGGGTATTTCTGAGCAACAAAGCAGTCTTAAGTGATTGTATAAAAACTTACATAATGGAGAAAGGCAAAAAGCCTACTGTCCTTCTGAATCTGTGCGTTTTTTCCTGTGTCTCTTCATTCACCTCTGTCTAGAAAGGGCAAACTTTTAAAATATTGTTTGATCCCTAATATTTCAGCTACTTTTGATATAATGAGCTCTAATGGCAATAATATTTTAGATGTTTATCCATCAGTGCCTTTTAATACTAAGATTAAAATTTTGGACCTTTGAATAAAACTTTTACTACAAAATCTGACAATAGTACACTGCATTGAGAGGCCCAGAAAGGGCAAACTACCACTCATTATTTCTCTAAATGAGAAAAGTCTTAGAGGATAACTGCCCGTGTGTGTGTGCATGTGTGTGTGTGCGTGCATAATATCAAATACAACCATCTGGTCATTACCTTTATTTTTTTTTTGAAAAAAAATATACCATTGTGTGATCTGATTCTTCTGGTTTCAATATGCTTGTTTACCAGTTACTGTCAGTAACTAGAAAAAGATAGCAGTGAATAGCAGACCATTTCAGAAATCTGTCCTCTAGGTCTGCATATTTTACTCTCTTTTGTTATTTTAATGCTAATAAAGATAAAATTTTGTTTGTTTTTCAGACTGCTATACAAAGCCATTGATTCAAATGGCGAGAATGTAGGACCTGTATACAACTATAGAGTGGAGATCTCCATTTTTTTCATCATCTATATCATCATTATTGCTTTCTTTATGATGAACATATTTGTTGGTTTTGTGATTGTTACATTTCAAGAACAGGGAGAACAAGAGTATAAGAACTGCGAGCTGGATAAAAATCAGGTTAAGATAAATAATGAACTCTTAACTTTTGGAAGTATTCATTTTTATTTATACATTAAGAGGTTCCTTTCTGCTTTGGGTCAGAAGAGGGCACCAAACACATATCTTAGTAAAAAAGTGGAATTAGTGCATACTATCAGTAGGCATTCAGGTCATTGTATATTCCTCTTTCTATAAGCCAAATATATCAGTCTTTTTATTGTGAAAGCTGTTACAATAGGCTTGTTAGCTTCTTAGTGTCTCACTTTGTTGGTGTCGTGTTAAGAATACAGCACTTGCCAGCTTATCTGTAGGCAGAGGTAGGTTTTACAATAAGAAGAGGAAAATAAATGTTGTGTTCTAAATAGTCTGAAAGTGTTCAAAATGTTGTACTGTCCCAATCACCCCCTCTCTTTATTTAGAAATTCACAGGGGATATTCAGATTGAAATAATAATGAAACAGTATCCCCTTTTATTGTTTAATCCTTTGATTGAGAAACTTGCCAGTTACCAGTCCTGATTTTTCAGGTACTCTTGTCTGACTGTTAACACACATAAACTGTAGCCAACATTAATTCTGCATTTTGTGCCCCATCAGTCAGCTTTATAAGTGTTCTTCAACAGACAAGTGCAAGACCAAGCCTACATGAAGATTTCAGTCAGTAAGAGAGTCAGGATTGAATCTGTGATGTTCCTACATACATGATATGACTTTGCTGGGCAATTTAACTGATCTGTTAGGAATAGCACTTCATCAGTATTGGTTTTGCTGATTCTGGGGTTTTATGCTATACGGTTACATTGGTGGTTGAAAATGTAGTAAAGACAAAGCATGACTTTTAGATAAATTAGTAGTTGTGCTGTTAGTAGTCATGCCATATACTGTACATATACATACATATGGTCTATGGTATACTACTGTATACTACTACACTGTATAAAGGCAAAACATTTCAGAATTTCCATGAATATTATTTAGTTCTCTGCATGTGGCTGAATAGTGTATATGATTAGGTACAGTTGTAAATAACCAAGTGAGGATTGGTAAGCTACTTGATTACTTTATTAACACTTAATAATACAAACCGCTATATCAAGTAGATAGACTGCCTGTTTTTAAGACTTATATTTAACAATTTGTACTTATTAATTATATTATCAGTTGATTTACTGTTAGGTATAGTCTGACAATTTTGATGTATTTGCTTTTGCAGCGTCAGTGTGTAGAATATGCCTTAAAGGCACGTCCTCTTCGTAGATATATTCCAAAAAATCCTTACCAGTACAAGTTTTGGTATGTGGTGAATTCTACTGGATTTGAATACATCATGTTTGTCCTCATCATGCTGAACACACTTTGCTTGGCTATGCAGGTAGGAAAACCAGAAACTCTCTTGAAGCTGTTGGCATAAATTTCTTTTATGGCAATCTGTATTTATTTATGAAGTGAAATTAAAAAAAGACCAAACAACAACCACCTCTGTGACATGTTCTAATCTGTTCATCAGTTTTATGAAGTCAATTGTTTAAAACAGCTTGATGTTGATAAAGAACTTCCTAACCTAATGAAGCTCTTTGAGCTTTATTTTGTAACTGCAGCATAGTTTAATTTATATTATATGTGTGCGTTCCCAAGATAATACATGTGCAAGAAAATCTGAAGAGAACATGAAAGTCTAATTTTGTTAGCAAACATTTCTCTCAACCCTGAGATTCTTTTATCTAGCATGTTATTTTATGCAGTGCCTTTAAGCATTACTTCACCTCTGTGTAGCTTCTGTACTTGTTCAGTGTTCATTTTGTATACGTACCACTCCATATTTGATTGGATTGGACTGGATGATCTGTTCAGATCCTTTCCAGCCCAAACCATTCTGTGATATTTTTATCCTCTGTGCCTTTATCTTCTTCAGAAGTTTAAAAACTTAATACACGGAGCAACTCTAGTTTTGCATGATCATGCAAAACTCACACAAACGTGTTTTCGTATGTTAGCTGTGTATCTATATATGCCTGTGTGTTTTTCTTTTTGCTTTTGTGTTGGTTTTTGTGTGTGTATATATATATTATTCTAATTTTTGTATGTTATCTATGCAGTTCTTCGACAGCTACTTCTCTTGCCTATTTTCCAGAGTTGTCTCTTTCTTTTCCCTAGTACTTCAGATTTTGATAACAAAGATAATGGTTTAAATTTACAAAACCATTCTACTTTTTTCAGTAAACTTGCATGCCCTCCTAAAAATATCACTCCCACACAATGTATCTTATTTTGTGACTAACATACTGCAGGCTTTCTAAGCAGGTGTGACACGAGGTTATGTGATTTCAAAACCTAGAATATGAATCTTCAGAAAATGCTATTGTCTAATACTCTTTAATTGAGGGACAGTTTTCTTCTCAGAACCTTCTCTCTGGAGATTCCCTTAGGATGTAGCAGATTGACAGTTCCACTTAGTGTCTAAACAGAATAGATTTAAAGAAATCCATTCTTGACCAGACATATTCATCTAGTCTTGTATGTTTATAGGTGTGCATCATAAATACTATTGGAAAATACTTCCCTGTGCAGCATTTTTGCCAACTCTGTCTTAGGTTGCCTTACTTTCACTTAATATTTTAAAGCCTTTACTTCTAAAAGTATTGTATTTTTCATTCGCAGCACTATGGACAGTCTAAGCTCTTTAATGATGCAATGGACATTATGAATATGGTTTTCACAGGAGTGTTCACTGTTGAGATGGTTTTGAAACTAATTGCATTCAAACCCAAGGTAAGTTTTAGTTATGATTTAATTAGGTCATCACCACAGGAATTAAGTACAACGTAAGTTTCATGCTAGCTAAGTATTCAAACAACAGAAAGAACCTATGATTCCCACATTTATCAGTGAAATCATAATAGAAATGTGAATCTGTTAATATATGTATATGTAACTCCAGGAATTGAAATACAGATATCAGAAAAAATAATACAAGGTGGTTGATGAGATCTGGAATATTTTGAGGTGATGAAAATGTCCCTTTGTAAATCAGATAAGTAATTTCCTGTTACAAACATTACTGCTTCTGCTGTTCATGGTATGACATTCATAATTTTACCCTAAATCAATCTCCAATAAAGACCTGGATGTTATATTATATTTCCTATTCTAAAATGCAAAAGTTTTTACTTTATAAAATATAACCAGGTACTACAAACATACACATAAATAATTTGCATATTCAATAGCCTGTTTAGATGTTTATGTTTTCATTTACACATACACACTATTTGGTAGAGGGCCCCACAGTGAGCAGCTGATTTTTTGCCTTAAAGGGACACTGTCAAAATGAACAATGCAGACACATTTTCAAAAGTAGATTTGCAGAAGAAACTGTTAGCTATAATTATTAAATTTAAAAAAAGGTGAGAATCAGACTGTAACAGTTACTGCAGTCTTTTTGTTCGGTTCTCATACCCCATTTATGGCAGTGCAAAAGTTAATAGTGAAAAACTAAACTAAATTTTGTTTTCAGTACAAAGAAATCAATATTTATTTTGGGCTTAAATCTGTGTAAGTCAGTCAAGTGTGGTCACTCATTATACGTGGAATTTGAAAAAAGCCAGTCACACCATTTGAACTTTACTGATCTCACCATCTAATGCTGGTATTTCTCATTTTCCGTTGCCCTTTTGAAGAAATCAGGATATTTGCATCTGTAATTGACTATGAACTGTGCCCTTCCTTGGTCTTAAGTAGCAAACTGGGTGGCTGTAGGCTGTGTGGGCAACCCTGTTCTTGCTTTAAACAAGCTTAGTTCTGATACTGAGAGCAATGTAGGCATGGCTGCCCAGAGCTCAGCATGGAGTAGGTGTATAACTACTTTCTGGCTTTTGAGAACTATTTATTCAGCTTGCATTTAGTCATGAGCTCCGCTGTGGAGCCTGAGCTACTTGATTTAAAGCTAGCTTGTATTTGCCTGCAGAAATAAATTATACATCGCTTGAGGTCTGGTGTTGAGATGTGAAGTGTGGAGTTCTGGGTGAATGCTTACCCACTCCCGTCATCTCGCTCTGCACTGTCCAGTCCATTGTACATTTCAAATGAATTTATTTGTATTTTTGTGTCACCTATCTCATTTAAATGCTAAGGATTTCACATTAAAAATAACACAATATGAGGCCCAAGAGGAGGTAGCTCAGATATGTGGACCACGGTGTCATGAGTATGCTGATTGTATTTCCTGATTTGTATTTCCTGTTCTATATCTGTGTTTCACACTGAAGTTTCAGGAGACTTTGCTGCATTTTATCATCTGCTCTTTGAAAGAAGATTGTGAATCCTTGTATGGTTCTCCATGCACTTGTGACTGTAGTCAGAAATAGCAGCTAATGCAAAATATAGCGATCTGATCATGAGTGTATAAATCACAGTACTCCATTTGTATTATGAGCTTCCTACTCGTTATCAAATGCCATGTCTTAATGCTGGTCTCAGTATTAATACTTTGTACAATTTGGGTTTTAACTCTGTTGCAACATGCTTTCTATCTGATCGGATGCTTTTACTGTAAGAGATCACTGGATCTGAACCCTGAGAGCTTGAAGGGCAGACACTGTCAGTAAAAGGTTCTCATTTCCCAAATTTCTTTCCCTTATAAGAAGCAGAACATCTTAAACTTTGTTAATTAGGAGGATGTGATTAAAAGGCCATGATATTAATCAGTCTTTTGGCAGAGATTAATTATCAGGAAGGGAAGGGAGTTAAATATCTTTAAGATAGTTAAAATCTTCAAGTAACAGAAACAATCTTAATGGTCCTATACTTCTTAACAAAATACCTATTTGCAATGCATATTACTTAGTTCATTAATAACTGCAAATGAGCCAGCAGTCTTAAGCAGAATGTGAATGTCTTAGTAATCAAAATTTTACAGTAGATACATGCTGAAAAAACAATTAATTGCTTTAACTCCTATTAAGATTTAATAATAACAGGGACAATCTGAAACCCCGCTAAATGCTTTGCTTTAGGGTCCATAAGGAAAGACTGATTCATTACCACTATGTTTGTATCACTGGTGGGTTTCTTAGTCTAGTCTGGCAGAATGGACAATTTATTAATTTTGTGCATTTAAAAAGTTATTTCAAAGACACTCAAAGCGTAAAATAAAAACTCCATTACTCACTCTGTAAAAATAAGAGTAGATAAAAACGCGTTAGTTTTTATCTCATTTGCTTGACAGTGTCCCCTTAATATGTTCACAAAAATCCTGTGAAAATGGTGATCTTTTGGTTATGCTAGTCATGCAAACTTAAGGCTACTATAAATTATTTTTACTCTTATTATGATATTGTGTTGTTTAAAACCAAGGTACTGCAGACAGCAAAGAAATATATCAAACTTGGATAAGTGATAGATATCAAAGGTGATGCTGAGTGTCTGGCACACTTCTTGACTGGGAGATTGGAACACACAGTATTTTGCAGAATGAGACCCTAAACTTTCCAAGAGCACTACAAGGACTAAAATATTTATGTGGTAGATTTATAGAAACATATTTTGCTGTTAATTTTCTATGGCTACATATTCCCCAGGATTTGTGATTTTATCCTTCAGCATTTCTCAATGAACAAATTTTTCATAATGTAAGTTAAAAGAGCAAGCCTTTTTTCTTCACACTGTTCTTCACATTTGCTAAAATCTGTTACTTAGCATGGTTTAGTACAGTACAAAATAAAATACAGCTATGCAATCTAAAATAATATGTCAACACATACCATATGTACAGCTTCATGATAGCTAGCTGTTACTTAAACTTGTAATGATTTTCCATGTCATTTTACATCAGATTTTTGTAAGAAAAAAGGAAAGATGGCTAGTAAGTGAATTGATCTTGGGTCATTGCAGTGGTGAAAACAACTTATTTGCATGATGTTTATTTGCTGTGACTTGTCCATTCCTCCCTTTTCCAAAACCATCTTTATTTTCTCTTAGTTTATTTTTTGTTTATTGTATGCTTTTGCTTTACATATTACTTTGAACAATATTTGTCTATACTGATGGAAAAGGTTTCATAAAATAAATAAATGTGTAAAGTATTTTAGTTATATTGAATCAAAATGTGAATTTGTTATTTCAGTGCTTTATATTGTAGTGTGTCTAGTGAAGTCATTTTTTCTGTAGCTGAAATTAACCTTTATTTGGAGAACCTTTTTGGGTTCCTGTTGTAAAGGAAGATGGATAGCACACCTCAGGATTGTGCTGATTATCTGTTTGCTGTTTGCTAGTAGTCTCTTATTTTATGTATCTATTTAAAAATTGCTATTTTAAAGTCAGGAAAGGTCCTACTTTTACATGAGAAAAATAAGGAATAGGAATGACCAGGAAGAATATTACAAGAGTAGCTCCCCACCTTTAGTTGACAACTGCTCATCTCTTTAGGATTACAAATGTCCGTGTCGCTGAGGTGGTTCAGCTTGATGTTTAGGAGAAACTTTGGGAATGGCTTGTTTTTGTGAAGCAGGATGAGTAAAGAAGGAGCAATAGGGAATTGTGCAGGAGCTCTTTAGAAATAGATACGTTGGCTTAGGAGGCCAAATCCATGACCACTGGCTTTTGCCCCAAGACTCAAATTGATTATTAATTGCAAAGAATCAAAGCATGTGACACAAATAGGGAATATATTTAAAGACATAAAATGTCAGAAGGGTGACTAAGCAATTTATGAAAATGAATTTTCAGGCATTTGACTGGCTACATTAAAAGCATTAAGAAATTGTTCAAATTACTGTGGTTCCTAGCACTGACTTCACTGGTTACAGAATCAGGCCCCAACTGTGAGTGTAATGCGAATTTCTATATTAAACATAGAACAGAAGATTAAGTCAGTTCTCTAATATTTATACACCGTTCCATGTTAATAATTATGCACAATTAACCAGTGATGAGCTTTGAGCCTTGGAATAGTTTTAGCAGTCACTTAGAGAGAACTGTCATAAAGTCATCAATGTTAAGGAGGTTTCAATTGGCTTGGTCATGTAGAAATATTATTAAAGGGATTTTGTCTTGCTTGTTAGGGTGTATATGTTAGAACTTTTCAGCCTCACTAGAAGTCCAAAACTAGTTTTGGATGATGGCTTGCTTGCCAACATTGTGCTTCTATGATGGTGTGCTATGCATGTGTACTGCGTGTGTGTGTGTGCGTGTCTGTGTGTGTGTCTGTACATGTATATATATGAAGTATATATATATATACACACACATGCACATATATGTTGCTTTTCCTTCAGTAGGCAATATTGTTTGTTTCATTTTGTTTTCTCATTAGACCACAGGTTTTGTTTAACTGATTTCTGTTTATGCAAAACTAAACAGAAGTATGCAAATATTTGACATTTCATGTGTAATCACAAACGTTTGCACCCTGCCTGCTCTGTTCAGGGCTATTTTAGTGATGCCTGGAATACGTTTGACTCCCTCATCGTTATTGGCAGCATAGTAGACGTCGTTCTCAGTGAAGCTGATGTGAGTATACCCCAGCTTACTTTCCCCAGTCCCCTTCTCTTTCTCTGTCTCCCCACTATTTCCATCATCTGGACAAGTCACAGATTTTGATCTGATGTTTCTAAAGTTTGAGTACAGGCCAGTCATAGGTCAATTATGTTGATATGGGAAATAAATAGCCTTTTTCTCTACCAATTTTTTTTAGCTATTAAAGGGAAAGATTAGATTGTATAGTGGTACATCAGAGAAGCCTAGAGCGTTTCTGTGTTATAACACTGTCCTTTTCTTCTCTTTTTCTGTTTGTGTTTTTCTCTTGCTCTCTTTCTGCTGAATGCTTGTCCTAACAGCACTATTTCACTGATGCATGGAACACTTTTGATGCCTTAATTGTTGTTGGTAGCGTCGTTGATATTGCTATAACAGAAGTTAATGTAAGTAGCAACTATTCATGCACTAAAAAGTAATTGCTGTCATCAAGAAATACAGAAAATGTAAATTTTAACCCCCAAAATCATTTTTAAGAAAAGTATGTTTTATCCTGAAGTCAAAGACTGAAACATTGATACAGATATTTGTACAAGCTGTTATTAGAAAACTATATACCTGTATAATTGCACAGGCACACAGCAGTAAGACATGAAAATTATCTTTTTCTACATATGTACAGAAAACATTTAACACATTTTATGTATAAAAAAAGGAACGAAGTCTCTGTTACTATTTTACTTGAAACAAAATGATTTTTGTAGGTAGCATGACCAAGATAATTGAAGATTCTGTAAGTTGTTTCAGTGGCTCAGTTTAACAAATACTTTTTTTCTTTCTGTGGGAGTTTTATTTCTTAGAGTGACGTCAGCATTCATATTTCATGAGGTAGCAGAAGAAAGGTACATAGAGAAAGTAAGGCTTTCCATGCTGTGGAAAATAGAATGTTGTGGATTTTTTTTCCTATTCCTTTTGCTTTACCGGTCCTGCAGTAAATGTTTTGAAATCTGAATTACTCTTAAAGTACATGGAAAATTTCATCTTTATACCCAAATTTTGACTGATGTCTGTTATGCATATGGGTATTTGGGCAAAAGAAGTATCCCTTTCCAAAGAAAAAATAGGGAAATACTAATTTTTGCCTGTTTTCCATCTGACTTGCTGATTTTAATGAAAGCTTTATCACAAAAATGAATACCAGTTCTGTAGTAGATATGCAAGTGCTTCCATACTTACATGTTCTTTTGTTTAACTAGTCAAAATAAAATTTCAGAGGAAAGTCTCTCTTTTCTCTAATGCTTCTTGAGACCTTAAGAAGGGAGACTGCAGAGGTGAGACTTGGATCCTCCGCAGCTGCTGGAACTGTGTGGGGAGCTCACAGGCTCAGTGGCTGAGGCCAGCGAATTCCGCCTGCTGGAGATCTCACCTGCTTACCATTCTGAGAGCTGTTATCCAGAAGTGCCCAGAATGCAGGAGATCCCCAACATTCACATATTTTCTCTGTCTCAAAGAACAGATTAAACAGAGAAAACTGTAGATACAAATAATTGCTTAGTATCCTATTTAGCTTCCATATTTTTGTACAGTGGTCACAGTTTATGAGCTGCCTAATAACATTCATTTTTTCTTACATTTGTTTTAGTAAGCTACTTGCTAGACTTCTTCCACCCCCTCCCCCCCCACAGTGGATTTTATTACTTGCTCAAATGGTTTCTTTTCAGTAGGGATATTTAATATGCATATTTTTTTTACTTCTAAATTTGAATAAATACTTTTCAGTGGTGAATATTTAAGTTGCAATATCTCTATCATATTTTGGGGAAGCAAATCCATCCTGGGCATATCATTACCATTTAATTGAAACATTTTTTTCAGAGAAAACACATTTTAATATTTATTTTCCAAAGCAGTTTCTGTTAGGAACCCCATTCTTAGGGTCACATTCCTCCAGTCAATAGCATAAATGATACCCTTTGTGCTATTTAAATAGTACCTTGATTTTGGAACTGTGAATATGAGGATAATAAAGCCTAGGAACATGGGACAAAAAAAAAAAAAAGAAATGCATAATTCTTAACTATGATCTGTCTAGAAGAGAGCTTTTGGCTTTCAGTGCGTTGTTCAGATCAGCAGAACACCTGCTAGGAGCTTGGATTTGTCAGGCTGGTCTTGACTGAGGCCGTGGTTTGGTGAGGATTTCTTTTGGCATCTCTGTGAGCTTAAGCAGCCTTCACCCACAGCCCCTCTCATCCCCACAGCGCTGTGGGCTGTGCGTACGCAGGAGTTTGGGGACTTCACAGCTGGCTGGATGAGGTGCTGAGCACGAAGTCCTGGCTGTGGTAGGGCAGATGGCAGTGGACGAGGCTGCTGCCAAAGGAAATCCTTGTTGTACTGTACCCATCCCACTCTCTCTTCAGAGCGTGTTAGCGTTGGCACAAACACCACCAATTAGTGGCAGGAACTACTGTTGGGACACGGTGATCTACATAGTTTTAAATCATCTTTGGTTCTAGTTTGTCTGGTAAGCATAGTAATACCTATTATAAGTGCATTTCAACCAAATATAGAAAACAAATGTATTCCTTTATCTATTTTTTTAAGATGGCAGAATACCTTCAAGCATACACAGAGTCTATTCGCCCTCATTAAAGAGCTGAAATTTCTTTATAAAGCTGCAAATTCTACACTGCCATCTCAAAGAGTAAACATGATGAAAATAATTTGAAGGCAGATTCACTTTACCATTCCATCCTGGTTTTATGTTAAACTATGAGAATCTCATAGCTGTTTGCATTATTGGAAAGAACAATAGAGGAATGAGGTGATAATGTGTGAGTACAAGGACCTTAGTTTGCCCCTTGGATTTCAGGCTGATTTTGCTCAGTTCTCAGCAGGCAATGGACCCTTCTATCCATGAACTGAAGGAACCTGAGTTGGCAGGGAGCACAGAGCTGCATTGTCCCACTGAGACATTTCTCAAAGTGTAATTACAGTTCACAGAGCAGGTTCTTAAAAGCTGCCTCTATTTTTTTTTTTCCCAGAAAAGTTTCCTTTAAATTTTCTGCTCAAATATTTACAATTTTCCCACCATTTCCATTCACAGTATTACTGGTGTAGATAAGCATAATATTTGAGGAATGTAAAAAGACCAATCATTTCAAATAGCTTTGCGTAAGAACTGCAAAATGTGCTTGATTGTGAAGAGGTTGAAAATCAGCTCAAATGTACTTCTGTGATCACAGAAGATGTCCCTGTATTTAACTCCGTATTTAACACTGTATGGGCAGTGTTAATTTGACAGCATTGCTTGTAAGTGGTCACTGCTGAGCTTTCAGCTGTGAAGAACACTGTCATTTTAGTAAACCACACAGTCACCTTGAGAACATTCTGGAGATACTTTTCTTCAGGAGAAGTGCACACCTCAGTCAGCCACTGGCACTGGCATTTCTTAGTTTTTCATGCTACACTCACTAGCAAAAGGCCTGTCTTTGGTGTCTTCTGGTACTGCACAGCAAACTATCTGTGTACTAAGTATTGTCTGTTCCTGGTCTTTTCCACTTTTTTGTGCTTTGTTTGTGCAAGTCATTAACGTATCAAAGTTTCTATATGTTTCTGGGCTTGATTTCCCATTTTCAACATGAAACAGTGAAAAATGCAGCGTGTCCAGGAAAATTTCTTAGATTTTTATTACTTTTATTAGTTTGATTCTACTGAATTATTCCTACTCCATTAGTTTTGTGTGAATATCTAGAATTCAAATTTGGTGTATTAGGACCTTTGTCTTAATATTTTTTGGCATTCTGAATTGTGCCATTCCCCAAATGCTTTTTATCTAGCGCTGACCATGACCCTGGGAAATCTACAGCTCTGCTAAGATGCTGATGAGACGTTGTTTTCAATGAGATTTCAAGCATGATTGAGATGGCACCTGTGAAAAAATTCCCACAATAGAAACTTCTTAAACTGGGAAAGCTCAGCCTTGTTTGAGGGGCGATCTGAAACAGTGTAAACTGCTGGTGTTAATGTCAGATCACATCTGGTTGCAGTTGTAACTGCACAAGTACAGCCATCTTAGCTGATCAATGTAAAAGGAGTCTTGAAAGGAAGTGAATACCTAAAATAATGTAATCAAGATGAACTAAGCATTCTTATAGAGTTGCATATATAATTGCTTCATGCTGTAGAAACAACTCAGCATCATTCTGATAGTCTAAGTATGTAGATTTTGACTATTTCCAAAAGCCAGCAAGTTCTTCTAGTATATAACAGGTTTGTATCTGACCCGTTTTTTTCACGAGCGTGGGCTGGAATTTCTAGTTACATTTCGCCTTGATTTCAGTATTAAATTCTGGAAATTAAATGTCATCTCTTCATTTTGTTATTCCTTTTCTTATTTTTTAGAAGTTTTATAATAATATATATGGTGCCCTGAGACTGATTCTTCTGATCCAGTAACCTCCCGTTCACTTATAGTCCAGGAAATTACTCTGTTTTGAATATTTTTGGTGCTTTGGAAATGAGTGTTTAATGTGTTCAGCAATTTACAGGACTGCTCTGCATCCTCAGGGACTGGATCAGTGACCAGGTCCAGAAATGAACCACCTCAGAGCAACATATATTTTGGCAATACTCTATTTTCTATGATTGCTTCTTTAATTGACTCTGTCATTTAATATCCCTTCCTTTAACCAATTCTTATTTTATGTACCTAATTGGTTTTCATGTTCATTTTATTTTTAGAAATTTTTAGAGGCAAGTATGTATAAGTAAATATATATGGCATAGCAATAAAAAAAATTAAAAACACGACTAAAACCTTCATAATTACTTTTGGATTTTGTAACCTTTTGTTTTCAAAAAGTTTCACATGACACACTAGATCTTGTCTGGTCATAAAAATGGTTCCTTTTCAATTACAAAAGCAGAGTAGTGGTTGTGAGATAAAAGATGTGGTCAGTCTATTCTGGGAGATGGTCTTATATAAATTAAGATGATGGGAGATCAATAAATTGGAAATAAATTGTGAATAAACAAGTAACTTCTTAAATGGAAGTAACAGACAAACTTCAATCTGGCCTGTCTGTATAGAAATTATCTTATTCATCAGCTCAGAAACTATTTGGATGACCAGCACTTGATGACTTCAAAGGCATGATCACATTATTACAGTAGTAGTTACAGAGGTTTTAATTCACGTTTTTAATTTAAGTTTATTTTGCCATTCGTGTGCTGCCAAAATGTCGAGAAAAATCATGGAGAGTTCACTTTCCTCTTTTGTGCAAATGTTTAATGTAGTCCCTATGGGACTCACTTTATGCATGAAGTTAAGAAGAATTCAAGTTCCTTACTGAAATAGGGCTTAAAGGAACAGCACTGACATCTTCGTCCTGAGCCCCTCAGGAAATGCTGTGTCTTGGATCATCACTGTAGACACGTGAGGCTTATTCAATGCTCACACTACCGTAACAACTAACAGTGCTTAGCAGTGGTGTCACACACCAAAAAGTCTCTTACCAAACCAGAATTGCATATTGGGCCACTTGGCAAGAAGGAGTGCCGTTATTACCATCCCAGCCCTATCCACTGTGTACTGTTGCCTTGCCAACAGTGGGATGCTCTTTGACTAGACTGCCCATGATGCGTGTGCTGGGAGGGCTGGTGCTTGTATTAGGTACTGCCCACTCTCCTCATTACGAACTGGTGGCAGAGCTGATCTTGCTTGTGTGGAGGAGCAGATTGAAAACTTCCTATCTACCTCCCATAAGAGATTCTGGATTCCAATTTTGAACAAAAGCAGTTCAATTCAGTTTGAATCGCACTTTATCTATCAGTATTGTATGTTTAAACTTATGTTTTATTGCTAGTAATTGATATTTTTGAATACTGGTAATACATTTTGTGGATTTTTGCAAATATATCTCTATTTTTCTCACATATCCTTAAGCCTACATTTTCATATGGCTTTGCTTTCATTAATATGAAATTTATACTATGTTGTAATATTTAATTTGGAAATTTGTGAGCTGCTTTTATGAAGGTGTTAATACAAATAATTTAGTTACTTTATTGTGCAACTGAATATATATTAGTTATCATACCCTATGCTATCAACATGTTAGTTATGAACATGAGAGTTTTAAATACATCTTTTACAAGGGAAAATATACTTTTTTATTCTACTCTGGGGTTCTTCACATAGATTAAAAATGTTTACTAAATTGTGTGCATGGGCATTTGGTTCATATTGAACAGGGAATAGAGAAAGTGCTGATAAGACTATGAGGAATATTACTTGCTAGCACATTTGAGTTCCAGTAATTACTCTCTGAACAAATCACATAGGTATATACATATATGCATACAGACACCCACACACACTACACATTTCTGGAGATATTTTGGCAACCTGAATGCTTTCCTATATATGTTATTGTCATCATATGTATTTGTCCTTCAGATATTTCCTTTTGTATTTGTAATCATGATTACATCATCACTATGTGTTTGTGTGTTTTGGCATGTTCTCATACCCTTTGGCACAATCCGTATAAAAGAAACCTGTGACCAGCACTGTGTACTAATATCCACTGTGTTTTATGATGTTTATTTTGTCATAAACACAGAGCTACAATGCATGGTGCAATCTGTTTCACACGATTCACAGTTTTGACATTGAAGCTTTTTTGAGTTAGGATGCTTATTTGGAACTTCTGTTGTGATACGAAGAGTATAATGAAGAGTCACTGTTTGGGAAATGTGCTAAACTTTTCCGTAAGCAGTAATAAATACTTGACCAAAATTGGTAGCACATTGCAAACATTTTAATAATTGAGTCAGAAATTTAGGTTGATTGTTGATTAATTTTTTTTGAGGGCCGGGGTTCGGGGAAGAAAGGTGCTGTGCTGAATTTTGATTAATCTAGAAAACCACGTTACTGCCTACTTGAAATTTTTAAGAATTGGCTTAAAATTACATAGTTAGGAAGCACTTTGCTGAACTAGGCTCCCAGTGTAGCTGTCACATGGCTGGCAGAAAAGGTAAAATAATTAAGCCAGTCTCTGTCCTCATTTACCTCATTGCAGTGCACCTGTTAGCCAGGCAGAAGCTGTTCATTCATTCCGGCTGTGCTCATCACCAGAGTGCCAGCAGTAATCCCAGTAAGCACATGTGTCCTGTTAGGAATTGCGTAGTCCCACTGGGGACTAATAATGGTCATAATAATGACCAGCCAGTCCCCAAGCGTTTGGGACACAAGTAGGACTGGAATGGTTGGTGGAAGGTGAGGTGAAAGAAGAGGTTGTAGGTAGATTGCCTGACCAAAGGAAATGTTTTATTTGCATCCTCAGCAACTGTCATCCAAAGAGACACTGTGCTCAACTTGCTCTCTCCTCAATCTCAAGTCTTTTCTAATACTTTCCGTAAATGTACATAATGTGCCACCTACTTATGTGTGTACATGCCAAGCAATATTACTGAAGTTGCAAATAAGACTATGTCTTTGGGTAGTATATGTTTTTTCCTCATCTGTAGAAAACAGATTTTTCTCTGTTATTGTCAGTCTGCCTGTTATTGTTACTGAAGATTGTGTTACCTTAATCTTAGTTTTCCAGATCTTGATATTATTTCATGCTGGATGGACACACATAAATGTTAACGAACTTTGTCTCTTAGATGAGTATTTCCTTTGTAAATAAATATGAATAGTGTTTTCTTTATATCATTATATTAGCTTCATTATGATTCATTATAATTAGTAATATAAAACACGCTGCCGTATTATCAGAGGGAAATGCCAGAGAGGGTAAAAAATCAGATACGCTCACTTTAAAATGTCAGTATGCAAAATGTTTGGCCAGTGATGGGCAGAAGTTGAATATTTTCAGCTCCAGTGTGAAAAAAAATCCCCTGGTATCGAGAGTTCATTTTCATTGTTTATTTTTAGCATCTATCTTCACTTCCATATTTTTGTACAATTCGCTTTTTATGAAGAGGGTGTTTTCCTTTTTCAGTCCTGGCCTGGTCTTTCCAGGGTCCATAATTTCTAATCTCTTGCATACGATGTCCTAACACTTCCCCGCAACAGCAGATCAGCCATCACAGACAGACGGTCAGGGGCTGCTTAGTCTAAAGCAGCTGAGAAAGAGTGTTTTTTGAGAGGAGTGTGCGTCCACAGTCCTGTGCGTACACCAGTGTATTCAGTGCCCTTCAGACAAAAACAAAAGTTGTGTCATTCCTGAGCACCTGCAGTGGGACTGTTCACATGATTTTGGACATCTTGTCTCTTGTGAGAATTAAGTAATAATTAAGACAGGTATATATAAAAAAGGGGGTTTACTGACTTTTCTTTTTGTCAGGGTTTTTAATAACCAAATCATAATGTATATTCCTCATTACTTTTTTATTTTGGAAAGCAATTAAATAAAAATCTGTAGCACTAAAGTATCCTTGTTCTGTTCTTATGTATCCCATTACGTATTGCCATCCTAACACTGTTCTAGCTTAATTGGGGCCCAATCCTTCTCTTGTAAAAGCTAATGGGAAAAAAGCCCATATGCAAAATCCAACATTTTACTACTTTTTTTTTTTTTAATTGTCTTTTTGTGATGATACTGTAATTTAATCTCTTCTGTTTCTGTCAAATATGTAATCTACTTTTGATTATACAAAATACTGACTGCTAATTAAGGAATTGGCTCACTGATTAAGACAGTATCAAGCTCAGCATGAGTCAGTCACCAGAGACTGATACAACATTTCAGGCTTTATCTTCTGCAGTTTTTTTAAAAGTTTCAGATAAAAATGAATTTTTTCTGTACCAAAAAGTCAATAGCAATGTGGGTCTGTGTACACTACTACAGGTTTTTGGTTGATGTAGGTAGACAGCTTTACAAGACTGTTTCCATGTTGTGTGATATTTTGCCATTTATGATGTTTGTGACTATGAATTTCTCCTTAATCTATATTTTGATGATTTTTATTTCAAATTGTTGACATATGCAGGGAATTTCTAGTGCAGCAGCTGTCTTTCCCTGGCAGCACATTTTTTGTGTATTTTATAAATGCTCTATTTACTGAAGTCTAATGAGGAGACCTGGGATTTGGTTAATTTTAATGCATCAATTCAGTAATAATCCCTTAAATAATTTTAAAACTCTTTGTTTCAGAAAACACTGGTATCCTGGCAGGGCGGTAACATATAAATATGTAGACTGAGTGTAGCTGAAGGAACAGTTATTTTTACCTAATCTTCCCCTTCTCATACCTTTAGACAAAACAATTAGTATTTTAATAAATACCACTAATGATCTAATTTTAACAAGGTACTGCTTTTTTTTTTTTTTTTTTTTTTTTTTTTTTAAATACCATAGTATATTTGTATAATACACTGCCAGTATTTTCAGCAGAATCAGCTTCTCTCTTTTCCCTTTCTTCTCCCCAAGTCTTAGGTCTTAGCTTGGGTGATGTCAATACTTGAGGTTTTACTCCAGCACAGCACTGATCATGTCCGAGGCATCCACAATGTGTTGGAAGCAGCACTGAAGATGCATCATGGTTATTGCTGCTTTATGTGACAATAGTTGTTGAAAGGTGCCCCTTTAAAAGGAGGATACTATAGGCAAGAGACTAAGACCCATCACTGGGATCTAATGTCATTCTAGTGCTGTAAAGTTTCATCACTGAGTTAACTCAAATGAATTACTTGGCTTTAAGGGAAGCTCCTGGTATGATAGAAACCACAATTACTTGAATGTGGTTAGATCCCCATGATGGAATAATCAATCTTCAAAAAGAACACGGGCGAAAAGGGATCTTGAAAGCCTAGTTTAACCCCAAAGCTTTGTTCTTGAGTTTTATTTAGGCTTACTGCTACAATTTCATACCACCTGTGGAAGTCAATGGCTAATTTGGTTTGGCTTACATAGGACCAGATATTTTATTTTGTATTTACTTTCTATTGACTCTTTTAATCATGTTTATACCAGCAGATTTTATTATGAGTCAGCCAACATAAAATGCTAAAGGAAAGGTTTTAATAGGATATTAACGATTTGTTCAGGAAGTATATTGAGTTGAAAGATGTTCTTTTACATTTAGAAATGAAAAATGTTCTTTTTTCTGTTTATGGTTAAGCTGATTTTTTTTAATCTTTTCTTTGATTTTAATGTTTAATGTTCTTAATTTCTTAAAGCCAAAGCCAACTGAAACAGTCACAACTGATGAGTCTGGGGTAAGATTAGTAAGCTGACCCCAGTGGTTTTACCTCTACTTGAGTTTATTCTTTTTACCATGTCTATTTTCCACCGATTTTTTTTTTCTCTGTATTTTTCATAACTGTCTTACTACAAAGGTGTTATGCAGTGGTTTGCATTCATTGTCAATGTACTATTGAAGTCTACTACAAACAAACCCAATATGGTCCTTATTAACAAACCAGAAAACTTGGAAATGCATGTGATGTGTGAAGCATTTCTACAGGTCCTGTGTTTTTAGCATGTAATTTTTCCTTTCATATCATGCTTATCAAGGTGAAAAGGCCTTCAAGATACATTTTCAAATCTTACCTCTTCCACCTTTGCATTTGATGTTGTTTTTCTGGAAGTGTTGCATGTTTGAGTTTTTATTTGGTTTGACTTCTCCATGATGCTCTTCAGAACTCTGAAGACAGCGCTAGAATCTCCATCACTTTTTTCCGTCTCTTCCGGGTGATGAGGTTGGTGAAGCTGCTCAGCAGAGGAGAAGGAATCAGAACTTTACTGTGGACATTTATTAAGTCATTTCAGGTTAGCAAAATTTTTTCTAAATTGCTTTATAATTATAGCCATTTATACACCAAATTTTATGAAGCAATACCGTGTTGAGTGCAAAAAAACCTTTCTTTTGAAATTCTTGCTATCAATAATGACATATTTAAATACATTTGCATACTAATGCCAAAATAAACTTCACCAGTTACTTCAGTGAGTTGAAGGGTCGTTCTTTGTCATTTAATATTAGCTGTTGCCATTAAATGTCTACAGTACTTCATAAAAAAAAATATTTGGTGTATCTAAAAGGGATAGGATAGGTTTTACCTACACAGATCTCATCCTTCCACACATTTCATTAGATGACTGTGAAGAGGAATTTAATCTACTTTTTAACAGAAAACTGATTTTGTAACTGTAACAAATGGATACTTGAATCCTTGCTCCTGAAAACTCTGATGCATTTGAAGTTAATGGAATTCTAACTGTATAGAAGGAAGTATATTTGTGTTGTCAGAACCAGTAATTAAAATAATATTTAAAACTGCTAAAGATTATTCTTTCCCCTGGAATTCTGGCAGAAATACTTTAAAATGTAATGAAGCTTCTGTTCATTGTATGCAGCAGAATATTAAGAGTGATGGGTAATAACATTTTAAGCACTTGCATAGGAAGAAAAAACTTGTAAAATCCTGTATTGTACAGAGAAATTAGTTTTGTAAATGGAAATTGAAATTAAGATGTGAAATTATTAAAAGACAATGCACCTGTCCTGTTTCTAGGCTCTGCCTTACGTTGCCCTTCTGATAGCCATGCTGTTCTTCATCTATGCTGTCATTGGAATGCAGGTAATTATAGATTTTTTTTTTAGTATTAAAGTACAGTGTTGGCTACTCTGAAACTTGTTTACTAAGCTGCTTATTGAAACATTCCTTGGATAGTGGTGCTATACATATAAAGCAGAGCTTTCAGAGTAATGTAAAAATCTTATTTTGGCTGTGATTTTAGTAATCAGAAAATCCAAAAAGATGCAAGAGAAGAATTTGGTGTGAGTTTATAGTATTCTGGTGTACTGAAAGGAGCAACTTCTCTTCCATGTACTGTGAAGTGTATTCCTATGCATGCATGCTATCTTACTACAAGTATGTACAATATTTAGCTGAGTAGGGCTTTAATATCAATAAAGGACTCTAGGTGCTACTTTAAAACAAATAATATTTTCTCACTTGAAATGTAGGAATGTGTATTAGTATTATAATGGTTTATTGATGCTGCGTTAATTTATTAAGAATTATCTTGTGATAAATTTACTCCATCTGCATCATTATCAGGAAAGTCTAAAGAGAGTAAAAAATGTGTATTTGTAGAAGTGTTTGTCATACACACTGAAGCAAGTTTGGACTGCAAGGCCTACAGCTCCTGACAGTACAGGTCACTAGGATGAAACTCAAAATCCTGTTTTACTGTAGGTATTTGGAAAAGTGGCCATGAGGGACAACAACCAAATAAACAGAAACAACAATTTTCAGACTTTCCCCCAAGCTGTGCTGCTTCTCTTCAGGTAAGTAAACCTTAACTCTGACAATGCATCCCATCTAATTGATCTATGAAGAATGTCTGTAGCTCTTGGACCATGGATTTGTTCAAAGTGTGTTTGCAAGTGAGAAGCAATTTAGCATAACAAGAACATACACTCTGTGGCTGTGTCCTGAATGTCTGTTGGCACAGCAGGGTTCTAATCAAGTGATACAGACCTATACTCATTACAGATGTTGTGAAACATCTCATTTATGGAGTTACTGTCTTGCGGTAGAGCCTGAATATGATCAGCCCTCATATCACCATGTAGGTGTTGGGAAAAGTGAAAAAGACTGTGCCCTTACTGTACTCTTTAGAAGCACAGCTAGCATGAGAGTTTGAAAAAATGAAAAGTTGTTGTAAACATAAAGAAATAAATTTGCATTTGCTGAAGAAATCACAAGAAATAGAGGGTGTAAGCTGCAGAAGGGAAATATCAGATAAGCAGCAGGCAAAACTTTCTGATGGCAAAGACAGCTAAATCTTGATGTAGGGAGATGATGGGATCTCCATCACTAAACAGCTTAAGAAGAGGGTAAACATTTGCCAGGAGTGCTTCAAAATGTCCTGGAGCAAGGAGAGGGAATGACATGAAAAAGGGATGCTTCTAAAAGTGACAGCCTCGAGAGTTCTCTTGCCTGTGACTCTGTAACTCCACTTGGCTCCTGTGCATCCTTACTACCCCGGCTGGCAAAACTGGCAACTCATCCCTTACCTGAGCTCAGGATCATCACCCAGTGAGATCTCAGTCGCTTTATGCATATGAAGACTTCCGCCTTTGAAACGAGGAAATGAACACAGCCAAAAATGTCATCAATATGTAGTTGTCTTTTAAATATCTGAAATAGTTAGTCTGTACACAGGCATTACCCAGCTATGCAAAAAATTCAACAGCACAAGTTAGAGACAAGCATTTCTTCAGCATCGCTGATGAAAAGGCAACTCATCTTTCACAAATAGATACTTTCAACTTTTATAACAGGTTTTCATACACACCACAGCTTTTGTACACAGCAGGTCCACTGCAAAAAATATTAACTTGTAAACCACAGTCTGGGGTTCAGATTTTTACATCCAAGCCTTTATGGTGTGTCAGTCTACCTTATAGAATGTGTCTATTGTCAGACCTATGCTTGTAATTTCTGAAACATGTTCCGTATTTTTTAAATTAATTCCTGCTCTGAGAAGTTCATGATCTGTCTTCACTTTTATACTTGTACAGCTCCAATCTTTTTATCATAACTTAACACCCTAATACTTCTTTACTCCATTTTGATCAAATGATGATTAATTTCTCTTTATGATCTTGCAAAGGTGTGCAACTGGAGAAGCCTGGCAGGAAATCATGCTGGCATGTTTGCCTGGAAAACGCTGTGATCCAGAATCTGATTATAATCCAGGGGAAGAATACACATGTGGAAGCAATTTTGCCATCATTTATTTTATCAGTTTTTATATGCTTTGTGCATTTTTGGTGAGTCTAGCTTGTGCTTGTCAACAGAAATGAGCTTTAGCAATTCGACTTTCTTCTGAACTGAACGACTAGTGGGTTCAGAGAACAATTGAAAACCCCATATCTAAAATATTTTTGCAAGGTTATATTTTTCCATACACAGTCCTAAATTCTGTATCTTATACTGATTTTTACAGTCAGGGTGGTGAAATACTGAAAAAGGTTGCCCAGAGAGAGTGGTATTATAGATGCCCCATCCCTGGAGACATTCAAGGCCAGGCTGGATGGGGCTCTGAGCAACCTGATCTGGTTGATGATGTCCCTGCTCATTGCAAGGGGACTGGACTTGGATGAACTTTGAAGGTCCCTTCAACCCAAACTGTTCTATGGGTCTGAATTCTCATGTGCAAGATGTTTTTCTGACTACATGTATGCAGGAGTGGTTGGCTATACATTTGAAGGCTAAGTTAACAGTCTTTTCATCAGCTATTATTTCATGGACTTCTTGATAGTATCATTAAATATTCATTAATAATAAAATTGCAATTTCTTTGACTTACTAGTAATGCTATTTGTATTATTTAAACTAAACAGATTTGGATTAATGTATCTATAAGTGTGCTCAATCTGTGGCACATGAGATGTGAACAATAACCCTTCTTCCTAAGCCATGGTATAATGGATTATTTGCTGTAAAATAATATTTGAAAGACGTTTTCCCTCATTGCAGCTGTCTCATCTAAGCTGATTGATTTGTTCTGTTCACAGTACTGTTCTCCTTGCCAGAGGAGAGCGGGTGAACAGAATTCTGCGAGCTAATGTAAACATACATGTTCTGTTGTGTATCATCTTCTGTGTTAACAAAAGTATGCAGAAGACGTATTGTCAATACATTGAACCCTGTCAATACAAAACCTGTTTCCTGCAATCTGCACTGTCATACATGTATCAATCCATTCTTTGATTTGATGTAGTAACACATGGCAAATCAAGGAAGGGAAACAAAACGATGTTACAGCCTATGTCAAAGACTGAGTACTCAAAGACAGAGTCACACTCTTGTCATATCATTACTTGACAGAGTTCCAGTTCGGCAGTTAAATGTTTATCAAGTATTTTCTGTGATATTGGATGGTATTTGACAAAAATAATTTGTGAGGTCAATTTATCTTTTTTTTTTTCAGTTCTTAACCTGCTACCTTATAGTTCTATTTAATGAATATTTTTAAATTCAAAATAACTAGGGCAGTCTGTTCTTAATTCCTTTTTTAGATTATAAACTTATTTGTGGCTGTCATTATGGATAATTTTGATTATTTGACACGTGACTGGTCTATTCTGGGTCCCCATCATTTGGATGAGTTCAAAAGGATATGGTCCGAATATGACCCTGAAGCAAAGTAAGTGAGATCATTTCTCTGGTAAGATTTATCTGGTAAAAACAATAAAAGCAGAGCATAGTATATTCTTTGGGAATGGATCTGTATTTGGTAACTGATATGTGTTGGTTCTAGGGGAAGGATAAAGCATCTTGATGTGGTTACCTTACTGAGACGCATTCAGCCACCACTTGGTTTTGGCAAATTATGCCCTCACCGAGTGGCCTGCAAGGTACGTCTTACCCTATTTTCTTTCTAGGTTTCTCTGAGAGTTCATTCATTCAATTCTGCCCGATGTGTGTCACATAAACGCAGGAATCCTAGTCTGTTCACAAGGTCTCCTTCACTCTGAACTTTTCCAGTTCTTTTGCAGGCTTAAACCAGTGAATTAGTGTCATTTCTTTCAGTGTTCTCATTTGAGTAGTTACCATCAATGTAAAATTCTTCACAGAGCATCAAAATGAAAGGAGTCAGTCTGTAAATCTGTCATTAGCCTATTGTTGACACAGATATGAACTTCCTCACCCCAGCATTTCTGGTGACCCAGTGTCACATCTAAGACAACTTTAACACAGTGACATTTCTGATTTCTTCAATCCCAGGGAGAAAAGGGTGGTTGATAACTTTAATTAACAATTGAGTTTTGATACAGTACTTTTGCAGTCACATTCACGAGAAGTTTGCTGCACATGAAACATAGAAATGAGATTGAAGGTTGGGGACTGCAGGATGATAAACCAAACTGAAGTGAGGAACAGTGTGCAATGCAGTACGTAGCAGTGAGTGAGAAGACTGAAATTAAAGGGAATTTTAAATGATTGAGAATTTGTCAGGTACAATGTGTAATGTTGATGCAGACTAATTGCATTTTAATATAAAAGCTGAAAAGCAACACGAAGGAGATGAAAAATTATTACATTATTTGAGAACTTCAGAGCTATGGATATTATGGTTTTAGCAATTTCAGTAGGAATAAGATCAAGCCTTTTAATTAAAGAATTGTTACAATATCACTGTCATTTGGATTTCTTTTATATCTGTTTTATAAATAGTTAAGTTGATGTATAAAAAAACAGGTTCAAATGGAATTCCACAAGGCATACTTAAAGCAAACCTATATATGTACATCAAGATAAATTATCCAATTGAGTAATGCTTTTAAACTAGAAGAAAATCCACGTCAGACATCACAAAAATGTTTTGATAGATTAAACACAGTTCTTCTGACAGACAGCATCAGAGAGATACTGCTCTGAAAGATGAACGCTAATGCAGACACGGACTAACTCAGAGAGGAAAGCCCCTTTCACAGTAATTCAGTGTAGACAGCATCACTGGAGAGTTACCTGAGAAATACATGACAGACCTGCTGCTGTGGTTCTTCATGGAGCATGAGGCTGGAGGAACCTGGAAGGTGACTGCACCTGGAGTCCATGCTCTTAAATAACTGTGTTTGTCCTGAATACTTCCATAGTGTGACTTACAGTTGTAGTCAAGGACTGGGCTTTAGTGTTTGCAAATTAACTCAATAAATGGCTCATGCAAGCTACTGGACAGTTTTAGCTTTTTTATAAGCATTCATGTGATTAATATCAGAAAGAAGAAATATTGGGTGGTTATTGTACGCAGCTGGAGTGGAAGACTCCAATTTTTTTGCAGGTGTATATAATTTTTATGGATAATTTTTATATTATTCTTTTAATACATCAGCTTTTCAGAAATTAACATTATAGTTCCAAACAAAGCTGCATCGACATTTGTTTTGTTTTTCTCATTTACAGAGGTTAGTAGCCATGAATATGCCACTAAATAGTGATGGAACCGTCATGTTCAATGCTACTTTGTTTGCTCTGGTTAGGACTGCTCTAAAGATAAAAACAGAAGGTAAGTTTCTAGGTTGTAAAGCTTTTACTACACTTGCCACAAAATATAATGAGGAAAAGCTACAATTTATTCATTTTGTTGGAGATGAGTAAGGCTGCCTTGCCTCACTGGGTTTAGTTTGCTTTTGGATCATGGGTTGTATTCACTGTGGCTGGGAATGATTTGCTGGAAGATGAAAGGGATAGTGAGACCAGAGCCCAAAGAATCTGAGGAATTATTATATGCTTTTATCTGGTCTGATAAATATATGTAGCAGTGGCATTAACAGGAGTTCTTCTGCAAGGAACAAATGAGTTCCCCTTTCTGTCCAACCAAGATGCTTCTTCCTCACTGCTCTTTAACTTGGTGCCCTGGACCCCACATTTGTGCAACTGCAACTTCTGCACACCTGAGAGCAACATCCCCAGTTTGGTCAAGGCCAGTTCTGACCGGAGTGAATGGATTTCTGTCATTTGCCTAAAAGAGGGGAAAGTTTTTAAAAATAATGATAGGTTTCAAGGAATTTTCTTTCTATTTTCATACATTTTTTCATTATTTTACCATCTTTTGCTACTTTCTGTTCCATGTCTTCTGCTATTCTCAGCAATGTTTGAGTTCCACTGCCGATAGCAAACTGATTTGATTAAGCACCGCCAAGCATCGGTGTGGTTTAGGTGGGCACTGCAAGAGATGAAAAACTGACAGTGGTCAGTTGTCTGAACTTTTGGGCCTGTACAACTGAGTAATTAATATTATTAAACAAAAGAAGGCTCAGCTTTGGATCAAGAAAGAAGTGGCTTATAAAGAGCAAGTCATCACTTTCTGCACAATCTAAATGGAAGGTATTAAGCAGTTGCAGAGTAGAGCCAAGATCCATAAATTAAGTTGGACCTCTGCAGTGCTCCAGACTTGATTTGTAGCTTAGGCTTGCTGCAAAGCTGCCTTATCACAGTCTCTGTTTGTATACAGCTAATTAATATCCAAAGGATCATTCATTGCAGCTGATTGAAACATAATCTCCATCCTCCATTTTTCTATTTCATTGCCACAGGTAACCTAGAGCAAGCAAATGAAGAACTTAGAGCAGTTATAAAGAAAATATGGAAGAAAACGAGCATGAAATTACTTGACCAAGTTGTCCCTCCAGCTGGCGGTCAGTCTGATAAACTTTGCAATATGCTATTCTTGGTACATTGTGGTTTTTCTAGGTTGTTAGGAACCAAAGAAATAAAATTAATAAATTTTGAAATTATAATGTCATTAAAGGACAACAAAACAAGTATTACAAAATAGAGAAAATTATATCCTGTTACATAATACATATAGGACTGATAAATACAACTTTCTTAGATCAAAAAGGAGGAGAGGAAAATGTTATGCTTATTTTCTTGTTTGAAAACACCACCTTATTAGACCTAAATCTAGTCTCCATTTCAAGTCATTCAGCAAAATAAACTTAGTTTTATTTCAATGCATTGAGCAAAATAACATTTTGTGCTAATTAAGCTTGACAATGTACACTACATTATAGCTTATATCCTTGTATATGTTGAATACTTCTCGGTAGAATACTAGAAAATTTTAATGACCAGCTTAAAAATAGTATTGTTGCTAAACTGATGAATCAAAAGGCTAAATTATCTCAGTTACACTGGTTTAAACCAGAGCAGTTCCATAGTCAACAGATAATGGAAATGGTTCAGGTTTATGCCAGTATGACTGATATATGAATATGGCCCATGTAAAGAGATACCTAAATTCTAATGACACCGATACATTTGTAAGAATTCTAAGGCACGTATGTTAGTTGTTCCTACGTGCTGTAAAATGAAATGTCAAATATTCATTATATCTCTCTTTTTAAATATATATATTCCAATATATATATTTAGCCTTTTCCAATATATACATTTTTATTAATATGCTGTAGTGCAGATTTAGGTGACTGTTTTTTTACTTGTTTTTTCAAGTTTTAAAGGTGCAGGATCTGGTACAATGTCACCCACACCCAGGATATATTTGTCTAGACATCCAATACACAGATGCGTTCTAATCATCTGGTATTTCTTGTAGTTTATTGTACTTTTGTAGTGTTACGGCAGCTTTCAAGACTGGTCAGGCTCAGGTTTGGAAGCAGACCCAAGATCCCAGCCCGGCTGGTGGTGGATGCTGATCCCTCTGGCAGGTGATGCTCAGGCCCAGGAGCAGCAGGAGCTTTGTCGCTGGAGGGAGCCACTCGCTGTTGGTGTGGTGGCCACCAGATAGCAGTGGGAACGAAGGCAAAAATCTAGCAAATTCGACTATCCAAAGGGGAACCGATACTGCACATTTAAAACAACTTTCTATGTTTTACTCTCTTGTTTTTAGCCTTACGCCTAAGTGCTTGCATGGCATAGATTAATTGCTTTGTTATTGTTGTAACTATGTGCTTGAGCTTTTTCTGCAGCCTCTGTTCCTTTCAACTATGAGTCTTTCCGAATATTCTGAAGCAATTCTGTTTTAGGGTGGTGGCATGGAATTAGTGTTGCCTCTTGCCAATTTGATTCCCCTACATTTTTTAATGGAAATAGAGATGCATGCTTCAGAATAGTGAGCTGTGCCTGCCTAAATCAATCTGACAGAGAATCTGTAAAGATTACATCTCGAGAACTAATCTTACTTAGTAACTCACAGTTAACTGCAGCTTCATTTCATTGCTGAATATAAGCTGTATATTTATTTTCAGCTATACTAAAACTCATTGCTAATATCTATTCTGCAAATGTAGCTCTTCAGTGTAGCTATAAGGCTGAAAACCTGGATCACTGCTTGACTGATAGGAAACAGTGTATGGCTTCTACAACCCTGTATAAATATAAATATGTTGGGAAGTCCTTAAGATTTATGAATTTTTTATTTCAGTTTGGTTTGTTTCTCTGTGGACTTTGTTGTGACTTACCAGAAAATTGAAAATACTGTAAACCACCTAGAAAGAAGAGGAATATAGCTATTTTACATTCATATGCCATTGGAGTGTAAAATAGCTTTGTATACAGTAGAAAGTAGTCTCTATTGATATTCAATAGAAAATTGTATATGACAATAACACCAGTGACAGCTGATAATAACAATCTGCTAGGAGACAGAAAATTCTCATCAATATAAATCAACAAAACATCCATATTCAATATGGTAAAATCACTTGCACTTAAAAGTATTGGGCAGTTTAGTTTATAATGTTTTGCACCAGTATTACTTTTGCTGGTATTACTGAATGCTAGATCCTGTGTGTGCTCATGACCATGCCTCCAGAACAAAAAGAAAACAATTATTTGCAGAGCAGAAGGAAAATAATCAGCATAGCATTTTTTTTTCCCCTGAATTATAAATAGATGCACTAGAAATGGACAGTTAATTCTTGGTACTGATTAAATAACCTATTACTATAACTTAATTAAATAGTTAATAGTTAGAAATACATTTTCAGTACAGAAAAATGAAACTGCTTTGCAAAACCTAGAATGTCAGTCAAATGCCTGAACATATGAATGTCTTAACATTCTTAGGAGACTAGAGAGTAAGAGAAATACGTGCAACTCACTGAAGATTTCCCTGTATGCTCTAGACTCCCCACTCCCCCTACAAGCCCATTTAATCCTGCCTAATACTTTTTGCTCTCTTCCAAAAGCTTCCCACTGAAATTACTCCTTTTGCTGTCACTAGTTGTAATTATAGATTTGTCTGTTCTGTGGTCAGTAACGCTTAGCTGCCTCCCTATACCTGTCTGTACCTGGCTATATGTGTGTTACTCAAAAAACAAAGTCAAGGCTGGCTCCCCTTGGCCATGTTTCAGTTCTCGCGCGTGTCTGCAGTACAACTGGCTGTGCTCGGGAAGTACACACGCGTCGTTTTTACACACAGATGTGGGCGTGCACAATTCAGCAAACTGGTAATGCATTCATCTAATGTGCTTATATAAGGATGGTGCATGGCCAGAGTGATCAATAAGGGCCCTTCATTTCTGCGTGCTGAGACTTCGCAGTGCTGTTGTCTCAGGTACAGCCAGGAGTTGTGCAATGTCATAGCCTGGTGTGAGATATGCTCTAAGTGCAACCCATAGTAGTACATGTTATATCAAGTCTGTCACTTCTATGTGCTTGTCCTTTCTAGGAGCCATTTGCTATATCACTTCCTTAAAAGTTGTATTCAAATACTTGAAACAAAGTAGTGTAAAGGATGGGGAAAAAAACTTATGTGGAGAGTTTGACCAAGGCTACATTGCAGATCTATGGATTCAGCTAAACTAAGGCAGGCAAGTTTAGTTTAGATGCCTTATAAGAGATCTCTTCCTAATACAAAACAGTGTTAATCTCCCGAGGAGCTGCCAAGAGAGATTACAGATGCACGACAAAGCAGATGCCCACAAAAAGTTTAGAAATTAGATTTGGGAAGTCAGTTAAAAAGCTTTTAACTGCTGCGACTGAACCTGTAGACCGATAGGCTTTGAAGTTTCTGCTGTTTTCCATTGGGGTGACTTGGATCTTTGAAGATGTCAGAATTTGGCAGAGCAGGCTCGTTAATGTGCTGAGATACTTCCTGCAACAGACTGATCTCCCAAACAAGATATTTTAAAACAATTATTATAATTATTTTTGCTTTGAAACATTTCCCCATCCTTTTTATAGATGTGAAAGCAAGACATGAAAAGAAGAAAGTTAATTAAATTTAAATTAGCGAAAGTTGTCATGTGACAGGTAAAAACACTATTATAAATACTATAATTAGTGAGATATATTGGACGTATCATTACTATTGATAAAACAAAGACACAAGGAGACTGTTTTAATCAAATGTTAATGTGTGACATTACAGTATGGGACAATCAATTAGAGATTCGCTTGACAATCAGTTACAGAAAAAAACTTGTGTAACGGTGTGTTTATATGTAAAATGAAAGCAAAACCAACCACAAAACAAAACAAAAAACTAGACTCAAGATTATAAAGCTCCATTAGAGAGTGAAAATATGGAGAAAACAGATGACATAAACTGAAAAAAATCTCCATCCTTTCTAACAAAGTTGTGTTAAAATGTGTGTGGGCACATTAGCTTTTCTGTGTTTAATCAGGCAACAAATGTACATAGTAACCCCAGATCCTGAGAAGTGTCAAGCACCTGTCTGGCTCAGCAACAGCAACTGGAATGACAGGAACTTGATGCCCATCATGGGCCCAAAAGATGGAGAGAACTGATGCCTAATACACACCAGTCCTCCTTCACATATGGCAGTGACCAACAAGCAACTGTTTTGCAAATAGCTATCTCAAGATCCTGAAAAGATGGAGATATTAGACAAAACAGCAGAAAGGGAAACAGCCAACTTCATGCCAGATAACTCTATGGGGGAAAAAAAGTGTGAAAACAAAAGCAATGTTTTTGAATAGAAAACTATTCCTAGTTTTCTGGCAAGCGTTACTCAAGACATCAAACTTGCACACCTGAATGACGCAATAGGACTCATCATCACATTCTTAATGTGCTGTGGACCAGGCAGTTTCGATATCCTCCTAAGTTTCCTGCCTTTGAACTTTGAAAACTGAAATTAGGATTTTGTTCACAACAGTGACTCTGTAAAAATGCTAGGTTTTACTGCACTTGCTGCTTGCATACCTTTTGAACTGTACTACATTAACTGATGGAAGTTCTTTTCATTACTATCATCATTGCAGAGCTGATACCAGATGTTAATGTGGGAAAACGCCACATTGTTTCATATTCACTTTTATCATCATAGGCTAACTAGGCGGTGGCACATCTTCACTTGAACAAGGGCCACAGAAAATATGTGAAATTGTAACCTCTGTGGCATTTTCCGAGAGTCTAGAATCTGTCTTATTGAATGACAATAAATGGGAGAAGATACAGGCCAACATGAGCATCTGGGACACAAAATTCAAAGTGGAAGATGCTCGGATACTACAGTGAGGGCAAGACACCAATTAAAAAATGTGCATAGCAAAGCAGGGTGTAAAAATGTCTTAAGTCCTTATGCAATTAGAACAATGCTACATTGATACACTGACTAAGCAAACTTGGTTCAGCAGTGGGAAAATAAAGGAGAGATGTTGTAAGCAGGACTTTCATAGAGTCACTCTTATGAACATAAGTGTATGAAAGTCACCGTAGCTTTTATTTTAATCCATTTATTCCAAGTAACTAAAGCCTGTCTTTCAGCTTCTATGCATATACAAACAGGTTTATGGTTTTGTTAGAAACTTACACAAACTTATTTAGAAGTACATGACACTTGGTAAACTATTGTATTTTCTTTTTTTATTAAAGATGAGTTTACTTAACTGACTGAGTGTAAACTGCTTGCTAAAACATTGCTTTTAAGCTAGTTACAGGTTCCATTGTTGTAAGCTGAAAGCATAGTATCTATTACACCCATCACATTTTCCCCCCAAATCAGATGTGAGTGTACAGGCTATTGATAAATGTGCTGACTTGGGAGAGATCTGTCTGGTCTGTTCATTTAGATGATGAGGTAACCGTGGGGAAGTTCTATGCCACCTTCCTGATACAGGACTACTTTAGGAAATTCAAGAAGCGCAAAGAACAAGGACTGGTGGGGAAATATCCTGCGAAGAATACCACGATTGCTCTGCAGGTGATTTTGTTTTTACATTTTTAACTAACCATTTTGTGAGCTTACTTGAAATAGCAGGTAGATGAATATTGATGATTGTGCAGTGCTGCAAGGATTTTATTTGGCCCTTATTCATCAGAAAAGTAAAACGTAATCCTGCTATTCTGTCTGTACCAAGGTAAGTGCAAAAAGCTGTTCTCTGGGGATTACTCAAACAGTAGCAAGAGTTACAAAATTTCTTAGCAAGTCTCATTGATACATCACAGTATAAAGCTGCTGATGTAAATTCAGAGAAATTAAGTTCTGAGCTATTTTCCTGTCCCTTGTTTTGCTTTAACTGTTTAATTTCTTGTGTTCCTATGATGCTGTAAGCCAGTTCTCAGAAAACTTCCTAATATGCATTACCTTATAGTAAAGGGTTTTTTGTATGGTAGCATTTTTCTTCTTAATTGTCTTTATTATTCTTATTTTCCATTTATGATTACTTGTGAAACACTTCCCTCTAACTATTTCTAAGTATTTGCAAGTTTTCAACTTTACATTAATCAATTTCTTTTATAGAAAGCAATGTGAGCGTGCTACATTGTCATCATATACTTCTGTCTCTTAACACAAGCTATCAAATGGAAACCAGGACAACAGATTTGGCCACCTATCTCTCAGCCGGCCTGCAGCAAGTGGTCCATAGAGTATATGTGATCTAAAGAGTGTATTCTGAACGTTTCTCTCCATTGATACCCTTTGTATTATGAACTTTGAAACAGGCAAATGGAAAGCTGTCCTCAAATAATTCCAGACATCATACACTGCACCATTTCTGTTGGATTGGGTCTTTCTGAATATCAGTTGATGCTGAGTAGATTCCTACAAACTACAAAGATATTTAATGTTTCTGATAGCTTTTCATGCTGATGCTAAGATTTAGCAATATGTTATGAAAACCCCTTTCTAAAAGAGAAGGAATGTGTTAGCGTGATTCAGAAACTGTTTTGTTTGTTAGAACTCCTTCCGGTTTGTACTTTGATCTAGCAGCATGGTCTTTGCTGTCTCAAGTGGGTAATTTCTGTAAAGAATTCTATATAAGCAATTTCTAACCAACTTCTTTAAGAAGCAATATACACAATAATTCAACAAGCTAAGGCAGTCTATTCCCTAACATTTGTTTCATTACGGTTTCCTAAGCACATCCCTGCTGGCAGCTCTGACACACATTCTGTTCTAAGTCACTATAAGTGTAAGAGGTGCAACAGGCAGAGAAAGATTCATCATGATTCTTGCTATTGATGTGTGAGCACACAGCTTGCCGGGACAGTGGGAACTACATTTGCGTATCATGAGGGAAGAGAAAATTATAGGGAATGGACAAGATAAAAAGAAAAAGACTGGGAAAGGTTGAGAGGAAATTGGAAGACACCGGGTTTTTAGGACTGAGTTTGCAGACATCTTCATTTCAGAAGCTACATTATTACAGTTTTCAACTTGTGTTTTCAAAGTTGCACACATAATGTAGAAACAAACACTGAGTTTCCAAATGTGAGTGCTCTGTTTATTATCTGATCACACTTCTTGTTTATTTTCCAAGGTGAAACTGTAAAGAATTACCTCTTCTTCTGTCTTTAGACAAATATTTTTCAATTCAGAACAATGAAGAAAATGTCCATGAATCTCTGCTAGAGATCTAGAAAATTCTGATCTGTGAAAGGCTTGTAACTATGAAGCTGTTACTTAGTTCCTGGAGAGCTAATAGCAGCTATTTTTCCATTTGTTCTCTCAAATACTCCAAGTAAACTCTTAAGTTTGCAGATCTGTCTGGTAAACAATATACTAAGAAAAGCAGAAACATGCAATTTCACTCTGTCTCTCATCCAGTTTCTAAGGGAAATTGTGATTACTGTTATGTCAGTATGTGCCACACTTCCACTGTAAACACTAAAGGAAGTTCATATAACAATCACAGTGGACTTATATCTTTATTACCCAGTTCATCCAAATGAATTTACTGTTTATTTAGATATCTCCATGTAAACTAATTATACAAGTGGCGCATAAAGTATTTCAGCACCTGACTTTGCTTACCAAGGTGTGGATGGAACAGATTGCGAACAAAATAAAACCCACTAAATTAATCAGCCTTCTCTCCTCTCTGGAGGGGAAAAATGTCTTCAGCTACACCTGAGTTCCTGTCACTGAAATCTGCCAGTAAATGCGGAGCCTTTATTTTTTATTCTAGGCTGTGTTTACCTTATCTTTTCATTGTTTTGAGAACTTTCTTTTTGAAATTAGAAACTTCTGTAATCAGGGCAGAGACATGACTTCAGCAGCAGCTTTTCTTTAGTTTCTCCTTTAAACTAGCTAAGATTTCACAGGATCTAGTAATTATGATAATACCACTCAAACAGCGTCTGTTTTCTGCACTGCTAGAAAAGATGAGAGCAGCAGAAGCTGGGATAAGTCTGTCTTTAGTTTTTCAAGTTCTGTTGTTCAGAACCTTCCTATACTAGGAATTGTTTGCTTAAGGGCTTAAATAAGATGACAAAAATACTTTAATGAGGCTACGATAAGAACAGGCTTTCCAGCCATCCACTTCTATTTGTAAAGAACCAGACCAACCATATTTTCAAATTCTTGTCAACATCTCTCTCTATGGCAGATCAGTTGTCATGCTGCAAAATCCTTACGCAAACCAGCAGATAAAGATCAATGTCACCTGTTCCAGCTTGTGTCAAAAGCTATATGAGCAATAAATGCTCTTGTACTTTTGCTGACATCTGTGACTTTCTCTTGGGGTAGCTGGAGTTACCTGCAGGACTAGTTAATTAGTTAAGAACATGCTTCCTAAGAACCTTGTAAAGCCTGCAATTGCATTCTCTAGCCTGGCCTTCCTTATCTCCTTTCTCCTGCAAGAAAGGGGGAAAACAACATGTTATCAAGCTTTACAATCCATCCCTAACTGTTGAGTGAAGCAGGAGATGAGCTACAGTTTTATAACCCTGCTAGTTCCTAGAGTTGGCCATGTCACTCTCTGCCTGGCTTCAGGGAGCAAACATCCTCCTGGAGAGACAAGGTATCTGTTCCTTGTGGCAAAAGCCCTTCTGTGTTTGAATTCTCAGGACAACTGTTGAGGCAAGAAAATGCATGTTGCCATTTTCCTTTTTTTATGAGAATGTATCAGATCTTTTTCAACGTAGCTCACTCTTCTTTTCCTTCCTTTATTCCTCATGATCACAGTGGTATTACAGTGGGTTTGTTTGGTTTTGTTTTTATTTGTGTTTTTTGTTCTTGTTTTGGGTTTTTTTTTTAGGTTTTGTTGTTGTTGTTTTGTTTTTATGATAGTTTTGCTTAGTACTTTTGAAGATACAGAATGGAAAAGCACCTAATTTCAAATGGCCGAAGGCACTGCTTCTTTCAAGAGTTATGCCTACATATATATATATTTAACTAGTCATTTGGTTAAGTTCTAGGATAGTAAGTTGGTTCCCTTGCTTTTAGCAACTGTTTACAACATTACTTCTCATGCTGCTGTTTCTGATGGAATGGCTTCTGTTAACATAAGCAGAAAAATGATGCACAATAAGAACTTTGACATGCAAAACAAAAGGTTTTGTAGAACTTCTAAGCAAAATCTTCATCATATTAAAACTAGAATTCAAGGTCATAAGAAGTAATGTTTGCAGCAAGAAAAGCACATCCAAAAAAATGTAGTATAAAAAAAATAATAAGTCATCTGCACCATCTTCAGTTACTTGAAGAGAACTGCATAACACAGAACAAAATTCTGTGAGCTCAGGAAAGTCCATTGAGGTTTTCTGGTGGCCTCCATTAGTCATGTTAATAATTCCTTTTTCAACACATGTGGGAATAAATCTTCTCTTGGAAACCACATTATTTAGCTCAAGATTCAATCCGTGGAGCTAGGAAGGCAGTCTGACAGCGTGTGTAAAAATACTGTTCTTAGAAGATGTTACCTTTAGAGAGACACAAAAATGATTTCATTTCAAGGTTCAGACAAAAGGTACGCTTTTTCGTTAGATCAAGAAGTTTTGGCAGCAGACGTAGTAACTAAAATTGGTGGCACCTTTGTTTTACCCTTCTCCCAAATATCTTTTCTGTCATTCACAGTTCACTAGATAAAAACATTATATGCATGCCGTTATAATGGCATCAAAATGTCTTCCAGCAATTTACAGCCAAATTACTACAGCAAAATTTACTTTATTAAGCTTCTTACTGCATTTGAACCAGTTATGAGTGTATATTTTTCACTAAAATCCCCCTAAATTTCAAGTAACTTTTATAATCCTTTGACTTTTGAAGAATGCAAGGAATGTACTTTTTTCTTACTTTTAAATAACATAGTTACTGAAAAGCAGTTTTGAGATAGGGGAGGTTCGGTGGCTAGAGGAAACAGTTGCTACAGTTCTTAGGCTTTCTGAATTAACTGTTTTACTTAACCCTGCTTTCTTACAAACATACCTGTTGCATCCTTAATTACTTCTAGTTAAAGTTACAATGCTAACACTCTCCAATTTAATTTCAGGTAATGTTTGAAAAAATGGACCTGTTGCTTTAGGTTCTTCCTTTACTCTATTGCTCTATAAAACAAAGCAAAAATAATCACCACTTGCAGTGTGCATTAACTACCTAACCCCGATGATATCTATGTATCTGACATGGGTGATAAAGATGTGCAGAAACAGGGAGCTACACTAAGGGAATCCTCTTAGCTGCTGCTGTTCTGATGTCAAACATGTCAAGCAATGCGAAACATCAAGTAAAAAAAAATGAGAAAATAAGGTGTGTTTTTTTCCCCTTCAAGGTTCTTAGAGTTTTATAAGTCCTGGGGAGTTACCCTGCCTTTCTGCCAATAGCATCAAAGTGGTTTTGTAAAGAGGTTGCATTTGATTCTGCTTTTGCTTTGAAATGAGCTGCATTTTTCATGGAGTGCTCTTAAAACTGCTACCTTTGCCCTTTTGAAACTGTTAAGTAAGAGGATGTTATAATTGATTTTAATCAGTGGCAAGTATTTAACAAGACTGAATACATTTGAAATTGATACTGAATTTTCTAATAGGAAGACTTAGAGCTTTAAAAAGACTTTCTCCCAGGGTAGTGATACTTGGTCCTTAATTTGATAAAATATCTCTTAGAAATGCCTCTTTCACTGTGCAGGTGGCTGTTTCACAGTGTAATGGTAGTGTACCAAGCTAAACTAGGGAAAGAAAAGGAAAACTGATAGTGGTGGGTGGGCAGACATTTACTTCTGTGAGTGATTTTATTGAGCCATGTCCAGCGTTTGATCAGACTGTTCCAGGGGCTGCAGTGGGAGGAGTGGCTGTGTCTGCCTCTCAGGGGACAGTGCAGAAGCCGTAAAATCAGCAGCTTCTGAATGAACACTAGGATAAGCCCAGAATGCTTTTTTTTTTTTTTTTCATCATTATGAGTTCAGGAATTTTAACACATGAGACTGAAAATCTCATCCTTTGCCTGCGTTTTATTTGGTTGCATGAGACCAAAACTTGGGTACTGTGTCAGGAGGATGTCTCTGGCAGCCCCCTCACCACTTTGAGGCCAGAACCTTGACCCAACTGGAATAAAGAAAACAGCTGCTTCTGATACTGGGTTTGAGAAATGTTGGGGAGGGAGAAGAAACAATAAAGTTTGGGCCACGTTAGGACACGAGAACAGAGCTCCCTGCAAAACTGAGTTTGCTTTGTGAGTGCCAGAGGATGCAGCAGGCAGGAATTCCTCTTCTTACTCCACAGTAGTTGCATTCAGGGTGATTTTTATTCTGTATAGCTCAGTTTTTTCTCCAGGATGCAGTGTTTGCTGTTAGCCTAACCCAGGCTGCTGTTTGAGTATGTGTATTCAGAGAAGAGGAGCGCTACAGAAAGTGAAGTGAGTCTTGGGAAATTATCTGCCCAGGCTATTCAGTAAAGTCTTTTAGCTGTGGAGTTTCAAATTCCTCCTCACTTGGAAAAGGATACTTCAAATTATAACCAACAACAGTTTGTCTAAACTTGCATATTGTCACCACAAACATCTTCAGAAATGAAATAACAATTTTCCTTGGAATTAGAACCTTCTGTCTTCTGTAGACACATGTTTTTCACACCTTACGAAGAGAAGCAAAGCAAGTGATTCTGAACTGGTAGCTGACTAGTTCATGTTAGCTGTTACTGTCAGTTTTGTGGTGTCATATATGCCCCTAGGACATGAGAAAAAAAATTCCTTAGGGCTCACAATGCCTTTCGTATGCTGCTGACTGATACTTCAGCAGTGGGAACAAATATATTTTCTGAGTAAAATCAGAACAAAACTATATTTGTAGCAGTAGTTTAAAAGGTGTCTTTCTATACTGATGGAAATTTGTATTGAGCCAAACAGTAGTCACATTGCTAGTAAAACAAATATTAAGTGAAGCATGAACAAGTTTAATTACTTTTCTCTAGTACTTAGAGTGAATCGATTAATTCTACACTGTTATTCATAGGGAAAATGATTACTGTAAACTAGGAAACATTTGCATCTATATTTCACATTTAATTACATGTAACCCTCTTTGTTAATACATAGAAATAAAAGTTAAAAGGTATTTCCTCTCACATCACAAGTACAAAAAAGCACTGATCTATTAAGCTGAACTTGATTTTGGGAACATGTTTCAGATTAAACTAATTATGCTTTTTTTCTCTCTGCAAATTTTGTAAGTCGTATCAACTTTGCAGTAAACAAAGAAAACAGAAAAAAACCAAACCCTCTGATGAGCATCAGCTGAGGGGTTAATATGTTGCTCAGGTTCAATTTAATTGTGCTTCCGTGTTCATGTTGTGTTCATGAAGGGCTCAGCTTGAAGGGAGTCTGGGTTTGACAGAGCACGGGGCTTTTGTGCAGTTGTAGAGCAGCACTCGGCTTCGGCGTTAGGAGACGGGCTCTGAGAAGATGCACGACACTGGGGAATCACGGCTTGACTACTATGTCTCTTATGTTCACTGCTATAGCGTAGGTCTATTCAGCTATTTTTCTGCATGCCTGTGTTCTTTTAGTAGTTCTTGCATTGTATTCTGTTCATATTGACCTCAGTTTATTTTTATGTTAAAGTGTTAACATAGTGTTGGGGTTTCTCGCTCTTTTTGCTTTTCTTTCCAATTAAATAAGAAGGTAGTAAAAACATGTTAATTATATACAGATGTAATGGTTTATGTGAACATTTTCAGAGTCACAGGCTTTCAGGATTCTACAGCTCTGAACACCTAAGTATTTAGACTCTGTATTTATGCTTTATTTCAGATCTAGTGAGTTTATAAAGCAATGTACTTAAATATCCATCATTCTTCTAAAATCTGTGAAACGAAACTTTCAAGTGTCTCTGCCATTTCCTGGTATCACTATAACATCTCAAAAAAGAGAGCATAGTGTATTTTACATCATTAGAAATACTGTATGTGATAGTGATTATTATTATTTAAATAAGGGTATTGTGCTTGCACTTCTGAAACTAAGCTTAAACTGCATCTATATGTAGGTTGCACCATACCTCAAAACGGGTGTGGGCCGAGTTTAGATATAGGGAAAATTATATTTTTGTAGTTCCAGTATTTATAAGCATTTAAATGTTTTTCTAGAAGTCATGACTCTGGAGTCTTACATTATACACAAAGTTCTTAATATAAGACATACATCTGAAATGGTGTTACTGTTTTTTGCATACTATAGATGTGGAAAATTAATTTAAAATCTATTTGGCATTTGTTAAAAGTAGTCTTTTAAAAATGTTTAACTGTTCAATGTTTTCATATTTAACTTTAAAATGTTTGATATTTTGGCATGAGGTGCTTTTCAAGCATCTTTAAGCTTTTCTCTCTAAATGACCAATTCAGAAATAGAGTTATTAGTCATATGATATTTTTTCTCACCGAGGGACTCCTGCAGCTCTATTATTTCAGCATTTAAAAGCCCACGTGTGTCATCTCAGTGCTGTCTCAGAGACAGGGGCGTTATTAATTGTCTCTTGAGATGCTATTTAGGACACAGCACTGGTGTATTAGTGCCTTGTGCCATCTTGAAAACACTGCAGGTGCCATTATGTCTCATAAAGCACAGCTGCACAGAATTATCATGTTAATTTGAAGTCATCTTGTGCATTTACAGGAAAGCCTATTTAAAGACATACTTGGGTTTATTATGTAATTATGTTGTTCAGTGCACAGTGTGTCACTGGTTTGGTAACTAACCATTAGACTGACACGTCTCATCTTTCTCATGCCTACAAGGAAAAAATTAAGCAAGGCATCAAAAATTAGATTTTGGAAAGAAAGTATCTGAATAATAAATAATTTATTTTGCAAACTTCTAGTGAAATCTCAAGGACAGAATTAGAGGCAATCAAACATATTAACATTAATCTCTTTTCTTCCTCTACTTCCAAGGAAAAAACTAACAAAACAGAAAAACCTGAGTAGAAACAACAGATGTTCTCTTGCTGAACAGCATGAATAATTCAGTGATGCAGTTTTGATCAATGTTATACCTATATAACAGGTGCCCAAATATCTCTTGCGTGTTTTATCTGTTCACTAGACCTTTTCGTCTTCTATTGTCTTTGATGAAAACAAAATATGCTAAAAGGTACAGGGTAAATGGACATAAACAGTAATACCTATGTGAGAGAAAAGAAGTATTTTTTTCAGTTACAGTCACATTAGGCAAAGACATTTGTATACAGATAATAATACTGCTCTCCATCAGATAGTTAGAGATGAACAGAACTGAACAATTTCTTGTTCTACAATATACTGGGGTTATTAAACACATTTTCTTAGACATGTGATCCACCTGACTGATTTAACAGCCTTGTGAACCAGACAGGTTTTCAGTCTGGTGAGCTGAGATGGATATATGATGGCAGAACTGGCCCCTTGTTTCTTGAAATTGTGTGACTTGTATATTGGTCCGTAAAAAATAGGAAATAAATCAAAATTTATTATTCACATTTCAACTTACTTAGGGAAAAATTTTAAAGTGTTTTTTTTCTGCTGAGGTGGCATAATATAGTCTTGAAGCTTCCTATAAGGAAAGGTGAGAATTCTATGGCCATGTGAAAATCTTCAGGAACTAAGAATCTGCCATTAAAAAAGTAGCATGTAAGAGAAACTAGAAAGAGCATGACCCTCATGGTAATCTTTACCAACCGAAGAAAATGTTATTAAAGTTCTTTCATCAATCTTTAGTGTCTACTTTTTCTGTTTGAAGAAAGTAAAGAGAGGATTTAGTTGTGATTTCCTCTGCAGCTCTGAGAAGCCATGCTTAAAACTGGGGGGAAATAGTTTTGTATAACACTCAGATTTGACTTTTTTTTTTTTAAAGTCCTTATAGCATGATGCTTCAGGAATGTGGCTAGTCTTGAATCATTATATCTTATAACAACAGAAGGTCTTTTAAAGTTCTATTAATACTTAGGGAAATAATTGCCTCTTAAGAACTTAAGCAGTTGTAGTGAAAAGAAACAAACACACCTCCGGCAAATGGAGACAAATCACTATCAAGGCTCTCTTATGAAATGTCATGTGTTTTTTCTGAGAGACAAAATAATCTCATATTTGAATGTAGTATTTTTTCAGACTTCACAAATGGAGGTCAGTGCCCTCTTGTGCATTATGATATCTCTAGGGTTCTTGCTGGGTAGACGATAATGGGCAACCTTATGTAGGGAAAAGAAGGAAAACCGTCTTCCCTGTAAACTAATGGACAGAAGTGGAGATGGTTGGTTTGATTTTTGTGTGTGTTCTTTTATTTAAGAGATACTTGGTTTGGTTTGGAAGTACTTGAAGGTAAAGTGGAATGTTTTGTCAGTCCATGCTACCTCTACAATCTTCAGAGAAGACATTCAATGTGGTTCAGTGGAGGGATTTCACTACTGACATATAAGTACCAATTCCTGTGTTTTTACATCAGCCACACCCCAGTGGTAGCTGACTGATCTAACGAAGGATTGTCTGATCAGTAAGAGCTCAGCCTGAGAACTTGTCTCACTCTGGAGTGCTCTCTTGTCATAAAAATAGTTCTTTAATACTTCTAGATTACACCAGGTAAAATGAAGCAGTACACAGGAGTAGTCATTTTAATGTTGGAGTTCATACAATTGTTGTAGGTAGTTCTGTTAGAGCAAATAAACTAAGGAATATTTTAATTCTGCAGGCAAATGTTGTTTCTGGAACCTGTGATTTCTATACTGGCTGTGAGTGAATAAAGCTGATCCGTTTAGTTTAGCTAACTTATACTTTTACATATGATGATCCAGGTTGTAGTCTTCTGCTGTTGAGTGTGTCATTGCAAGAGGTCTGTTACACGAAAATTAGTATTACCGAAGAGAGATGAGATTATAAAAGCTGCCTGCTTTCTCTTGGGTAAAGGAGGAGTAATTCACAGAGAAGTAAACCAGAAGTCAGTTGGAAATGTAATCAAAATGAAATTACTATTGAATATGCTGCTGCCAAACATGTGGCTTTTCTCAGCTTTTAGGCATGTATTTGTGGGACTTTGTCACAATTTGGCAGACAGTAGTTTTTGCCAGGCTTATAATTTATAATACTGCTGCCTGAGAGTGTTCACAGAAGGGCTCAGCTTGAAGGGAGTCTGGGTTTGACAGAGCATGGGGCTTTTGTGCAGTTGTAGAGCAGCGCTCGGCTTCGGCGTTAGGAGACGGGCTCTGAGAAGATGCACGACACTGGGGAATCGCGGCTTGACTACTATGTCTCTTATGTTCACTGCTATAGTGTAGGTCTATTCAGCTATTTTTCTGCATGCCTGTGTTCTTCTTTTAGTAGTTCTTGCACTGTGTTCTGTTCATATTGACCTCAGTTTATTTTTATGTTAAACTGTTAACGTAGCTTTGGGGTTTTTTCTTTGCAATTAAATAGGCAGGTAGTCAGTGTGAAATGCAAGTGGCTATTCTGACTAATGACTGAAGAACCAAAATAGAATAGTAACCCTCTGCTAAACAACTACTGCCTTTGTCGCTGCTAAATAAATAGAAGCCTTTGGTCTTCTCAAAATCTGTACCTTAAAGGGTTAATTTTACTTCCTGTTAGCACCTTACAAAATGATGACCTTAGCAAGCTTGCTAAAGTCTTGACTAGGCAATTTGCATAAGAAGTGGGAGAAAGCACAACGTATTCATGAAATGTATATTGTATATTAACTCACCAGTAAAGGATTTTTAGAGCCTTATTCAATTATAGCATAACTCTCAAATTTCATCCCTGAGGAAGAAAATATAATTGACAAATACCTGTAGCTAATATGATTAGTCAAGCACCATTTTCAGGAAGTCAAATAGTGGTGTGAGTGAAACCTGAAAAGGAGCGTAGTGTAAATCTACCCCATCAGGTACAAAGCTTTTTGCTTCATCTCTTTCTAGGTTCTGATTTCCCACACTGCATAAATGCCATTTTGCTCCCCCGCAAATCAACTATTTCCGTTTTGAGCTGAAACGCAACTGCCATGCTGTGGTGTACTCGAGGGGATGTGTGTGATAGGCAGCATGAGTGAGACCAAGCCGTGTTTGATGCCCTCCAAGGTCATTCTTCTTCTTCTGGAGGTGTGCAACACGCAAAGTTCATGCCACCCCACGGTGAGAAACACACAATGTCATGACATGGATTTACACCTCTGATGGGCTGGGACACCCTCGTCTGCATCAAAAAATGCAGAAAAATAATAAATCAGGCTTTTAGACCATAGTCAAGGATGGAGCCAAGTGCTGTACATGCTTATGAGTAGTGTGAGTGTAGTCTTAGTAAAGGGCTAAAGAAACAAATCTTCGATTTCTTCTGAACCTGAGAAGATTTTAAAAAGAGTTGGCAAGACCACGATTGTGTTTTTTGCTTCAGACCACAACAAACAGTTAAAACAGGAAAAAATATCTTTTTTGAAGTAAGGCCTATACAAAAGCATGGAATTCTTGGCCCTGAGTATGATCTCTGATTCCTCTCTGATGTGCAGGTCTGTCCTTGGCAGTTTCAGCATTATCCCTTTTCCTACAAGCTTGCGGAAGCAGGCTTGAGAGAAATATGAACTGATATATGCTGAGGTCTATGCTCCTGTAGCTAGGTGGTTTTTGGTCCTAAACTAAAGCTTTAAATCAAATATCAGCATATCACAGTGCAGTGCAGATGAGCTGGAATTATTTCACTGCTTTCTTTTCCATCTGAGCTCTGCTAAAACTGCTGTTGCTATAGCAAAGATCTCCTTGTGTTTCTTTTGTGGACACAGGCTGCAAACATGTTTGGAACATTAAATGCACATCTCATTGAAATGCATTTTATTATAATTCTTGCTGATTACTTATACTTTATTATAAGATGAATTTTACTTCCATAAGGTTCCACCATCAGTATCAATCTACACTGTCATAATACAGACACGATCACCTCAGCAGGCTTGTACTGGAATATAAGTCTTTTATTAATAACAACTAAAAAATGCATAGTAGGATGCATCCTCCATGGGTGTCAGGATACAAAAATTTGTTAACTGTCCTTTAAAATAAATTTACACACCTGTAATTAACGAACCAAAAAGAATTTGCATTCCTAATGTATTTTGATATTGTCATTGATTTAGGCAGGACTAAGGACACTGCATGATATTGGCCCTGAAATACGCCGAGCTATATCCTGTGACTTGCAAGATGATGAACCAGAGGAAAACAATCCAGAGGAGGAGGAAGATGTTTATAAAGTAATGTCAGAACACAGCTATGTGAATTGTTTTATTATATAATATGAGATTTAACAATGAACTTATCCCTGAATATGGAAGAATAATAATAAATCCCCTCAAGCCAGAGCAATATAAATATTTTATAAATAAGTCTATTTTATATGTATCTATAAAAAAAAAAATGGTATTACTGAGACACTTGCATCTCTTCATAAATTTAGGAAGCAGTTCCTGCAATGTGATTCTCCTGCCACTAATTCTTTCTCAGTAATTCTTATTTTTTTCTTAAGCAAATTCTAAGAAAAAGTGTGAACCTTCCCATCTCAAATTTTGATAATGGCAAGGTTAAACTAGAAGAGTCTTAACTCCTACCGTGGTAGATAGGAAGAAGAGAATGTGATTCTCTGCAGCCAGAGCACAACAGATATAGAGATGCGTATTTTAAAAAGAATGCCTGGAATTGCACAGAAGTCAGCTAAATATAAATGCCATTTCCAATTTCCTGTAAGGCATATCAATTAGAACCAGAGAAAAAAAACAGTTTAGTGTTTTTCTTTTACACTAGAGCTATTCAGTCTAATGGTGAACGTGTAAAGGTGGTATTATAATCAGGAGTGATCTGCAAACCATTTGTCAGCCAGCAAGAAAATGTAATTTTTCACAAGCATTTCAGAAGCAGCAAATGTAAGAGCATGCTTCTGCTGTAATTATGTCAGAAGCCCCATAGCTTGCTATTGTCCTTTGCAAAAAAAGAGGATGTGGCACTGGAGCCAGTGCTGCAGCAGCCATCAGTAGATGCATTTCTCTGCCAACCATCATTACCTCCTGTCTTCCCTAGACTGAGCTTCAGGACAGACTGCTGTCATCCAAGGCCCACTCCTGCCTAGACAGGGAGGCTACATGACCTGGGTCAGGTGTAAAAGACAGCTGCATGTCATAGTCATAACCTGGCACTTCATTCTCTCTTTCACCATCCATTACACTCTTCAGGGCTGGTAAAGGCTTACTACTCTTTCTTGTACCTCTGCAAGAAGGAAGAATGGGAGCACTGAAGGTTAACGTTACCTACCTGAGACATGCTTGCGAGCTGTTGCATGGCACTCCATCCTCTCTGAGTGACACCTGTTGCAAACCGATGCTCTGGGAGAATAGGAGAGAATTCCACTAAAGGGTTCCCAGTGATCAAGCAGACACATTCCTTTCTGATGAAGTTGGTGCATGTTCATGTATGGGGATCTAAGTTTCTCGTCCATAATAAAATATGGAGAAAGCTGGATGTCACATTCAGTTGTATGGAAAAAGAATAATGATCACAGCATAATGTTGATTTGTCTCTGAAATACAAATATTGTCACAGTCACAATCACATCTCTGTTGCTTCAGGAGATCCCATCTGAAGCATTGTAAAATTAGAACAATCACAGATTATTTGAATTGCTACTTTGGAGTGCATGTAGGAGAGAAAATTAAGTTACCACTGTCAAAGTATGTTCTTTTAAGGTATCTGATGTAAGTTTTTTTCTCTTCCCTTAAAACAGAGGAACGGTGCCCTCTTTGGCAACCACATTAACCATATTAGCCGTGACAGACGAGATTCATTTCAACAGATCAACACCACACACCGTCCCTTACATGTTCAACGGCCTTCAGTTCCATCTGCAAGTGATACTGAGAAAAATAAGTATCCTCAGGCAGGAAATTCTGTATACCACAATCACCATAATCACAACTCAGTAGGAAAGCATGTTCCAAACTCCACAAATGCCAATCTCAATAATGCCAACATGTCCAAAGTTGTTCATGGAAAACACATGAATTTTGGAAATCGTGAGCATAGATCTGAAAACGGTTACCATTCTTACTCCAGAACGGATCGTGAGAAGCGTAGAAGGCCAAGTAGTAGGAGGTAAACTTACAAATATGTATTTGTTTTAAAATAAAATTATATATTACAAATGCGCTATAAGAAAGCTTATGCTACATGAAACTGATTCGTATATTTAGCTTCATTTCTGATGTATGAAACGTACTTAAAATTATAGCTCTGATGTATGGGAAATGTAAATAACTTTAATAAGATTTGAAAGTAATTTTCTTTAAAGTGAAATTACTAGTCACAGCACAGACATTGTAATCACCAATGAATTTCTCTAAACTACCTGATTTTAAAATACCTTTCTCCTTATTTTCATGGCTTACCTGGTAGAACGCGCTACTATGAAACATATATTAGGTGAGTTGATACTGTTGATGTAACTGAAAAGGACAAAATAGTGGTTTGGGTTTGTTTGTTTGTTTTTCTCCTTTTCCTTTGTTGTACAGTACAATTTTCAAAAGTAACTGTATGACAATGCATATGCTTAATAACCTAAGTGATGATTTCTAAGTCAGATTTTCCTGCTGTCTTTTATAAAAGGATAAACTTCTGTTAAATTTCAAAATTATTTAAGGCCTTTTAAAAGTCCAGGCAGGCTCGTGCAGTTTCCAACAGACAAAGGATTATACATACCTGGTGGTAGCCCTAGTTTAAAATCGGCTTGCAAAGACTGGAAAAAACACTCAGTTTAGATTTGATAAATATTAATATGTACAGTTCCACTTATAGGGGACCCAAAATCTTTCCTGGTCTTCTGTCTGAATATTTTCTAAGACAACTTTTAAAAATTGGATATATTGTGGTATTTGAAGTGCATTGCTAAATGTCTATTCAGTAGTCGTTCTTAGTGTCTAGATTTGCATATCTGTTTCAAATTTTGCTAGGAATACTTCAATGAGTGCTCCTTCATATTTTGGCTATTTGGCAAACTTCAGACATTTGAGAGAGGCTGTGTTTCTTCAAACAAGTTAATATTCAAGTTAATATTTTCAAGTTAATATTTTGTAAAAGTGTCTTAAATGTATTTGACCTTATTGAGCTTCTCCATATTAATCATTTTCCTATTTGTAGCATAAGGAAATAAAGGGAGGTCATCTTTAAGAAACAGATAGTATAGTCATGTTCTGAACTGCAGTTCTATGCAATTTACTGTTACACCATATTCAGACAACAGAAGAGCTGTTAATGCTTATCTTATTTTTTTCTTTCCTTGGAAGCACGTTAAAAGAACTGTGTATAAAATATACGATTTATAAAAATAAAATATTAAAAAATATAAGTGTTTGCTACTTACAGATCTGACTCTGGTGATGTGCGTCGACCTACTATTTGCCGTGAAGAACGTGAGGTTCAAGACTATTGCAATGATGATCATTATTTGGGAGAACAGGAATATTTTAGTGGAGAAGAATATTATGAGGAAGACAGTATGTTGTCAGGAAGCAGGTGAGGATGTTTGCTAAACTGGGAAAAATCTTTCAATAAATTAGGTACATATCTGTAAAGGCTATACTAAGCACACTTACACTGAAAATGAAAGGAGTTAATGCTCCACAACTGCTGGCAAGTGAAATGGTGAATAGGAATAGTGTGTGTACCAAAGAGCTTTTGTATTTGGCATCAAGTGCTGACTTCAGCAAAACTTCTGTACTAAATTCAAAGGAAAGCACAAAGTTCCTTTGAACTGAGTATAAACTGGAAAATGCATAAACAAAAAAGCATTTCATTTATAAATAAAATTTCAAGTACAGCGAAAGAAGGATCAAGATCAGATAGAGGCATTTTTAGATTTTTAGGGGTCCTACATTTTAGCCTGTACTGGTTAGAATAACTTCATTAAAAATATAATTTGATACAAATTTTACCAGAGAACTTGCTATGTAACTATGTATATATGTATGCTTGCTATCTCAAAATCAGTTTGCATAGAGAATCTGGATTTTAAAATTGAGTCGTGTAACTATATCATGTAATGTTTGGGTATCTTGCTAGAGAAAGAGTAGATTTGAAAATCTGTGAGAAGAAATCTAATAGATCAATTTACAGAAACTCATGGAAATGTTTTCTTTATTGTATCTCGAATGCAGGCATGTATATGATTACCACTGTAGATACCACTGCCATGACTCAGATTTTGAGAGACCGAAAGGTTACCATCACCCACATGGTTTTTTTGAGGAAGATGATTCACAGATGTGTTATGATACAAAAAGATCTCCTAGGAGACGGCTGCTACCTCCAACACCAACACGTAAGTACATTAAGAACAATTTGTTTGCGAATCCAGAATTATGGAAATGTGTTCAGATACATTCCAGTTTAAAAAGGTTTCTTATTAGGTTGGATTTTGAACATATTTCTTGATTAATGTTGCTAGTGGATTATTGTGTATGGCAGAAATATCTGTCCATCCTGAGAGACTGCTCAGAGAATGTATGGATCTGAGTTTACAAGTCAATCTTTCTAATATCTCTTGCTTCACTCATCTAATAATATAAAAATAACAAATTTAACTGCCAGTTTTAACTTCATTTGATGAATGAAGAAAGAGCAAGGTAGAATGCAGCAGTGGGTTGCTTCACAACTTTGCTCAGGAGTTCCAGTCCATGTGCCCGTCACTCCCAGCCCAGCTGTGCGGTGCTGCGAGAGTCGCTGCCCTGGTCTCTGCAGGGACCCAGCTGCTGGCGCTGCCCCTGTCTCTCCTCACTCATGCTGCTGAACGACATTGTGATCAGTTCCGTTTGCATCTTCACCTCCAACTGTTTTATTGAACACTACAGACTGAAGTAGGATAATTTTCAGAAAAAAAGAGAGTCAAGAGTGAGCTTAGTGGTGCTTTGGTTTGGGGTTTTTTCCTTACTTTTGAAGTACTTTAGCTTTTTAACATGAGTTTCTCAAGTCCCTGTGAAAGATGAAAGTGTTATCCTAGGCTCAGCATCTTATTTCAGGCCCATATTGGTACTTTATTCTGCCATCTCAGGAATAATGCTTAATATTCCGTGTTTCTTCTGAGGGAGAAAATGTTTCCATTCGTGTTGTCAACTTTTTTTTCACTTGTTTCTTCAATTTTCATTTATTCTCCTCATTAGATCTTTGCCTTGGTTTCCCCTTATTACAAGCACAATATTGCTTTATCTGCATTTCTAAAAGCTCTATCTTGTAGTTTTGTTTTAGTATGTTCCAGGCCATACTGAGAGATTAGCAGTGCTAATCGTCTAGTGAAAGCAGGCACAGACTCAAAGCTCTTGGATTTTGGTCTTTGGCCTCTGACACTTCACAGAGAGGAAGCACTTGAGATTGTGAGGTATAAAATAAACCTTTTTCTAGGGCTAAAATAAAGACACTGGATTGATGCACAAGAAACAAAACTCAGCTCCATGCAGCCCCATGGTGTCCCTAAAGTACTGTGACACATGGAGTGGTCAGTGCAGCCTGGGCTGTTATGTGGGTCTTTGGATGATGCCGTGTAACCAGTGCCATCTGGACATGACAGTGCAGGATCATTTCTAGAAGAGTCTCCACATTTTGTCTGCTACAAGATGGATTGGCTTTCTAGCGAAACCAGAGTTGTCTTCCATTCTGATGATACTGGCAGCCTAAGTCACAGTCCATTGTGGAAGTGAGACTGTAAGGACCCTGCGGGTAGGGAAATGGGGTTTGGTCCTTTCCTGTCTCAAACACTCTAAAGGAAATGCAGGTATAGATTTTAAAAATACGTTTCAGATAAAAGTGTTATGGGCTCATTATGCAATGTGTGAAGTACAGTTTCAAGCTGTTTAAAGCTACAGAAAGCCGTAATAAAGGGCAGCAGCTAAATATATTATTATATAACAAAGAAAAGATTCTCCAGCAATACTGTCAGTGTTGGATCCTCACTTTTGGCACTCAGCTCCTTACAACAGGACTAGTAATGCTGTCTTCTACTTGGCTTTCTGACTTTAAGGGTTACAGATAAAAAAAGCAGAAAGATGAGTCTTGCACTGTAGAGGGTAAATAACTCAGATGACTGACAGTGAAGTGTACAGAGAGCTGCTGGCTCTCTTCCAGTGGCAGAAGGAAAAGACATCAGACAAAGAGAAGACTGTGAAAGGAGACTTCCGTACATCTTTCTACAAGATTTTACGATAGCAGAGGAATTTTAGGCCAAAGAAATAGATGGATGCTTTGTATATCCATTCCATACATTGCAGGAGAGCAACTGTCTTCTAAAAATCCTCTGGAGTCTTCCCATGCAAGTGTTGCGAGGAGAGGGCTGAAGGTTTCCTCTGATTGCAGCCTTTGGGATTCATTTAACTTTTCTGATAAAGTTTTTGTGACAGTATTAAGCAGACATTTCTTTAGAGGAAGCATACACTTTTTCTCTCACGTACCAGAGCCTAGATAAATGTGCTAGATAAGAGGTATTCGATACACCCTAGGATAAAAGTTCTGATGTAAGTTGTGTAAGGCTAATGTAGGAAGTCCTTTGACTTACACCAGTATAATGTTAGAAGAGCACAGTCAGAACTTATATATTTAATGTTCAGGAACACTCAGCAGATTTTAAAAGAATCTCAAGCCTTTTATCTGTAACTAGTGTATGGGCTCTTTGGCCTGTGGAGAAAGACTTGTTGTTTTACATTAAAAAAAAAAAAAGAAAAAAGAAAAAAAGAAAAAAGAATTAGACTGCACCAAACAGTTTTTGAAGCATCAGGATTCAGTCCAAGTTAATATAGCATACAGTGCTTTGGCTGAGTACGGTAGTTCTGTAGTTGGTAAATTGAGCTCTGTGCCAAGCTCCCTGGAGGTTTTTATACCCAACTCATCACCACAGTATTTAAGCAACTTCTAGAAGTGAGAACTGAGAAATTATTAAGATGTTCTTTTGGATTTTTTCCTGGGGAGACACATATGCAAAGATGTGTTTTAGATGAGGGGAGTTTTCGGTTTGCTTTTTATTCATTTTGGTATTGGGACATGTAGCATTTGCTAGGTTCAGGAGCTAAGGCTTACATTCCTATATTTAGATTTACCATTGAGACAATGGAAAGAGACACAAAGTTTGTATTAGGTGGACTGAATCACCTCTTGGAAGTGCCTCCTTTAGACCCATGGCTCTGTAAGGAACCTTGATTGTTAGTATCCAGCACTGTCTGGTGAAAACTATGAGGAATCCTAAGTCTACGGCACTTAACTCTTCAATTCTGTTCACAACATTCTTTGCATTGGGAAAAAAGATAGCGAGAATAGTTTCAATAGAGCACAACCTTCTGTCATTGCTTTGTACAGTCAGGCTCTTTCCAATTTTCCACTATGGTGCTCGCATCTGTGAGGATGTACCTGGATTACAGCTGCTGTTCAGTGTCCAGGTTTTCTTCCCACTGAAGCCAAGACAGAGGAATGATACACATGCACTGCTTCCCATTGTTCTGCAGGCTTTCACCAACATCTTGATCCAGTTTAGATTTGTATTTTTTCCTTTCTAGCATTTATATGAATAATAACAGTAGAGACCATGGCTTATCATTGTCACGACAGAATAAACATCAGGAATTGACAACATGAGTCCACTTTGAATTGAATATGGTTTTTCACATTGCACGTTACTTCCAAGGAACTGGGGATTTGGTATTTCCTTTGGGAAGTCTGGTTCATTAGAATGAAGAGGTTAAAACCATGGGGATGAAAGAAACTCTTTTTGTAACTATTTGCAGCAGTCTACAGCAAAACTCCAAAGTTAAGTGTCTGAGCCAGTCTGCTGTGTAACACAAGCTCGCTTTGTGAAACAGCTGCTTCTAATTCTCTCATGTTAGGCTGCTCGTATGGGTTTCATCTATGACTGCATTTACTTCTTTATTTTATAACCAGCTGCTTGCTTCTCTTAGCACAACTTATTTCTTACTGAGGAACATGTATTTGTGTGATAGTTGACTCACATTGGAATTCTGGAAATAATAGTCTTTGAGAAAAAGTTTTTTATTTTCCTAATGAATTATGGTTTTCCTGTAGCAAATAGACGATCTTCCTTTAACTTTGAATGCCTCCGCCGACAAAGCAGTCAAGATGACATACCGCTCTCTCCTAATTTCCACCATCGCACTGCTTTACCGCTTCACTTAATGCAACAGCAGGTAAACACAAAATCTCATTTAACTAATAATGAATTACATCTTTCCAGGTTCTCTATCGTACTTCTGCCTTTCACTGTGGTTTGAAACAGTACTAGTGTGTTATGTAGTTTGGCTGTGCACAGCTTCTAGGCCAAGTGTGGGCTTGTAGTTGCTAGACACAAGGCTTCTCAAACATAGACCTACAAAACATGTAAATTGAGTAGCTTGCCCCTATGACTCTTTAAGTGTCCACAATGAGTCAGGATGCCTTAAGGAGTTTCAAGCGGGACTGCATAATGTGGCAGCTGTCAGTTAGTCTTTGCCTATGCAGTTACTCAGCTCCATTTGTGAGAATTTGCAAGTACAACACACGCTATGGAAGCTCAGTCCCCAGCCCTGACATGGCCCTGAGAAGACAGCAGTTTCCACTGCCTGCAGACACCATCCAGGACGACTGGAAGATGCTAACAGCTTCCTAGCCTGTCCCTACAGGACAGAAAGAATGTTTCTGCACTTTGCTTTCCTTGTTTAATTTATTATCTAGCAATTCCTTTTATTTATTAATGCTAATATGAAGATTTTGTGATTCAAATAATAACAGGAAAAATGCCATTTTATCCTGTCAGTTTGCTAATTTCAGTCCTATTCCTCCTTTACATGACTGTTATACATCAGAAAATGTTAACTTTGCATAACTGCTGCCTGAACAATTGGTTTGAACTAACTGCTGAAATGAGAAATGAGTATGGCTGAGGCATTTGAAATCACTAACTCCTAAATTTCTTCCCCTTACCAGGTCATGGCTGTCGCAGGTCTGGATTCCAGCAAAGCTCATAAACATTCACCAAGTCGTTCAACGCGTTCCTGGGCTACCCCACCTGCCACCCCTCCCAACAGGGACCGTACCCCATATTACACACCTCTAATCCAGGTTGATAGGGCTGAATCTACAGAGCATATGAATGGTAGCCTGCCATCCTTGCACAGGAGCTCGTGGTACACGGATGACCCTGATATTTCCTACCGAACATTTACACCAGCCAATTTAACTGTACCTAATGACTTTAGACATAAACATAGTGACAAGCAGAGGAGTGCAGACAGTTTGGTAGAAGCGGTGAGTATTACAGAAACCTCTGAAGTATCCAAGAGTGTCTGTCTCTTCAGGTTTTTTTGTTTGCTTTAAACACCATACCATTCAGTCCACATTATCTCTCTGAAAATGTAATATTTTCAGTTTCAAAGCCCAAAACTGGTTTTAGGTAAAGACAGGGGGATTTATTTATTGATAGTTGTCATGCAGTAAAGGATTTCTATGGAATCCAAACCTTAGCGTTAATGTGTCAGAGAACAGGAGAGATTCCAAAGAGCTTTGAAATTAAATTTAAGTTTTTTAGATAAGGATTTGTTACAAAGTGTCCTTCCACAATGGCTGATAGGGAAGAGATTATGCATATGCATGCTGTTTCTATAGAAATATATCACCATTTTCACAGTAATCTGAATAAAAGTACAAGAGGTCTATGAATCAACTTACTAAATGCAACTACAAGGGTTGATTTGTAGGTGTACTAAAGAATGTTAAGAATTCCCCGTTATATTAACAAATATTTGAAGATAAAGAATATTTAGCTTTTCTGAATCATAGTTGCTGTTCTTGCTTCCATCTGTCACTTCTTTTTTATTGCTTTGAGCTAAACAATATACTTCATTAAATTTTATTTGCAAATGGGACTTCAGCATCTTTCTTCCATGTACTCTAAAGTACTGAGAACATATCTAGAATTCTATGTTTCAGGCAACTATTTTAATTGTACCATACATTAACTATATTAACTGTTGTCTTTAGTGTATCAGCCTAATGATTGACGTTTATCAAAGACTACTGCCATATTTCTAAAGAGAAAAGTCAGATGTATTGCATTATCAGTTATGTTACCACATAGCTGATACAATGTGTTTTGGAGCCATTTGGTTGTTGATTTGATTGTTCTTTGCCCAGGCAGTTTTACTGTGGGTTGCCATAGTGATTCCATGGGCTTTCTAGTGTTTTCCACAAATGAGAAGTGTTGCTATGGTTGAATGGTTGGACTTGATGATTTTGAGGGTCTCTCCCAACCAAAATGTTCTATGATTCTGTGTCTTGTCTGTTCTGTAATTCCACCGTATCTCTCATTCTCTCCTCTCCATCTGCCAGGTACTTATATCTGAAGGCCTAGGAAGGTATGCAAAGGACCCTAAATTTGTTTCAGCTACGAAACACGAGATTGCTGATGCTTGTGACATGACTATTGACGAGATGGAAAGTGCAGCAAGTAATCTTCTCAATGGAAATATTAGCAATGGGACCAATGGGGATATGTTTCCCATTTTAAGCAGACAAGATTATGAACTTCAAGATTTTGGTCCTGGCTACAGTGATGAAGAACCAGAAATGGGACGATATGAAGAAGATTTAGCTGATGAAATGATATGCATTACGAGCTTATAGTATTTAACAAGGAAAATGATTTTAATAACAGAAAAAGTGCCTCATAGTTTAAAGATGCTAGGCACTAGCTGGAGTGAAGTTTTGTACAAGTGATGTCACACCTCAAGGAAGCCATAACTAATAAATTGATTATCTCCAGGTTGCTGAAATGTGATCAGAGCTGCAGTACGTCAAGTCTCCTCCCACAGAATCTTCGGTTCTTCTGTAGGAATAAGGTTATTTTGAAACAGGCAGATTGTGACAATCAGTTTTTTGAGGGCTATAGTGGGATTCTGAGGTGTAATATCTTGCCTGTCTTTCAGCTTTGTGCTGCTGTCCTTCATGATAGAGCAGGATTTTGTCAATGAAAATGTCTATAAAAGTCCAGCACAAAATTGTGTGGGAAACAGCAACACGAGTGATGACAACCAATAATGTCATTACCTCAGTACTCAATAGCATATCAGCAACCCGCTGCATATCCATTCTAACATTGTTTTCAAACTTGCCTCCCGATTTCTTTTCTTAATGCTCTTCTAAAACACAGTTTGTCAGGCTCTACCTGTTAGAGATCATTGGAAAAAGAAATTATATAAAGAATAATCTGTCATATGTAACACCAGTTTACATAGGAATATATCATTCAGATAGTCTGTTTTATGACTATCACATTAAGGGCAAAATATACTGGAATAATTGCATTCTTACTAATGCACTTGCAACCAGGTTATAGTAGAACTAGATAAGATAGTTTGCTAAAAGTTATATAGTAGAAATTATTGTAAATGAATTGTAATATACAATGATTTGTATTTGTAAAGAGATGTTCTATATTTTGTAATTATTGTACCGTAATTGAACTGCAGCAATATTTATGGACCCTAATTATTGTAACTCTCCACAGAATTCTAGATATAAGTATTTTTACTTGGAATATATAGATCTATAGCATAAATATTTAACTAGAGCCACCTCTCAGTGTAAATCTCTTTTTGGGATAAAGTGTCAAGTTTGAACTTGGCAACAGAACAGATTTTTTTTTTTTTAATAATTGAGTCAAATGAATCTCTCTGCATAAGGGATGCACAGTCGACTATTTACAGTCTTATACTTGGAAAGGTAAAAGATTTAAAGTTATTTTATCTTTTTTTGATTGACAAATAAGCTGTAATTTTATTTTTGTATTAATCCCATGCTAAAAATAAATATTAAAATACTTTAGAAATTGGCAAGTTCATGCCAGGATATCACTGGTCATGAGACAATTAGTTTTGACATAGTGTATTACCTACATACCCTACTTTGATGGGAAACATCTCGGGCAGAAATTATTTCACAGGTGAATGAAAATGTTTTACTTCTGTACTACTTACTGTGCTTGGAAAGAAAAGAAATATGATAAAGTGATTCTTCACAGAACCAAAAACCTTGATTATATAAGAAGTATACAATTTTATTGCCTCTACCTTTCTTTTGTCCTATGTGTACTACTTCAAAGATTTATTTTTATGCAATCAAGAGAGGGCTTAGATATTGTTCACAATGCAGTAAAACCCTAAAATGACTTTGAGGCTAATACAACCTTGGAGGGAAATAAAAAAATACTGAAAGCTACTGTCTATTTTGTTAGCACTGGATAACAATGACTTGTTGTAACAAGTTATCTTATCAGGTTTTACCTGTAGTTCATATGCTTGATAGCAATCCAGTTCACATTTTTACAAATGTGATGTTTAAAACATGTCAATAAACATTTTGTACATAATGACAGTTTCCTATGAATAGCTTACAGACTTCCTCTGAAATCATTCTTATTTCAAATGCCAGGATAAGAACCTAGAGGTTTGTAAATTATTTCTTGACCTACATCATTTTGTATTAAAAAAAAAAAATGCAAAATGTTCTTCAAAATAAAACTGTGTAATAATTTTATTATACTTGGGATTTCTTTTACGAATAGTTTTTCACCACAAAGCTCAAAAAGTTAAATTCTGTTTGCACTATTTGGAGAATGGGAGTGAAGGTGTGGAATTCAATCATCAGCCTCCACTATCCTAGTGGGAAAGTCTCTTAGGAATGATTGCTGTTAACTGAACAAAGCAATTGGATTATTTGTATGGAAAGGGGTACTGTTACTTTCCTGCTATCTAGGAGACTATTCCCTAGATACAGATCTGTGGAAACAAGTAGGTAAATTTGACTCAAATCCCCTAAAACCTCAAAACGACTCTTCCATGCTGTCTGCCAGGAACTGCTTGGGTAGGTTACCCAGCAGTTGTTGCTTTGTTCCACTTCCCAGCTCACAGAAACAAACCTGGAGACCAACATGGAGCTTTCTGGATCTGGTACCACTGTGAAATGACAATGAGTAGTTTTCCAAGTTCCACCTACTGTGGTATACCCACTTCTGAAAACCACCTTTAAGGCATCGGAAGATGAACATTAAGAAAAAAAAAAAAAGGAAAAAATCTCATATCAGGTTATTTAGCTGCATGGACTTTTGCTGGCACATCAAATTTGGCAGATTGATCTGGACAACAATTCTTTTAGTTATTTATGCAAGGAGACAGAAAACAATATGCTGACTTCACTGTATTGTCTTGCTAGTATGGTTAGTCCATAGTTTTCAGTAGTCTGAGAGACTCTTTAGAGCAGATATTTTATGCGAAAACAGTCCTTACAAAAATAAATCATAAAAGAAATTCACTTACAAACCATGTTCTATATAGTTAATGGTGTACGGGAGAACATATATATGTGAATCCATACAATACATGTTCAATTTTATTACAGAAGTATATGGAAAAAAGTAATCAACATATGCACAACTACATGGTAATTGGCACCCTTAAAATATTGCAAATCATAGTAATTACTCAACACAGAAAAACTAAAAGTTATCTCAACAATTAAGGCATATTTCATGAGTTTTCAGATTTGTATATAAATGCATATAATGACAGAAAACATTAGTAAAGAAAGTCTTTTACAGTGAATTCACTGACAAACTGAATATATAAAAAATATTCATATTTGAACACTTTTTTGGAGCTTGGATGACAGCAGAACAGAGGCTAAAAATCATAATATTATAGTAATATATGCTTGTGTTCTCTCTACAGTAACTCTTAATTTTATCTATAATTTTAAAATGTATGAATGCTTTTATTATTCCCCAAAATAAGTTTCTGTGTTTATTTTATAGAAAATGCATGCTCCAAGCCCACGTTCCAGTTTTCCAGTGTTTATTTATCTACCTCATTTGATTGTAGACTTATTTGAAATCAAGACACTTGGAAAGGATTTTAAGCTGCAGAAACATCAAAAGTTCTGGTGCACAAAACCTTGAGTGGCCTTACATAAATGAAACATAATGTAGTTCTGGAAATACTGCTATTTTCTGCTTGTTTTAACAGCGCTTCTCATGCTAAAGCAACTTGAACTGAAATATGTGTACAAAAGAAATATTGTTGGTCACTTTTCTTTCTTAATCTCATTGTTCCCAGCCAGAGACCTTCAGTTGTGTCGGCAGCATCTGCAGTTAAGCTATTCCCGTGGCACTGCTGGTTCAAGCCATGCTGGCAGGTCTAGTAACTTCCAAATTCTTAAATAGCTTTTAGAGTTCACTGGTTTTGAATACATAACGTAGCATCATCTGTGCATTTATAGAAAAATTACTATCTGTGTAGAACTGGGGATAATATTCAGTCAGACACTGCATTATTTTGTTAAGTAAAATTCTGGAATTATCAGCCTGTGCTCTCCAATCCAGTAAGGTATAAAAGATGGTTCATTTTATCTAGCAGACTGCCAGTGCTCCAGAGAGCACATTAGAATATCTTGTACCTGTTCTAAAGGTCCCTTGGCAAACTTTACTCTGCCAGCACAATTTTAACAGGAATTTGGTATCAGCAAAACCAGATACAATGCAGGAGAAAATAATGGTAGCTTCTTGTTACCTTAAGATTTCCCCAGGGCAACAAAACTTTCAAATACCTGAGCCATTTCTTTAGCACTGTATCAAAGGAATGTCATAAAGGAGCCTCAATATTCTATAGCAATGAGGCCTAAATTAATAAAGCAACTGCAGTTCACAGCAATGAAAATACTGTTCAGAAGGGGAGGAATTTGCAAGGTGTCTGTGTTTAGAACTGCAAGAAAATATTATGATGTTTGAGACGAAATGGGTGATTATCTGAGTGCACAATGCAGCGATGTGTACATGAACAAGACACACGTGCTGTCTGGCATGTGTCCCTAACCTTGCTGTTTCCTCATCGTTTAGAGTTGTCGTCACGGCAGTGGCAGCTCTGTGCGTGTCCAGCAATGAGCTACGTAAGAGAGCGGCCAGTGACCCCCCTGCAGATGCATAATAACAATTCCCACCTTGCATGCCTGGAGTGAAAACCCACGCTGTAAATCTGCAAATGCAGGAACTTCAGTATTTTGTCTTTCCAAATTGCTCCCCTCTCAACTGCACAGGACTGTGGTAAGTCTCACGAGTATATGTCACTCTGAGTATCCTAATATTTTATATTCCAGAGACACTAAGATACCTGCTGAATACCTTTAAATGAAAATCCCAAAAGCGCAGGTGCTAAAAACCTATTTGCCATTAAAGGTACACCACACACAGTTCATGCTTTCCCCAAATGCACAGTTGCATCAGATGAATTGTCTTATTAACACAACTAATCAATCACGTGTGACTTAAAATACTCTTGCAATTCCTCTCATTCCAAAAGAATGCATTGCATACATAGAAAGGATTTACCTGTCTCCTTCTGGAGCAGAGTTGACTGCTGTCATATTCCATCTTCATTATTTTTGTTTGTCTTTACGCAGATATTCTACTGAATTGATCCTTTCTCTCTGGTAGCAGCAGGGCTACCACTGCCTTGCAGCCAGCAGCACCAGGTAGAAATATCTGTCTTAAACAGCTGCAGTTGTCTCTCTAGCCAACATCTGAGTCAGCAAGTTTTTTTACAATCTGCTCAAATGGTGTAAAATTCCATTTTTCTGAAAAAAAAGTTTGTTTACCACAAGCCCTGAGCAGTCTGAGCCTACAGAAGCTTTTACGTTATGATTTGACAGCTGCTTAGTCAGAAGTTATTTTGGAATGCTTAATAAATCCAAACAATTCACAATTTCATTCAATGAGTTCAGTTTCTTTAGGCATGGTTGGTTTTTTTTCCAAAAAATCAGTACCTGAAAGTGACTGACACAGCAAACAGACACGAAAGATCATGTATCTTGCTTTACACATCTGAAAAGAGTAAACCAAAGATTTAAGTCGTAACTAAAATATTACATTGGTTATTGAATAAGTTACTTGCCTTCTGATTTAAAAAGATCTCTTTCTCTATCATCAATATCTGACCTTATGCAGCTATTTTGAGTAATCTTTCATTGTAAGTCTAACTTGGCTATAAAGTTTTCTAAAATAACATTTGAGTGATAGGAAAGCACCATTCAGAATATTTGCGAAGAAATATTTTTTGCAAAGACCAGGAACTTTAAGGATGTTCTGGGAAGTGCCGACCCCTTACTGTGCTAAATGTTCAAATGGTACAACTAAATCAGCTTAAATTGTAAACTGAATTCTACTAAGCTCCTTGTGAAAAAGGGAGAAATTCCAGTTTTCCATTATATTTTTATGAGTATCAGCTCACGTTCTGCATTTTTTAGAAAAAGAATAAGTTTCTGGTAAATATAATGCACGTCATCTTCCTGAATACTGTACAGTTAAGGCTGCTAAGTATGGTAAAATGTAACTTTCAGTGAGGATTTGTAAACTCTGTATTCCTCATTAAAAAAAATGTATTTGACAAGTTCTGAACACATGTAGGTTCATGTAGGTTCCTCTTTTTCCTATGAATTCTGGTATGTACCTACTTTGGCCTGTGAATATGAAATTGTACAAATGCTACCATTTACTGAACCATTTTTTGCAGGATGTGGGGATTACTGACTAGCTGTTATGCAGGGTAACACTCTCACAGAAGTTAAAATCCTTTCTTTAAATAACAAGGCATGCCATAACAGCATTCAAAATAGCACACATTAATCTCTTCCATTCTTTATGCAATTGCACAGTATTTCTGGCTTACGTGCACAACTATCTTGTCATTTAGAAATTGCTTCTCTTCAACAAAAATTTGAATTATACCACTAAGGGTCATGTTTAACTAAAATAAGCAGCTTAAGCCAACTGTTTAAAAACAAATGAAGAAGTAGTGTTAGGGAAATTCAAACTTCCTAACAGTAGTCTAAGAGAATGGCTCAAATTAATAGTTTTTTTTAATGAGATATGTTTTACATGGAATTTATTTTGTTGGTACGTTCAGTATAAGATACCAACATAATGATGAAAATCTAAGTAGCAAAAGATGACAAAGGATGAGAACAAAAGGTTATCTCTGTGTTTCCAAGGTCTTGGGCTTATATACAGAAACGTTTCTCTCCTGGAGTGATGGGAGGCCTTTGATTATATCTGCAGCTTTCTCTGCTATCATAATCGTTGGGGCATTCAGATTCCCACTGACAACACTGGGCATTATTGAAGCATCTACTACTCTCAGGTTTTCAACACCAATTACTTTTGTTTGGGGGTCAACTACGGCAGTGCTGTCTGAAAGCTGCCCCATTTTACAGGTGCAGGAAGGATGATAAGCACTATCAGCCTTCTGCCTTACAAAAGCATCTATTTCTTTGTCAGACTCAACGTGGCTTCCCGGTTGAATTTCAGGCCCGCGAAATTTTTCAAAAGCTTTCTGAGCAAAGATCTCTCTGGTCAACTTGATGCACTGGCGGAATTCCCAAATATCTCTTTCTGTATGGAGAGAAAATTAAAAAAAAAATGTAAGTATACCTTTAATTTAGTAATACGTACAGAATGTGTAACAGACAAAAATATCAAAGAAAAAAGGCTGGAGGGAAAGTCTCTCACTTCTTGCTGAAAGCCATAATAAAGTAGAATGTTTTTCAGTGTCACAGATATTTACATTAACTGTAAACAGAACTGTTGCCTATATTGCACAACCCCAAAATGGAATAGGCGAGCTATGAAGAACTGTTCTTTATTTCGCTGTACTCACTGTCTGGCCAAGGACATTAGTCTCAGCACAAAGAAGCAAATGAGATCCATTCCTTCAAAAGCAGAAGAGGGCATGAAATTAATGGCAAGATGCAGCTAACACAAGGAACCCTGACTGCATCGCCCACAGGGAACTCATTTTGGTTTATACAGTGCTTTGCACAATGACCTCTTTTGATACTGACTTTTATGAATAAAAAATAAGTAACAATGCACCAATCAGCCCTTATGAACTGGCGTTGAGTAGACATGAATATCTGCTAGGGAAACAGAGAGAAATTTGCCACCAGAGCAAGGAGAGGCTGCATTTACCTGTGGACAAGTAGTTAGGCTCAATGATGGGATGGTCATTTGGGTCTGTGCTCCTCAGCTTTAGCCAGCCCACGCTCGTGCTCCTCACTGGTCCCACGTGGACCTGCAACACCCACACTGTACTCATGACACAGTCCCACCAGACGTATTTCCAAATTCAGTATGATTTATTTTTTTGCAAAGTGGACTGTCTTCACCAATTAACAAAATGTAAATGTTAAAGGGAGGTCATGGAAAATGCTACTGAACATTTTTTCCATTTTATATAAATGTCTTGTAAATATGATATTAATTAATGGGAAGGAAATATACTTGTCTTATCAACTCACAGCTGTTCTTTAATTTAAAATACAATCATTTCAATTTAGCAGTAGCAGAGCATTCTAGTATAATCTGCAATCAGACCAAATTACTGTCATCACTGAAGAAAAGAGATTAGCAGGAAGAAACATGTATATTTGGTGACAGCTCCCCAGCTTTAGCACAGACTTTTGGATCAAGATGATAGTCTAAAATGGGGCTTGGATTTGTGCCAATGAATAAAGGACTGGCCTCATACATTCTTGCTTAAGCCTCTGTCTAAACTGCAGTGGAACAGGGAACAACTTGTTTTAGTTTTGTACAGCATCTATAGCACTGTGGCACTTCAGAGTGCAAATACTTAAACAGCAGTTCAATATTTGCCTCCTTTCCCAGAGGTAAAAAGTAAAATAATCTTCATAGCAATATCAAATAACAAGCTCACATTTTTTTCCCCAATGTAAGAGGTTGAAATCCAGTTCTTTTTGTATTATACTGAACAAAATAATTGTCAGTATATAGCCAAATTATCAATGTTTATAACAAACTGCAAGCTTCCTTACTAGTTACTACAGTACATTACTGGAATATGATCTTCCGCAACTCACCTGGTAAGCTTCTGTTGTGGAAGGAACCCGACCATGATCAATCACCTGAGAAGGGAGAAAGTGGAACTGAATGTCGGGGTGAGGAACCCCTGGTTCACTTCGGATAAAACCACCAGATTCTAAGTGGGAAGTGACTCCCTCACCTAGAGAGTGTAAATGAGACAGAAAATGCCATTAAAAGACTTCAGAAGAGCAAGCAATCCACTACTTCTTAAGCCTTGAGTTTACTACTATGAATAATTTATACATACAGTAGCAATTGCAAGGAATGGAAATCCATTATCAACAGCTTGTAATTTAAGCAATGTGTATCACTTTCATCTGCTTTTTAATCACTAGATAAATGTAAATATGTGTAACGTTTGAAATCCCACATATTTGAGAGTGGGCTGTTACAGTTATCTCACTGTAACTGGCAGGCCAGGGTCTAACTCCAGAGGCAGATTTGGTCCCAGGATCCCAACAGGAGTGGAGAGAACCGACTGCAGCACCGTGATCTTCCCACCCCGTGCACTCCGTGACATGCAGTGGAGTCATCCCATCAGTCACGGGTGACAGTCACAGCCGCCCACAGCACCTGCCCTGAGGGGGAAAGAGGAGCCTGCAGTGCCCCCTAGATTATGTTATTTCCACATCCGTTTAAAACCATAGGTTAGCTCTCAATATTTACTTGTATGGTAAAAAGCCATGTATACCCAGCATAAGTTGTCCAATACTAACATAATAATTCAGCAGGTGACGAAGACCTCAACTTTGGCCAAACTATTTTACTGATTTCAAGGATTACTTTTACAGATCCTTTTTAAGGCACAATTTACAGCTGGGTTACAGTAAAATGAGTGTGTCATTTTAACAAAAGTCATTTCTGATTTATATGCAAGCCTAAAGGGTTCTGAGCAGAGCAACAAATGTTCTTTTGGGGCAATTATACAGAAAACTTAATTCAGTTCAACAATATGGTTTTATTGACATGATATCTATTTCAAATAGAATTCTTTCTTTCTTTCTTTTTTTTTCACAACAGCTTTTCTCAGTAGCATCAAGATTTTTAAATATTTTTTTTTTCCTTACAATGGGAGAGATAGAAAAATGTCAAAAAAACAGTGTATAAAAACCTCTCTTATTACCAAAGATATCACAACTGTTTTAAAAGATTCTGATTTAGGGAAAAAGAAATAGTTCAAATCCATTTGCAAGCTCCCATTATTTCCCAGAACTTGAAAAAAGTACATATGAAGGCTCCTAACTTTTGAAATTCACGGATAAAAGCCTGTAATAATTCTAAATCAATCAATAGTAGAATGATTGCATACTTTGTTTCATACCTGTAAACTTCCAAAGCCATTCCAGACCAATCCTCGCCATGTTAACTGGCTTTTGTGCATTATATAGAGTAATCGGTTTGGTGCATTTTTGCTGGACGTACACTTCTAAATGATCTTGAAGGTTCTGGCCTACTCCTAGAGGGAGAAGAAAGGGGTGCAGAGCAATTATACACATTTGCAACCACAAAACCAGCACAAATGAGAACTAACCTAATCTCTTACAAGGGCAGTGATGACTAAGACCAAGAGTTATATCAGCCTTCTGCTCATATCAGAATAAAGTTTTACATAAACATAGCATAATGGAATGAGAATAGAAAGTTAAGTGGCAGACACTTGTTCTAAAATTGCCAGATACGACTTCTAAATACAGTACTATCTTTCCTAGTTTAAAGGAAAAGTTCATGTTATTCCTTCTATCTTTGAATATACAGGATAGCAGTTTATATGATCTGTTGTGGATCAAAACTCATTCAAAACTCTAAGTGTGCTGCTTTACTTTAAAAGTATACAGTGGCATTTTTAGAAAGGTATTTTTCACTATCAAATGTAGTGAAAAAAGTGTTTATTGCTCAGTTTTAAAACGAATGCATGTTTCCACTGATTTGTAACACTTGGTTTCAGTCCACACAACCTGACACAAAGACAATTAGATTTCATGGATTCATTTAATTTAATGGGCTTTGAATTGCACCCATAGGAAGATGTAAGGTTAAAAGGAATAATAAAATTACCAGGAAGATGGCAAACAACAGGGATCCCCAGTTTTTTTAGATCGTCTGCATTGCCAATCCCAGACAACATAAGCAGTTGTGGAGAATTTATGGCACCTCCACTTAAAATAACTTCTTTGCTGGCAAAAGCCTGAAAGGAATTGAGCACAAAAGGCCTAACATTATTAAGGCTGATTTGAATGCAAGGAACATGTCAAGAGCTTCTGTTCAGATAGGCAATTCTGATCCAGATTAGACCTTCCCTCATATTTTTCTCATTCTAAATGTATTCTTATCTTGCCAGAAGTTTCTGCAGAGAGAAGAGATCAAGCTTTCAGTTTGATAATTTCTATATTTATTCCCATGTTTACAATCCACTCAAACTCAGCTGGTACCATGGGTGCCAATAAACTCCTGTGCTACTTGGCAGGAAAAAAGTACCGATGACATTCAGATCAGTCAGCTAAGAGTCTCTTCCATTTTCAGTAGCAGCTTGTATAGTAAAACTGAAACTCCTCGGGAAGATTTTGAATTCTGAGACATACGATCTCAAAAATTCTCACAAGCTTATTTTCTTAATTCAACCAATATGAATGTTTTGTTCATTATTGTTTTGCTCCAGGCAATCATTAGTATGTTAAGACTAATACACAATATATCTGTGACTGCAGAATTGATACCTAGATCTGTATTTTGCATGTTATACAAATATAACTTATTTATATTTTCTATGGTACACAAAGAACTGGTGCCAGTTTGTTCCAGTTAGAGTTCAAATGATTCTTGTTCAGTCTGTGCTCACTGCAAAGTCAGCAGTGTAGTTATTCCTAGCCCATATACAGTCTTTCATTATCTTTAATGCTAACATGCAAAGAGGAAAAAGTGACTTTGAAATATTTTTGTATGGGTTATTTAGTCTGTGACACATTAAAAACATTTTTCCCCTTTAAATACACTTTTCTGCTTGATTCTGAACTTGGCAAGTTGACCTTGTTCAGTTGACCTTCCCTACTTTTGTCAGTGGGCTTACTGGAGTCCTGGGAGATCTCCAAGACCCCAGTGTCTCCTGAAATAACAATTAAGTCTTTCCATTGACTTGAATAGGTTTTGAATCATATTTTATTCAGGTTTTGATCATCTTTTAACTTTACTGATGACTGATATAAAAGAGATCCTACCAAAAACCGAAATGCTTTAATGTAATCAAGCATCTCATCTTGACGTGCATAATGTAATAAAATTATTAGCTCTTCCATCCTGACAGGTATAAAAAGTGTCGAGAAAGTAAGAGCAGGCAAGTCCTGCAATTTTACCGTTGCAGTGGGGCAGCTGGAAGAAGGGAAATACTTTGAAGGTGTACTTTTTAAGACATATGCTATAAATATATGTAACTAATTATTTGTAATTCATACATGTATTAATATGTATGAAAATTCATAGCAGTTAAAGAATTTTGCAATTTAAGTGGTCCAGTATTCACTAAGTCTTTGATCATTGTAATTAGCTTTCCAAGACTTTCTTCAACCAAATAATCTCGATAATGGCATAAGAACAGCAAGTAGACACTGCTTTTGCAGACATTTGATAGCTCATTAAATCAGTTAAATTTTCTGCAACTTTCTGCAAACACTGCTAATGATAATCATTTTACCAATCCACTTAGAAAACAACACATTTGTTCTGTGCATTAGAAAATGAAAGAACCATTTATTTATCTTGCATTTTAAGTATTAGTGGGTGTTCAGTCACAGAACACTTGTTGTCTATTGAGTCTTGTGAGCCCTAGTGAACTCAAACCACCAAAATTTGTAACCTCCTCTCTTTAGAATTATACTATTACACTTTTTAGTTGTTTCATAATTATTTTTGACTAAATATATTGTAATTAACATACCTATTCCTAGTTACATCTTCCATAATCACTTGTAATATGGACTAAGGGAAATGAGAAAGTTTTGGGTCTTACAGAAGTCAATGGATTGAAAGTTGCATAAAATGAACTGTTCATCCACAGAGTGAAGTTGCAATAGTAATTCAAGTCCTTCCACATGATCACATGCTCAGTGATACTGAAGAACAGTTATTCCACAAACAACCATAAGGCACATTTCATTTTTCTGTTTCATCATTACTATCCCGAAACCCAATACTTAGTGGCAATGTAGAAGTGAATGATTCCTCATTTATCTCTGGAGCCATTCAGATTTCAGTGTTTGGCTTGTACAGATTCTCCTATGCCAGAACAGCATTTTCAGAACTGTTTTGCAGGAACATCAGCATTTCAGCCCACTAGTCAACATGCCGAGACAGTGCACGATTGCACCACAGCTTCCAGCTAGAAACCTTACACAAGACTCTTGTGTAACATCAAGTTACAGCTCGTCCCCTCAGTACAGAGAGACGGAAATATAATGGAGATGTTAATGTCTAAATTGGTACAGCTTAAATATCACCTACTGTAAAATAACTGACAAGGAATCATAGACAGGAAGAGACAACATAGCATCTGAAGAGCGGATATTTTGCATAGTAAAGTGCTGCTTTTAATAAAAGTTTGGTTTTTTAAAAAATAATTTTGCTTAGACTAATGTCTTTGGCACCAGAAAATAAAAATCTCTTACCTTTTTCCTTTGCCCATTTTTCACATACTCAACACCAATGCATTTTGTTCCTTGAAACAAGATTTTTGTTACAAGTGTCTTCTCTGCAACTGACAAATTTGGGCGTGATATGGCTGGGCGAAGGTAAGCACTAGCTGTGCTCCATCTTTGACCTACAATGGATATTTACATTAAACATTAGAAGAGTCATGCTCAGTATTCTTCAAGATTTTGGCCAATAAATATCAGGATGTTTATAGAGGGAAAGTCTTCATAGAGTTTATAGAGTTCAAAGCAAATGGGATTTGATAAAATAACTAAAGATTTTGCTTTAACATAACAAATTTCACAATGACATTCTGAAAACCTACTTTCCTTCCCAAATTCAACTATGGATCAAGACTTGGCTGCCAACGCAATTTTCAAGGAAATACACCCTAGACTGATAGCAAGCTGCTGTGACATGAACAGGGTGTAAATACAGAGTGCCATGGCTGCTAAGTAATCCAAACAGCCAAACAGCATTCAGTGCAGATTACATGTCCACATTCCAAAATGCTTTCAGAGGTTCCACTGGTGGGTCAGAATACAAATTCCTTAAGCATCCCTTTATGATTTACCTTGGTGTATAGTCATGTCCATCCAGCCAAATCCTTCTTGCTGATAGCCATTCATATCATCCGTGAAGGGGTACCCAGCTTGCTGGGCTGCCTCCAGGAATGCATGATGAAGGGGATGGTTTGTTTTCCCTCTTGACACATACAGGGGTCCATTTCCACCTCTGTACTGATCTGGTCCCAGTTCATGCGTCTGTGCCTTCTTAAAATAGGGCAAGCAATGTTCATAGTCCCATCCTATAGCCCCTTCCCTGCTCCATCGATTATAATCTTCTGCATGGCCACGAATGTATACCATAGCATTGAGAGAAGAGGAGCCACCCCACACTCTGCCTCGGGGCCAGTACATAATTCTGTTATCCATATGTTTTTGTGATGTTGTGTGGTAATACCAGTTATATTTCTCATCACAGAGGTTGTAAATTAATGCAGCAGGCATATGAATCTTCCACATGAGTCTTTTACTACCTAGAAAGGTGTCTTTAGGGCCTGCTTCCAAAAGTAGTACAGTACTGAGAGGGTCTTCGGTCAGCCTGTTCGCTAATACACACCCTGCTGATCCAGCTCCAACAATGACATAATTATAAGAGTTTGCCTTTTCAGAACTAAGTTGGGATGATGTACGTGAAATTTTGTATTGTTGTTCATTGATGCTCAATATGTTCTTTAATATAGGTGCTTTAAACAGAGTTCCTGTTGCTTTGTGCATCTGATTCGCAGGACTGCAACATTTAACTACTTTCATTAAGCACGACATCTTTACTAATAGTGTCACTCTTGCAGAATTTCTAACAAAAATTCAGTAGTTTATCCTAGAAAAATAAACAAAGAAAAATCTTAACTAAGATGTAAGCATTAACACGGTGCACAACCTCTAAAATGTCAGTCGTTTTCAGATAAAACTGGTATACTTTACCCATTCTCACTATCCAAAAGGATAACAACAATGCTAATAAAACAATAAACATTTACTCTGAAACTTGCTGTCTTTATTGTTTGTTTAATGCAAATATTTGCCAAAACCATAAAGAGTGAGAACTTTTGCTTACCTTGTAGTGTCTATTCACCTGCCTCTAGTAAGTAAGAATTTAAGAAAATCAACAATTTCATAAACTTCACTGCAGGTTTGTGACTGTCAGTGATACTGCATAGCCATCCAGAACAATGGACACGATGAGTATGCCCACTGTGGCTTCGGCAAGACCAAATCTAGTACAACGCCTCTACAAAACACACATGTGTAACAGTTAAACTAATTTTTAGCTATTCAAAAAACTGCTGGGTTTTAAGGTACGTTTCCAAACATAGGGAAGGTAAAATCTGTTCACCTGTGGCTTTCTAGCTTGTTACTAAAACCAGATCCTGCAGGACTGCTCTGAGGACAGTCACAATCTAATGCCAGCAGACCCTTAGGCTGAGTAGGAATGGCAACATTTTTACCTTCAGAAAAGCCTGTGAGCCTTGCAAGAACACATATTTAGCTCTCTTTTGCACAGGTTCAGGTACAGGAACTAAATGCAAGATTTTCACAGCCCATGTATCCAGAGACTGTTAATAGTAATGCACTGCCCATCTGAAAGGGACAAGCAAGCTTTCTCCTGGAAATATATTGAATACTGTATTATGTTTGTAAAATGTAACTTTTCAGTAATTAATTGGGTTGCTAATGTTTATTTTCATAAATTCACGTTTCATAATGATCCAATATTTTATAATAAAAGCCCAGTATTTTTGTAAAATGTCTGGGTTTTTTCACTAAAGGAAAAATGTCTTAGTGAATCACTGAAATAACCAGCTTTTTCTTACTAAAAGGTGGAACAGAACTACACTCATTTTGTCGGGTGAAACTCTACAATGTACAGTCTGTGAGAGCACGCTCAGGCTCTAAAGACCCAAGTCTGTAAGAAAATTTGGTGCAGGTTCTTGATAAAGGTTAAAAGCCTTCCACATGCAACTATACTTATTTACAATTTGATGTACAACCTCAGATGCAAAAGTATTTTTTTTCCTTTTGGGGAAAGGGTGGGTATAACCATACATCTCTTATTCTTTTCTAGGTAAAATTTGTAATATGTTGTACAAATTCTCAAACTACTGGGAAATGGAAAAGAGTTTGCTGTTAAAAAAAAAATAATATATATATATATGTATATATGCAGAGGATAGGTTTGAGCTCAGAGTTCACACAGCTGATTCTCACATGGCTAATTCAAAACTGATCCCAGCTGAAGGTGGGGGGAGTGTCATTTACAGGTGGAGAATATTAAAGGATTCATTATTGGAAAGAAGGTTTGGCAATTTCCTGTGATACAGCAGAGGAGGATGTGAAGGTAGAGTGGATTTAACTTGTTCTGTTTTGATTTGTTTGTGGGGGCTACCATTTTGAAGCACCTCTGTTTAACCTGCAGAACTGGTGGGTCACGGGGCTTTATTGTTTCAGGAACAGCGAAGTGCTGCTGGGGTTGGTAGATTGTGGGCCTGGGCCCTGATAACCTGGGAAAGATACTTTGTCTGTAAAATGTGAGTTGTTTCTTTTTTTCTGGTGGAGATTAACCATGATGAGGTAAAGTGATCAGCTTTACTGTTGAGGAAGTCTGCCCTCAGGTTTTGGTCCTACAGATGGTTAATGCTTATTATTTACTTAGGTAGGGTTCACAGACTGGAATGATTACAGCTCTGCTTATTTTGGCACGAGTTCTATAATGCCATTAAATATTCCTGTGTCTCCTAACCAGATTGCTGGCTGTTAAGCCTACAAGCTGCCTAGTCATTGGCTGTACAGAGGGCAGATTCTACAGAATCCCTGGAATCACGTTCAGAGAGTGACTTACTCTGGTAGTGCTGGAGGCTTTAGTTCTACAAGTTGCTACAGCATACACAGTGGCTGCTGAACTTCTGAAAACAGTCTCAATTGACACTCTAAAGGCAGCACTGATGTTACAGGACTGTTTGTGTCTTGTCTTAGACCAGAACCTTAATACTGAAGTCCAGATCCTTTTAAAAGCTGATTTGTTAAGAGCTTCTCATATGTGCAGGCTTTAAAACTCATAGACCAGTTCAACCTTGTACTGAAGGGCTTGGGATGAAGGACCAAGAGCATGAAGTTATCAAAATAGAACATGATGATACTTCTCTCTAATGTGATCTATGTAGTTCTATAAGCATCCATGTGTTTATCACAGTTCAAGTTTTACTACAGAGTCTTGTGGAGTTTTGGAGAAGTGCTCTTTGAACAAAAGAACATCGGTCAAGAAATAACCTAATTCATCTTCACTCCCAACAATCAAAAAAGATATGTAAGAGGGTTATACAGGGCACCTAAGGACTGGCTTGCCCTTTCTGTAAGAAAGCTAAGAAAAAGTGCTCAGATTCAGCAAAGAGACCTTACTCGTAGACTTCTAGATTTAAAGGGCTCACAATCCACAACAGAGAGGAGAGTATCCTGCAAGCATGGGTGGGTTACACTGAAAAATGGACAGTAATGAAATGGTTCTGCAGGTGGATGAGGTGGCTAATCCAAAAAAGTTACAGGGCACTAGTCATCCTTACTCTTATCCAATCAGAGCTGTCCTGTTCTTTGATAAAACTGGAATTAAGAGTGATAAAAAATATGTAACAAGACAGTTAGGGCACCCACAGTCTGGACTAGAAGGATGAATTACCAGCAAGGAAACCTAAATCTAATGTTCCTTTTAAGTAACTGAAGTAGTACTTTGAATCTACTGCACCACATATGTTTGTCAAATTTATAGTTAGATATTATTTGATGGTTTTCTTTGCTCTTTTTTTTTTGTTGTTGTTGTTTTCCATCAAATGGACCAGGACTGGCAGAGTAACATTTGAGAGAAGTTTTCTCTTGCAAAGAGTGGTTTGGGAGTGAAGTCAGTAAACAGTGTCCTGGTCACAATATTCAAGTGACTTTGAGAATCAGCATGTAGATGATTCACAAATTTCTTTGCTTTTAACTTCTGAAGTGCAGAGGTCAAAAATCAAGCCATTCTGATTTAAATTCAACATACACAGTTGGACTGAATGGATTAAAACACCAGTTTCACAATTCTTTCTGTCATATTGATCCATACCCACTCTTATCCTATGCATTGTTCTCCTGCATGAGCACTATCCTACCCCAATTCTTCTAAACTGATCCTGAAACAAAGAGGAGATGGTCACTGTGGCTGAAACTTTACTCTGTGCCCTGTTTTGTCAGGGACAAAACAAGAACATCCATTCTGGCAGGTGTAGCATAGGACCCTGACCCGGAGATGTCCAAAAGCATGGATAACACATGGGGCAGCAGAGCAATGGGAGCTTTGCTGGACATTTACCCTTCATGGCATTGCACTTCCAATCCTGACAGCCCTGTCTCTCTGAGAGAGATACGGGAGAAACTTCCAGCTCCTCGGGTAAAAGCAGCTCTTGCTTTTTCTTCTTCCCCGCCCCGGCTGTGTACAGAGTTGAATTCATCTGCTCTGCGAGTGTTCTGGACTAACTTTCCTTTCAGTCCCTCTAGTAAAAAAAAAGTTCATTCACTTACAAAAACCTCGTTCTAAGTTTCACTCTCACGGCTGAAACTGTCCGAGCCTACTTACCCCGCACCGTTTCCTTCTCCATGAGCACGTAACAGTCGGGCTGCTGCAAGCTCCCGCGGGTCTGCGCGCTGCCCGCCCCAGCGCCGGGCCGCCTGCAACGGCTCCTGCTGCACACAAAGGCCGGCGCTGGCCCCCGCCCGAGAAGGGGAGCGACCGCGGCGCCGTCCTGGTCCCCTCCGCAGGACGCGGCACCCACGGGCCGAGCCGTTCTCCGTCGCGGCCGGGGAGGCCTGTGTCTTCCTGAAAGCCGCTTGTGTGCAGGGGGCGGTGGAGCAGAGCGGGGGGCGGAGGACGGGGCTGCTCCGGGGAGGCGCTGGGGCCGCCGGCGGGACGGCGCGGAGCGGAGCCCGGTTTGCGGAGACGGGACGCCGCGCTCAGAGTGGTCTTGCAGGGGCAGCGGGCCGTGGGGAGGCTGGGCAGGACAGCGAGTGGAACTTTCCACAGGAATGCACCCTTTGGCCTCCGTGGGAGATGTGTTCGAGCGAAGTTCTGCTGTTTCAAAACCGGCCCGAGCAGCCGTTTGATGTTTTGATGTGCCGTTGACCTGATCATAAAACATTTAATCTTCTGTGCCAAATGTGCCATGAGCAAATAAAAAGTATCCTACTGCCTTTCGGTTTAACCGTCAAGGTTTAAGATAAACAATTGTTCTGAACAGATTGGTTTGTATAAACCTACATTCTACCAAATTAGTAGAAATATTTCTCCAGGATTGACCAACATATTAACTGACTTTTAGGCCCTGGGTGTACCATTGCAGTGAAATGCTGCTGGTGCCCCTATAAAGCAAATACATGTTCAGTAAAGTTTTTGGTTTGTCAGTGACCTGGCTGCAATCATAAATACACAAGACAGTAGCCATTGGGAACAATGGACACAACAGGGCTTGTAGGCAAAATACTATGCTGAGGAAAAGTAGCCAAGCTTTTGGGTGTCAAACCTTTATGATAGAAACAAAAGCAGCAGATGTCAAAGCTAAATACAACCTGGGAAAAAAAATGCTTGGAGTCTAGGGAGGAAAGTGTCTTCCTGGTATTCTCACAAAAGTTACGGTAGGTGTTATTTGTGGAGTGCAGGGGATGTAATGGTGTCTTATAGCCTGTGGACATGTGGAATGTTTTCAGTGTATTCCGTGCAATTGTACAGAAAAGTTTCAAAGACAAACTGTAGTTGATAATCAAAGAGTATTTTTAAATAGTTGTGTTCTTCGCTTATTTCTGGTTTGCCCTTTCCTCTGTAGCAAACATCAACTGGAATCCTCTGAGAATTTTGCTGTTTAATTTTTGTTCACTTAGCACTTTTTTCAATAGTATTAGTTTTGCAGAATGACTAACAGATTAATCAGCATGCCTCTGCTACCCTCTGCTCACCATCAGCCTGCAATGCGAGGCTGTGCTCTCGGCGTAGCCAACCTTAAACTGTTCTAGCCACTGAACACAGTTTTGTGAAACTATTTTCAACATTCTTGGAGAGATGAAGTACAGATAAGTTGTCTAAGTTGGATCTACTTCTTCATGAAGATGGCAATCTGGGCTCTAAATTCTAATCTTAGGTCACTCTTTTTGCTTTTCCTACTTCTATAAAAAGCTATCTAATTTTTTCTAGGGAAAGAGGCACAGAGTCAACCCTTCCATAGCAATTTAGTATGTCGTTCAGGTTTTGCTTACATTATTTCTAGAAACACTGACATTTTAAGAGAGCATATGATGCCTTTTTTGTTAAAACAATTCATTTAGGGGGCGATTCTTCCATCAGGTGCAGCTACAACTATTTGTTTAAGTACATATCCATACAGTTGTTTTCCTCACTGTCCTTTGTTTTGCTGAACTCCTGCACAAGGGCTGCCAGACTGATGTTATTCTGGACATGTGGGAGAAAATGAGAATTGCTGAAAAGGGTCCCATACAATAGCTTGCTGCTCCAAAAGCAGCAGCAGATAGGGTGATTTTCCTCGTTCAAACCCTACCACTGATGTATGTGATGTTTCTTGTAAAAGCATGAGAAACCAAAGGAACATGGAAAACAAGTTCACTCTTGCAGTTAAGCTCTTTTGCAGTGACATGACAAATCAGTCCTCTGTACAAAATGTATGGTTGTTTCTTTCAATGACGTGAGCTGGCAAGACACTTTACCAAGTGCTCTGAACTTCTGTCCAAAATATTGTCTTATGAAGGACAGAGGAACTTCTGCAGAAACATTTTGTTTCATGCAATGAGGTACAGGGCAAGAAACAGAAAATTAACAGGTGTCTGGATATTGAGGTCTAGTCTTACAAAACTGAGGACAAAAGTATCAATAGCTGAAAAAACAGCAGGGCACTGTGGCTACTGGGACACATTTAATTAAATAGGAACTAAATAGGAAAAAGAGTGGATAACTACCATGAATAATGAAAAGCTAGCAGGACGTTTTGATGATAACAGGCAAGAAAAAATACTCCACTTTGAAATTCTAAAGTTTTCCACTGAATAATATAATTTATTGTATAAGCAAAGCACCAACAGCAACTGCCATTCAGATTCTCCATTTCACTTTTTCCATGATGATCGCTGATGTAACAATTGAATCCTCTGGTAACATTATGGCATCAATCAGAATAATGCATTAAATCCACAACTCGCACTCTTCAGCTATTGCTTCTTTGTACATGTATCTGGAATGAATCTTGGCTTAACATCTGCCACATCAATATTTTATAGCTCAAATTCCCACACTGCTTAATTTTAATAAACATAATGTATTTAATATAAATGTAGTGATTTTGGAAATGACTGTGATACTCTGTATACAGAATTCCATGCATGCAATTCAAAAGCTGAAGTATAGCAATGCTGAAGACTTTTACAACATTTGGAAAACTCTCAGTTGAAGTTAGTTTTAATAAAATACAAAAATATGTACCAGCAGAAGATCAGCACATCTGTACTGGAAAACGGGAACACTTGGAGAAAGGAATACTCAATCATCTTCCACTGTAAACACAGCCATTACCATACAAATGCAGCTCGCTCTCGTAACATTCTGACACCAAACCGCTGCCATTCTCGCTGATATATCCACAGCTCCTGAGTTGTATCCAGACAGGCTAAAACTGCACCTCCTTTCCATGCAATTAAGCGAGGATCCATATCCTAAATTCAAAACACATTGTACACAATCACTGGTATTAATTTGCATAGTTCTCAAAAATTGTATCCTAATTTTTCCAACAGTATTCACCACTTAAAATTTTGGGGGTGAGGGGAAGATTTTTGTCCAAATTATTCAGGAAAAAATAGCGAGATAAAAACACGGCAAGAATAGTTAAGGTGGTGGTTTTTTAAAGGTGCCTTCTAGGCATGTCATGGAAATCCTGCCCTCAGCAATGGAGGCTCTGAAAAATACTGAAGTTTTGATTTTACAATTATGTCTGATTAATGCCAAATGAAAGTTGCTCTTTTAATGCCATACCTTATTTTACCTTAATAGTAATAAAAACCCCAGCACAATTTCTTGCTGAATAGACAGATGAACTTCATGGGCCACTACTAACCATTTATGGCCTTTAGCTAATAAACACTTCAGTGATCAATACTAGTAACACTCTTGCTATACTTGTAACATCCTGCATATACGGAGAGTGCTGTGATATGAGCTGAAAGCTCTTCTACATCTCCTCAGATACACAACTGATCTTTGGTTTTCAAAGGATATATATGTGTATATATACATATATGTATATATATACATACACACACATATATATAAATCTTTTGAAGATTTCAACCAATCATAGTTTATTAATAATTTAGCTATCAGCTACCAGTATACCTTAGGTCTTGTGATGACTTCAACATTTTCAACGACTCTTCTAAAAGAAGGTGGCATTTTGTTGAGGATTCGGTGTTGAAGAAACTCTTGAGCTTTATGAAACATAAGGCCTCCTCCCACTACTAAGATGGAGCTGTACATCTTCTTTTTTGTATCATCAGATGCTGGAATGAATTGATATATATAGAGATATCTGTTTTTTAAAGTTAATACAGCCTGTATTTGCATTGCAAATAATTTAGTGCAAGTCAAACCACACAGAACCCCGTGTTTGCTTTTAAAATTATTTTTCTGTTCCTTGGAGATTCAAACCTTTTGTCTCAAGAAACCTCAACAAAGATGTAAATATAAGGAACACAGTAGCTACTCTAGAGATTATGAAGAGTTAGGAACACACACATTACTTTGGTAAAATACAGGAGTTACCATAAATCCCTACTGACTGATGTGCATATTTTACAGAATTGTACAAATGTAATTCTTACCGCAGCAGTCAATACTATGGAGAATGGCTTTGTCAAGGCCTAAGGCTTTGCCTTCAAACTGAGAAACAGCTGTTTTCCTGGACATGTGTGCAGTTAGAGGCTCCTCAGAATCATTTCCAGATATCATACAATCACTCTGGGCAGACCCCAGTTCCACTTCTTGTGGGTAGATCCTCTCTGAAATGTCTGAGGCTTGGCCTCTCAAGTCTCCCTCAAATGTACCAGGCTTTGACATAGATTTTCTATCAGCTGTAGCTTTTGCAGACTTGAAAAAGAGAAAACAAGTTGTATTGTGAAAAATGCAAAGAGATCTTACAAAGACTTAACTGAACACCACTGTACTTCTCATCACCTTTTTGTACAGAAAGGTTAGGCATTGTATTATTTCCTTTTAATCCTCGCTTTCAAAGTAAGGGCTTTATTTTGAACTCCATCAGGTATATCAATGCCATAATATGAAGCCCTCTTAGATTCTGAAAATAAACAGTTATAATTAAGGACTTGTCTAGACATCCATAATTCCTTACTCTAAATTTATTTTTTTAATGCTTCTGACCCAGATAATCAGCTTTGGTTTCTGAGATGAGCTAATGACTCCTGATTTTATTCCCCAATTAAATAATACTTAATTAAAAATAAAATGAGCATTCACACACCTGCTCCTGCTTACTTTGTGTGGCTAGCAGATAATGTTCATCATGAGGATCCTCAGGGTCACCTTGTGACCTGTGTTGCAAAGTTGTCATTTTTTGTCCAACAATTCCAAAAGTTGCTGGATAAAACAGAGCCATTGGAGCCTGAACAATGAGAGATTTGACATGGCTTTACTACATAGGGTTGGTGTTTTGTTTGGTGGGTTTTTTTCTTTATTTGTTTTGGGTTTTTTTACTGTAAAAAAAAAAAAAAAAAGCTTGTTCTATTTTTCTCACAAGTGAAAATTAAATATGCATTTTGTTCAAGTAGTTTTGTAAAACGCTAAAGTGTCTTCAGCTTTGTTTAATTAAAAAACCAAAAATCATACAATTGTACACATATACAGGCTTCTTTACAGATTCTGGCATTGTATGGTAAATAAGTATTCAAATGCAGTTTGTTACTAAATTTGAAAATTCAACAGTGAGGTGAAAAACTTGCAAAATTAGCATTCATTCCTTGCACTTGAAGGATAAAAATATCATCGTATTTAGCTGAAGCTACAACCATTCTGGGCGACGCTAGTTAGGAAGTCTTGTGCATCCACTGGTGCTGCATTAGGCCCATTCATACACAGAGGAATTAATTTTAAAGCTATCAACAAGCACATGGTAAGAACAATCTATAAATCGTGTGGGTGTTGTAGCACTGGACTGACACAAAACGAGGCCTAGAGCCTGAATGCTGAATAGAATTCTTGTAATTAAAAAAACCAACCAACCAACACACCTGTAATTTTTCATCTCCTAATCGGAACTGGTACAATAAAGCTGGAGAATCCGGATGACGAATCTGGAACTCATGGTCTTGCAATCCAGAAATATCCTAAGGTCAGAAACAATATAAAAAAAATAATTGTATCTTTCGTATCTCTCTATAAAGCTGCATAATCTATTTAAACTGTGGGATGCAACAAAAAGTAACAAAACTCTTCAGACTGTGAATTTTATTTACCTATTCTTAAACACTTTTTAAAGTCTTTTCCTTGTAGCACAATCTGCCAAAACAGCTTTCTACATGCCTAAGCCTCTAAAAGGAGGATTTGTGCAGAAAGAAGAGACCTGCTGGCAGATCTTTAAAAACTGAAGCAGAAAAATGGCAAATATGCATCTACTATCAGCTTCTTTCAGTAATAAGAACAAAACAACTACTTTTCCAAGAGCTGAGATTCTTTCAACTAGGATAAAAATAAAACAAATTACAAATTCTTCAAGTCTAAAGCCTTTCTAGCTTCTGCCAGTATTCTACTGAGTAAAATACTGTATTTTATTCTGTTTACAAGCAATTGTATAGACTCACAAAAGGGTTCCCCAGAGTAGCATTCTGTAAAGGAAAAAAGCAAACCAAAATTTGGAGAATATAACATTTTCTCTTCTCACCTGGTCTAGGTGACAAAATGTCTCCTTTAAGTGCTGAAGCAGCAGGCAATCTAACTTATTAGTTAGCTGACAGTCTCTATATGGAAATCCTGCTCGTTGCATAAGCCAATAAAAACACCTCGACACATCAGATCCTCCATATGCGAGACACAGCCTAAAGCACAGAGAAGAAAAAAAATATTGATTTGCTGAAATACTGGCCTTTTACAGTAGCATATATAGGAATACCAGCAACATTTTAGATGTGCTGTGATCATGAGCTCCACATAGTTTGCAGAACACAGTATCAGTTCTTTTCTTTTAAAGATGTCAGAATTCTTTCAGGTTCATACCGTAACCTGATGACCCTGTCAGGCAGTGCACAGTAAAAAAATCCTGGTTTTGTAAGAAAAAATTATTATTTTTAAGGTCTTTGGTAAGCAACTAAGTACATGCTTATAATAATTCTGCATATTAAAAGATACCTGGTGTTGCGATGGGAAACACCATCTTCCACACAGCAAATGCTTGTCTTCTGGTCTCCCACATCTACTATACATGCACTGCTTAAACCACTTCCAAAAGTAGCACAGACAGACTCCTGGTGTACAATGATTCCTAGCGGAGAGAAAAATTATATCTGATTTATGCCAAGCCATATTGCTGACATTTAAAGGACATCTTCATGTCTTCTAAAATTTAGTGATAGCTTGACTCTGAACTGAAAGTTTGTGAAGATGAGGTGGGGGGGGCTTACAGATTTGTTGTTGTTGTTGTTGGGTAGGCCCTCAAACTCCTGAGAAAAGCTAAGAGTGGGGTGAGTGCCTTTATCCAAATATCCTTATTTTTTTTGCAAGTTTAAAGATACTCCCTCCAGAATGGACTTGGTTTTGTAACCAGTATTGCAGGGTCTTGGTTATCAGACACACATGAATTATTTTCTTAATTTCTTCTAATTTAAATCAAAAGCATTAACACTAGCATTTTAGATGTGTTCTTTAAATAGTTACAAAACAAGGTCCGTTTTTACTGTCTGCTTTCATTTCAATCCACCTTTAACTCTGTAAAAGAGTACCTTTGTACTTCTACCACAAGCCCATACTTAAACTTGAGGAGGGCTCTTCAGTCTCAAATATGCAGAACAAGCTAACAATTATTTGGTTATTTTTAAAAAACTGTATTGCTCTTCTATATTTAGTGTATGCACTTAAGCAACTCTGAAACCTCCTATTATGTCATCCTGTGAAGACAGCAGCAGCATTTTACACCATATACTTCTGTTTTGAAGTCAAGGACTCTTAATACTCTGTGGAGGTAACACTGTGAATTTTAGAAATACTTAAGAAATCAGACTGTTGCTAATTATATCTTGGTGGAAGTGAGACACTCACAGTTGGAATACCTAATAGCAAACCAAGAAATCTGGTTCAATGCTAGCCAACCATTTTGCCCCATTAAAAGAGACAACAGTTATGGTAAGAGCAAAAGATAAGAGGTGCTAGTTCCAGTCAAACTGGGACTGATCTGCAAAACTTTGCCTCAGAGGTAAAAAAAAAAAATTAAAAAAAATATATATATGTATGTATGTATATATCTTCCCACTATTAATTACTAAGCTCTTGCATATCTATGGTTTTACCTGAGAAGCCCATCTTCATTAGGATCATATTTACCAGTTCTTTCACATGCTGTTTATTATAGATGTCTGGAATTAGTAAAATACACCTGTAGTACTGAAGATAAGAACAAAAAATTAAAGCCAGCTCTCAAATTAAGTTTCTATTACATTCTTGAATACCTAATGCTAAGGAAGAAAGCCTAATACTCAAGTTATCAAAAGAAGCAAAATTATGGGAAGGGGAAAGGGCTTTAATAATTTTAAAAATAAGTTCAAGTAAGTACCAAGTTAAGAGTTTCTAAGTCACTAAAATGTTTAAAAGTACATCAGATATAAGAAAGACACATACTTGGCAAGGAGAAGAAATTATGCAAGTATTAGGCACCAGTTCCTCAGTTATCCCCTTTCCAATCAACAAAAAAAATCCCAAACATACAACGACTGAAATTTCTAGAATGGGATTTCCAGCCCTTCTTGGTACAAGTTCTATTAGCAATTTTTGCCTTAATGACATGCAAAAATTCCAAATGAATTCTTGGGAACCATGCTCACCAGCAGAAAATATTTATTCTGTAAAAAAACACCAGTAAGAGGCTAGTAATAACAGCAGGTTTATTCCCTTTTATAGTAACATGTACAGAGTGGATACAGCCCACATTAATGTGTTCACAACTCACCTTTAAGTCTTTCAGCGGTATTTCCAGATATTTTTGTATTGCATGTGACCATATCACTTCAAGGTCTGCTAATACTGCAGTGAGGGAGCCCCCAGGTCCTGTGTGGAGATTGAGCTGCCCTCTTCTAATAGGCCAATGTATATTATAAGAATCTAGTGGATTAACATACAGTGCCTGAAAATAAGAGACAATGTTCTATGCATTGTTTTCCCCAAAAGATTAGTAACAAATACTAGAAAAATATTTCAAAAGCAGATACAAAACATCCACCAGCACTCAGACCAATGTGACAGCAATACAGTGGATTTCTTTTTAACAGGGCTTGATTATAAAGCATTAAAATAAAAAAGACATTAAATACATGGTTTAAATGGTTTGAATTTTCATATCCATGGATATCCACCATAACATAAAAGTATATTTTTCCATTATCTCAAATTAGTAACTAAAATAAAGACTCTTTGAAGCTCATGAATAACTAATTACTCAGCAGTGATTCCATGTACTGATCCTTTTATCAACTTTTTGCCTTTTCTCTGAACTATACCACATGGGCAAAGCTCTCACCTAGTCCCTGCAGAAACACTGATTTACAGTAGCAAGGGATCAAGGTTACTTGCAAGGCAAATGCAAGAAACTGTCTGGTCTTGCTAAATTATAATATATATTCAGTTAGTCCATAGTAAAGTTTCTCATGTTTTGCTTGACTAAATTTATGTGCCTCTCCATACATTCTAACATACTGTAAACTGCTGGTTACACACCCACATTAAAATACTAAGCCTCATTTCAGCAGGAAAATAAGTCTTACCTCTTCTCCCACCAAAAATTCAGGATGATTTGATGTGTTTGTCCACTTGGCCCCAGAGCTGTGATCTAAAACAGCTGGCCTCATCTGTCTGTTGTATGACCTGGCCTGAAATCAAAACAAATACTGTTGATAAATATTTTACCAGTCACATTTTATGTATGAAAGAAAAATTAAACTCTCCACCCTTTGAAGAACCATTTTATCTCCTCTTCAAAGTTAAGTCACACAATAGCACGATTTGTGTTTGCTGTATAAAGGATATATATTCTTCTCCATGAAAATATAGCATCACACCAAATGACCATATGAATGAACAATTTAATAAAATATTAAGAATGAGTTACCTGATCAGGTGACACCGGTATACGCCTTGCGCCATTTGACATCTTTTTGGACCATATTGCTTGGTCCACCATTTTAAGGCCATTTTGTCTCTGCTCAGTACTTTCAGGTTTCTAAACAAAACCCAGAAATACGCAATGTAAATACTTACTTTCTAACTACATGTCTTGATGCTGGTAATACTCAAGATATTATTAATGAAACCATGACTGTAGTTGATAGACTGTAGAAAGGACAGAAGGTGTGCACACTGTACAATGAACATACACTTATTTTTAAAGAAACTCTTTTTTCTATTACAGTAGTCAACACCTTTTTGTCTAAGTCAACTTCAATCTTTTAACTGATTGAACTGGCTGCTGGGCTTCATCTCCAGCATGATAAGCTTACGACATTATCTATGTAATTACAGAAATATTAAGCACGAGCAAAAATGTTTAAATATATCTCAGTTATTTAAAGCTGAAGTTTAATATTAGAGACATGAATTTGATTAATGATTTTTTTTTTGGTACAGATTCAAAGTATGAGTAAGATCACGACATATATTTTTAGAGCAGGTTAGACTAAAAGTACTGGCTACATTATCGAAGTTACAAGCCAGCTTGTAACCAACATGTTCACAAGTGGAGCAGTCCAGTTCTTGTTCTACAGCTGTCATTCTATAAACAGAAATACTATGTGTGGTATCAGACCACTGAGCAGAGAAATCGATGAGTACAAACCCTCAGCCTATCAATTTATTAGATGTAGTTCACTGCGAACAAATGAAATAAAGCCCTGACACAGACTGCTGGAAATCTACTGACTTCAGTAAGGTGGCATCTATTAAAAAGGGAAAAAATGTTTGCCTTGAAAAATATTTCTCTCTGGAAAACCATAATGCATGAGGGGAAGATACGCACTGCACAGCTAAAAAAATGCGACAGAAACACGTAGTTAACACACGGATTTTAGCAAGTTCTTACATTGAGCCCGTCCCTGAGGAGCCAGCTGTCCCTGTAGGCCGCCTGTCCCTGCTGCTTGTGCCGCCGTGCGATGACGTGGGGGATGCCCACGGGCAGCGTGTCCGTGGCCCTGCCGAGCCGCAGAGTGGTGGAGCCGGGGTGGATCACCACGATGAAGTTGCTCTGGATTTGCTGAAAGCACCACGAGGCGCACGGGGGTCAGCCCGGCACCTCCCCGGGCCCAGGCCTTTAAAAGGCCGAGCCCGCCCCAGCGCAGCCGCTCGGCCGGAAGGAAGGGAGCTTCGCCCGGCCCCGCTTCTCACCGCCTCCTAGGCCTCACCTCCTGCAGGGACTCCGGCACGGCGGCGGGGACGATGGGCCGCTTGCCGCCGCGCTGCTCGCGTTCCCGGTCGCGCTCCTTGTCCTTCCCGTTCTCCGCCTCGCCCTTCTCCGCCTGGGTCATGCTCCCCGCGGGGCGAGCGGCGCCGGGCGGAAGCCGCTCCTGCGAGGGCCGGGCCTGGCGTCGGCGCGGGGCGGAAGCGGGCGGGCTCGCGCTCGGCGCCGCCTCTCAGGCAGGTACCGTCAGCGGGAACAGGCGGGCGGGGACTCGCCCTTGTCCCGGGTTGCGGCCGCGGCCTCTGCACAGGGCTGGAGCAGCGGAAAGGTGGGAGTCCGGGGAGCGCCGGCCCTGCGGGAGGTCTGAGCCAGCGGCAGCCAAACCCCACCAGCTGGGCTGGTGCTGCTGGTGGGGCTGGAAGCATCGCAATTTAAAATACCGTCTGAAAAGATCATCGTACAGCTGATGGACGTGTGATACACCTGTGAAGAGCTAACGATGACTTACGTGTACACAGCTGATCTGCAGGTGGGAAGCTCCTTTGTGAAATCTGAAAATGTGACGTTTGAGTGGAGTTGAGGAAGATTGCTGTTACACAGCAAGATGAAGAGAGTAACTTTGTGCTGAGCATGCGTAGCAGGAGTAGGAGCCACCGGAGGGCGTGATTTCACCACCACTAGCTGGCAAAAGCCAGCTAATTGGTAATGTTTACATTAACCAAGGGGCACTGTTGGATGTTACAATGTCATGCCAAAGAGACTAAGTGAGGGTTAAGCAAAAAGCTTGTGGTAGCACCTTGTAATTGTCTGGATCTTAGCAGCCAATCTTTTATCAAATAGACATAACCCTCTCCAACTGAACAAAAAAAAAAAGATAAAACCCAAGAACGGTAAGAAATCCCCATACTGAAAGGGGGTAAGTTATTTAAAAAGTAGCTACTGCTTGAAAGAAAATAACTTTTCTGTGTTAGCACTCTGTATGCTACCTTTTCTTCCTGTAATATAAACAAAGCCTAAGCAAGTCTTACCAAACTTTGTACAGCAAATAGGCTTATACAATTGACTAAGTTTTCAGTGGAGGAGGACGCTGTTTCAAGAGGTGCTTATAAAACAGGCATGTTTTATAAACAATGCCCATAGCATAGCAGGCTTATAAAATCTCTTAAGGAAGCAAGTTTGTAAGAGGCAAGGACTGTAAAACAAAGTAATTTGTAAGTTGTATTTTAAGAGTGTGTTTAGAGTACCATTAATACAATGAAAATACAGCAAAGTACAGAATGTTAGTACTCACAAAAATCGAGTGAATACAAAACCTATTAGGAAACACTGTTTTTAGTCGAGGGACCTTCTGTATCAAATATAAATATGTATTCTTCCTCATTTGAACAGAAAACGACTTGCTGTACTGCAAACATTTTTTTTTTCTGAAAAGAATGAGAAAGTCAGCCTTGTGACAAGCCAAATATAATTTACTTATTACTTTGCAACTACAATAAAATGTTCAGAAACTATACAAAGACTTTAGACAGTAAACATGTATTTAATAAAACTGCAGTTCAGTTACACTGGATCCTTGAAGAAGGAGTTCCCAGTAGAACTTCATTAAGCTGCTTGTAGCACAGAGCAGTTTCCAGTTTGACATACACATTTGCAACGTTCATACTCATTTGGTCCACCACTGAACTCTTCTTCCCTTTCATCTTGCAAATGTGTATGCTTTTGCTTGCCTTTTCAGCAAGCATTTACCTAGAAGATTAAATAATTACAGTGCATTAAGAGACAATAAGGCCTTTCTCTGTGAGATAAAATTATGTAAGTAACACATTTAAAATAAAATTTGTTTTAATTTAGCTAAATGAGACATGCTGAAGGCTTGCAAACTTCTTTTCCTGAGCAGATTACCCAAAATCCTACAGCCTTTGCTGGCCTCATGTCAGACCAGGGGGAGCAGGGAAAAAAAGGCATCCAAATGAAAAAAAAAACAACAAACAAAACCAAAAACTTGCCCTTTTTCCAGGGAACAGAAATAGTGGTGTATGTGCTTTATGGAATACAAGCTTTTTCCTACAAGATTTACAGGTACTACACACCTGCATGTGTGTTCTTTTTTTTTTCCTTATGGTTCATTATGGTAACAATGGGGAGTGATTAATGAAAAACTACTGTTTACTAAAGTCTCAAAGTAAACGAAACCATATGTTAGATGAAACTCTCACCAGCCAAACTAGTTAATAAAACAGAATTAAAGTTTAGGCAGCTGTAAGAAATTTAAAGTCAAAGGCATTTTAAATAGTTTTTTTGCCTCCCGTTTTAAGCAATTCTGATTTTTATGCCATACTAGAATTGAAGATTTGCACAGCTATATAACAGGAAAAAAGATTTTTGCTAGTAGTCTTTTAACAACTTTATTAATTTTCCTTCTTTACTATTGCTAAGTATGTACTTTAAACAACAATCCTCACGTGTCACATGATAATTATGGGAAATGCAAATAAAGTTTTAGTCACTACTGATCTGGACAGGACTTTAAGTTAGCAGCCAAAAGAGATGAAAAGTTTTAAGTATATATTTTTTTAATCAGCTGTGTTCAAAAATCTGTGCTATGCTTTGTATATCAACTTCTATGCAATTAAAAGTAGAAGCTCACCATTTCTTAGCCAAAACCTTTTAACATCTTTTTCTTCCGCACTGTAACTGAAAGTATCTTAACCACTTTGGTTCTCTTCCTATTTTGGTAACTTTTGCAAAAGGAAGACAAAATGCTCCACTCTACCTTAAGCTTCAATTATCATTGTTATTAAAAAAAAAAAAAAAAAAAAGAAAAAGTTCAAAGCAGGATAGAGCAGCTTTGGAATTACCTTCCTCATCCACCTCCAGCCATTGGTGGTGGACTGGGGCCTCCACCCCAGTGATTTATTCGCCCCATCCTTCGGCGAGGGTTTGCTGGAGGCCTGACAAGAGAGCAAGGAGCACATCACCTATTCAATCGGCATTGGATTGTTAAACTTGAAAGATCATAACACTGTCTCTAAATGATAGTAATTAGGAAGTTAGATCTGCTGGAAAAGTTGTTTGGGTTTCATATGAAAAGCTGAAAAAAACCCAACAACCAAACCTCAGCCCCACTTTCACAAAAATTCTGTATTGCAAAACTGTTGTAATTACTCCTGTCTCAAAAGAGAAAGCTATGGGTAACGGGGTTTTATACAGTCCTAAAAAAACAGTTGTGCAAACCATTAAGAACAAAGAAAGACAGTAACTACAGTGTTTACAGAAATTATATCTAACAAAGTGGTTTGCTTTATCTCTACGTAATCTAATACACTAAATGACTGATTTAATGTAAATCAAATGCTGAGTATAGGCAAGTGTAACAAAAGAATTTAAAGAAAGATCCATATTGTCTATTAGGCAGGTTTGGAATATTGTTTCAGGGAGTGTTAGACCATAGTGTTATTACAGCTACGCAAGGCATCGTATTGTTATCAATGAGTTTCAGACAAAATACCGCAGATAAACAACATTTTAGTCTTCTAACATGATCTGATTCAATGCAAATCACAACTGCCATCCAAATACTTTATGGCATTTTGCAAAGATAGAAAAAACACCCAGAAGTAGTAGGAATATGAAAAAATACCCTCTCCCATCATTGTATCCTGAATAGGAGGAAGATGTGTAGCCTCTTCTTCTCAAATCTGGGTGAATTATGCTCTGGAAGCTAAAAAATAAATCAGGAGTTAGGTGAATTGATTGTTAGGTATAATATTCTGAGTTTATAGACTGCAAGATAAGAAATGGCCTGAAAAACAGTAAGTAGTGTTCAGGAATGAACAGTGTATCTTTTCAAAGTTACTGTTATTTAATAGATCTTGGCAATTTTTCTCCTACATAGTATAAGAAAATCTGAAGTAATTCCAAATTACAGTAAGGCTCAAACTACAAAATCAGGTCTTTTTTCCTGGTAAATATAGTGCAAGAAATGTATGAAGTATAAATCTGTCACTGATATAGTGAAGTTGAATAATGTTGACTACATCAAAATAATTTTTTGTTTCTTAACCAGCTTCAATCTGAGGCCATAAATTTACGGTTACCACTGGGTGATTATTTTTACATAGCAAGAATCTATTGTCACCAGTAGAAATTCTGCAAATAACATCTTAATTATTTGCTCAGCTAATAGAAACTAGCTGTTTAACAGAAGTATATGCTGCTTCTTTTTGCAGTACTAAAATGGGAGAAACTTATAATAAGAAAACTCATTTGAGATGCCAGTAAGTTTGTGTCACTTTTCACACACTTCTCTATTAAATATATTATAGTGTTTAATAACCAAAGCCACGGTCATAGTAAAGCATTCACATATGTTTTGGGGACAGTAGATATGTAATAGTAAAGAGTAAATCTAACATTGTAATTGTTGTGCTACTGATAGCACTGAGTAGCTCCTATGATAAATGTAAAATAAAGCTCATCAAAAGAATTAATTTCTACTTACAAGAGAACCACAAAATCTGCTATTGACCAGAAGAAATCTGTGATAACTGACAAACGCCAAGGAGCCCGACTCCGGCTGTCCAACACTTGTCCTGTAATGGATCAAGATGCAAACCATCCAGTGATGTTCAGTATGTGACACTGCACATTATATCACACAAAAATGTATCTGCTGACTCTAGAATTTGCAAACAGGATGGAGAAAACTGCGCTTCATGGGCAAGGGCAGTAGGTGCCATTCCCTACGGGATGTTGTGCGAGTACTCGAAACAATCGCATCACCCCCAGCCAGACGACACTGTGTCCACGTCACCTAAAAACCCACCAGGGCGGTCTCCGCTTCCCGACATGCGGTTAAGCGGCTCCGCTCCCGATGTTCGCAGAACACGCTGCGGCTTTTTCCAAGTCCTTAAAACCCGCCCGGCAGCGGCGACGCTCCGACCCGGCCCGCGGGGCTGACGTGACAGTGACAGTGACAGCGGCGGCGCGCGATGCGCGCAGCTCGCTCGGGGCGGCGCGGAGGCTCCGCTCTGCTCGGCGCATTCCCCACAACCCCCCGGCCGCCCCCGCTCGTTGCCCGGCCGCCGGCCCGTTCCCCGCCGCCTCTCACCGTTGGAGATGTACACCATGGCGGCGACGGCGCGCTGCCCCGTCACCTGCCCACCGCCTCGCCCCGCTGCGCGTGCGCGGGAGGGAGGTGCATGCGCAGACGGGCCGGCCGGTGGCAGCGCCGTGTCGCCGGGCCAGTGGGCAGAAGGGACAGCCGCTGCCGTGACGCCGGGGCGGTGCTTGTGTTTGTTTTCCTGCTCCCGTTGCCATAGCAATCGTGGCGGTGTGCAGCCACGCTTAACGAGGCGTTCCTCTCAGCAGCCCCGGCCTGGGACGGGCGGCGTTCAGGTGCAGCGTCTCCTCCCTCAGAGCGGGCGGTTCTGGTTCACTCCCAAATGTGTTTATTTCTGTCGTTCCCCCGCCATGTAACGCTGTATAACGGTGTATAACGCTGTGTCGGAGCTTTTGTGCCGTCCCTGGTAGCGCATGGTTTTGCCAACAGTAATAGGGAACAAAAACTCTAGTCAGTAGTATGCCAGGGTAGCTTTCATAAAAATTCCATATTCTTAGTAGTGTTCCATAGATAACTGCTGCTGGTTTTTCTCTAAAACTGGCTCTTTTGTCCCTTACCTCTGCCTCGGTTTTCCCAAGGTGTTGGAAGAAAGCCTCATCCATCCTTGTGGTTTTCTCCAATGGAACGTTAAAAGTGATATCTCACTGTAGTAATGTTAGAAATACGACCCAATGTAGATATTTATTTAAAACTTCTCCAAAGGAAACTTTTATTCCTTTATGTAATGATAGGTATGTAGCTACGTATATTCCCCGTTGTAGATGGGAATGCTCAGCTCAAAGTGGAGCATTTGTTTTAATTTATTTTTGTTTCTATAAAAACTTTGCCCCACAAATAGTGGCTAGTATTTTTTATGGAGAATCCATGCATGTAAAGTTGGAGTTAACTATAGCTATATAGGCAAATTTAATATAATGCCTTCTCTTTTTTTTTTTTTTTCTTTTTTTTTTCCAAAACTAAACTAGTAGAGAAGGGATGTGTAATTCTGCTGGGAAGCAGCAGTAACAAAAATGAATATAAAAGCATTTTAATACTGTCTTTGCAAAACCTGTCTTTTCCTAGTAACAATGAGATAAAATATTTTGCTAAATCTCTTAACACAAGAGTGTTTGAAGTTAAAATTGTAACGTAATATGTCTCTGACAATGTAGTTGTACCATACTAAAGAAAATGTTTGTAACTGACAAGTGTTTGTAAATGTTCAATGTTTCAGAAATAAACAACTGAAAACAATTGTTAAAGATATGTATCTGTAACAAGGTATTTAAAGTAAATATTTATAATTAATATAAGAGCTAGGTCTTCTACCACTCAATAAACAGGCAAATACAAATGTGTTTAGAAAACAGTGGGTGCTACACAGTGCATAATGGGCATAAATGCGGGCAGTATGTTAAAATTATTCAGGGACAACATCTATCTGTTTTCTTAATTAGGTATGCTTATGATGATTTTCTCAAACAACAGTCAAGTGTAGCCAAATCAGTTTCAGTTTACAGGTTGCAAAATAAAGCCTGCATCAGTATAGAAGAGATTCAGCCAGTAAGTCATTTGAACATTGTTTTTAGATTCCCAGTGAAACCAGGTCAATGGAACAATAAACTGAAAGAAAGATGTATTGGTGTGCTTTTAATTTATGGAATGCATAGCAGATCTGATACTGTGTGTTAGGTGATACATAAGTGCTGAGTTTATATGGAAAGTGGAAACAGGTAAAACAAATTTTCAAATAATAGGAAAATAACTACTTAAGGAAAGGAGATGACAAATGTATGCCTTTTTATCAGTATGCTAACATGCAAATGATATAGTCCTGTTTTTAGATGATTTTCATAAACATACTTTGTTTTCTTTCTACTAGGCTTTGAGACAAAACAGCAAATTATCTTCTGTTTAAAGAGCTATTGCAGAAGTTGTAGATACAACATTTACCAGGAAGAAAACAAAAAGAGGAAGGATGGCAATGGGAAGATAATGCCGCTAAGTAGAGATAAAGGAGACATTGTAAATTTCGTGATGTATTGAAAACACAAAGAAACTGACTCTTGCTTGTATAAAACCAAACATCACAGTCCAAACTTTTTGCTGTACTTTAGACAGAAACATAACCATGAATCTGAATATGAACACTGAACTTATGCTCTGTATGTAGTTGATGTCCTGCATGAAATAATGTTATAAGAGTTTGAACAATTCATTCCCTTTTAATGTACTGTCTTTCAGAGGGAATGTGTTAATCATGCAAAAAGGAACAATGTGTTTTTTGTTTTCCAAATGACAAAAAAACCTCCAAGCCCCAACAACGAAGATGATGATTAGTGAGTTTTTCCGTTATTGTTTTTTTTTTTTAAGGAAAATCATACGTGAGATAGTCTTGGTTTATTTAATAATGAATTAATACGCAGTGTTGTCTCAGTGTCCCAAAATTATACAATTATTATGCAAAATTTCTCTGTGAGATGTATTTTTGGTAAATGAAGTTAAACTGGTAGTACTAGCATGGGGGGTATTCCTAACAGTTTCATTTTATTTTTCTAAGCAAGCATGTCCAGGTGCTTAACAGTGGCAAAATAACCAACCATTGCATAAAATGATGCATGAAGATTTTAGTATTGATAACTTATTTTTTTTAAGTACTTCTACATGCATTACTTATTTCTTTCCATATTTAAGTTTTAGATATGAAAATGTGAGATTTAAAAGGTGTAGTTAACAGTTATCAAGCATGTTATCCTTTGGCCTGTCTCTTGGTCAGGAATGGAGTAGACAAGGGGAATAGGAATCCAGTTATTCACATGCATTTGCAGTTGTCATGGTTCAACCCCAGCCAGTAACTAAGCACCACACAGCCTCTAGTTCACTCCCCGCCAGTGGGATGGGAGTGAGAATCGGAAGAGTAAAAGTGAGAAAACTCGTGGGTTGAGATAAAGACAGTTTTATAGGTAAAGCAGAAACTTTGCACACAAACAAAGCAAAACAAGGAATTAATTAATGGCTTCCCATGGGCAGGTGGGTGTTCAGCCATCTCCAGGAAAGCCGGGCTCCACCACGCACAACAGTTACTTGGGAAGACAAACACCATGACTCTGAACATCCCCCCTCTTCCTTCTTCTTCCCCTAAAACATATACTGAGCTTGTGCCCCTCACACCTTCTTGTGCACCTGGACAGCATCAGAAGCTGAAAAATCCTTGACTACGTAGCAACAACTAAAACATCAGTGTATTTCAAGACTATTTTCATTCTAAATCCAAACCACAGCACTGTACCAGCTACGAGGAAGAAAATTAACTTTATCCAAATGGAAACCGGGACAGCAGTTTATGGTACAGTTGGGACAGCAAGTGTGAATATAAGCTCTGGTAGGAGCTAATTTCTGGTAACACCACAGCCCTGGCATCCCTCTCTGAGCAGCTGCTCCTTCACAAAGGGCAGGGTGAGCATCTCTAGCTGTTGCTAATTGGAATCCCTCAGTGACCTGCACCTTTGGTTTCAGTCTGCATGCCTGATGCTGGGAAGTTCAGAGGATGACAGCAGCTCTGCACCTGTGCTTAATGAAAACCAGTAGAAGAAGGTGTTTTGAAAGTCAGCAACAGAAATACAAAGCAGCTGTGTTGCCCTTCTGAAGGTGAGAACCATGAGGTATGGAGCTGGGCAGTTACTGGTGCACAAGAGCTAAAAGTTAATATAGATGCTATTTGGAAACTGGGGAGATGCAATCATTTGATGGTAGGCAAAGTAAATGCCTGTACGATGCCATGAAGAGTAGTGTAGACCATATGTAAGTACTCTAAGTAATTGAAAATGAGCAATAACAAATGGGATTTTCAGCTTTTTAATGCAATCTGAGCTCTCAATGGTATAGCTTCTGTTTTTAGGTGGTTTGTTTTTTTGAACTCTATTCCAAATGTAGATTTGTAGTTTGATTCCTTGTAAATTGTGTATTTGCAGATCATAACCTAAGTACTGGTGTCTGAGCAACATATTACTGTGCTTTAGTAATTTTTTCTATTTTTTACTCAAAAGTAGCAAAACCATGGGTTTTATATATTAAGAGATAACCTTTTAGTTGTGGTGCAAGAGAATTAGAAAATTGTGTGCATAGAGAAGTGGTGAAACCACATGAACAGCACTTGTACTTTCTAAAATTCATGCTGTGTTTTTAATATGATTGTAAACTTTTCAAGAGAAAATAATTTTGAGTTAAAAGCTAAAAGAGGGAAACTTGACCCTGCCATGAAGAGGATTTGCAAACTATTGACTGTATTTGAAGAGTAGAAATAGAAGAGCCTTTGCCTTTTTTTTTTTTCCCAACCTGTAGTTTTTTCACATAGTGATTATCATGTTGCACCATCACATAATTTAAATGGAAACATTCCAACCTTAATTTGGACTTGAATTATTCATAGAAGAGCTGATTGTCATGTAGTATTTGTTTTATGCACACACAATTAATACTGTATGTATTAGAGCAAGATATCTTCTAAACTCCAGATTACAAATGTAGAATGTTCATTGCAACATAAACATAAGATTCAGAGTGTATTTCACAGTAGTCTATTTTTAACAGCTTTTATAAGAAAAATAAAAATTTGCTGTTTGTGGAACTAAGTTATGTTGATTTAATGTCAGAATTTTAAACAGATCTTACCTGTTTAAGTAAGCTTCAGTTCTGAGTAATTGCTTGAAGACCTATTTTTTTTTATTTTCTTTGGTGCCCCAGACAAAGATATACTTGGGTACTGTGGGGTTTCAGTTAAAGGTATCTCGTGCAGATTTCAAGTGGAAGATACATTTTGCAAAATCAGCAGCTGTGATCACAGCATAAAATCAGGTCAAGAAAATAAGCACATAATACTGTGAACTATTTTTCCTCCTAAATGGAACAGGAACTAGATGCTCTAGGAACAGAATTTGTCTGCTAATTGTTTTGTTTGTGTGTGTTTGTGTTTTTTAAATAACATTTGTTGATATGTGAATAACAAACATGCAAGATGACTACAACAACTACAGTTAACAGTTTGAAACAAATATATGGAGGAATGCCAAAGGACTGTCTTGTGCTTTTTTTATTTGTTTAGGTAACAGCATATCCTTATATACAGAAAGCCATAACTGCCTGTAAATGTTACATATTCTTCTTAATAACAAAGGCTTCAGCCCTCAGTAGAATGGAATTGTTGGTCTTCAAAAGTTGCATGAAAGTCTAGAAAGAAACTTCCACACTCCTTCAGGCAAGGTGAATAGTGTGCTAAATTATCTGTTCAGGCAGAAAAGAAGCATGTTCAGTAATTGGTGAAACTACCTGACTAGAGAGAAGAAATACCTGTGTCATCCACGGTTATTGAGTGGTGCTGATACTTTGAATATCCATCAGGTGGCAGCGTAAGTGTGAAATAACACTGCCTGCTTTGTTTAATTATACTGGAAAGTTCCTAGCAAGTTAGTCACAACCTGTTTGGATTCGCCTTTGCGCAAAAATCCCCAGTCCAGTGCCACCAGACACTTATGTTATACACGAGTGGCAAATTCTTGCTGGATTAAGGATCAGTTTTGAATACACAAATGTAAACCGTTTTGGGAATTTATTAGAAATCTTGTATTCGTGGGGTTTTGGGTAAAGTTGGAGAAATGCTGGTATGTTTACATATTATGATTATTATTTCTCCTGGATATGCATGAGTTGCATCTATACTGATGACTGAGTGAGCAGAAATGTTTTTTCTTGATGCATATTTGCTTTACTGTGTGTTTGGAGTTTTGTATCTGTGCTTGGAGTCTTGCAGTAGGCACTTGAGCCTACTGCTGTTGTGCTCAGTGGATTCTCTCCTGCTGACCCAGGGCTGAGGTTGCGCAGCAGCCGGTGCACTCCTGCGGCGTGGCCACAGTGTTAGTAGCTCTCTGTTCATATGCTGTGTGCACTGAGGACTGGCAGCTGGCATGGACTTCACTGCTGGTGAAGATGTAATGTGGATATGCGGTCCTGGAATCACACCAGATTTCAGCACTTGAAAACTTGTTTTTTCCCTCTTTGCAGCATAACAGCCAGCAATGTGGATTTGTCAATTGAAATTTTATAGGACAAGATTAACGTGAATTTTGAGAATGTCCATTACTGCATTAGAAATGGCAATGCGAGTAAGGTGACAAATGAAACAAGGCTCTGTTGCTAGAGGCATCTCTGACACTTGATCTACAGCTTTAGCTGTTGAACTTTCGTTAACTGTTTCAGACTTCAGAGCCAAGATAAAAATAGCAGTTAAGGTACTTGTCAGAAGCAGGTGGATGAAGACAATTCCATAATATGCTTGGTGAATAAAACAGTGATGTGATAATTGACACATTGTTCTGAAGAGCTCTTATGGTTGTGTTGGGATATTAATATCAGTTTTTGTCTTCTGGAAAGTTATTTTACTTATGACTTTAATGGAATATGTTAACACAATCGAAAAACCTTTAAATGGGTGCAAGGAGTGCAGGTATTTAAAAAGCATGTAGTTACGATTTTTTAGAGGGTGTTAGGGAAAATGTGGATGCTGTGAAGCTTGGAATGAGTGCTGGCATGATGGTTCTTTAGAAATTTTAAAAGCATATGGCATTGAGGTTGCAGCATTCTTACTCCATTATTATTGCTCCTGATTTTGGTGTCTATATGCAACATTACCATTCTTGGTTTTACTGAACCTAAAAGGGAGCCTACAGCAGAGCTAGCCCCCAGTGAGAAATAATTGCATATGAATTTATTAAATATTTTTGCCCATCTCCATCAGACTAGGTGACAAAACCATGCTTTCAGTTCTCCACATTCATATTGTCATGACCTAAAAAATATTCCACTTCTGCCTGGCCTAAATATGTAGGTTTTTATCTCGGAAGGAAAGAATTCAGGACATTGAGAAGAATCCCCAGTAATGTCTTTATGCTGACAATTAATTGCAATTGAATTGTCATGTGTTTCATGCTCAAGGAAGGAAAAAAAATAGCCTGTAAAGTGCTAATTTCATTCACCAATAACTATGGTAAAAATTAAGATTCTTCAGTAATCCAGTCTGCATGAAGCTGAGCTTCAATGCTATAGAAAAAGAAAGCAAGTCAGACTGGGTAATGAAACCAGATATGTAGTAGTACCTGAGTATCCGAAAAGATAAATAGTAAGAGGCTTGAAATATATAAAAATGTCAATGGATTAAGCAGCACAAATGTTTTGCATTTTCCTTGATAACAAAAACATTTGATGTCCATGAAAATTAGTGGGTGATAACAAGTATCAGGAAGCTCTTCATGCTGTCTTGACAGAAATGCATTTATACAGGAGGAGAGATCGTACTTCAAACAAAAAAACTCACCCAAACCTTCATTATAAGACTATTTTTCTTTAAAAAGGCTTTGGAAATCAAGCATTTTAGATTTTTGTGGTTTTATAGTAGGATTTGCACATTCTAGGCTACTGTCGAAACTAAATTTCTTTAGGAAGAATTAGAGGTAAGTTTAAAGAGAGACATTTTTTTTCCTTAGCTATTGGATTCCTTCATTCTTGTTGCCCTGGAACAAAAAGAAAATAATAAATCAGTGAGAATCAAAAGAAACAGCATGCTTTAGATTAAGAAAATAGTTTTAATTTATGCTTTTAAAAAAGTCAGGGCTATAAGTGATCATGTCTGAGTCTCCAAGCAGTAGAAATTAAGCTGACGTGTTGGAATGAAGTAACTTATTCACATGTTTATCTCAGATGGTATCTCTCATACTTTTTTTTTCCCTTTTTTTGAAGTGTTAGACATCAGGTACAGGAAAGAGCTATTGCAAAGCATTTGATGCCTGGAATTCCTTCCGGAGACCTTTCAGTCATCATTGCTGCCTCCTGCTCACCTTGCTGCTGCAGATCTGCAGCCTTTCTGATGGCTATTAGAAGCAGTCATGAGGCTTCTGGAATATTTGGTTCTCTCATTGTTTGTGTTACAGTTTCAGGGTTTTTTCATAATTAGCAGAAGTTTCCACATGCTGTCTCAGCAGTGTTTATCTACCTTGTTTCTAAGGTGAGATAATAATGTACTGCATGGTCCTGTTGCATGACATGGTCTTGCTGAGAACCAATAAGCATCAGTTCAAGTTAATTGTGAGAGTGATGTCAGGTACCGATGTGAAAATGCAAGCATTTTAAACAAGAAGGTCCCATGGGTAGCTTTCTTATTAAGCATATACCTCAGCTGAACTTTAAATGCTGCCAAGGCAGGAAGGCTACCTTATCTATTGAAGTTCTCTAAGCGATGCTGGACATCATTTGTATAATGCTTTAGGTGGGTGTGACTCATGGAGAAGATGCTACTGAATGTTCCCCACCTACACCATGACCCTGTGGGCCTTTACTATTGACCCAGCACACTGCACACGTTCCCTGATAGGTAACATAGGAGAAGAGAGCAGTATTTGGCTGTTCATATTTGGCCAGAGAACAAGAAGGATAAGGATGCTGGGCTTGGAACAGCTGCTTTTGTTTGCTGAGCAGAAAGTCTCCAGGTATGTGGTGGCAAGGTAAGCAGGAGACAGCTGGTAAAGAAGTTCTGTATTTCCTTAACTTGAAGATCCTTTCTGCACCCTTTAAACTTTTCATAATTTTAAGTCATTAATAAGAAGGAAAGAGAAACGGTAAAGAGAATTGTTTCCTCTGGGCTTATAACTTCTACCCTGAACATTTTGCCTCTCTATTCTGCCAATTTCTCAATTTCCAAAAAAAGTCATTCACAAAATCTTCTCCATCCTTTATGTTACAAGATTTTCTTCCAAGCTGTTAGCCAGGTGCATTAATCACTGTAGTCCTGATCAGATAAATGACAGCTAAAATGGTATGAGGGAAGCTTCCAAATAATTGAACTCACAGTAGATTACAATGCTTTATTAGGCTAATAGACTTTAGAAGTGCTTGTTTACAGATTCTCCTCTTGAAGCTGTTCAAAACACGCTCCTGAGAGCAAGATAAAAAAAAAATAAATCAATAGAGGGAGTAGTTTTGGCCATCACTTGCTCTTCTGCTGCAATGTGACTGGTCCCGTCGGACTTTACTTGTTTAGTGCCGAGAGGCAGAAATGAAGTTCTGGAACCAGTGAGCTGGATTTTGTCTTGTTGCTTTCTTGTGTCAATTACGGCTGTTCTGAAAAGACAGAAACTTCACTAATAGCTTCTTAAAGTTCCTTCTGTTGCTTTGGGTTAGGTGCTTTCCATGCACAGAAAAGTGACACTGTTGTCTTTAAATTTCGGATATGTTTTTTTGCTTGACAGCATCACATGTTGATGTTACGATTTTTAGTCCCCTAAGGCTTATTTTCTAAAGCTGTTTTTCAGATGACTCCTGACTACAGTACTACACTTTTTAAAATTGAAATTTAATCGTAGCTTATGCAAGGTACACTTTTGGCTGGAAATTGGATAATTTGATAGTAAGTTGCCCAATCTGCATAGCTGATAATAGATTCCTAATGTATTAATGAAAAGCATGTGTCCTTTGGGGACACAAACGTAGAGGTCTCTTCTGAGTGTTTTCTTACCAACAATATAAAATCTGAGGGTCTCTTTCATTGGCTGAATTTCTTGCATGGTTCCTTATCTTTCTTGACCTGCAGATTCAGCAGTTTCAGATACATTATCATTGTAGTACTTGCAAATGTATCTGGTGTCTGAATATGTCCAGTATTTGGGTACCCACAAAGTAATCTTTCTGCTAAGACTGATTAAGCACAGAAGAGTAATTTATTATTAAACTGATGTGAAATAAAAACTGGAAGAGAGCTTGTTTCTTTCAGTCTCTGTAACTATTATTGGAACATATCTCTCTTTTTGTAGCCATTCTTCCGTTTTGATGGTCCTGAGGCAACTCTGAACATTTTTACAGACAGAAGTAGTGACAGTGTATGGATTGTCAGCATTGAAAGATCTAAGCTTTTGATCACAGCATCCTTCCCTCTCTTTCCATTAATTTTCTAATTAAGTTAATATTGGATGTTTCATTATTGCTGTCATTGAAATACTTGTAGTCAGCCCAAGCTATGTAGAAAATAGAATATTTAACTACACTGCGTATTTCATGTTAAGGATGAAACTGAATAAACTTGATGCTTCTAGCAAAACCAGTTTCCTTAATAAGAATAATCAATTACATTTTCCTCTCTGCCACGTGGCCAGACATGCAGAGCACATCTTTCCACCTGGGTTCCTCATGTCATTTGAAGAGCCAGAATTAAAAGGGACAGAACAGGGATTGCAGTTCTCTCTATTCCATCACGTAAATTTTCCCTCTGTGCAGCTGGTACGCTGGAAATGTAACTGCTTTGGAAAAGACTCAATAGATATTAACTGTGCGAACAAAAGAAGTTTAATTCTATAGAATGATTTTTGTCCTAGAGAATTTGTATTAATGATATTGAGAGGATCCATAATCATCTCAGTAATTCAACATAAAATGAGATTTCTTATGTCTCTTTTAAGGTGTGGTTTGTGGGATTTTGTTTGTTGTTCTGGTTTGAGTTTCCCCCCCCGTTTCTTTCTCTTCCCTTTCCTCTTTCTGACCTTCCTGAAACTTCTGTCCCCTGACTGTGAAGTGTGGATCTCCTTTGCAATAGTAGTAGTAATAGATACTCTGAAAATTATGCACCTATCCTCACTCAGCAGTTAATTCCTTCAGTATTTTATGGCATCTGTGTATAGCCCCTGGCAAGCACTAAATGGGATAAGCAGAAACGAGAGAAGGCATATGAAAAAAATACATATATAGATACAAGGGAGAAGAAAAGTGTTTTCCGTGTAAGTGGTTGTTTATGTATGTGCTGCAGCTACTTATGTCTTCTTGCTGGTGTGGATGGTGCTGAAAAGTCAGGTCATCTTCAGTTATTCCTGTGAAGTCTGCAGACCCACCCTTTGAAGTAAATGTCGTTGTGGCTCTTTGAGCCTCCATCAGTAATTGAATTTGTTTCTATAAGGCTATGTTGTGGCTTCCACTGGCTAGCACAAGGCAAAAATATTTCTCTCTTGGCTGAAGTGGTTAGTATGTGTGTTATTTAGAAACAGTTCTCCCAACCTGTACTCTGAAGTCAGTTTAGTTTTTCTAATTGATAATTCTTCAGGTAGGGTCTTCACAGGGTCTTTACAGAGCTCTAAGCTTGACCACTGCTTCATAAGGACAGATTACTATTTGAAATTATAAGGGTCTCCAAGCTCCTAGGCCTGCTGTGACTCTGCAGAACCCCTATAGATTGTTGCTAATAGATACGCCTATAGATTGCTGTAGGAGCTTTCCTACTCTTTGCATATTGATATATTGTGCTCATCTCTCATATAACTAGTGCAGCATTTTGTTGTAAAATGTTGTTGTAAATCACTTTTATGTTTTCAAATGTCTTTGCAAGGTGGTGGAATGACTTAGCAGAAAATACTGCAGATGCTGACAGCAGATTCTTTCTCTTCAGAGAGAATGCTTGCAAAAAGAAAACATAATATGATAGTGTAAGCAGAAAAAAAATCTGGAAGACTTGTTGCCCACTTCAGCTCAATGACCTTGGATGTAATTAAAAGACTTCCTATCTTTGTTGCTCAAAAAATGTGTAGGTAGTCCTATACACTGATTTTGTGAAGAAAGAGGAAAAATGAACTAGAGTTTAGGAACTTGGCATGAAGCATAACTATATTGATTATTTTTTTTTTCTCAGAAATTTTTATTAAAAATTATGTGCTCTGAGATATGAACAAATACACATTTTTCTACTTTTAAGATGTCTATTAGTTCCATTGAATGGAGCAAATCTACTGATTTAAAAAGAAGGTTTTTTGTTTTATTTTTCCATGCAAACTTTTATCTAATTAAAAATACATGAGTGTCTTCATTCTACAAAGGTGTCTGATCAATTATATTATCTATTTCATTAGTCAGGATGTGTCCTTAGACCCTCTTAAATGAAAGAACATTTTGTTGTATTGTGGGAATTGCTATTCCAATTATTTCCTCTTTTTGTTTTGTCAAGGATTCTGTTTTAAATATCTGATGGCTGTGACAGCAGTCAGGTTACGTGAAGTCTGATCCATACTCTCTTAGCGCACATATCCTGTTTTACTTATGTTTATTATATTATTGTTATCTAAATCACATCCAAGTGCCATCAACCATGATGTGGTTTTGATTTATAGCATTCTGACTTAGTTCAGTGCTACCTTGTCATTCCTTTGCTGTGATTGCACAGCAGTTAGCAAAACAGTGGCATTTATAATTCTTCAATCTACTCATTCTTTGTTTTAGGGCCTCTGGAGGAATTCTGTGGACTTTCATGCATTGCTTGAGCTCTCAGGAGAGCTAGATATTCTTGGGGAAGGAATGTCTGAGGGTCAATGAATTTATTGATATGCTTAGCCTGAGACACTAGGAAAAATTAAACAAAACCCCTCCAAACAAACAAATAAAACCCAACCAAACAAAAAAAAACAACAAAAACCAAACTAACCAACCAACAAATCCAAAGCAAACCAACCTAAATCACCACAGGCTTTTCAGAAGGCTGGGGGTAGCATGGGACTGCCATGGTACTAAGTGATAGGCTTACTCAGAGTCATCTTGCAGTTTCATGTTTAAAAAAGTCTCTGTAAACTTCCCAGACTGTCTTGACCATGGCAGAACTGAGGTATATGTGATTACTTTTGGGAGAATGGCTGCTGGTGCTTTCTCGAAAACCTAGTTCTTTCATGGTGAAATTTTTTTGAAAAAGGGAGGAGTATGTGTTTTAAGCTGAGTACGAATCATCTTAGGGATTAGTGCTAGTTGACATCTCTCTCCCCTGTTCTTACTGTTTTATCTCCAAATCAGTAATATTCTTTGACCAGTTTTGCTGTGATGAAGGAAAGGGACAGATTGCCTTGTTAAAGGTACTTCACAGATCATGGAAAAAATAATTCGAGGACTGCTTAGATTAATAATTCATAATTAGCTGATGTAGCAGGACAAACAAAGTACACTCAAAGTTCCAGTTATCTGAAGATCATCAATGTCACTGCATCCTTAAGATAACTGACTAAGATGCTGCTTCAGGACTTTCAGGGACAATGTATTCATTGTTCTTCAGTTTTTCCAATGTAGCAATTAATGTGATTAAGCTAGCGCCAAATCTGTTTTAAATACTATTGCAGTGGATCATTAACTTTAACACTGTCATCATGTTCTCCCTACTGCATTTACCTTATTTAGGGAAGATACTAATGCTTAGTGTTGGATCAAGAATATGCTGCTCTTGTTCTCAAGATATGATTCAAACTGTCTGTGTATTAAGACTTATATTTGATGGATATAGGGCTGAATTTTTTTCCCGTATTTCTTAGCAACTTGAAACTCCCATTGAAATGGGAGCATCTCTAGATCCATAATTGGCAAACCTATTGGTGTTTAGCCAGTTGTGTGTGGTTTTTATCTTGATGGATGCCCTGTTAGGTTACTGTCAAGGTTACCTAGAGTAAAAAAAATAATATAGAGCTATTAATAGGTTCTATAAAAGATATGATGCAAGGTAGTTCCGAAGAAATAAGAATAAGAAAAATGGCTAAAATAAATACATACTTTATAATTTGATCTTTGGGGGATTGGTCAGATGTGCCTGGAATGATTTTCAGGGGGAGATAATAGAAAAAAATTTTGGTTGTGAAGTTGACTGCTGACTTTCTATTAAATCCTCATAGATACTCTTACAGAAATCAGCGTAGGCTATTTTGTGCTTAGTGAATGGTAAAAGAGTGCCCAAAAAGGGAGTTAAGATGGGCTGATGAGTGCACTGTGAAGTCCTCCCCAGCTTATAGTGCACTGCGCCCTGTGTAGAAAAGTCTGTCGATGTCTCAGGGCTCATATACATAGGAACAGTCATCACAGTTAATGTAGCTTTACTGAAGACTTCAATAAGTGAGGTCTGTGCCACTTTAAAGTCAATGAGAGGGGCTCTTATTGAAGTGTAAAGTGATTGTGATATTATTTTTTAAAATGTGTAATCTTCTATGAAGCTTATAAAGCAATTGTGTCTCTTTCTGGAACAGGCAGTGTTATATTTTGATGTACTTGTATATATGAAAATCTACGTGTCAGTAATTATATTTCCTTTCAACCTCTTGTTTATTTTTCCAACTTCTCCTAGTTTTCAAAGAAATTCCCTATGATTGGCAATTTGACCTGAAGAGTCAGAATGAAATGTATACAAAACTGTTCCTATAGAGCTGGTGAAGAATATAATGGATTCTGTCTCTCTGGTGTAGAGCAGGAGACATGTTGTGTTAATTAACTTTTTTTATAGCTGCATCATTCCTTAAAATACATTCTGGATAAATGGTTGTAGTTCTGGATAGAGGTTAGCTTTTTCACTTTCAGTGAACCATAAACTGAATTACCTCTAATAGCCCTTCTGTTCTAAAATTGTTGAGTTTTTGTCTAGATGGCCTTTGAAAGCACATGTGTAATGCTTTGTATCTTGAAATAAGCTGAGAGAACTTTCACAGTTCTGTAGAATCATTTGACTTGATAAGTACAAAAGAAGATGGAGTTTTTCTTGTGCTCTAGACAGATGGATTTCACAGATTCCATATTGCACAGTCTGATCTATAGTCTTGGCAACAGTTAGTTTCTAATGTACAACTTAGCTTCAGTTTTTAATTTTGTGATGACCTTCATTAGTTATTGACTTTAAAGTGTACAATCCATCAGCTGTTTGTTTGTTCCAGTAGCTACATAGTTCTAGAAATTGCTCCCCAATAGATTCTCTTAGTGTTTTGTGGTTTTGGTGGGAGGGAAGAGAATTTCTTACTTCTTGGACATTTCCAAACTTTTACAAAATTGGGATCAAGAATATATAGTGCTTAAGAAAATTTCATTTTAAGGAGCTAGTCCACTTCTTAGTGAGAAGATTGGACCTCTGCTGGGTGAAATCTTCCATAAAATATATTTTTGGACAGAGAAAGTATATCTGCTCTTCTGTCTTTTGCATCTTTCTCAAATACAAATGAAATTTTCTGTATTTAAAATGATAAAACATAGTGAATGTTCTTTGGAGATTCCTTTTTCCAGGTACTTGGGAAAACATGCACTTGTTTATCAGAAATTCTAGGTGTCTATCGGTCCTGCACAACTTAATGAGATCTGCAGATGTTTGGCCCATTTCACTGTAGTGTTGTCCTGGTTTTTTTAACAGGCTGAGGCTTAGCAACCAACATTGGTGACTGTCAAAAACAAACCTTATGTTTTAAAACTGACTCAGGTGTGTAGAAAACTGGTTATTTCAGACAATTAGTATTTTAATATTTCTGAAGCAGGTTTTTTTTTTAAGGAAAGAAAGGCTTTCTCATGCAGCAATCATCTGAAAGGAGTCAGAAATGCCTTGCAGTTCCCCAGATAACTTGCTTTGTCTGTGAAAACTAACTGGACCCTGAAATTATGTTTTTTTATGGCATGTGCCTGTCATGAGTAATGTAGAGGGCAGGTGGGAAATGAGAAGACACTTGTCAAAATAAGGGACCCATGAAATCCTCACCTGAGAGAAGAAGAGGAAGACAGATTTGTGTGAAGGTACCATGAGCTTCATTTATGGATAGAAATAGAGGAATGATCTTATGATGTATTCTTCCACGATAAAGTGGTAGCAACCTGCTTTGATTTCATTCCAAGGGATCTGTGGCACATTAAACAAATTCAGTGAGTTAAGAAGCATTATGCAGTGATACCAGTACCTTTAGATGTTATTTTCTGTAGGTTTGGGTAAAAATTATCCAAATTTTATGTTTGTTTGTTTATTTATTTATTCAGATATGAACTCATTTGTTCCTCAGAGAATACAGCTATCTGAGGATAAGAAACTTTGGGTGCAAGTCTAGTGAAAAATTATTTCTAGGATAAATTTTTCAAAACTTTCAGCTGGAAATCATGCAAACTGAAAAAAAGTGCATTTCAAGATTTAAAGATATTATTGTAATGAGATGAGCATACAAAAAAATTGCATAAATTATGTTTTTTAGGTGAAGCCTTTTAAACAATTATTCTTATTAGTGTTGCATTCAGTATTTATAACACAGAAGCTAGGGAGCTCTGTTATTAACTTAGATGTCTGGAAGAACTGTTAATATTATTAAATAACAATGGTTGTCTGCAAATAATATTAAGGTCAGTGTGGCATAGCAAAAAGTTTGTGGGCATCTCTTGGCTGATATCCTTATGTTAATTCATTGCTACTACACTAGTTTCACTCACTGCACCAACTGTAAGAACCTCTGTTATCAGCATCATAGGTCAAAGAAACTGTTCTCATTGATCTATGTATTCATCTTTTATATGTAGCCGTTTTATTATATATTTTGTCTCTGGGTAAAAATAATTACAGATTATCCAATTAAAAATATGACACTAAAGGAAAACCTAAATAAATTAAAAATAAAATAAATAAAATAAAATAAATTAAGTGACAGGGCTTTGGTTCTTGTTTCTATAAATTGCTTTTATTGGCTTCTTAGAAATAATGACTTGAAGCAGCTGTATTTAAATGAAGGTGGAGTAGTTTATAAGCAGAATAAAATGGTCATAATGTTTCAAATTAACAACAAGTAAAATAAAATAACTGTATCATAAAAGTGAACAAAACGATATAAAACCTGCATTGTGTGCATTGCATCTTCATTGTGAATACCATCTCTTAGGGGATTTACTTACTTCACAGCTAATGCCAGCACATTAAACTAACTGCATTTTGACTTTGGTTCTAAATATATTCAAATGATTGGAGCTTAGTGACCATGTCATGTAAAATCTACATTCAATAAATTGCATTGGAAAACAGTATAAATATCAGCGTATGTATATAGATAACTAACAGATAATTACCAGTAGCTGTCATCATGGTGATCCTGAGTACAGAAGATAACTACCTTTCTACCTCTTTTTTTAATTGTAGTATTTATTCTCATGTGAAAACCACAAGTTCTTTTCCAGGTCACACTTTTGTATGTGCTGTTCCTTTCTGTGGAAGACTTGGGAAAAAGAAGTCTGAAAAACTGAGACTTTTCAGGCCCTCATGGATAATCCATATTTGACCTTTTCCAGCAAGTTAATCTCTTTTGCAAAGCAGATTCATCAGATAGTTTTAGGCATAAAAACCAATAAAGCCAGTACAGTGTCTGCAATAGGTTTCCAGCAAATTAGCAAGAGTGGCGCAGCACAAAAAAAATCATGTATAACTTGTGATAGTTTGTCACTTTTACATTTAAGAAATAGGTCTTTTTCATGCAGTAATGGAAACTTCTCCCATGGCATGGCATGGCTTGTCTAGCATGCACTTCCAGTGGGTATCATTACAGATAATGGACTTCGGTTTGCATCTTGGGATTTCAGAATTTGATTGTCATGTTCTCACTGAATCTTTACAAACTCAATGACAGAAGCAACAATAACTGTTAAAAGACCTGAGCAAACAAAACCCAATAACAGCTGTTAAAAGGCAAAGCATGTGTTCCTGTAAGTAATACTGAACTTCAAGAGTACAACTACAAAAGACCCTGCTACTTTTGGGCTAAACTGTAAAATAACATTTACGGAAAAAATTATAGAATTTTAGAGAAGGTAAAATATCAGCCCTTACTGCTATTTGAAGAGGCCCGTTGTAAAGATGCTCTTTCATGAAAGCATTTTAGATGTAATGTGAGGCACTTAGAAGATGTTAGATACACATTTTGAACATGAATATTCTCTTCCTTCACTGAAATGACCTTTCACACTATCCTCCTCTCATCAGTCTTTTTGCTAAAAAAATTTGCAGCTTGCACATCTCTATTTATTTTAGTCTGTGGTTAATGCATATGCATTCACTGGTTTGACAGGTTCATTTCATAATCTCAAGGATAGTGATCCAGTTATTCAGTAAATGTGCAGATTGCTTGTGGCATCATTTATCTAACTGTATCCTGGCAGATTCTGTACAACAGGTTTTCATTGCAGGGATCATCTCCAAATTACCAATCGATAATTTGTGTGTAGTACATGCTGTACTAGTTCCATTATATCATGCACTGCAGAAGTAACTCCAGTCGCTTTCATCCGTTTTGGCACAGAAGAGCTGCAAGTGGCAGGTTTACAAAAAAATGTATGTGGTTCTCACTGTACAATTAGGTTGTCGAACCCTTCTATCATGTTGCAGATTTTATGTGAATTCACAAAGTGGCTATGCAAATTGGTAAAAGAAAAATTCATGAAGCAAGGGGAAGCACAAATTTTCATGTCTGGGTCAAGAAGTCTGAGCTGCGAACTGGTGGGGATTGGGAGAGTATACTTTTGGAATTATCATTCCAGGTTATTTATCATTTTTTTTCCTTTACATCCACTCTTGGCATTTGTTGGAGGTGGGGTACTGAGTCGGCTGGCTGGCTTTATGAAGAGATTCTTACGTGAAGTTCTGCAAATACTTTAAGGAATTTCCCTAGAAAATTTTAAATGGTTTACTAACAAAGCCTTTTTCAAATGTTTTATGGGTGCTTCAGCACTTAGCAGATAAAGCGGAGTTGGTGATAGCCTCCAAACTGAGTGTAAATATGTTAGTATCTTCTTGATTCTAAATATTTTTGTTTCTTCTTTTGTGACTGCTGGACCTACTGCAGTTCCAGCAGCCAGTGTAGGCTTCCTTCTGCTGGTTTTAAGGTGGTCAGTCATAGCTGAGTTGCTTACCTGGTGTGGAATGGGAAGTAATGTGAATAATGTAGTTTAATATGTGGAAAAGCCAAATAATGATAGCACAGATGGAATTCAACTGTATCATTCTATCTCCTTCTCTATAGGTGCTTGGACTTGTCTCAGCACATTGCCTGGTTTCATCAGTGTAACAAATCCAAAAAACTGTCAGGTTTCCATTATCACCATCTCTTTGGCATATGAGGTAGATTTTAAGTAGATGATTCATGAGAATGTGTTGTTGGAAAGGACTGTGCTGAAATGTGTGTGACAGATGTCAAAGAAATATTGCTGATCTATTTCAAGTGCTGCTTCCAATCGGGGCATCCTTGAAAGTGTAAATATCCTAAAGCAACAAGGAAGAAATTCCTTCTGTGCTCATCAAGAAGTGCTTTCTATATAGTTTTCTGGATCAAGACTCAACATACTGACAATAGACATTTTTCTGATAATGGACAAAGATAAAATATTAAAGCCATCCTTCTGGATGCCATTCTGAAATACCTTGCTGTGCTTCTATGCTACTGTGCAGCTTTTGTGTAAAGGTGGCATCCTCTTCACTGCCTTTTGTTGTTACTTAGCACCATAAATGGGACACTTATTTTTCAGCTTGCGAAAAAGTTTGTGTGAAGTGCACAAAAATTCACACATGCCTTCTGACAGTTATAATAGCAGATATGCAGGTGGAACTCCCATTATGTCAGACAAATTTCCTTGCGTTTGTGTGAGTGGGACCAGGTTGAAAAAGTTAATCAGATGGAAAAATTGTCACAGATACAAGACTCGATTAAACCATATGAATAATTAGTTACATATCTTGTGGACTGAAGTATCATTGTGATGGAGGTTCTTAAAAAATAAGACAAAAAAAAAAAAAAGCAAGCTCACACCCCAAACGTGTTTTAGAAATTCCAGATAGGGCACTGGGATAACAAGGAATAAAACCATATAGATGACAGTAACAGAATATGCATGGCAAGCTGAGGGCAAGAACCCTTTTGCTTTTATGGCTGTTCTGTACAAACCATGAAAGAAAAAAAGCTGAAATGAAATGAGTTTGACCAGAGAGAGAAACTTGCGAATGGCTGTGAGACCAGGGTGTGTTGGCAAGGATGTTGCCAGGAAATGTAGCTACCTGAGCATGGTGACAATGGAGGGGAGGGAGCTACTGAAACTTCGTGATTTAGTAAGTGACTCCACGACTCCAAGATTCTGTTTTTATTGGAAGAGATGATTTCAAGATAACAGATCTGAAATATCTTTATACTTAATCATGTTTAGCAATTAATATGGCTGTAAATGGCACTGAAATGAAATTTTGTTTTCTTAGCCAAATAAAATAGATTTTTTTTTTTCACTGCAGATACTGAGGGGGTTTAGTGGACCCAAATAGAATACAGTACTTAGAACTGCATTGGTGCTGAAGAGCAAATATGAATAAGTTGTGTGTGAAAGTGAACAAATATCCAGATACTGAAAAAGTGACTAAATATGCAGTTAAAGCACACTTTAATTAAAAAAAAAAATTAAAATAAGAATTCCTGATCATAATTTCATATTATCAGCTTGATAGCTTTAGTCCTTGCTACAGGATCAGGTTTGTTTCAAGACAACAAGCAAAAGAAGTGTCTTTGTAGATCAGGTGTGTAAGTGCCCTTCTCAAGGTAAGAAGTAAATCACACAATGTTATTTTTCCCTTGTGGAGGCCAAAAGGACACTAGTGATATTTTTCCAAACATTGGCATATAAATTTTCTGCTAGTATAAAATTTGCCAGTATAAATATGACAGAAGATATTTGCATAAGATGCTCATCCTTTTTGTCTCAAGTGTCTCTTTGTATTCCAGTGGGGAAATAACAGTTTGCATGATCAGTCCATGAAAGTTAAAGCTCCATTTAAGCTGGTATAGAGTGTGCTTGAGAGCAGACTGTAAGTGGTAGAGGCAAGGCCAGTTCTTGCAGCAGCAGATACACGAAGTACCTAATTACAATGGATCCAACTTATATCTGCTGAAGACAGTGGCTTCCCATCAAGCCTCTTCTGTCTTTAAACAGAGAAATACACTTTAAAGAAATGTTTAGAAAATGCAAGGAATTCTCTGTAGCCAATATGTACTTGTTGCCAGCTTTGAACATGTTTTGTACTTGGGTTACATACATCACTACGAAGGGTTTCAGTGGAAATGCGGACATCCTTAACTGTAGAAACAAAATGCACTTCTTATTGTAGTTTAATTAGAGAAAATATTTTACTTACTGGTCTTTGGCATGAAACATACACTTGTGGCTGCAATAGCAACAATTTTCTCCTTGCAATAAACCACACATACATTAGAAAGTAAAATCCTTTTGTTTTTCTGTAATTAAGAGTGAACTTCTGTAAGAATTCAGGTAAGTAGTGTTTCAGATTCCTCTTATTTATCAGAATGGTCTCAAATGCTGATCAAAATAAAACCCAATGCATTCAGTTTGATGAAATATTCACTGACAAGTTTACTGAGTCAAGGTATTAATTTTTAAATATGTGTTCCTCCACAGAATCTTGTCCTGTGAGTTGAATGTTCTCAATAGTATATCTCCAATGATAATTTATATACTCTGCTTTCTTCAGGAACAGACTTTTAAAAAATTATTTTTAATTACAGATAATCTTATCTGGTTCATTTCTGTACATAATTAAGACAAGTCTAATGGGTCCAAATGTGCACAGGCAATTCAGAAAGGTGACTTTGTCATCTAGGCTTTCCATCTTCTGAACAAAATTATAAATGATATAAAGAAATATATGCCAGTAATTTAAGCATATAATAAAGTAAGAATTAATTATTTGTGCCGAGAGAAATTACCTTTTATATAGGAGCCAGTGTTTTGTTTAAGAAATGGTTGATAGAACACTTAAGCTGGGCTGCTTGTTAACAAAATAGATAAATGAGCATTAAGTATCCTGTGCTTGCCTTGGGCTCACTGGGCATTTCTGTCCTGACCAGCTGCTGGGCCTTTTTGTTTATGCACCTTGCTCTTTGCAGTAAAATGAAATTTCAGAGAAGTCTGTATCATGATTTATGATGCCGTACAGACATATGTGTGTATCTATATATTTCCATTTGAAAGGCTTAATTCTTGCTTTGTGTCTGATTATATAATGATGACGTTAAAAATCTATTTCTGTGTCTTTATACTGTATAGACCATGCTCCAAGCAATGGCTGTAGAAATCATCTTTCCTCTTGGTTGTATCTGCAGGTTAAAATGAATTCCATGATGTGATACTGTCAGCTAGTTTTGTGCTTTCATGTATTTGCTCAAAAAGAAGCACACTTTTGATGTTGTTCTACTTATGTCTCATCAAAGGTTTTGTAGCAGCTGCATTTCATGGTTCTCTGCAAAACCACCTGGAAAACATCCATCGTCTGAAAGTGATATTCTTAAGAGTGCCTTGCAGACTCAGACTTGCAGGTTGCTGAATGCTGCTAAATTGAAAACGACCCTATTTGAAAGCAAATGGATGCCGTCAATCCTTTAAGAATATCAAAAGCTACAGTACAAACAGCTCACAAAATGTAATGAGTGTCTAGAGATCCAGCTGTAAAGCTGCAGTGCTAGTGTAATCTGTTGAATTTTAGACATACAGAGTGAGATTTTGCATATCTCCCTTAAAATGATTTTATTTTGAATAGCCATTTAAAAAGTTTACTGAATATGTGATTATCTGTGCTTATTGAAAGAGACAAGGCCTATATTTAATGGAATTGTAGTTAAAAACTCCTGTTACCTTTGTGTTTTCCCCATCAAGTTGTCAAAGAGAAAACCACATGCATTAACATTTAGATCTGCTTTTTCCAAATGTACATACATTTAAAGGATCATTGAAAAAGGATCATTGCTGCTGTTCAACAATAGTTGGAAGACTATTTGAAATACCATTTTTTGAAAAGAGACATAAGGAATAAATTGTGCATGTTTATGATGAAGTTACTAATGAAGTCCCACAAGGATCTATCCATAGACCTGTGCTGCTCTTTATAATTCTATACATGCATAATTTATTAATAAAAAGGGTAAATAATATGTATCAACAACAGATTTTCTTCAATTATTTTAAACAGTGAAAACTTATCTTGACTGCTGAGAGTTTGAGAAGGATCTTTGAGAGTTTGAGAAGTAACAAATTTTCAAAAATTGCCAGGTAATATGAAGAGGAAAACCCAATATAATTTTACACAGTCATCGCTAAATTTGCTATTGTTATGCAGAAAAAGTTCCCCTCTCTCTGAAGTATTCTAGATGGTTCTCCAAAAATGTCACCTGAAGGTTTACGCTGGATTATTCCCAATGGCTTTAGAAAATACTCATTTTGATGAAACCTGTATTTTTTTTTTTTTTTTTTTTTTTAACAAATCCATTTTGGAAAAAAAACAACTTTATTAAAAGTGTTCCTGTGTCCATCTTGTTCCTTTTAAAATAAACAGGTCAAAGAAAGTTAAGATACTTAAATATCCAAAATTATCAGAAAATATCAAGTAAAATGAGAAGGTCTATTGTTTTTAATGTTAATCTGCTATTCCTTTCCATCAATCATTTCTAGTGGCATGTAATGCTGTGACTCATACCATTAATTTGTTCACAGAATTACACAGATAGTATATAATAATTAACTACTCTATCCTGTAGTATTGGTTTCACTAACTGCTACATGAAAGGACAGATATCTCCACGCTGATCTGACATGTTTTACTGTTCAGGTGATATAAAGGAGCCAGATGCTCACTGTAATTAATCAGTAGAGAATTATTCTGTTGATGGAAAACTCTCAGCTGGAATAAAGCACAGAGAGCTGGCGTCTGCTCCAAACACTCCTGCCTCTCTGACATCAGAAGAGGGAGAGAATTTTGATCCATTAATCCAGCTGATGTGTAATATCTTATGAAAAACATGTGTTGCTAGGACATTAGGTTGGTGTTGGCTTGCTCACTGAATTGTGAACCTGTAATTATTTCCTTGTTTTTCATCTGATGCCCTGGTCAGATGAAGAATTTAGGAGAAAGAATTTGGGCTCTACCACTTCTCTGAATGATGGTCGTCCAATTAAAAAAATAATTTTAAAAAGTATGAGGGAGATGTGAAACTAAATCTTTATTTCTGCTACATCTACAACAATTTGTGAGGCTCTCATTAGTCAGAAGACATACAATGAAGGAGTACTTAGTTTAAGCAAAATACTTGTTTTGGTTTCTACACAGAAGAGCAGCTAGTGAGTTGCTCTTCTTTCTGCATCACCCAAGTGTAGCATGCATGTGTTTTCTGTTAAACTGTTTCCCCTGTTTCAGCATTACAGTACATTTTAAGGAAACTAAGATAAAATCACATCAGATAATAGAATGAAAAATGAAATCTTTATTCAAAATAGAAAACATTTTTTTGAGATTTTTATGATTGATAAAAATGAAAAAGTATGAGGTTTAATTCTTCTGCAGTTTTAGATTGTCTTCTATTCCTTCCAAATCACAGCAAAAAAAGAAAACTTGAAGAAATTGCTATTGGGAAGATTAAGATGTATTGTTTATTTCAGGTATTGATTGTGAAGATTTTTAAATGAGGGCTTCTCTCAGCTGATAGCCAAGAGGCAACACTGGAATTGTTGGAGATCGCAGCAAAAATCAGATATATAGATGATTTTCCTTAACAGCAATTTGAGTTACTGTAGTGTCATTTAATTCCTGTACTACATTGTTTCTTCCATTGGGTGTCTCCACACTACACAGGAAGGACACGCTGTGTGTCTTTTCAAAGCAAATACAGGAAAGCAGAGGGAATGTGTGAATGCTCAAAAGGATCTCTTGACACACAGCTCAACAATAAATTACAGAAAATGGCCGTATCTAAATGAACCTTACCTTCCAGGTCTGAAGCCTTGAGTAGCAGCTGACCTTTCCTCCATTCACCATAGAATTTAGAAACACATGCTGATAAATTTTTTCTTTTTATGAGGAATTTCTGTCCCAGTGCAGTATCAAAGTAGAAATAGGTGTCCAATGGAAAGAGCAATTCCAAAACACTGCTGTCTTCCTTTTTTTTTAAAAAAAATAATTGTTTAATCCTTTGTACATTAGTACTAGAACCCTGATCCAGACCCTTCTTTTGAATTAGACACGTGCTAGCACTTTCTACATTTGTTTCACCTTTGTCTACAGACAGTCATTCCTGTTTTACACTGTGATGACAATGACTGATAGCTTGGAGATCAGCTGCCAGGTAACCCCTGGAGCCTGTTTCTCCTGGGTGTGGGTTCTCAACCACCTCTTACCCACAGTCCTCATGGCCACATCCACAATGCTCTTTAGTGTTCTCCAGAGCACCAGGACAGCTCTGGAGACTCTTCTGTGCTGATTTTTTTTTTTTTCTCCTCAGCACCCATGCTGCCAGGGCTTGCAGCATCCCCATGCTGGCTACAGAGATGGGCAAAGGCACCCTCCAGGTTATCTGTCCACTCTTCCCTTTTGTTTGGAATTACAAAATCTTGCTATTGCCACTTTCTGGAGATGTGATGAAACCAAAGGGTGTCTGCATGGTAGGCAGGATGCATGTTGTAATTGAAGTTTCTCTTCGGGGGTGATCAATAATTCTGGCAATCAGAAGAGGTATCATTTCATCATAGTTGTCAAAAACTGTGCAGTTCTTACAGAGCTTTGAGGTAGGCTTGATTCCAGCATCAACCATACCATTGGGATTATTGTTGATACAACACATTTCACAGTTAATGAAATACTTCACACCTGAGAGTCCTTCTAACCACATGACTGAGTGGGGAACCTGTACCCTGGAAGGGTTCTTGCTGCAATATCAGTGTTACGTGCACCTTAAGCACCTCCTCACCTGTGTGTGTTTTCTCGGCAGAGGAACCCATGCCAGACACCAGCATGGCTAAGAAGCTTATGACAAACTTCTCCAAGGGGAGTAAAGCTTTCAGTGTCTTGATGTTTTTATGTTAATACAAGATACTTTTTTGGGATTTCTTTTTAGCCTCAGCTATACTTGACTTAAAGGTTATTAAACGGCTAAGTAGATGAAAATCTATGGCACATGATCCAGTAAAAGACCATTTTTGTGGTATTCTAAGAATCCATATTCAGTCCTTGACAATGTAGATTCCTGATATTTTCTGTGCTTTCACTCCCTCTTGCTATGAAGTGTTTTCTAGGCTGCTGTTGTGATGAACCGAATATGCCCAAGTGGGTCATAGGTGAGCATGGAGAATGGAATCTGCTGTTCCATAACCTTATTACCTTGTAGTAATATTAGTGGTAGATAGCTGTAATAGTGATAATGTACATCCTGACAGGTCAACCAAGTGAGACTAGTGTAAAGAGTAGGGGAAAAAAAAAATAAAGTAAAACCATTGAGATAAAAGAATAAAAAAGGTGGTTTTTTTTGTCTTAATGTAAGGTCAAACATTTTTGGACTGCTTCTGTAGATCTTTCAATTTTGTTTTATATATTTAACTAGCTGTTAAGCAGCTCATAGATGTAGGGACACAAGCCTGTCTTATGGCTGGTAAACTAGTAAACCCTTGAATAGATACCAAACGTTTTGAACTTCTAATGCTGAGCAGAGGAATCTCTCAGTTCAGCAGGGACCATTAGCTTCTTCATTCATAGTTCTTCTCTGGAATTTCATGTTAAAGAAAAAAAAAATCTAAAATGAAATGGATGTTATTTCTAAATTCTAACATGAACCCACATAGGAAAAACACCAAATTGGTGATGTTGTAATTTTCCTCTTCCCTCACTGACTGGTTTTCATCGATCAGTTTATTTTCTAATAAAGACAATCTACTGCCTACTAACTTCCCTTCAGGGTCTGCTGTTTTTTCCCCCCTCTCTATTGTAAGTACAAACCTAAAGTATAGAGGTATTGCTGCAGTTCAATGGAAGTTGCAACAGACTTAGAAATATGGAACTCTCTCTTTTACAAGTGTACATCATGTGTTTTTAATTATACATTTTTGCAAGGATAGTAAAATACAGCTTATAAATCACTTGCTAAGCTCAAAGTCACTTCCCTATTAATTTGATTGCCTTCTTGCCGCTTTTGCCATGCAGGCCAGCAAGCTGTTTTGTTTGCTTTTGTAGACTTTATTGATTGAGAGAGAACGTGCTTTTTTATATCAAAACATTTCTCCATGTGTTTCAGCAGTGTTAATATGAAAACAATTACTCTTGTGTTTCATTAATAATTCCTGTAAGAAAAAGCAGTTTTCAACTAAGCATGAGTATTCATTTTGCCCAGGAGAGCATGGAATAAATTCATTAAAAAAAATACAGACAGATGCAACTGGTGGTACTGTTGTATACCACTGGGAAGCCTTTAATGGTTCCTGAGACAATCTTTTCTTTATGTGCTACGAATTGGCATGTGTGAGAATAATTATTAGTTTCAGTGCAATCTGTACCAGTGCCCTTTTTAACAGAAAGTTCAGGCTGCAGTGTCTAATTGCCAAGTAGATGGATTCATAGTGAGTTGTGGTCTACAGGGCATAACATTCAGTGGATACGCTGTGCTGGCTTCTACATAGTTCTGCATCTGCGCGCTTCCAACTTTATATAGATCATGGATGCTGTCGTTTGTAGTCTCTCCGAATGAATAAATAAGGAAACAGAATCTTGCCATTAGTACCTTCATTCATTTATAGTTTCTGGTCCGTGTATTTACCTACACTAGAATTAATCAAAGTATATTTTTTTGTTAATGCTTTTCTGCTCATATTCAGTTGGGTATCCTGTGAGAAGCATTGAATGCAGAACCTGTCAGTTATAACCTACCTTCTTATATTAGTTATACTTAAGAGTTTTAATATAACTGTATTAAATTTAATGTTTAATTTTGTTAACTCACCAGCAGTGTGTTATGGCATTTCTTATGCTTAGTATTTTCTAAAAATAAGGAAGTACCTCTGAAGGACATTTTCTATTCCTATTTTGCAGATAGGAAAGCTGAAGCATAAAAATGAAGATGTTAATTCAGAATCCACAGAACGCCTGTCGTATAGCTAGAAATAACCTGAAGTCTGGACTCTTACACTCCTACTTTAGTATTCATAACTGATCCATATCATCTCTTATTTGAAATATAAAGGAATCAAGATTTTATTTTTCTTTACATTTGTTTAATTAGAAAATGTTCCTGCTAGTAGAGAACCCTGTGCTAAATATGAGTGTAAGTTACTGAATCCACAATATGAAGTTTGAGTTCTTTCCTTGTTTGGAATAAATAGCTCATTTTGTTGTGCCATGAAGTTACAAGTTACAGTTCTGATTTTGCTCTTGGGGTGCAACATCTCAAATTCCCATTCCCTCTGCTGAGAGGCTTAGAGCACAGAGGAGAGACAGACTGGAAGTAAGAAACTTTTTGATTGGATGGTGATTCATCATAATATGACTACAAGTATTTTTCTTCTGTTTCCCATGTATTATTAAATAGTAAATACAATAGTTGTCTTTTTTTTTTTATTTGGATGAAATATATTTTCCTGATACTCAGCAAATGAAACTATATCAATGAAACTAATTGAGCTACAGAAAACAACACCTGGATTTAGACCAAAAAATGCTCTTTTTTCTCTATTTTCTTTATATCCTTGTTACTTTATTCTGAGTACTATTTAGAGTACTAGAAGGGTTGAAGAAAATTTTCATTTTAGTGTGTCCACATCTAAGCAGTACATTTTGAGAAATGATCAAAAGACTGAAATGAATATGCTGTAAGAATCTGTGATATTTGCATTGGAAGGCAGCCTCTCGGGAACTGCTGTTACGGAAGCACATTGTATTTAAAGGAATACGTACGGCTTAACAAGGTATCTTAGCTCATTAACATTTATTTCTATAACTGCATCATGGCAATCATAAATCATTCTGTCAATATAACCCTATCCTGGGTTATTAAGATTTGAGACGTTTATCCCTTGTATATCCACTTGCATAAAGACATACTGTCCATTTCCATTCAGGAAAGGACGCTATCATAAGTAAATGTGGATGCACGCAGACTTGTTTGCCTTTCAGTGTTTGCTGTCTTTTCAAGGCAAATAGATGATCTGGGTTTGAATTCCACAGCCCTGATGCTATCAAGCTTCTCAAATTAGTTGACTTCTGCTCTTCTCTGCTTTTGACTTTGCCTCTCTTACCGTAAGTACATGGCCAAAAATGAATGTATATTTTGCATAGAAAACTATCATCATGTAATGCGTTAAATTAAGTTTAGTTTAAATAAATACATGCAATATTTTTTAATATAAGCTAGGCCAGGATTTGATGCAAAGAAAGTCTAAAATAAGAGGAAAGGAAGGATCCTTCAGTTGTGAAATTCATACAGGACTAATGAGGATGTCTGGTAAAATACATTTCTAGCATTTCAAATGTCAGGTGGTTCACAGGAATGTGTTGGTATAAAGATGTGTACCACAGCATGAAACATCGCTGTGCAACATGTGTTAAAAATATGCTTCACAGAAAATCTCCGCAATTTGATTTAATTAAATTCATAATAGACATTCACGCAGCTTCTTGATTGTAACTGATTAACCGACATAGCCCAAGCACGTTCTTACTAAAGCCAAGAAAGTTATGTCATATATGCTCTTGGATAGGAAATATGTAATACAACTATCCGTACTCTGTGGTGCAAATATCTTTGCTTCAGCTCAAAAATGATCTTACCAAAGAGGCTTTGCATTTAAATATAAGTATACATGCATATGTATAGATGGGTATATACACAATCATGCATTAAAAAGATTTATCCATAAAATAATTCTTGCTTGTTTTTCACCATTAATTAATGTGAAATGCTTGTCTTACTATTTAAACAGCTGCTTCCTTGAGCCTTTTTAGTGTACTTCCAAATTTTTATAATGTTCTTATAAGGTTCTTGAGGTTACAAGTGGCTGTGCTGTTAGATTTTGAATCTTCAGTTTCTGAAAGCACTGTGAGGTCAGCTGCCAGTTTTTATTCATTTTTTCCATTTACTCTTTCCTTAACGTTTCAGCTTTCTCAGCTTGTATTTTGAGCTTCTGAGAAAGGTTGGTTTGCCACTCCAGCAAGTTCTTCAACAGCTGCTGCTGGTTAGTCAGCATTTTATAGGTGATTGTCATTGTATAGTACAGCAGTAAAAATGCTGTACTGTGTAATGTCATATATATTTAATAAAAGTAGAACGTTTGCAAGCAACATAAACCTTAAAATGTTTCCTAAAATAATGAGCTTTCTAAATATCTTTTCATCTGTTATACCTACAAAGGATATACATAATATTTTCTGAGGCTTCTTTCAGAAATTTCTGTAGTCAACAGCCATAACTGTAATGTTTTCCAGTCCTGCTTTGCTGGGTATGGGAGCTGCTCTCTGTTGAGGAGAGAATGCTTTCATTTGCAGCTTTTATCGCAGGGAAGGGTTTTATTTTATGAGAAGGTTATGTGTGTGGTGCTTTTGCAATGAGCTGTGAAAGTAACTCTCCGATTTCTCTAATAGAGCATTCCCCAACCTTAGGATCAGAACTGACACCTCCTTGGCCCTCGTCCTCAGCTGCACTGCAGGCTCTTTGCACTGTGCCAAGGTGCAAGGTGACTCTGAAGCCAATTTAATTGGCCATGGAGAGCTGCGCTCAACAGAAGGGTTCTCCCTAGAGGCTCTGGAGTGTGTGCTTGGGCCTTCTTACTGAACTGCCAAGCTGGCCAGTGCAGAAGCCTTTGGGAGCGTTGGCAGGCAATGTAAATCTGATTAGACTTTGGACAGCTATGATTTATGTGAAAAGACCAGCCCAATGAATGCGCAGCCAGCCCACTCCTCAGCCAGTGTTTGTGGAGAGATATTTACAGTGTGCTCATGTGGTACACAGATTGATTCACGTTTTTATTGTATATGCAATCTTTGATCTGTTAAATGCATGACAGTGTCAGTTAAAATTATAGGAAAAATATTTTAATTGATATATTTATGTTTTTCTTTTTGCTGCATAATTGTCATCGTGATAGAAATGTCCCCATCTGTGAATTTAACTTCAAGTCTATTCGTGTCCAGGGTTACATGCAACCTGGTGTAAAGAGCTCCTCATCCCACTGGAAAGGGTTAATAGGAGATGAAGAAGGAATGTGCAGTTAAGATATTTGCATGAAATTGTTAGGGGAGTTGCGGGAAGCATTTTAATTTCATAATTTTTCATAAATTATTCATTTTTTAAGTAACATCACAAATTTGAACACAGCTAAAAGGTACTAGGCTTTACAGTATCACAGCTTTTGCAGTCACAATGGAAAATGTACCCTTTCAGATTCTCATGTTTTCTTCAGCCATTTCTTTGCTAAGAAAGAAGGTAAAGGGAATAGATATTCAAGGTTTTTTCTTTCTCCTCCTCCTACCTAGAAAATTATGGCACAGAGTCAGGTGGGTAATTCAGAGTAAAAATAAGAGCTTTTGTTTACATTATTTTATCTAGTTTTTGGAGCTCTTTTTATGTTTCAGAATTATTTTCTCTGATAGTTCTGAGTGTATATTTTGCACACTGCATTTATTGATGATTCAATACTATTTGTTCCTCTCTGAGAAGGTTGTAATGATTTTTTTTTTTCTGTTTTTCTTTTTTTTCTTTTTTTTTTTTTTTTTTTTTAAGCCTTATATTCTGGCAATAATAGACTTGTTCCTCCCCTAAATTTTGAAAATATTCGTTAACATAGGGGAACTATAGTTTATCATCCATGTGTGAGTCTTTATGTTAGAAGTGTACAAAAACAATAGCGCTATGTGCATGTAGAAAATGTACATGCTTTATGTGTCCTAGAATTTGGAGTATCAGAGCTGAATGGGTTGTCAGCTTCCCCACTACTGTGTCAAAATGGTGACAATGAGTTGGAGTGGCAGTAGGATCCAGAGCTTGCCACAATTTCAATGGCTTTTACTTTGGCCTGAGCTGGCTGCTGGTTCACCAGATTGTCACATAACATCCCAGTTGGTGGTATTGATCCACACTGGGGGAAGCAGATCAAATCCTTTGGATTATCAAACCCTCTTCAGAATAGGCAATTACATGTTTGTTTTGGCAGAAAGACCAAGCACTAAATAGGCACAGAGGCAGTTATCCCTGGACAAGTACCTCCAGATAGTGACAGGAATATTCCCAGATCCGTGTTAAAGCCTCTTTGGCTATTTCCTTATGTTGGACATATCCTCTCAAATATAACTTTAAATTTCCATTGCTACCCAAAAGGTAATTCTAGTAGCATTTAAATTATCATTATATTTTTAAAAACATATATATAATTGAGAAAAATAAATTTGTTCTATTTTTGCATATTTATAAAAATAGAGCCATAATGTAGCTGGAATGTTTGCTAATCATCAAGTGGTCAGCATTTTACATTCCTTCTCAAATAAAGATGTGAAATACTCTTCCAACAAAAGATGCAAAGGCAAACATGAGGTGGAAATGCAGGTCACGTTTAAAGACGCAAGTTCATGAAGAGGGGACTGAAAATAGCCTATTTTATTTGCATGACTTGATATATAAAGTTTCATACCAAAGTGATATAGATCTTTCCTTTGTCATTTCATGAAGAGCCCAGTCAAAAACTGTGCTTTGGAACTCTGTGTTTCAACTATTTGTTTGTGACTGTATTTTGCAGTTTTACAACTTGAATGACACAACATGAACGATTATTTCTGTAATTGTATTCATGGCACTATGTCCTTTTGGTATTTTGGCTGGTGCTGTAATTTTTAAAAGCAGTCTTGTTCTGTATGTTTTGTCATTTCTGTATGAAAACATATTACTGGAGATTTTGATAATAGGTGTTAAACCACATAGTTTGTTCATTTCTGTATCTTGAATATATAACCTATTTTTTCCATTTTATTTTTAAGTTTTCCCAAAAATAGTGAGGTAGAGGTTTTTGTCATGCATTTACCACGTGCCTTCTTTGATAGTCCAATTCTGGAAAAACATTTATGTCCTGGACATAAAATAAATGACAGTAGCAATAGTGATTAGCATTATGAGAGGATAGAAAACAGTCTCCAGTTAAAGCGTACCATTCAAACAGCTTGGCTAATGTTTTCCCTCTGATCTTAAATGCTAATTGCGACTTCAAATTGGAGAAAATAGTCCAGCAAAACAATGTAACGTCACCAAAAAATATGCCCCTGCAACATTTCACAGTGGGAGATGCAGCTATGCATGGCATGTGAAATTAAAGGTGTGTCACATACTGGCACATCAGCTGTGTCATTTCACCACACTGTAGCATTGCAGACTGTAGGTGACATTCCACAGTTGAAAAGCCAGCATATGACAAGCTCTTCATTTAAGTGAGTATGCCAGATGCTGGGAAGTTCTGCAGTCTGCACTCATGTTTTGTATATGTTTCCATGCTGTTGTGCTTTCTCAAATGTGGTGTTTTGAACCACCATTTAGGCAGAACAATGCATATTTAGGTATGCATCTGGAATAAAAAATGAAAAGAACCCTCTCCCCCACTGTCCTGCCCATACATCTGTAAATCATTTAAATCTAGCCATTTATTTCAGGACCCTACAGTTGCCAAGGAATATCAGATATCCACATGATGTCCCAAGTGCCGGATTTTGTATTTGGATCTCTGATTTAGATGAATAATGTGTAAAAGTTCATGAGGTGTGAAACTGCATATAGATAGCTCGTCACTGATGTATGCACATGAGGACATTAAGGTTTCTTCCAAGGTCAGTTCAATTTATGCTCAGCAAATGCTATCAGAAATGTCACCTGCCTTCAGAGATAGCAAATGACTAAGCATTTTGTTAATAGTAATTTACTGTCCCACCATGCTCACTTTTGAAACCCCCATATCAAAATACAAAGAACGCAAAGACTCATACTTTCTTAAAAATGTCTTGATATATTGTTATTGTAATTTAAAAAATAAGGACTGCTAGCTACTGTTACAATCTTAAATCTTCTATATGCTTAAGAGCTATGAAGTAGTTTTAATGTTAAATAAGACTAGTTCAGACTATGACTGAAGAGAAACCTATGCAGGCTTTTACAGTTGTTTCAAATGTACTCATGCATTCTTTGTTTGGACTCATCCATCCCATTACTGTAAATCATGTTTATAACAAAATGTATCTTATTTTCCTGTTCAAAACCATTAGTTGACCACATAAATTGGCAAGTTAATTTTTTTACTAAAAAACTGTATTGCTATAAATAACACACTCAGTCTTTGTAACTGAATAGCTGATAATAGCCGGTTATCGCAAATGCCACAACAGAGAGTTGTTTTTAAGGCATTCAGCTATATTCTAAAGAACTTAATGATTGGATTTGATTAAATTGTTTGGAAAGAAAGTGTTGGTTCACACAAAGTAAAAGTTGACCAAAGGATGAAAAGAAAATGAGGTGGCCATGAATAACATGAGAAAAGGAAACTATCCTGGAGGAGTTTAAGGAGAAGAACTCATGCCCTTTATTTAATTTTAATTTGTTCATAATACTTAATTTTATAGGTCATTGGTTTAAGTATATTCCTGAAGCAAAAGCTTATGGAAATTTGAAAAATTTTGAGCTATTCAATGCAAAATGATGCCTATGTTCATGTGCTTCCACATTTAAGTTTCAGATCCCTCACTAGTGACTCAGCAAAAAGTGTAAAGATCAGTGCGAATAATAAAGATTTATGCCTACTTTAATCCAGGATTTTTTTTTTTTTTGTGTGGAAAAGGATAAGGTGTGTTGTGTCTTCCTTTCCAGCAAAGCTGTGTAGGGGAACTTTTCTCTGTAACTGACCAGGTGTGTTTGCCACTGAATCTGAATACTACCAGGATTCTAAAATGACACTCTTACTCTTTAGGTAGCATTTTTCTTTGTGATCGGTAATAAGTTGTGAAAGTATTATAATTGTTGATCTTTGCTAGCTTTCCATTTTTTTCACTGTCTCTGAGAAGCTGTTGATGAGAACAAATACTTATGAAATTGTCTTTATGATTTTTTTTACTCTATCATTTTTTGGAGAATAGGACTTGAGTATTAAATCAGTAGTTACTACAACACAAGAAATGAACAAATTTTTGCATTCTTTATTTCTCATGTTGTCCAGGAGATAAGCTGCTCACACTGTACCATTTCCGCACTAGCATTTCTCAAAGCATTTACTTTAAACCTACACTAACATGAGAAGCCATAGTTAGATACAATTCTTCAGAAATGTTTACTTTCAAGTCCACACCATATCTATGATGTGATAATGAGTGCTGTTGCAGTATCTCAACTTCAGGGTAAGACAAAAAATAATAATCAGGATCGGTAGATAAATATTCTTCATTTCTAGTGTTATTTGTATAGCCAGGGAATACTAAGTTGCATAAGTTCCTAACAATCAGAAGACAAAAGTGGTTTGAGAGAACTTTCCTCCAGATTTGGCATTTTGGTATTATATTAATTGCTGTGGCCCATCACTTATATGCAATAGTTTTGAGTAAGGTACATATGTCAGGCATGCTTAAAGAAAAGCAGGAAGTTCTTCACATATCAATGATCCTGATTTTTTTCAGACTTACCTATATATTTGTATATATAATATCTCATTTCACTTCCATTATTTGCTTTAGAACATTTGATCTTCAGGCTACTAGTGGGGATAAAGATACTTAGCTTTGCTTAGGCACCATGAGGCTGAATTGATAAATGCCTGGGGGCTCTGTTAAGCTCTACATATTGTAGATGATATATTACTGTGGTAGCTAAACCCGAAGCCAACACAGAGGCAGTGAGGCACAGTAGAAGAAATACAGGTTTGCAGAACTGTGTGTGGCAAGAGCAAGAAAACGATAGCTATATAGTGCCTGAGCCAGATGATGATGGAAAATGATGTCACTAAGCTACATATTACATAGTCTTAACAGAACTTTCTAGTCTGGCATTTATCCTACCTCACGCTAGACCTGTTTTGTTTACTTGCTAGTAAAACATGTGTTATGAGAATTGCATAATTTCTGGACTGTTAGTGCTTGAAAATGTACGTAAGATGTAAGAAAATTAGGGATGGTAACATGGCTCATATTTATAATAGTCAAATAGCTTTATACTCACTTTGGTGCTTACTACTCTTCACGTGTTTGCTTTCTCTTTCTCTCTATATGGTGTGGATGGTTAAAATACTGAAGAATTTTCTTTTTCACTTGAACAACAGAAAATCCAGCATTTTTGCCCAACTGCATTCTTCAGTCCAGCCTAAGTAAAGGATCAGGTCTTGAAAAATGCTTTACATTCATGATAGCACTGCTTTCAGCACTTTCTCAGGGAAAGGGCTGCAGTACCTGCAGCCATTCTTTGGCATCTTCTCTCAGTATCTTTGAGATTAAGATCCTAATCTGTTGATGATTCTTGAGGAAGGTACTTAGATCATTATCATGAAATACAATGTTTATTGAATTTAAAGCCACAGCCCATCAAAAATTTGGTCTAGATTATTTTGGTCATAAAGCTGTGATGTATTTTCCATAGTTTTAATACCTAGATATACACAACCCATCTCTGTCACTTAGTTTTATTAGTTATTCAGTCTGATCATAATGCCTTTTTTTATAGATGATGGTGATGACATATAATGCACATACACATATTTCTCAATTTTTGAAAAAATAAAGTACTGGGTTGTATCTTATATTCCCAAGACACTGATTAATTTATTAATTTAAAATAAATTATAATAAGCACTTCAAAATGCTTTCATGTATGGAGAATTGGAGAATTCCACAGAAATTGGAAATCATAGAGTAGAATCATTGAATCATTTCAGTTGGAAGAGGACCTCAGGATCATAGAGTTCAACCATAACCTAACCTAAGCCTAGCACTAAATCATATCCCTAAGAACCTCGTCTAAATGCCTTTTAAACAACTCCAGGGACGGTGACTGCACCACTTCCCTGGGATTAGCAGTTAAGATCGCTAATTCCTGTAGACAAAATAATTGGGAAATATTTGTAGTCTTGTAACTATTGCCACATTCACGCTTATTTTATAGAAACTACTGAGGGCATCAGCATTAGTCTGTTCACCATTACTATTTTTCTAACCGCTTTTTTCCTAAAAACTCTTCACTATGATATTGATCAGAGGTCAGGTTAAAGTATGACCCACGTTTAGCTTTTGATGGTCTTGGTGATTTTAGTGAGGGTGCCACATCACTGTCCATGAGCAAAAAAATGGATTCCTTATTGGATTTTTTAATGTATCCATGAAAATGTGTTTGTATTTGTTAAACAAAAAAATACTGTATTTCTAGTCAAGAGACTAAGAATGTAAATATGTTGTTCCCTGAAATTTTCACATCATTTTGTGGGTTTACTGGAGGGGAGAAAAGTTGGCAAGAGTTCTAAGAAATATTTACTTAAGTTGGAATGTGGCTAACTGCACAAGGAAAGCCTCTGCTTCCAGCTAACAAGAGGCATTTTTAATGCCAACTTTAATTAAGGTTTGCAAATCATGCTACAAGTCTGAGGACCATGAGGCTCCAATAAGAAGGAAATTTTTTGTAATACTAGAATTGCTCTTTAAACTCTTTTTTTTTTCAGTATTTGAATACTTAGTAAAACATAGGTTATAAAGTAAGTATCAGTGCTGTCCCTTTGAAAATCACAGAAAGAGATGTCTTCAAATTCCTATAGAAGTAAAATACATTTCTTTAGGTGACAAAATACATGTATGTTGACTATGTTTAAACAATAATACCTGGAGTCATGTAATAAAGTTGTTGTTGCTGATGGTTTAATCATTATGTGCTAACACAACAGTGTGTTTAAACCTGTATTAGAATTTTTGCAAAAAATAATAAATGATTACTTCACTTGCTTGGCCATCTGAATAGAATTTCAGTTACATATTTCCTCTTACAGTTGTTTAGGACATAAAATTTTTCTGCTTTGCTTATTTAACTCACTCAAATTATACAAGAGTGAGCTTTGCATGTCTAATGAAGAACAGCTCAAAAGATTAGGAACAAAGCAGTTTTGTAGAACTAACATGCACTTCAGATATGTGAGTGCAGCAACTGTTGCTTAGCCACAAATAGTTTCTGTCAGATTCAGCTTTTATCTTGGATGTTCCTGAAGGAATGTGGATTAACATAATGAGAATGTTCATGAACCATCTCATTATAATTTTAGAAATTTCAGTGCTGAATAATACACTGGGTTTTATTATCAAGCTTCATGACTGAGCCTTTTTATTTAATAAAATATAGTTTATGCATATAGTTTTGTTTGCATTCAATTTCCTGTATGTCAGCTATATTTTTAGTCTAGAATTTGAAAAAAAAGGAGAGAAAATATCAGTCATGTTCTGAGCATCATTATATCATCCAAAATATCAGAGAATTACAGGTTGCCTGATTTTTCTAGTGCCCTTTGTACTGGACATGTCTAAGGGGATGTTCATTATATATTGCTGCGAATTCCAAATAACTACTATTAATTCCAAATTAACCCAACCTTGAAAATATATATAATCCTTCATCTGGATTTTATGGCAGGATGAGGCATTGCATGTCACTTCTAAAACAAGTTTGACATTCAAGAGAAATTAATCATAAAGGAGTAAGTATGTATAATATGCTTTATATACTGCATTAGTCATGGATGAAATGAATTTTTTGAAATATAAAATATTTTCAGTAATATGAAAGAATTTGTGAAGATTTTTCTTAAACAGGGTTTTCTTCTTTCCCACCTCACAAACACAGAGAAAATGTGATATAGTGGAAGAACTGATCATGAAGAGGGTTTTCTGTTTCATTCAAGTTATTGACAGCTTTTATTGCAGCTTTATATCACTACATGAGTGTGTAGCATTTTTTTTTTAAAATTTCTTCTTGCTCCTGTCCCAGCTTTTAAGCTATTTTCATGTAATGCATGATTCCACTACTCTTCTATTAAACATGGAGAGCAGGATTGCCATCAGAGATGACACCACGATTTCTGTAAATGCTTCTGCTCATAGTATTATTATGGAAACCAGCTCTCTTGGAAGTTCTGAATATATTCTTACCTCCTTTGCTTATTTGTAGATGAAGTACAGCCACCCTTTCTTTAGACCTAACATGACATGGAAAGAAGTAGCATTACTTTTTGTTGTTGTTGATCACAGAATCACAGAATGTAAGGGATTGGAAGGGAATTTAATTTTGGAGAACTGGTTAATATAGAGAATGATAGTTAATGTAACTCCTCATATATAGGTTTTGCATGTTGACAACAATATGCCACATATACATTGCCAGACACATATCACAGCAAGGCTAGCTTTTGATTTGGTCCTAAACATAGCAAAATCATATATTTAAACATATTAATAAATAAGCATATAGTCCCTCTTATACTAAGCATACTGTGTTTGTGATAGTGTACTTGTGGAAAACAGAATTGTTGGCTTTCTGTGCAACTTTATTTTTGGATTTATTAGGTTAATAACTGAGGAAGTCGTGCCATGTTAATATTCTTATAATTCTGTATTCTGAAAGACTTGTATTTGAGCTACAGGGATGTGAACATGATTTGATGATTCAGTGGAGATGCATGTTTCTATGAAGACAGAACACATTCTTTATTGCTTGTTTTTCTTTTGCTTTTGTTGTACAAATTTTCTATCTCTTACCATAATCTTTATTTTCAAAATGACTAAAGCTATATAGTTCAATGCATTTGGAAAAAATTAATAAAATATCTATATGGTCACTGCTAGAAGAGAAGACAAAGTCTTATTATCCGCGTTACGTGTTATACCTTTGGTTGAAAATACACCCTAAGGATGTTGAAAGTAAACGTAGACCGAAATGTCAAATTTCTCTAGTTATTTTATTAACTGACAAGAATATGGAGTGGATTTCTGTGAATTTTGAGGTAAATTTTCAATTCAGAAGTCTGAAATCAGATTTCAGGTTCATAGACTGGTGCCTAAATGTAACTAGCCTGATTTTTCAGACGGCTGAATATCAGTCACACTGAAGCAATGGAAACTATTCCCATGGTACAGACGCTAGAGACTGGTTTTAGGTGTCAGAGTTTAGAAAACTTGAACTTTTGGTTTTAAATTCTATAATAGATACAATATTTTTTTAGATTTTTTCACAGATCTACATTTTTCTGTTGAGCTTTGCTAAATATTGTGGACGAAAAGTTGTTAGTGAACTTCTTACACAGTTGTGAGTTTTGTAACTGAAATTCATGCACTCAGATGACCAGGTGTTCAAATCCACATGCTCTGTAAGTGTCCCTTAACTGAGTATTTATGAAATTAGACGTAAACTGAGCTAAATGTCAGCTTGAGTTAACACAGAAGTAGACTTGGACAGGGATTATCTCATCAACTACTCTTCTGTTAGAAAATGCTACCTTGTTCAGTCTGAATATTTAATGAAAATTTAGGTGTGGTGTATTTTACTCTGATTGGTCAGATTTGTCACAGAGACCGAGCAGATCTGAGACTTGTCCTCATCTGTCTGTTGCCACTGTTTCCTTCCCATCAGAACTGATAATTCTGTGGCCACAGGAGCAGCTTTTGTGAAAATGGCCAGTTGATCTGACACGTCACAGGGCCTTAGAGTATCTAATGTCTGACCAGGTAAAGAGAGAGATTTGTGTGCTGGTGAATAGTAGCAAGGACTGGACTTGCCCTTTTGGGTGTAATGTGCTTAATCTAACAGTGAAATGATATTTTAGACTCCATATTTTACTGCTTTAGTATTGTTATTGCACAAACAGATAAAACGTAAATCATTATTGTGGTTCCATATTTTAGTAACAGAACATTAAGCACAGTAACGCTACACTGGTTTGTATCCATTGATTTGCATCTAGACTATTTTCTAGATTTCTTTAACTAAGATTTTGGAATAAAAAATAAGATGATACATAGAAAACCCTTTCTGAATTCTAAGTTAGTGTAATGGCTCTTGTGAGAAAGCTCCGAGAGGTTAGTGAGGGTTCTGTGAGTATTCACTGAGTGATGGACATTTAAAAGATGACAACTGATGTGGTAATTATATCTTTTTATGGAAAAAAATATCTCTGCTTATTTGATCATTACAGAATTCGTAGTGAGTTTCTGACCCACAACAAGGAGGTTTTAGAAACTGAGGACCCATTACTTAGGACCAGATTGTGAATGTCGTACTCCTGTGGTGGTTTGCTTAGTGCTATTGTCTTCAATGTTTATGGTTTTCAATGAGTAACTGCACAGCAATGGAAAAAGATAATATTGTTTTAGTCTGTATTAGTTATTTATTCATCAACTTGTGTGAGCTGAGGGGATACCAATTTGATGTATCTTTTGGGCATGTGCAGGCAGCTCTGTGTAAATTTGAGAGGCTATGGGAAAATAGAAATAATGAAAAAAAAATAGACTTTACAAATATTGTGATCACAATACATGGAGATTTCCCCCCTTTCTTCCTCCCCAAAATATGTGATTCTGTGAAGTTTTAAAATACTTGAATGCATATTCTGTTAGTAATCTCTTCAGTATTTGGCTGCACTTTTCTCCTTACAGTTGTGAAACAGCCACATATTCTGAAACCTTGCCAAACAGCATGGGGAAGTTGTTAGAAAAAGGAGGTTCTTTACATAAGTAACATATGAAGATGAATGTATAATTAATTATAATTGTATGAGAGGTAACTTCCTTTTGGTAGGTACATCTTCTGTAGACTTACAATATATTACTGAAGTTTCTTTGCCTTTTCAGTAGATTACCAATAACTACAATAATAGGTTATCTTTTGTGGCAAGCTTTTTTTTGATCAGAAATAATTGCTCTTAAAATAACACACTCCCCTAAAATATTCAGATCACGTCAGATGAATTATTTTGTCGTGATGCAACCTGAAATACCTTGGTGAAAATTTGTAGATGTGGCATTTTATACATAAGGTAAAACAGGCTGACTGCATGAGAAAAGGAGTGGTGAGTCAGGAGAGGGAGAAATGAGTGACCTTTTCCTTTTTTGTTCTTTATGTTCACCTTATACTTGTGATACATAGTTATCATTTTCAGAGGAGATAAAATCCTCAGCTAATTAATCCAGTATCATGTATAAATGCCTTCTGAAGTGAATAAACGGTATTAGATTATTTTTAAAATAATTGGGATGTAAGATAGCTAATGATAACTCTATGCACAGTATCAACAAATAATGTTCATAAATCACATAAACATTAGTTTTAGGGTCTGCCATTCCAGAGTTTTCATCCAAAAAGGTGTCTGATGTTCTTCAACATGAAAGTTTATCTATTATCCAAATGTTAAGAACAAGACCTAAGTGAATGCAAAGTGTGCTCAGCATTTTCTTCTCAAATTTCTTTGTAATGGTATAATTTTGTGCCCTCAATCATGAATTAGAATAATTATGACATCCCTGAATGGATTAAGAGGGGAAAAAGCAAATCCAGTCAAACTAATTATAGCAAGAGCCTGAAGACTATTTATCACTTTCTTTTGTGTTAATATCTTCAGAAACTGGTATGTGTGAATCTAAGCTCTAGCTTGAGAGATCAACTTTGCAATATTCCCACTATTATTTGCACACACCTGGAGTACTTGTGACAACAGAAATAGTTTACATGGAAAAATATTAGAAGAAAATTATTTTGAACGATACAGAGTGAAATCTTCATACATAATGAATAATTCTGGTGACTGGGGTGTTATCCAAGCATCCTTTTCCATTGCTGAAGCTTCAAAGGAAATACTATGGGAGGACTTGTGTAGGCTCCAGAAATATTCTTTAAGTTTGGGTTTTTTTTCAAATGTTTGCCCTATGGGATGTTGTCTAAGTCCCTCATTTACTTATGAAAAGTTATGTGAGCCTGTGTCAAAATCTTAGATAAATGAAGATCTGTCACTCTCTCATATCCAGCTCTCATATACAACTCTCTCATATCCAACAGATCAGTTTCCCAACAGTGGAAGAAGCATGGCCAAGCTCTGGTCTTCTTTGCCATCAACAAGCTAGCTGTCTAATTCTGAGATTAATAGTTTCATCATGTTTGTGCTAGCTTTTAGGTTCAGCCAAGGTTAGACACTTGTCCTTTTTCAGGTTTCTCTGTAAACATCAGCAGATAGCAAGTTCTCATTGTAGCTCCTGTTGCATTAAGTCTTTTCTCTAAGAATGTGGCAGGACATTTCCCGTATGTTTTGCCACAGTAGCTCCCAGTCTGTTGGTCTGCAGACACAAGTGCTATATAGAAGTGTAAGTAATGAATGCAAAGAGTGAAAATGTCTCTCTGATTTGCCTTTATATCAATCATTCAAAGATCAAACACCTCAGTGAAAATTGCAAAGTGACAGATTTTTATTTCCTTCATATGATGACTAAAATCTTAGAGCAGTTTATTTAGTTTCAGAGCTGAATTCCCTGGTAGTTTCAGTGGTAAACTTAGTAAATCTTGCATATTCAACATTAAGAATAACTTAGAGAAGGTATTTGGTATGAGCAAGTCAATCTGTGGAAAAAAAAATGCAAGACATTTGAGGTATCAGACAGCTCAAAGTAAATCCTTGAAGCCTTTCATGTGTCTGTGTTTAAACAGGAATCTGGAGTGGCAGATTTTCAGTAGCATGTGTTAAATGAATTTTTTGCCTTAGTGCAATTCAGGGTTGTTATTCAAATCGTTGTTAATAAAACTTCTGTCCGTATGTAAGTGTGAATATTTTGGTCATGGAATCTTTTGCAATATCATCTGTTGCTCACAGTGTCATCTTGCTGCATTGGTTGATAATCAGGACAGAACTCCTATCTTCACTCACGCTTCTGGTGTCTGTGGCACTAGTTTGTATCCAAATTCATCATCGACGTATGTCTGCCCTGTGTCTCTCAGTGACCTAATCAAACTGAATGATTTTGACCATGGAAGGCAGGTTATTTCGTCTGAATATCTGTGATCATCCTTTTTCCTAGAGGAGAACTGTAGCTACTTGATAGTAGTTTTGGTTTAAATGGATGGATGAGGAGTATAGTTCAAATGTATGGCCCCTGCATGTTTTGACTTACTTTTAAATCAGATGACTTCCCAAATTGATTTTTTTTCTCATTCAGACATATTTTCCAGTATAAGAGATTAAATTAAAAAAGCAAGGTCAGAATGAGCAAATTTTGATAGGGGATTTGGGATTTGGTCTGTCTTTTGGTCAGGGACAAAAAGTGGAAGGAAGGAAATAAAAGTTATAATGTATGATGTCTGAGGAAAAGCAAGCATTTCATATTCACCCATTCACAGACTCATCTACGATACCACTTTTCAGTTCATGAAAGGTGCTTCAAGGCCTGTTCCTATGAAGTGCACTTGCTTTTACTACATGCTAGTCAAGAGGCAGGCAATGAGAAGAGAAGAAAGTTTGGAAAAATTAAATGAACTGCAGCCCCTTGTTCCCTTATCCATTAAGGAAAGAGAATTACAGGAAGCAGCTCTGGAAAACTAAAAAGAGAGCTGACATTAGTGATAATGCACTTTCTGCCTCTGAAAGGTAATATGTCTGCAAAGCAAACAATTTGAGATCCTCTCAAAAGCAGCGAATAAATAGTGAGAGTGAAAATAGATAGCAGTGGATAGCAGACTGAAGCAAAATACAAGGTTGAAATACAGTGACTGACAGTAGGGAAAGACATTAATTGGTATATAAGTGCTACTGGGATTTACATGTTACATTTAAAAGTTAGGGAAAAGCAAATCAACTGAACTCATATGTCAAAATCATTCGAAACAATTTACAGAAGGAATCAACATAGCTATTGATGCCTCAAAATACCTCATAAAAGTAAAAAGTTGAGAATATTGGAAATTGAATCAAAACGTGGTTATGCATGCTGGATTTTGGTTCGCATTCACTTACTTGGGGTTTATGGTCACTTTTAAGCTTACAAATAGGTTAGGTTAAATCTTGTTACAGTTGATATCTGCTTATGTAAAATTGGAGTTACAAGTGAGAGGTGACAGAACGGCTGCGTGCAAATGACCAAAATGTTGCAGTTGAATGGTCTGCTGAATATATTTATGTTCTGAAGATCAGAAGGTACAGAGATATGATTTTCCCCTTAGCTGTTTGATTGTTTGTTTTGAGGGATGTGGATTTTTGATATTATAGTGGTTTAATACATCAGGAATACAAAGATGACTAAAGCAAATCTTAGAAAATAAAACTTAGGTATTAAAAAAAGTATTTTTGCGTAATAGTTGCATCTTCTAGTTAATTGTAAATCTAACTTAAAAACAATTCATGTTGATACTTGCTGCATGATAATTGGTTCATATTGCTTTCAGAGTTTTTCAAAGCCTCCAAATGGAGAAAGGAAATTGCTATCACAGCATTGCCTATTTTCTGTTAGTATTATTTATCAAGTTACCATAAGACTATATTGCTTAAATAAGCCATGTGGAATTCCGATTCCTGGAGATGCACTTCATATACATAAGTGTGTGTGTTTGTTTACACCTGTACAACTGCACACAGGACACACTGGGATGTCTAAGGCAGTGCCTGAAATATGTCTGAATAAGTTATTTGATCTTTCAAACAGTGCAGCTACTTTATTCTGACTAGCCCGAATGTTTTGATTTATGAACAACTTATTAATTTGTCATATTGATAAAGGCATTTTCCTTTTAAGTGGGTGTTTAGGGAAATACATGAAGTTGCCAGGGTAACCATGAATTTTCTTGAAATCCTAGGATGATTGAATACATATAGTTCAATAGATACATGGCTCTGTTTGGGGTGAAAAGGATTATGTCTATGGCTGTTTTGACAAAGTCCAGGATAAATGGCCTCCAGTATTCCACGGAACCCTGTAACTAGACATACACACACTAGATTATAGGATCTCTTGTCAGACACGTGAAGGTGTTACTGGGTAAGTGCTTTAACATAGTCATTTGGTGGCATCTGCCTGGATTTGCTTACTTTCAACTAATCTAATTTACTCCTACTTCATTCTACTGCAGCCGGGACAGATGTCATGTTTGCCAGGTGGAGCAGCCCCCAGAACTGCTGTGGTGCTTTGCAAGAGTGCAGACTTGCTGTGTGAAGCACCTTGTGATTTCTTCTGCAAGCTCGTATAACATACATCAAAACCACTTTCAGATAGCGTAGTATTCGGTTGCTTCTAGGTAAAAAGTAAAGGCAACGCTAGAGGTTCCAAGCTGGCGAAGACTGAAAGCCAGAAATTGTGAACCTTAAATTATCTTGTCATGGGAGCAGTCAGTCAGTCTCACAACTCTCCTTGACTCTTGACTGGGAGTTAATGGGAAAGTTACTGCTTTGCAAACATGATTGCGAATTCAGGGACTAGCTGCTACCAATAAGTGTAAGCTCAGCTGCTGCAGTAGATTTTACTAAAATACTTAATTCCACAGAGATGATGAGACTTTCCAGATTTCAAAATATTTTGTTTCCCAAAGCCATGTAAGGAGTAGCCTTGCAACATTTACATATGGGCATATGAAGCAAGACAGCAAGCATAACTGCACTCACTCTTTCAGTCTAAAAAACGTAGACCTATCAATTTTAAAGTTAAATGTTATGACATATCACAAAACATGTTCCATAGTAGTGAAACTTCAGGTTAAGTAATATTTAATGTATTATAAACATTTGCCTTATTTTTTTTGTGTTTTTAACACAAAATATTGTTGCAAGGCCATTACCCAAATTACATCATATAGCTTTATACTAATGTGAATACATGTGAGTGACTATGTGTTCTCATTACCTTTTGCTGTGATGCAATAGTATTGCAAGTTGAAGCCATAGACTCGAGCTTGCTTTTTTAATACTAATATCAGTTACCTTAAAAATGAGATTCATTTTGAGATCGGATGCAAGGATGTAGGCAAAGTGAAGTATTTTATTGAAAAATTTAGAAGGGTTTCTTGAGCTGAAGCAAATTCTTCTGTTTAAGGTGGCAGAGACTTTTGCCTAATTCTCTTCATATAGCTTAGTTCTGCACAGGTCAGTAACTAATTTGCTGTTTTGTTCAAACCTGAAACTGCAATGGAGCTGTTTCCTATTTTCTTTTCCTTGCTTTTTTTCTCTCTTCCTGCTTTTGAGGGACAGAAATCTTTATGGCTGCTGATGAATGACACTGATAAAACTTCATCATTTTCAATGAAATAGAACAAGGTCAATTTGAAAAAGAATATCTTTCTTATGACAGTCAAAATGCTGAGGGACAGAGGAGAGAAGAAGGGGAAAGGAGAGACTGGGTGTTGGAAGGACTTCAGATACTTTGTTTTCAGGGGAAGTTCAATAGCTCTGTAAGCCTAAAATTAGAAATGTGTGCTATATTGAGAAATTAGCAGTAAGGAAGGTGGGCAGTCAGGAAGACATCTAACAAAACTATTATAAAATTATTTGACAAGGTCAAATGCTGTGATTTAATGCTATGTCAGATATCTCTAAAATACTGTAGTGAAGCTGTGTGCAAATCTGAAATCACTTCAGTCCTATATTGAAAATTTTACAGTGAAACAGAAGATGATAAATCAGTTGGAGAAAAGACATCACAAAATATCTGTAGATCCTAGTAATGGGCTTTTAAGGCACGAACATCTAGTAAGTACTATAAGGACTTGATAAAAAGGAACCTTGTCAGTAAATCTTCACAGTTTCCAACCTGATTTTGCATGATTAGCTCCAATGGCTATTACTTTCAAATGTTTTGGACTGAACCTGAAATACACCGATGCAACATTTAACTGAATTCTATCACAGGTGTTCGTGCATTTAAATGCAGATTTTTACCAAATAGCTTCCACTTGTTTTCACTATCTGGTAAGACTTTCTCTTTCACTCTTTGTGCTTGTACAAAAGCTTGATGCTGTTTATTGTGTGTGTGGTTTACTGTAATATATACATGAAATAGTAAATGTTTTGCATTGTTGCAGGATCTTGCTCCCAAGAAACTTCATAATAATTTATTAATATTAGCATAAAGGTATGTCTACACTGAGCAGCGGGGTATAATGCAGGAAGCCCCAAACAGGCTGATAAGTCTTCAGAGAGAAGGACAGAGTCAAGGTGTAGCTTCCATTAATAAGGTAATCTGAACTCTTTGTCAAGACCAGTTAACTTGCAGGATGTCAATATAGCTGTGCTGCTTGAAAGACTTAGGAGAGACCATCTTAGATGGTACTTTTCACTGTAAGTTGTTTCTCTGCCTGTCTGGCACTGAGGATCAGTCCCATAGACTTGCTCTGAGTATGCTTTGGATACGTGCGTCTCTCTTTAACAGTCCACCGATTAAAGCACAATTGTGATGTAAGTAGATACAAATTCCTACTTTGGTGACAAGGAATTGAAATGAGGTCTTGACACCACAGTGCAGAAGCAGTAGATGGTGGCATATGCATTATCTTTCAGAATTTATTTATGAGCAGAGGTAAACTGTGTAACTGACAGATTTTGTGGCTTTGCATCCTAGTACAGGAAGGTGTTTATCTTTGGGTACCTCAGTGCATAAACCTCAAATGGGTTCCTTTGCTTTACTTTAGGAAGCTCACAACAATGATGGGAAATCTCTCTGCCACTTGCTTCTAGTCAGAGAGATGCTGGTTTGCTCACAGTACAAAAAACTTCTTTGCCCAAGCTGGCACCAATTACCAATACCATGATTGCAAGGCACATGAAGACACCTGTGCTAAATTCATCCCAGTCTCCATGTCCTTCAAGACCATGTAAGAAATTTTATTTTGATTCATTATTTCAGTGAAAATAATGCCTGACAGCTTTCCTAATGTAATGTTGGTTTGCAAGAGCATGGGAGACTAGTAGTAAAACATGCCAATGCCCATTTAGCTGTGTTTTAGTACAAAATTTTAGTCATAAGTGTGAAAAAAGAAAAGTGAAATGACTATAAAATATACTTCTATTATACGTTTAACAAATGTTACCAGCTCTGTGACATTCATCTGGACTACCTTTGCCATATTTTAGCTTCAGAACCTAGAGTCTGTAGAAATTATGAAATGAAAGCTGAAGTGTCTTAAAATCTGGTTGACTCCATTCCCATTTCTGTTATTTATTCCTCAAGGAGTTAGGTTTTGAGTACAAATGCAAATGCCCTTGCTGCTATGCTGGCCAGATGCGAAAGGCAAACTAGAATTAAAACCCAATAAAAAAGAATTAAGGATTTCCACGATCTTCTCTCTCTCTCTCTATGCGCCCACGCCCCCCCCTCCCCAGACAAGGATTTACTGGAGAGAAGGAGAAGAAATATGAGGCATTTACTTCTTCATAACTTCTGTCTCTCCCTTCTCTCCTATGTATTTGGTAGGTGTCGCTTCTAACACTACAGTCTGTGTTATCTCCTGAGGAACCAAACACTACATAACCTTGTGTAAGAACCTGAGCGTGACCTAGTGTAGTTTGTGCACCTCTTTCATCTGGCTCAGATCAGTCCCTCATCTCAGAGTGTGTCTATCTCTGCCATGGTCAAATCTTTTATCAAAGTTTATATCAAAGTACCTGAATATATATATTTTTTTCCAAATATTTTCCAAGGATAGGTTTAAATTAAAACCACTGATACAGATCTCTTGTGTTTCATGAAGCGGTAGGACTGTGATTTAATCAGATTTTTCTTTCCTAATGAATCAGGCTCCACAGAGATAGTGCCCATCTGTGCATCTTTTCTTTTTGCCTCGAGGAATTTAGCAGCAAACCTAGTACACATTCAAACAGTACTAGAGTGATTTCTATTCTGGTCACATCATAAATAATCCTCTGAATGCTTGTTCCAATATATAGTAAAGGCATTTGGGAAAAATACACACAATTGTGTTGAGTGGAGTTGATTTGGAATCACTAAAGTCCTATTAAACCAGCATGTTTGTAGTTCCTTCTTGTTTTTAAAATTTTGCCATTAGCTATAACCATGTGGGGAAGGGAGTTTTCTAAAACTATCTCATCTATAATAATGAACACTAATATTTCTTTGCATTGAATAGCCATTTCCTTTTCTGGATATTATAGACATAAATTAATTTTATGTCTTACCTCTGTGCCTTGCAAACACATTCAGAAGCCATCATCTGAAACACCAAAGCAGAATTAAATGCTTGAACACATTTAGGAAAAACAAACGCCTTGTTCATAAAAAGAGCCAGAATCAAAGTGGAAAACAATAAAAGTCTGAGTACCTTTGAAAGGGGAGGGTGTCAACAATTAATTTAAATCTCTTTTTTCAGTCAGTTTATTTACAGGTAGTATTGTTTTTATGTCAAACACATTAGCAGTTGTTCCATTAGTTGAGTGAAGAGGAAAGTCAGTCAAAGGTGGTGAAGTTTATGGCAAAGATTTGTTATACTAACATGGGCTCAGCCAGCTAAATGGCTAATGTGTCTGTACCTGAATATCTTGAGAGAAACATGAAAGCCACTGTTACCTCAAATTCCTTTGTGTCTTTCACATCCTGCTCCAGATACAAAACTTGTTCTTGTATTTCCAGTACTATGAACGTTTTACCAATACAGTGTGGCTTCCAATCTACTCATTTGTACTGCAGACTGGTTTACAATTTTTCCTCTGAATATCTCAGTTAATGAGGAATTTGCAAGGGTATGAAATTCCTGAAATGCCAAAAGTGGTTTTGTTTGATTGCCGAAGGCTGATTAGGCTCTTAGAAAGTAACTTCTTCCTTTAATTACATTAAATAAAAGATGGGAAAAATGTCCACTACCTCAAATATATGTTACAATTATTTGTGTCATAGATGGTAAGTATTTTAATGCTTAGTAAAAAATAGAAGATTAATGTGTGAAGAAGACTAGACAGCATTGGACAGACAGCAAGGAAGCTGTTAGAACAAGCAGTCTTGAATTCAATTAGAGATGGGATTGAACCTCTTCATTGTATGGACAGAACTCATTTTTTGAGTCAGAACCTTACAAAAAATCTCATCTATAGATTTATTAAAAAACCCCAGTATTTTTGCACAGTCATTTTTTGTATTTAAACTGCATTGAAAATATTTCAGTGCAAATTTAGGTCTGTTGGATAGTCCATGGCAAAATTATTGAAAAAAAACCTCCAAAGAATCCTTAGAGCAAATATACATTGTTCTAAACCCAGACATCCAGAGATATGGTCCATTTCTGCTTAACTGACTTCTCATTAAGGAAAGTTCCTCTAGCCTCTTTCACTGTTTTTACATGTTTAATTATTTGTTTGCAGAATTATTTCATTTCTTAGTTGTGCTATTTCAGGGTTGGTGAAAAGTTCTGAACTGGCCATTACTTATGGATTTGGAAGTCTCTTTATTTATCCTTCAAGCAGATAATGCACAACCAATACTTAGGCAACTTGCTTAATTTGCACCTGTTGCACACCAAGGTTTTTTATTCAAGTCAGGAGACCTGAACGCTGCTGAAATATTAGGATATGTGTATTGGGTGTTTAGACATGGGGCACAGTGCTGGCATACAGCAATAATGGCTTCAGATATTTCAATTAGAATGCCTGCAACTGAAAAATATTTTTAATTTATTTGGTTTATTTGACCCCAAATTATATCTATTATGCATTTTTAGCACATCCAAATATCAGCAGCATGTGTTGAGATAATCTACATTTTTGAGCTCAGATTACTCTTATTCACTACAGTAGTGCCTAGGGACCAACACAAATCAGTGATAATGGTAGAGACAATGTGGTTCAATATTTTATCACACATAACAGTTGTCTCTCTCTGCCCCCAAAACACCTCAACTGGCTCTTGTTAGAGGCAAAGACTTTTCTCTGCCTATAAGAAAACAGGAATCCTCTGTTTCTTCAGGACAGTCAAATTGTGCCTCTCTACAGTGGTCAAATAAATTACTATTACAAATAAAATCATCACCTAAAGAAAACATAATAATAGAAAGCTTTTTCAACATTAAAATTTCTTCATTGTTGTAGATCATGGATACAGTAATTCCTGAAGGTTAATGGAGTATTTCTAAAGCATTCACAATAGTACAGTCACTCAATAAGGAGAAACTTAAATGAAATTCAAGTTCACCTTACAGGATGAATTGTATAAATGAAATTTGTAGTAAATAACTCCAGAAAGATACAAACTAGTAAAGATCTTTTAACAAATTCGGTGTGGTTGCTTTAAAAAACACCACCACACAGGTGGACCTCATTGGGTGCCTCATTATCTCCCCCAGCTGGGACCAATCAACACATTAGATTCAGGTGTTTTAAAAATAACAGCCCAGGTACTAAGAGGTGATGGTTGTAGAGAAAGAGGCTAGTGGAAGAAAAAGCTGGAGAGTAGAGAATGTAAAGTGTAATACTAAGGGGTGGCTGAAGTTTGTTCTTTAGAGTCTTCTTACTGTAAGAAGAATGTGATCTTGTGATTTGTGAGATGGCTTCTGTGGGACCTGCATGGGTGAGTACATGTTCCTCTTCTCATTTATTGTGTGGGTGTACAGTCCAACTGATGCCTGTTCAGCCTGGATGTGCTACTTCTTGCCCATTAGCATGATACTATGAAAACCAGTTATGGTTTCTGTGGGGTTTTTGTGTTCCTATGAAATTGAAGATTGACAATGTAAAAAAAAAAAACAACAAACCAAACAAACAACAAAACCCAAGAAAACCAACCAAACAAAAAACTAAACCCCTGTCTTGAACCCCAAGCCACCCCCCCCCAAACCCAAATTAACAAACAAAACCCAACAACAAAACCACCCCTCCCCAAGAAAAAAAAAATAATTTGAAAACAAGCCCCAAACACCTTTGATATCGTGGTAGAGGAAGGTTGTACTGTGGTGTGAGTAGGTTAGGAGAGAAGTTAATTGTCTTTGTCCCCTAATATTTCTGTTCTGGCGCAGAAATTATTTTTTTCTAAGTTGAGCAGACTGGATGTTATTGTGTGCTATGAGAAATTTCTAGTAATGCATCATTGCCTTTCTAAGTGCTGGTTATAATGGCAGTGCTTTGCATTTATGCAGGTCAGGAGTGTAAAATCAGAGACAAGATCAGGCATAGGAAAACATTTTGAGATTTTCTAAGAACAGAGGCTTGTAACTTCAGCCTCAAGTCAGATGTTACCCCATAGACTCCTGTCTCTCCTGGCCCTTCCCCTCCCTGCCTCTGATATTTTTTCGGTTGTGGCTGGATACCATGAGCAACTTTTCCCTGTGCTGGCCCTGCAGGGAGCTGTAATTTGAGAAGCACTTATTCCAAGCTGTTTGTTTAAGGGTAGGACTATGCTGAGTGTCCCAATCTGCTGTTACTCATATTTTTATGGGGAGCAATGTAGGCATATCAGTGCAGAGCTGGGTCTCAGCTAAGCAGTTCTTTGCTCTGGATCTGGTGTTAAGATGTTGCCCACATGGGTATAAATGCTGTGCCTGTCTGGATGGGCTGTCTTGGGAGTTTCTCCATTGCACTCAATGCATTATTATTCTTTAACTGTGGATGTGTGTTTCATGTCAGACTTTCTCAAAAGTTATGGCAGGAGCATTAAGGCTGATGATACAACACTTCTCACTTTTTGCATCTTTTATTAACCATACTGGATTTCTTGTCTCCATCATATATTTCTGTCTACAGTCACTGTGTGGGAACTGGACCTAATTGCTTAGTTTCCCCTTACACCTCATGTCATAAAGCGCTGGAACTGTGTATAGACTAGCAATGCTGGGAATCCATGGGCTACTTTTGAAGAATGCTTGAAAGGTGACTGAGAAAAAAGCAGCTACTGTCAGTAAACTTTATTTGCCTTCTGGGAAGTCTAGTTGAAAACAACTGAAAATGACAGACCTAGACAAGAGTGAACCTGCATGAACTTCGTTGTTACTATTTTCTTCATAAGTCCTCAGAAGCTGTTTGGTTTAAATCAGAATCCCTTGGGGTTATCTTGTTCTTCCTCTCCTGCCTATAATTTTCCTGCTGAATCATGGAAGTGCTTATTCTCTGACTTAGCAGTCAATGCCCTTCTGGTCTCTAAAATGACCTGTGCAACCTTTTTGTTCTTTGCTTCCAAAGCTTTCATATGGTATATTTCCTCTGAATGTGTAAGTCCCCTTCCAGGTGGTTATGTAGTTACTTCTTTGAATTTCTAATATGAAACAGTTGTCTAGTGATTACTGGTAATAACTTTTGCACAGTGGCATCTTGTTGGATTGCAAGATTTAAGAGCTGAAGTTAAACTTCTGTTGTTTACAGGACTTCCTCTTGTGTCAGTGTGGACACAAGTGTTTTTCACTCACTTTTTGTGATGTTTGGGTTTACATATGCCTGACATATGCATATCTGAATTCCAAGTGTTAGAAAGTTTCAATGTTATAAAGTTAATTTCAAGATCATCACGAGCCATCCAATTTAGTTGGTACAGTAAGCTGCTCCCCTTATTCCCCCTTCCATTTGACATTAGTTATGTTTCCTCCTAGAAAGTTCTATTCTAGGTTGGGTCCTACTGAGGTGGCAATTCTGCCTGGATTGCTGCATAATTATTATGTTCAGTTATTATCGTCTAACTCCTTGTATTGCTGAATCATCCTGTCTTTACTAGGGTCTTTTCTTGTGATCAGGTGGTCTAGTGACCTTGGTACCTACAAGAATTTTACTTTGGGCTGCTGTAGGAATTTTGAAGTTAAAGCTTCTTCAGAACAAAGTTGTGATTCACTTACTGAGCAATACAGACTGGGCAAGGAAAAGGATTTGAAAACAAAGAAGGTCTGGTAATGCCTTGTTTATGCCTGGCATTTCACTACAGTCCTTAGATAAGTATGAATTACCTTTGCCATCCCTTGCCCAGTTCTCTTGGGGACCAAATTACAATCTGCTTGCTGCAGACTTGGACTCGGTTAGGTTGCTGCAGCTGCCAGCTGCAGAACTCAGCACTGGTCATCAAGCCAAGAGCAGTGAGTTTGCAGACATGCTTATGCTGTGTATGTCTCATGTGATCTTAAAATAAAAATCTGTGGGCAGATGATGCTGGTGGTGACTGAGTTTACATCTATCTCCTTTCTGATTTTAGTATGTCAAATAACCTGCCTATGTATGCTGTTTTTTTCTTGTTTTCCTAGCCCTTGCATTGTCATCTCTTTATTTTTTATTAAATGAAAGAATGACTTGCAGGTTGTGGGGGGAAGGCAAATAGGAAAATAATGATTTCTTAAATTATGAAAATGACTTTAGGAATACAGGCCAACATATGTCCCTGTCTTAACATCAACAAAGGAAAAGCCATGTATTGGTATTTCTGCTAGGACAGTAACGTATGGTACAGATAGATTGTACCATATGCTAAACTGTAAGAATAAAAATGAAAGTATGAATATTTTTAATTCACTAATGCAACTGTCCAGTTCTGTTCAACAATTAGGAAGTTACTGATGAAAAATAATCTGTAACACTTCTCAGTTACATGAACTTCATGGCTACTATGTACAAGTGCTTATAAACATCTGTACTATTGCTATGAAGAACAATTGTAGCAGCAGTAGGTTGTTTCCTGCGACTGCGTTATTTGTTAGCTTCAATAGCCACTTCATTAAGTGGCTGATATAATAGCAATATTGAGACACAATCTCTGGGGCAATAACAACACTCTCTGTGCCCATGTAGAAGGTCCTTGCAGGGTCATAGGCAAGTTTCTAGAATTGTAATATCTGCTGCTTTACGGAGCAAGGAAAAGTTAACAAGCTTTGCAGTTAATGTGGTTTTGTATCTACTTACCTCTCCTTTTAATATGTATGCTTGAATTTGGTGGTGTGTGTGTGTGGTTTTGTGTTGTTTTTTTTTTTTTTTTTTTTTTTTGTGAAACGTCACTGGTTTTTCCTTTCTAATTTACCTCAAAGATTTTGCTTTCTATGCAAACTGTAGAGACAAAGTGGTTGAAGATAGCTTAAGTGAATATGCATAGATGAAAATTCATTTCTTAGAAATGAAAGATCCCTTTAAAAATAGAATCAGTTTAAAGAAGCCTTTCAGTGGTGCTGAAATATGCATAGACTATAGTTAAATAGTGAAAGTCAAGGTTTGTTCATGTTTATTTATAACCTCCTTCAGCACTGTAGTATTTTCACCTAAAATGAGAAATGGATGTGTCTCTCTTGATTTGATACCTTGTAGATATTAAATAAGAATAGCACCTGTTCAAATACTTAGTTTTATCTTTGAATCTGGCTGTATATTCCTCAAAGCATTGTTCATTATTATTTTAAATGACTCAGTAGTGCATTATTTCTTTGTTTAGCATAGCATGTAGTAAATGTCTATTAATTTCAATGCAGAGTCTGATTTTTGACTGTTTATTCTGACCGTGAAAGCTGTATGCATTTTGAATGATACCGACTTTGGTACACTGTTTCCTGTTGTACTTGCAGCTTTACCTTTTCCGAGTTGGTTAGACAAGCTGTACTGATGAATGGTTTCAATATTCATTTAAAAATAAGTAATTTGTGTCTGTTGCCTGTGTTTGGGTTTCTGTGGATCCTACGTGTAATTTGTTGATATATTTCTATCAGATTGGAATTCTGTATTCTATTCCAATTGAGTACAAGAGAACATAAAGTATAAAACAATTGAGTCTGATAAAAGAAAAATATTCTTCACAGTGATCAGTAGAGGACAAAGATGATGCTTATCTGTAGGAGCACCTGATGCATGCGTAGTCCTTAATCGCTTTCAGGATCTTTTATACTTTTAAAAAATATCATCCTTTTTTTTTTTTTTTTTTTTAATAGACTAGTACTCAGAAAAGAAAGTTTGAATACTTACCTAGAAATCAACTCTGGCATTGTCCATATTTAAAATAGTAGTGGAAAACCCATCTGGAGCACAACCAGTCATTCCAAGAATTTGATTTAGTATTATTTAAACCTATGGATTTTCTTGGATGATTGTAATGAAGAATTTATCAAGTCCCCTTTTTCTAAGGATGTTTGATCACCAATGCTTGTGGTTCTGGAAACCTGTAAGCCACAGTTATAACTGACTTTTCAATTATGACGTAGTAAAATACTCTTGTTCTTTTTCAGGACTTGAATAGTTGTGTGTGTGCTGAAAGTATGGTGAGCTGTCTTGTTGAAGGATTTTTTTTTAAGAAAACAGGAAATATTGATAATGAGTCATAACTTGACAGGCTGAACCTTTATATTTGAAAATTACACAGCAAGTCCTGTGGTACTGGAACTGTTAGCTAGCCTTTTCATGAAACATCACATATTGCAGAGCAGGATAATGCTTTCCCAGGTGCAGAAATGACTTGCTACTTTTATTCTATTGCTTCCAATTTTCTGCTGCTTATAAAACACACTTCAGTCTTTTTTTTTTTCCTTTTTTTTAATAAGTGAAGCTCTATAGACCAACACTAACCAAAGACTAAAAAATATATATTTTTTTATTCTTAAAGTGCAAGAAGGAAAAAAGTGTTATGGGCTGTAATTTTCTTTGAAAAGAAAGTAGGATAAAAAGGTTACAATATGCTCTTTTATTGTCACTCATAAAAGCTAAGCTGTTACTAGGAGTTATGTGGAAAATAATGTTTTAGCTTGTCAAACAGCATTATCAATTTGCCTAGGTATTGAAGGTTTTTTTTCCCCCCTGTATAATAATTAACATCTTGGAGACCTTGAAGGTAGCCAGCTTCATTTTTATTTACATGCTGCTTTTTTTTTTTTTTTTTAAAAGAAGTGCTCTGCAGTGCCAGTAGCCTTCATAGCTTTAGTAGACATGGGAGACACACATCCGCACCCTGTGGTGGGCAGACATCCTTGCTCTACAGTGCTGATGAGAGATCTTGGCTTGTTAGAATTCTGTGAATAAAACTTGGGCTTTAATTCTGTAGTGAGGATATGTAAAAATGAATTGAGACAAAGAAGACTGGGAAAAAAAAAATAAGATATGTCTTCAAATAGATTCTGGGGATTTCTTAAGACTAATATGAGAAGATCGAATGTAACAAATAGTAGCTTTTGTAGAACTGTATGCAACCTGTGTACTTCACACCGCTTTTAATGTAAGGAAGGGAGCAGTGGCCTATAGCTGTAATACATTATTTCAAAGGTCCTGCAGCTGCTGATATCTTATTTTTTTTTAATGTATGCAACATTAAATTTTTGGCATCAAGTCTACTCAATATTCCTGTTTCTAGTTTGCATACTGTATGGTGTGATAGTAACAGGCCTGAGTCTGTCACAGAAAGAAACTGTGACTTTTTCTTTTTTGGAGTTCCACATAATTTGTCATTGGTTATAATGTGGAAACTACAATCTTATACCAACTTGAGTTTGGTATAAGTTGAATCATGCAAGACCTGTGATAATTAAAGAAGATAGTCAGAAGATCTAAACTTGAAATTGGGAGTATAAAACAAACAAACAAAACCCAAGCAACAAATATAGCAATGTTCTATGTTACATCCTTGGAAATGATGGCAATGAACACAGAGTTTGCAGACGATGCTGAAATAAAAAGAACAAATATTGAACAATGCAGTGAGACACGAGGAGGTTTTAGTTTGTAAGTACCATGTGTGGACTGTTCATTTGAAACAAATGCAACAGCAGATGCTGAAAATGTCTATTACGGCCTTATGACAATGAACCCATATTTTACTCTTGGTGTGTGCAACTGACTTGCATTTTAAATTATCATGATGATGATTTATATCACGGTGAGGTATTACAATACATAATCCTAAAGTTCTTGCAGGATCTGCAGGTTTTTAGTTTCATTGAGATCAGTGTATTAATGCTGTTCGAACCTTTACAGCAGAACAGTAAAACCCTTACTGACATTCTGAAAGAAGAACCTGGTTTGTCTGTATTCCATTCCTTGGTCCCACATGTTATTTGTCAGTATTTTGAACTTCTGTTCCTCACAACCACAAAGGCAAAGAAAAGATGCAATGGCCTTTTAGCCACACTTTTTTTTTGGTACACTTTTTTGTTTTAATGCAGTTAAATCATATAATTTGTGTTTAAGTGACTGGGGATAAGAAAATCCTTGATTGCTACTAAGTATTTTCACATTGTGTTTCAGTAGTGTCATGCAGGTCTTCTATTTGCTGGCTTTTTTTGCTTAGCTGTCTGATACAAGATGCCCATTTCTAGACTAGCAGCTTCTGGAACTATCACTTGGTCATGTTTGACTTCTTGAAGCTTGCCTATGTTGTCAAGTCCTCGTCCTGCCATAGCTCACAAAAACAATAACGGAACATATGTTACCTATAAATGTTCTATTTTATATATAATATTATATTCTATATATAAATCTTATATATGCATCTTCTTTTGTGTATAGACCGCTTGTTCTATAAATAGCTATTTGTTCTTTGACTGGAATAGGTGCTGTTCCAAACTTTGCCAGTTCATTTAAGGTATACAGAGGAGCTTTAAGGGTAACTAGAAGACATCTTGAAATGCATTACTGATTTCTATCTTAAATGTGCAGGCAGTATTAAAACAAGAGCTGGGACCTTCTGCCCTACCTTTTGCAGCTGAATTAACAGTTTAAATGAAATAGATTTGCTATTAACATCCGTCTTTATGAGCTGGAGGCAGTGGGTCATGGTACCCTGTGTCTGCCTTGAGGAAAGAAAGTGGGGGGAAAAACATTGATGTTGAAGAATTGCTTTTAAATTCCTGCGTCTTGATGGAGGCAATCTAAAGAGAAATCTAAAATAACCAAACACGGTACAAGAGCTACGGAGCCAAGATTACTGAAGTGATATATTTTGTCCATTACACAGAAAATGAAGCCAAGGGAGTTGGATGCCTGCCTTGTTTTTCTCTTCCAATAGCAGCTTTTTGTTCCTTTTATCCCTGCCATTGTCTTATAGTCTGTGGAGCTTCTTCCCAGATGATATGGGATCTGAGTTTTGAATAGGTCTTGCTTTTTATTATTTCCAAAATGAGTACAGTTCAGAGATTAATCCACATAGTAATTTTTATGAGGGTTCTCTTTAATTTGAAGTCAAAGGTAACTCTTCTGTAATACTATGCTTAAATTAGTAATTCCCCTGCAAGTTTGAAGAGTCTTTTAGAAGATGTAAGTGAAAATAGGAGGAAATCAAGTGTGGGCTTGTGTTTTGGGAGAGCAGCATTAGTGTTATTTCTTCCACTTCCAGGTTTTCAGTTATCTCTATTTCTGATTTTGTGCAAATTGCTTTACCTCATTTTTGAAGTCTGCAAGCTGATGATAAAAATAAGAGAATTAGGATATCTTGTGTGTGTGTCCCTTTGTCCTCCCAAGTGCTATATCAATGTAAATTAGTGCTATTAAAATAAATGATATTGTATTGTTTTTTAAAGTTTCTGCTTTGAAATCCCATATAGTCAACAGCTCCAATGTACTTTTGAATGATTCTTGATTCAGATGTTTCTACAGTGCTATAAACTCTGGCAAACAACTCAGGATAAATCTCAGCCAACTCTTCTTGATCTAGAAAGGGGCACTGAGCTGCTCACTGGCTGGAGAAATGGAGGGAGGCTGTTCAGTTATGCAGTTGCTCTGTAACAACTAGGAGCATGTGCTACTTCAGATATCATTTAAGCGTGTGTGCTGCCAGTCTGTGCCTCTACCTCCTTGCTTCTTTTGATTTGCCCTTGACTCTTCTGGGCATGTCACATGGCCAGCAGGCGCTAGTTGTCAGTTTAGTGTCCTCTGGTAGCTTTTTGTTTTAGTAGTCCTGTTTAAAATTAAGAAATAAGGTTTCAAAATATGGTCAGACTACAAATGGAAGGTGTTGTGTGTGTGGTGTGGGTTTTTTTTTTTTTTTTAATTATATCACTTATCAATGTTCTTTGTAATGAGGGCAATGGAATATGTTAAAAAAAGATCTTCAGTGACAAGCACAACGATTCCCTAAGCTTTTTCTAATGGCATAGATTATCAGTGGTTATTGAATTTTCTGACTCCTGCAGGTTTGGATGATAATTCCTGATTTCTCTGTGTTATCAAGGGTCAAGAGAAAATTGTGATGTCTTTTGTGTTGCTGAACAAAGTGCTATGTTTCTTGATGTCTGAAATTAAACCATTTTGAATTTTTTTTATTATCTCATTCACCTTATTTTACACACTGGTTTGAACTCCTACTAGAGAAAAGAACCTTAGTAACAGGCTTTAAACTCTGCAGTGCTTGCAAGGCTATCATTAATGGAGGTATTTTGATGTGCTTATTTCCATGACAGCCTTAAGCTGTAGCCACAAATGGCTTTTCAAATTTTTTATTTGAACTCTTGTCTTTAGTTTTCATGTTTTTGAAGAATGGATGCTGCCTTTAGAATTTCTAAATCTATGTTGGACATATGAAAACATATTCAAGGTCTCTTCTTAAGTGGAAAGAGTAAAGCCCATAAATAAACCATCAGAGTATTGCTTTCAGGGACATGTCACGCCTGTTGTAGAATTAGCATTATGAACCTCAGAATGACAGACTGTTTTTGGAAAGATTCTTCCTAATGAAGAGAGGAGGAGGGGAAAGAAAGAAAAATAAGAAAGAAAAAAAAATCACTTCAAAGAGTTCCTTGCCTGATTGAGTTGGAGTGACAAAAATGACTTGATTCTTTGATCCTTCTCTCAGATGAAACATCATGAAAAGGTAGGAGGAAATGTGTGGCTTTCCAGAGCAATGTTATGCTGTCTGCAAGTACCACTGAATATGTTTATTGGCTCCAGCAGATTGTATCGTGATACACAAGAATTTTCAGTTACTATAGGGCTATCCATTTTATTTATATGATTTCTTTTTTTGGAGGGGGCAGGGGAGGGGGGGGAAATGTTAATAAATCGGTAGTAATTATCTAACCAACACTTACTGGGTGTGTGGTGATGGATTCAGAATCACTTTGCAAAGCACAAGGACTGTTAACTGTGCAATATTATTCCCACTATAAACAAACTTTGTATTAGATAATTATAAACATATTTACCTGAATATGCTCTGAATATCTTAGGTGTAGATGGGGGATGGAAAATCAACCTAACAGACCTACAGTCTGTGAATTTCACTGAAGAAAAATGCTCCTGTTTCCATATCTGTTTCGTCATTTGAACTTTATTGTGAACAAATTGGGGGAAGAGGTTGGACTGGAGCATCTCAAGGCTGCTGTGCTGGATCCTCTACTTATCATTCATAATGTGCATATAAACAATTGAGGACTCTGAGGAATGACTGAGAATAGCAAGAACAGCAATGTGTATTGGTTAGAAGAGGAACCGGTTTGTGATGGGTGGTGTTAGGAGCTTGCAGCTGTTGGGGCAGAGGAGCTGGGATGCACAGAGCTGTCAGGAAAGAAGCACAGGCAATGAGCAGGGAAATGGGTTCTTGCCATCTTCAGGGAAATGGGACTTTACACTCTCTCACTAAAATGGGGCAGGATTGCATCAAGAAATATTTGGCTCTGTCATCAGTTTTACCTGAAAACAATCATCTGCAGGATCCTATTCTCGTTCTCTGGCCCAGGAAGCATTATTTCTGTTTTCTGGTGTTGTGGTTGTGAGTTGCTTTTAAAGCCACGCTTTGCAGCTGACCTTTCAAATTTGAAGTGCTATCTTCTGTAGTGGAATACAACACTCCATTCTCCAAATAATACTAGAGCATTCAAGGTCTGCGATTTCTATTTTGAGACTTCATTTTTCTAACGTTTTAGTCTTCTATAAAGAGGATAGAAAAGGAGAAAAAAGGAGAATAGTAGCAAGTGCTTTTAAAGATCCGAATAAACAGCACTGCAAAATTATTTTTAATGTTTAGTCAACTCTAGTCACAATTGCTTTCTTGTCATCTTCTTTGTAAGCCGGTAATAAATAATTAAGTTGGATGCACTACTTCTGTGCAGGTCAGTGTAATGTGGAAACAGCTGCTGTCTGGTATTTGGATCTCATTTGACTTACTCTTTTAGTGAAAATGCTGACCTAGAAACTGTCATCTCTGATCGGAGCAGTGGTTCTTCTGCTCCACTACCTGCATCTGATGGTGATCAGTAGCAGCTGTTTTGGAAAACAGTAGGATAAAAAAATAAGTCTATAGTGGGAACATATAGAGTAACTCTTACATTTGGGGAGCATTCCTGGTATATATGATGGTATGGTAGAAAACAAAAGACCCTGAGGTGTTCAATAGCAAAGATGTGCATTCTGTTGCTAAACAATAAAGCACTGATTAAAAAAGTAAATTAAAAGAATTTGTAAAAAATATACTTTTTCAATTACTATGAACTTCTTTTTACAAACAAATTAAACTAAAACTAATTCTATAATTGGTAAAACTTCCAATCAAAATTGGAGAATAAAATCATGAACCAAAACCTTCTCAGAGGTAGGTCTTGTTAACATATGAATTTGACTCACTGTAAAATAAGCTTGTAGTTCTGTCATTACGTGCTCTGGAAGCACCTCACACCCAAACTGAAAGTTACTTGTCTAAAAGACATAAGACTGAATAAATGTATTTTTCTGGGTTATGTGGATACAGGATGCACAGGCCATGTGTGCCTGTTAGTGTTGGCCAGTAAGATTTGTGGTTAATGCTATTCAGATGTGTTTTGAACATACACTGGTATTAATGAAAGTGGTTTGTATTGTTTTGGAAATGGATATTGACTTTACAGCCTATTATTGTTTTTATGTAACACTTAAGATGAACTGAATAAGAATTATTACTCTGAGTGGGAAATGCTGGCTGCTGATTTTGAGTGGAAAGCAATTGTAGTCAATTCTCACCAAGTAAGGCATCTGAAGTGCTAGATGCTTTTCAGAATTCTAGCAGATGTCTAACTCTAATTTTAGGTGCTTGAACAACATTTCAGAATCTGGCCTGAAAAAGCTAAAAACCTTCTGAAGATGCCTCTAGAAATTGTGTGGTAAATTAATGCAGGTACACAGATTATCTGTTTTATTAACTTGTTTTCTATATATTGTGTGAACATTTTGCATGACTTGCAGTATGTTTTATTTTCAAAAAATACAATATCACCATAAACTTACTTTTCATAGAAAGAGTAACAAAGGTCCCTCTTCGTGGTATTATTTGGATGCAAACACTCATAAAAGTTATTTCTGATTTTACTTTTACTTTTGGTACCACCATCAACAGCTCTTGCTCCTTCTGCATGTTACCTGTCTAGGCTATGTGCACCTTCTTTGTGTGAGGGGTAGATCTTTGTTTCATTCATGATAGGAGTACATGCCTTAAAGCCTCAGGTTATTTTGTTTCAGCTGTCATCTGTTTCCAGAAGCCGTCTTTCTGTAAGGCTGTTTGCATTCTTGTTTCTTTGAGAAAAAGAATTAGAGAAACCTTTCTGAATATACCATTTAAAAAATTTAGTTAAAACACACTTAAATCTAGGTTTCCTTATTTTGCTGGAAACTTTAGAGGGAGTGTGCAGTTCTCTTTGTCCACTACCAGAAATGGCATAATCAGGTGGGCTTATTCAGATAATATGTCCACTGTTTCTATTTTGCTTTGCAGAGATTGGAATAGAGATTCTGGAATGAGAGTGGAAGTGTCAAGCACCCACAATGTAATCTAAATAGACAGTAGTGAGTATTTCAAACTGTAGCTGATGAAGATATACCTCCTAAGCCTTTTTATCTGTATTCTCCTTTATTCTCTTGAGGGTTACTCAAAATGATTTCTGTTCTTTAAGTTCCCATAGATGATATCAGTTATGTTTGCGGACTAGGAGTTGGTTAGGTGGCTGCTGTGAGATTTTGTTCTGGTGCTGGGGTGTTTTTATTTCCCTAAGGAAATGCTAAGGAATAGCTGAGGGAATACTTAAATTGTAGTTTGAGATAGTGCTTTGGTGGATACCTTCTCTTTGGTTCCTCTGATTGAAATACCTTTTTGGGTTGTGAAAGAACACTCACCAGTGACATGGAAAATTTCTGGGCCTTGGCATGTGGCGACTCTGACCTTTATTATGATGTTGATTGATGTTCTGGATGACACTGTCCAGAACTCCCTGCCAAGGAACCTTGGCTGTGGTTCCAAAAAAAGGCATGTGGGGTTGAAGCAGCAAGCTTGATAACCTAAAAGAAAATCCTGAAGTTACTGTTCTTTTGATCATTGGGGTCTCAAAGCTTTGGGACCTCAGTGATGTCTGCACTAGAATAAATTCTCTTTGTTTTTAGCTCTTTTGCTGAGACAATAGCAAAATAATCCTTTCTGTAACTAGACAGATAAATTGGGCATCCTTTGGGGGATGATGCCTTCAAAGTGAGCTGCTGTTAAGCATCTGTTGCCATCTTATCGGCCCTACACCATCCACTTCTTAAGTTACTGAAATTCTACCCCACCACTTTTGTTAGTTATTCAGATGTTGTACTGCCACCTCACCTGTTCTTAGCCGAATAAGTGGCTTATCCATGAGGAATGAAGTCTGATAATTTTATTTGTAATGGCTATGAATGAGTGGAGGGCAACAGTGACTTAACAGTGAAAGAAAATTCTGATGAAAGTGAGGGGGAAAAAAAAGACACTAAAATTACCAGAGGAGTGTTAAAAATTAGCCATCCTTGAAAGCTTTAAAGGGTGCTATTAATGTATTCATACTTTGCAAGGTGAATTACTGCAGAGAAATTTTTATTGTATCTCATTTTTATGTGGAAGCAGGCATCCAGAATAATTATATGTATGTTTTTTGTTTAAATGTGGCATAGGAGAGTGGAAATATCCCTTGTTTCTCAGAATGTACTTAAAACTTGCAGTGTTATGATATGCTGGTGCTAGCACCACATGCCATGATAAAGAAACAGGTACTTCCAGAAGGACCTGATGGATTAAAGAAATAAATGCTTAAAACTTGGATAAATTTGCATTATTTGAAGTATAATTATTTTATGTATTGGACCTTCAAGAAAGAAGCTGTTATTAATTACAATTATGTTCTTGGTAGCAGAAAAGTGGTTTATAGTTATGCTCATGAATATTTTATCTTATGATAACATAGCATTTTCTTTATCTGCTAGATGTTTCTTCATTTTTTGCAAAGTTTCCAGCAGTGTCTTTTTCTTGTATGGAGTAGTACATGAGAGGTCTTGTTCTTCAAATAGCACAGTGAGGGGAAAATAGAAATAGTGGAGCAATGTATGAAGTGACCAGATGAGAGAGTTGTTCAATTAGCCTGTTTTTCTGTGTATACTAAGTAAAATAAGATCTTTTAATAAGTTTATTGTATACTTTATGAAAAGTATATTACCAGAGAGTATGTTTGAAGATTATGTGGCAAGTTACCAGTCACGTGAGAGACTAGTTCTCCCTTGAGAAAGTTTTACAGAGTTTGATCAGTCTAAAAGTATGTAAAGTACAAATCTAAATGAAACATGCTATATTCAGAATTGGAAGCTGTAACTAATGTCTGGTGAAAGGATGGTGTCATTCTTCACTAACCACCTGTTTGTAGATAGTGTTGGACATAGACCACAGGATTACAGGAACTCTTAACCTGAACCAGAACAGCCAGATTTAAGTTGTTATACATGCTACCCATATATAGACAGGCTACAATTTTCTTCAGAAATACATATATATGTGAAAGATCTCAGTCTCAAACAATAGTTCCTAGTTCAGCATTGCGCTGAGCTTCCTCTGCTGCTGCTGGAGGATACCGAGTACCCCCAGATCTGCTCTAGGACTGTGGCAGGCAGGGATAATCCTGGCTCTGCACTTCTGTCTGTGGCCTTCCTTTCTCCAAAGCTGAGCATGCCCCATCTGTCTCCCCAATATTAAGTTTTCTCTGGTATTTGGTAGACTAGTTGATTAGCTTGTGGGAGGGTGTGATTTGTTTGTTTTAAAATTCTCTTGCTTCTAAGGGGTGACACTTGGCTAATTAAAGCAGCTGGGCTATGTCACCAGGTGCATATATGTATGCTGTAGCTAGATCTCATTGTATGCTTCCTCTGACTGCTCATGAGTCCAACCTTCTAACTCATTTAGCCACTTTAATTGCTCCAACTAACTTTTTTTCCTCATCTATGTGTTATAACTGTGCTGCACATAAAAACCATCATTTTTGCTGCCTGGTAAGTGGATTTTTTTATTTTTTTTTTTTTTAATGATAATACAAATTTGAAGATACAGCATCATGCTTGCCTAGCAGCAATGCTAGCCAGATGGAATGGATTTCTGACTAGCAAGTACAGGCTAGCCAGTTACCTTTTGGTACCAATTCTAGAACAGAGAAATCTCAAGGTTACATTTCCAGATGAACAGGATTTGAATTAGTGTGATTTGTCTTGAGTGTACAGGAATGGCATGAGCTTGTTGTTACTATGCTGCTCTTACCCCATCACCATCAAACTGCGCTTCTAGTGGTGTTCCCAGCTGCTATTTGCCCTGGGTCTCTTGCAAAACTGATGCGCAATTGCATGGCCGTGAGTCGTCTTCAAAAGGAAGAGCAGACTTATTTGTGTGGTGTGGAAAAGGCACAGGCAAAAATAAGGCAAATTAATTGGCTGTTATTTATTTTGCTGTTGAACTGCTGACAGATGTCAGCCTGCTCTTCTTTAGCAGAAGTGGGGAGTTGATTATTGCACTACACACAGGTCTTTGCCATCAAGACTTAAGTTAAATCTAGAACTCTTTGTTAGGAAGATATTTCCTTAACTGTAAAAGATTCTTTATTAAAAGTAGCACATATTCTTGTGTTTTGTTTTCATTTTCCTCTGGGTTTCTATGTGGTGTTTGAAGCATTGCCTTGCTTGAGTACTTCACTGTGGAGACAGTTTAATGATTAAATTGTATTTCAGTTCTGTGAAAATGTGGGAGGCTGGGGAAAGGAAAAGTCATTTATTCCAGTTAGAAGTGTGTTTTCAATAAATATTTTCCTTCTTGTACAAAATCTTACCTCATCTAGTATGAGACAAAGGTTTTCCTCTTCCTTTATTGCTAATAAAGCAAGGGGATTGTTGAAGCAGGTTTAATAAATAAAAACGGATTATGTGCTACAGTAGATTCAGGTCCTTTTGAGTATCCTTTGGTCAGCACCTTCTAATAATGTGTAGAACATAGTTTATAGTTCTGGTTTTGGAGTTCTAGTAGAGCTTCGGTCATTATATAGTTTAATAAAGCTAAATTAGAGTCCACTAACCATAAGTTTTGGAATGAAGACTATATGTAGAAAAGCATGTCTACAACTCATTTAAACCCAAACTAACTATATATCCTTAATACCAAAACAAGCTGTTTTCAAAATCTTGTACCCCCCACCCCCTTGGCTTGATCATTATGTAGGAAGAATGTGATGAACAAGCTACACTTGTATCTAGCTGATATGTAAAGGTCTTTATTTAAGTGAAATGACTTGTGATTGCAATGGTTTGCAAGGATGCTCAAGCCTGCAGCGAATGAGCTAATCTTTACAGCATGTTAAAAGTATACAGTAGTTTTTGTAAGTGTTTTATATTTTAGGAGGAATTTTCCCATTATGGCATATGAATCTAACAGCTTGTTAGCTTAAAATTCTGTGAGGAACTCTGTGTGTGCTGTGTGTGGTGTTTCGTGTTTGGTGGGTGGTTTTTGTTTTTGTCTGTGTGGTTTTTTTTGGGTTTTTTTTTTGTAGCTATAGTAAACAAAAGTTCCGAAACAGATTGAAATGGAGAGGAGCGTGCAAATGATAAGAGATCAAAGCTTTTCCAAAATACTGTTTTATTTTCCAAATGGATTCTTTACCTGCTTTAGCAGATAAAGCAGATGAGTTGGACTAGAGGTCACTTCCAACCACAACCATTCTGTGATTCTTTGAATATATCATCTAAGCAGAAAAGGGAAAAATGTATGGGGTGAGTACCACAGAGAAAGTGAACAGAGGGTGGGGGTAAGAGGCAGATTATTTGATAAAAAGTAGCATGTAGGAAAGGAACAGAAGCATCTTTGGATCCATCACTGATCTTTTGGCCTGAGGTTAGAAAAAACAACACTGGTTCTGTGAAGTGGGAAATCGGGTAGGAAGAGTGTAGTTGTGGTTTAGTTAAAAAACAGGCTTTGAGCATGTCTTATGCAGTAGTCTGGGCTGGTAGATGATATGGATTTGGCAGAAAACATTCAAGTGGAGTTTAGCTGTTGTTACTTGATCTTCAGATTGACTGTTGCTCTTGGTATTAATAAATTTCTCTAGATATTGACAGTTTTGGTTCTCTGCACACTAGGAATAGTGCTCTGGAAGGGTTGAGCTATGATTGTCTTCCATGCCCAGTGGTGAGGATTTTGTTTGGGGAACCAGTTCAGTGGATGTTTCTTAATCTGCCTGGCACACACTAGCAGGAAAGTCTTCCACAAAAATAGGCCACACCTCTACCCTTAAAATAAAGAAACCAGCCTATAGTGCAGATGGGCACTTGGCATGAATGCAGTGATGTTTAATTGCAAAATGGTTTACAGAGGAAATTAATATCTTGGAGGCCTGAATGCCATTTCTCAAAGGTTCATATCGTGTGTATATATATATATATATATTTTTTTTTTTTATATATTTTTTTTTTTTCCCCTGCTGACTGGGGGTGGTCAGGGACTGGGTTGTGGTGACTCCATAGGGGACCGTGTGCCACTGTTCCTCTTAATGCATTACTAGATCAGTTGTGCAGTAGGACAGGTGCTTTCTTGAAGATGTATATGTGTTGATGTGATGACACTGTTTCTGTGTTTAACAGGATTGTCCTACTTGCATATACATCATGTTGCATTTCCTTTTTCTGATCCACTCCCAGAACAGGTGTAGAAAAATGCATGCTCTGTAGTAAATGTTTTCACCTCTTTTGAGTCTTTGGTCTTGAAATAATTTGAAATAAATGTTGGGTAATGTGAGGAAAGAACAAGTTGTCTTTCTAGGCCAGTCCAGGGTGGCTGTACTAATCTCTCAGTAATCATTACAGAACAAGTATAGTGACCGGGCACAAGATAAAAGCTGAGATTGGTGAAAAGAATTGGATAACTCTTTTAATGTGCTGTTTTGCTTGGATTGGTACCTTGTAATGGTAAGTTTTTCAGAAGTAAAGTTTCAGTTGGTGGCTCCAAAGCCTTGCAAGTTTTAACTAATATTTCCTTTTTATGGATACTGTGAACTCCTGCTTAAGCAATAATACATTTTTCTTAACTATCTCTGTATTAATCTTGGCCTGTTACTTCTTTTAGCATGCTGGTCCACATGTTTAACTGGTAGGGACTGTGTTTTCTGTTCTGTTCTGTGTTTTCTGTAGTCTCATTCTAGAATAATTCCCTCCTGAACAGACTCAGGTGTCAGAAGAAAAAGTACTTTGTATTTTCCACTAATACGTAATAGGCTTTTCTCAGTCTGAAGGTTTACCAGCCCATTCCTTAGAGACTGACACATTTGATTTTCCTCCTGTGGGCATGTAACTATTACTAGTATCACTGTTTGCCACTTCCCAGTTTAATTAACACGTAGTTGTCAGGTTCTTTTTAAAGTAGCCTAAGGCTTCAGCTAAGAAGAAACCTTTTAAAATATGCTCTGCTAATGCCACCTGCTGATGCTGAGAGTACATATCTGCCTGCACTTGTTTGCATGCAGTCCTGTATCCATTCAATGAGTAACTTGTCACATCCTTTGTCCTATTGTTATTTGAGATCCATAGTAATGAATGAGTTGCAGCTCATACTCCAGTGTGCAGCAATTTTCTTTTATCTGTAGTGCAGTTCTTAAAGGGTAATTCTAGTTATGAAAAACCAACAAAAAACAACCTAGTCTTTGTTCTCACTCTTGTGTACTAGTGCCTTGTTAAACAGTGGAGAGATTTAATCTTACTTGTATCTTGTGTTGTCATAAAAACTTAGTTTGTGTGTCTGCAAGCACCAAAACTTGTATGAAAGCTCTTGGACTTGTATGTGACACAGTGCAGTTAAACTCCATTTTTGTGTGGCATTTAGCTTTCTTCTGCTGTTGCAGAGGACTTGTGTACATGCCCCTGGTGATCAGGATCACAAGGGTACAGTAAGAAAATAGTAATTTTTTTTTTTTTACGGGCAGTAGTCTTTGCCCATGGATGGCAGGCATGCCTGCCAGTACCACTGTAAGACACGATGCAGTTGCACTTTCTCTTTTTGGATGTATTTAGCAGTGGATGTTGCTCTTTCAAACCTTGTATTTTGAGTTTCCTCTTGCACAATTCAGTGTGATGTAAAAAACAAAAATAGCCAAGTCCTAGAACTACATTGTATCAACCTGTAGATAAACAGAAATTGAGTGTGTCAGGACTGTACAGATTGAGGGGAACACTCTGTAAGTTTTAAGTTAGGGAAAGTCTGCTTTTCACATCAGCCTCACTAAACTCATAGTTGGAAGGGGGTGATGATTCTTTTTGTTTCACACCTGCTTGTCTAGAATTTAATTACTATTTATGACTAAGCTTGGTCATTGTTAAATGTGTACTTTGCTATTCCTCTCCTAGGACCGCTACCTTTAGCTCATCTGATTCTAATAACTGTTGTCAAACTACTTCAGAAGTTTTATGTTTATATACCTTATTCAAATCTGTTTTCTTTCTTTCTCAGTGTATGTTTTTACACAGAAGCTGGTGGGGCAGCAAGCTGTCGCCTGCCCTCAGGCACTGGGCTCCCTTCTCGCCTGGCACTGTGTGGTTTTTCCATCCCAGCTCCTGTTTTCCACAACTGTGACAAAATTCTGGTTTTTTTTTTGTAGAATAGAATTATTTTCTAGTGTCATTCATTGTTTTTACTCTATCTTAAGTTTTTCACTAATTTACAGGAAAAGAAAAAGATTTGGGTTCCTGACTTTTCAAATGCTTTATCTCAAAAATATTCATCTTGTGATTTAAAGTACAAAACTGAGTCAGGGATTCTCCGGTGACTGGGACGGTACCGACCTCTTTGTCAAATGCAATAGTCCCTCACTCTCTTGGTCTTCCTGTGTGGGAAAATGAATTTATTTAACAGGGGTGTTGAACTTGCTTTAGAAATTCTTTGTGTTCTTATTATGAAAGTGAAAAATACTGTTGACAAAAAATGCAATATGAGCTTTATTTTTTTCTTATATAGTATTTTAATTTACTTTTTTTTTTTTTAGGATTTTTTTTTTTTTTAAACTGAAGGCATTAAGATAAAAACTGAACTTTTATTTCAGTAGATAATTGCTTATCTATAAATTTTAAAGCTGTTTCTTAACCCCTGAAAGAGTAGCTGAGGGAAGGAAGAAAAGACTGACTAGTTTGATTTCCTTTAAGCACACTGTTGTATTTGCAGATCCTGGGTTTGAGAATGTGACTCCTGCTGCATTTTAATTTTATGAAACAATAGGTAAAATCAGAAGGACTTTTGCTTGCCAGTTTCCAACTGCTGTTGCTTTTTCTGCTTGACCTCTTCTCTGCTAGTCAATACTTCCAGAAAACAGAAAGGTACTGTGAAGATGAACTCTTACACTGAAAATGTAAGACTGCTGGGGAAGGAAATATATCACTTTTATTGTAGTTCAGTAGATTATGGGCTCTGTGGTACAGTAAACTGACATTCCTATTATGTTATCTCAAGTGAATGTTATGAAGGTAATTTCAATATACTTTAATCAACCTCTTAAATTCTCAGATTGGGGTAGCTGAAGGTACAGAATTGTAGAGAGAAGAGGCAGGTGGAGCACAGCTGCAAGTGGAGTTCCTGCCCTTGCTGATGAGAAGATACCTGAGAAACCTGGTGTTAGGAATAGGACCTGCTCAGGATGTAACATGTTGAGCAGAGCCAACCCATGAATCTGCTCAGCTGTGATGGGGAGCATGGAAAGGGAAACTAAAGACCACCGACAAGGAGAAAGCTGGTTGCTGCATTAATATTTTTCTATTTTTGTTTTGCTTTTGCCTGATAGATGTGTGCATAGAACTAACAGCATGAGTTTCTGACTTTAAAGATCCCTGGTTACAGCTGTTTGAACTCCACTTTGCTTTGGACTAGAACATGTGCTTAACTTCTCTGTCTGTCTTTTCTCCGCTCCTTCATCCCCCAGCGTGCCTCTCTCGAAGTGGACTGTGCCTTAATGCTGTGAAATTCTGTAATTGCAGTTGTATGTATAATAGTTGTTAAAATGTGAGGAGAGAAACTCTCACTTTAACAAGGTGTGAGAGTATGTATATGTGTGAAGACCTCCTGTACCCACACAGGTACCCTGCAAAATCATGTCAATTTAAAACACCATCATAGAACAAAATTGATGCTGAAAGATGGGCTTTGTTAATACTAAAGAACAGAATTAAGAAATACTATAGAGGTCTAAGCATACCTGATTGTTGCTGTTTGGTCTAACAGTGGCTTGATTATTACTGTGTCAGAGCACTTAAGTGCAGTCTCAAGTAAAATGAAAGGGTTTCATAATCTTTCAGTATTTTCTTTTGAGGAGAAAGTCTCAAAGACATGGTACAGAGGAAACTGCATCTGATCTGCATGTACTCTCTAGTGAATGATGCTTTATTTATGAATGTACTATTGGAAGTCCAAGGTGGATCAAAATGTGCATACCTAATTCTGACAATATTCAGACGCATACAAAACCTGATCAGATTCCTTCTAATCCAGAAATCCAGGTCCATTTTACTGGGAGCTTTTGCATGCGTTTTTGAATGTTGCATGCACGCTAGCAGAAGGCTCACCCAGCCTTACTTAGCCTGTGAACTTTGAACTGAGTAGGAAGAGCAGATTTCTTCACTGTCAAGTTTTCATTAAATTTTAAAATGCATATGCAGGTTTGTGGTGTCAGCAAAGAAAAGAATTTCTCCCTGGCAGGGTTCAGATTCAGGTCTTCAGTGTCTGTGTTGGTGGATTGCTACTCTATGTATTGCTGTGGTGCTATTTTTATATATCATAATGCCTATTAGCTGGGAACTCAGGGCTCTGCTCCACTGGAGGCATATTTACAGCGTGTGCATAATCTTTACAGCTTATGATGATCATTGTTACAGCACATTCAATAGAAAGAGTTTCCCTGCCCACAACAAACAACTCATGAGCTCACTGCATATCTCTTCCTAACCTCTTGCTGAGCCTCTACAGTCTGGCACAACTGCAAATTCTGCAGCTGTTTTTCTTTAATGAACTGGAAATGGCATTATACAGGTGCAGGCTTAGTGTTAACCTGTGATTGATGTGTTATTTCACTAGGTAACTTACTATGTGCGTGTATTAGTGCAGAACAGATATGTTTCACTGCACACAATAGGTTCATTCTTCACTAGATAAATATAATGTGAGTAATTGCAGTTCATTATGTAAATACCTCTGTATGAAACTCTTATGGAGTAGTAATGGATTTTGCAGAATATTTTTCTCTTACATAGAATACTGTTTTTTAAATCAATGTAACAGTGTCCATCAGGAGGAGGGCTTCCAAGGTTCCAACTTAGAACATTTTATTATAGCCTGATCTGATTTGATTTGAATTGGCGAGAACAATCCTGACTGTTCAAACATCTACTTGGGGGAGAGGAGGAGAAGGGTCCTTTCATCAGAGACTTCCCATTTTATTTTTTGTTTTCCAAGCAGCTCAGTCGTTCAGTAGCAAATTCCTAGACACTGGAAGGAGGTGATGCTTTTAAATGTTTGGAAATGCATATTCACCAGTGATGGCAGGCCAGAAGACCAAGTGAAGAGCTATTTGGTGTTGTTTTATTTTTTTTTTCTGTGTTTTTGTTTGTTTTAAGCATCTAGGTTATGGAAGGTGAATGGGGTGGAATTTAAGGAAAATAAACATATTCCCGTAAACAAAAGGAAAGAGAGAATTAAGACGATGTGATGGAGAAGAGGAGAAATTAAGGTCTAAAGGCACAACTGTTTGTGGTAGTACCAAAAAGATACCTAAAACATAGGAAGCCTCCTTCTAAATCCTAAACTTTGTAGGGTTTGCTTTAAGTATTTTTTCCATTATCTGTGTATTTGTTAGTACTGGTACAGAGGTAGTAACAAATATTTCAATAATAGAAGTGCATTCCAGTTCAAAAAGTATGAGCAGGTCTTTTGCTGGTGAAGGATCATTAAGAATTAATTATTAAAGAACTAAAAGGATATCCCTGTTAAGCTGAGTTTGGTTGTTTTTGTCTGACAGTATGGTTTTAAATCCCATCTTCTCATATTTGACTGCAGCTTTCTGCTGAAGTTTTGCATGCTGGCATGCAGAAAAAACCCAGCCAAATGGAGAAAAACAAAACAAACAAAAAACCCCACAAAAACCCCAAACAAACAAAAAACCAAAACACCAAGCAAAACCAACCAACCAAACAAAAAGACCCACAAAGAACAACAACAAAACAAAACATGAAACTCAGCAATGCTTATTCCTTGGACTGCAGTGTTTTCATGAAGCTTTTCTACTTAGTGTTATAGCAAGCCTGTTTTTCCTAAGCATTAAAAACTAAATGTGTGAAAATTTACTCTTTCATTACTGTTGAATTATTCTGTTTTGCAAATAGAAGGTAGTGTCATTGCTCCTTGCGTTGTCCAGTAACACCAAGATGCACAATGAAGTAATGTCAGTCAGCTATGTGAAAAGGAAGGTTGCACGAGTTTGCAGAGGCAGACCTCTCTGTTGTGGAATGACGAATTCCAGCCAATACTGTCACGTATCTGGAGAACCATAACAGCCTTCCAATTTAACAATGTTTCTAAAATATTGACATATACAGCATGGAAGCCTTTGTGGGTTTTTTGCTATAGCAAAGTTCCTTGCATATTGAACAAAAATGTGTAATGAGGAAAAGAGTTTTAACTGACTTAGAAAAACAACTCAAGTCTACAAATGAATGAAAGAAAAAGCCAGATAACGCAGCTGCTTTATGTAATGGCTAGCCTGTCTTCAAACAACTCGGCTGTGAAATGATGCAAGCCTTGAGATTATTACTTTTCCCCGCTGGCAATTTGTATTCTTGAAGAGTGTGTGCACTTCTGGATTTCAGTCTCAGGATGGGGGTGGCAGTGTGCTGGGTGCTGCATGTTGTGCTAATTGTGGTAAATAAGGTCAGTTAGGACGCTCTAGTTTTTCTAAATAATTCCCTAATCATTTCTTCTACAATTCTTAAAAATGTAAGGTGTCAGTTCTCTTGGTAATACAGTTAAGGCAAGATGCCCAGAAAGATGACATGTGTTGTCTTTTGACTACTGCAGTTCCCTGGGCTTATGTATTTCTTGAAGCAGTAAGTGCTGTTCCAAGAAGCGCTGCCTGAAGTGTCTGCTGTTGTGGAGTGCTGCTGTTCCCTGACAACAGAACTGTTCTCAGATGTTACCCAGAGTAGTATGAAAGGGTTGTGCAGCTTTGCTAAAGGGTTGTATTGACTGCGTGCATCAGTAGGTTCAAGGCTAGGTGTGAACTCATTATATACAGAAAAACCTTGAACATTGTGTCAGGAAATTGTTAAAAGCTTTTTGTTTACTTGATTTCTTTGAGAACTTAGCTCTTCAGATATCTGCAGCTTGTCAGCTCTGTGTTATGGCTCCCTTTCTTTGCCTAGGAGTAATTAGTTTGGTTAACCAATGGGTTAACCAGACTAGCTTCATTAGCTTTGTAACAAATACTATACCATAATTTCCAGTTATGATTTTATTTATGTGAACAGCTTGTGTTGAGCTAAAGTGAATGTCTAGAAAAGGAATTTAGTCATAACTTTATTCTCCCCAATCTTTTATACTTGGTGCTGTGTGTAGTCTATGTACACAGATACATAGACATACAGGTATATCTCTCTCTATATATGTATTTCTGTCCTGTCCTAAAACTTGCTTTTAGTCACTTCTTGGCAGAGTAGGTCCAAGAATAGGAGAGGTAGTAATTCCAACATGTCGGGAGCACGGTTTGGATGGGGGAAGCTGTTTGAGGAGTGCAGTGTTTGCATCAGGACTGAGGAGTTTAGAAACTCATTATCTGGAAGTGAGAGACTGGCAACAGCTTTGTAGAGCATGATGCAGCATCCTGATAAACACACTATCAATTATCAATGATTTCTAATGTTCAACCATTATACAAACTTGTATAGAGCAGGGATGTCTTGTGCTTCTTCAATCTCCTCATAACTTTCCTTTTTTCTGAATTTGGGAAGCAATAAACAATCTAATAATTACTGTGATTACAAAAGTATCTGCAATACAAATGCATTGAAGTATTTATGTTGGTTAATGCATGAAGTGTAAATATATGGATATGAAGCATCTCCAGAAATGGACCTATCTTCTACATCTGATTACTACTACAAACCTGTTAACAAGAAGTGCCAGTAGAGTCTTGCAGTGACAATTATTCTTTTCCTTAACACCAAAAAGCTGACAGTATTGCTTTCCTTTAGCAACTAAAAGGATCTGACTTTAGATCTTAAAGCTTGAAACAAAGTGAGGAGTTTCATAGAACAGCTACTTGGGAGGAGAATTTTAAACAGTGCAAGTAGATGACACTTTGGGTGGAGAGTCCTTGGTGAGAAATTAAAACCAAAGTGAATTAGCAGGGCGCTGATGAGCAGATCAGCGAGCTTGGTCGGTGATGGATGGTAGCAGAGGCTTTAAGGAGCTTGCGGCTTTAACACTGAACTACTAGGCAAGTATCACATGAGTATAGCGCATGTTATAAGGAAGGCACTTCATGAATTTCTGACACCTCCTGTTCTGGAGGCTGAGCAGCTTCTGCAGTTTAGATTTATGGTAATTTTAGATAGAATTGAGCATAGACTGTGATTTAAAAGGCTTTCTCTTCTCCAGCAGTAGGACTATGGGCAGCAGACTGCATGAGTCAGAAAGGTATGTAGGATGAAAATAGCCTTTACTACATTTATAAAGAAGAATAGGAGGATTGAATTTAGGAATCAAAGAAGTCAGAAAATGGTTTAGGGAATTTTATGTGCTTTTGTGAGAAAATGGGCAGAACCATTCTGTTGCCTGGAAAAGTGGGACTTGCTATAGACAAAGGTGAGAACTGAAAGTTGGAGACACAGCAATGGGTTTGCAGGAAAAAAGATGGAGCTGGGATAAATGTATTCATGGAAAAATAGGAAGCCTTAGTTTTCAGGATCAAGTCATGGATCAGGTTGTATAATGCTCAGGAAAGGTTCTTGGGGCCTGATGTGTGTGTGTATATATATATACGTATATATATATACACGTATATATATACACACATATATATATATGTTTGTATATATATATTTATTTTTTTTTTAAGCTTTTCTGTTAAACACTGAGAGGATATCCTTTTGCTCTTTTTCCAGCAGCCCTCAGCTAATTCCAAAAATATGAGTTTAAGAAAAGTAGTTCATCCTTCATTAAAATGGAGGCAGTTATTTCTAATAATGGCTGAGAATGGCACAAACTCTTTATTTTTATGCTTATCTGAGAGGTTTTTGATAAATGGCATGTATTGTTTATTAACAAAACACTACCTTTGGGTTAAGGGATGGTGTCACTGTCCTTTAATCAAATATCACATCAAATCCATTATCTAAATTTAGTGTATTAGTTCCCACATTATTTAGAAATCAAAGATTAACCAAAAGTGTTTTCATGACACAAAACAAAAAAGTAACCAAAGACACTTGGGTTGGATAGCACGCAATAAGAGCAGGTTTGGCTCAGAATTTTACACCCCCCCCTTCTTTTTTTTTAGTATTTTAAATTTATTTTATTTTCTACAGTTTGTCTAATATTGGTTGCTTATAAGTAGAATCATAGTGCAAAGTGGCATTTGTGGGTGGGTTGTTTGTGGTGTGGTTGGTCGGTTTGTTTTTGTTTTGTTTTTTTTTACAGTCATAGGAAGGATGGCTGGATTATGGCCTGAACTTGTTAGTCTTATTGTTTAAAATTAAATGATACATTAAAGAGTAATGAGCACAGCAGTTCTGAGTGTTTATCTTGCAATGTTAGTGACACTATGATGGATTAACAGCTGGTAAAATAGAAATGCGTGCTCTGGCAAATATTTTACTTAACACTTATTAGTACATTTGTGGGTATCAATTTTGCTTTTACTTTACATCTTTTAAGCATAATCATGCTTAAATGTATTTAGTTCTTCCTATTATTACTTTAGTCTTATTGAAACTTGTTTGCACTCTGATAATCTTTGGGTGGTCTTACTCTGCAGTTGTGATGAGACATTTAGGACTGTCTAATACTCCCACTCTTTGGGACTTCTTATGTGGATGTACCTATATATTTTTTCTGTAACAAGTTACTGGAATTCATTACTGTAATGTGCATGTTTTTTAATATATGCTATTTCCAATAGCCTTTTAAGATAACTTTGATTTTCAGGATCAGTCAATGTTCATGATAAATAAACAAGACTCACCAAAGTGATAGAGCCAGAAACGGATCATAGGTTAGCAACTGCTGCCATAGAGTTACACAAAGCTCATTTTCTGTGATATTGTATAAGCAGCACTGTATTGACTAAACTAGCAGTTTCTCGATCCAATATTCAAGCCTTCAGAAAAGTCACATTTCCACCTCAAAATTCATACATGTAATGCAGGAATTAGTTGGAGAATGACACAGTTATAGGCCTCTGAGGTACTTGGTGGCTTCACACAATTACTTGACATTGCACTGTTTCTTGGATCAGAAGGGATGTTGCATTTTCAACTTTGCAAAAAGGACAGTATTTTGAAAATAATTAAATGTTAGTCTAAAGTTTTGCAGGTTGCTTTCAGCTGGGAGGTTGGATACTTAACCTCACTGACAATGAGTCAATAGATGACACTTCATCTATCGATGCAAGAGGAGCTCTTTTTTGAAGGAGTCTGCTCAATCCCAGTTCTACTCTTTCTCCCACCTGGCATACATCATTTCTGGTACCCACTGTTTATGTGTCATTAATCCTGCTGAAAGGTGAAGTAAAAGCAATGCTTTTCCTAACCTTTGAAATCTGTATTCTGGGCTCCAACAAGGGTGTGCTAAAGAGGCTCAGAGGTTTGGGTGAACGTTCCCAGTTCATAGTGTATATATAGATATACACTAGAATGAAAACCCCAGTCATACAGAGCAATAGATTAACACTTAAATGTGTTGTTATGTTTAGTCTTCATTTATATCATCAGAGAGAGAGTTTTAGGTTTGTTTGTTTCTATAGTATTCTGTCCATTATGTTAAAGCTCTCAATTACAGTTTCTCATTTCTAGGTCCTGTCTCTGGTTTTCAAGTATTTTGAATGCATTGAAAGCATTAACATTTACAACCTAGTACTAGCCTTGCGAGTAAAAAAGTAATTTATTTGCTTAGAGAAGAGTTCATTTCCTAGCATGACACTCGAAAGAAACCAAATGCGGACTTTGTCTTAATAGTTGAAAATTCAAAATAAATGAAGCTTATGTAAAATGGCACTAACAGACTAGGGCTACAGTGGACTGCTGAAATTGGATTTGGTTAGCTATAAACATCATTAGCTTAAAGCACTTTCGCTTACCATGCAGTGTGAGCTCTCATAGGCTGGGATGTGATAATGCTTTGCTCTTTTACATTTTAACTCCTTGTGGAGACGCTAAAGCCAGCTGAACATAGGCTTTGTAAAAGCTAAATTAACCATTCATTCCTTGGGGGTTTATGGCAAACTGTGAGGTTTATTTGGTGCCAAAGTGTGCTAAAGATAACACGGCAGTAACCTAAAATTCTGTACTCACAACATATTGATTGTGGATATATACTAGTATTTTTTTTTACCTCTTTAGAGATTGCATTTATTCTCATGTAACTGATTTTGAGTATCTGCAACCGTAGGTAGCATATACCTTTAATATTCTCATCAACTGAAATATTAGTGTTTGATTTGAACTGAACAGTATACACAAACAAGATGATAATATTACAGAGTTGCATACAAGATACTGACATGGTTAAAAATTTTTGCAATATTTTTATTTCTACAAGTCACCAGCTCACACCCATTGTGTGAAATTGTGTTAATTTAATCCAGTGAGTCATGTTACTTGACCTCAGTTTGTGTTTTAAGTGGGTTGGAATCGGTCAATAACTAGGCATTCTAGTACCAATGAAACACTTAGATTTATACACTTGGGACCTTCATAAAATTTGAAAATTACATGTACATATGTTAAGTGTCTACAGAATAGATCTAGTGTGCAGTCTCTTACTCTTCCTCAGATGTACAGCTCACTTGAAACAAGTGAGCCTGTGTTCTCACAGCACGCAAACACTACTTGATGAATCCTTCCACCCTCGGGTTGTTTCCGAATAATAAATCCTGAACATTCAGATTTTGCCTTTCATCTGACAATCTCAAAGTGCTTTGTGAAGCTGTGATGACTTTTGTTATCTTTCTACTTCTGTTTTCATTTTCTATGTGGAAATGTATGTGAAACATTATATTTTCAGAGAAGTAAGGGAAAAGTTGCATACAGTTCTTGAAAGATGGAAGGATTTTCAGTACAGGACATTATATTAAATTGTTTATTGCAAGAGGGGGCTATATCCCCTAACTACTTTCTTTTTTTTCCCCCTCCCACTGCTTTTATGCAAGGGATCATTTTTTAGACAGGTATTTCAGAAAAGGGAAAAGGAGGGAAATGGACATTTTAATATCTTGAATCAAACAAACAAAGAAAGCACTGTGGTGAACACAGCTGAGGATTATAATCTCAGCATTTAGAATTGCTGGGGAATATACTACAAAGCGAGTATTAACACCACATCATGCAGCATAGTTGGGACTTGTCTATTTTTGCAGTATCTGAATCTTCTAATAAATGTGGAATATAGGCAAACTGATGTGTTTCCATTTTTGTTTTTATTTTTTTTACATTAATTTCCAGTGGAGGTGGCTTGCGTTTTCAGCAAGGCTTTTAGCATTTTAGCCTTCTGGATTGATTCCTTTCTGTTTAGAACTCATTGTAGATAAGCATCTGAAAAAAGGAAATACAATAAACATTTGTGTTAATTATATCATTTCCTCCTACTCTTCTCCCCTGCACCATATGGTCTCTTCTCTCTATGCCTTTTGATTGATTTTTATTAGGGCTTGATACGTGTCTAATCAGAAGAGACCTCAAACTACGCTCTGATGCAAATGTGACCCTGTTCCTGCACCCTTTCATAAGTGTAAATATATCTGAGACAGACACAGGAAAGAACAATGGAATTAATTCGCTAAGTAAAGTTACTATATGTATTTATGTAAGGGACTTTGCCTTAGTCTGTGTTCTCTATGTCAGCCTTTGTGTCACATCTCATGTTACCCTTTGTCCTTGACCTGTTTGTTTGGGGTTTTGGGGGGTTTGTTTGCTTTTGTTTTCCTCCCAGTTCCTTGGCTATTTTCCTAAATATGGTCCATTGCAAAAGCTTTGGGGATTCATCAGCTTTCTCCCACCGTGCCTCTGACTTTCTATTACAACACTTGATAATTTGTGTGTCTGAATTTTATTTCTGCTTTCGTGGGGAAAACAGCTTTCATTTTCTGTAAGATACTAAAATGTGCCATCGTACTTGATCATCAAAGACACAGCAGGAGATTAGATGCCATTTTTATCCCTTAAAAATGGGGACCAGGGGCAGGGTGATCCAACTTAATAGGCTTGTATGATGAGCTCTGCTGCTGAGACTTGCTGGCATGTAACATACCTGCACTTACTGCTAAAATGCACTTTGGGTTTAAAACATAAATTTGCTAAGCACATAAACATTCTCAATCTCTGATCAGTTTCTATGCATACATTTTTCTAGTGGCACCAGCACTTAAAGATTCTTCCAGATTTGGCAGGTATCTGTAACAGCATAAGGAAATGATAGAAATGACACTTACTTCCAAAATACAAGTTTGTTACTATGCTGCTTTGAAACTTAGCTTTTTTTCTTCACATCACTCCAGGACATCACAAGGCTGTACCAAATGATGAAGAGCACTGCTATATCCCCGATATGAAGGACATAAACCTTTCAGTAGAACTTACTACTTTTTTCTATTTATTTTCCTTGGTCCTTGCACAAACCCACTTAATGAAAGTTTCTGCAGCCTCCTCATGAGGAAAACATGGGGGAAATGGCAACATGAGTTTTGAACCTGGTGTCTGGGCTGCAGTGATCTGTGTGGCAGGAATAGTCAGTAGTGGGTCAGGCCAGGCTGCAATAGCTTGATAGAAAGTGTTGTCACTTCTAGTGGTTTATATGTACAGTTTGTAGGTGTTAAACCACTGTTACAGTGTAGGCTTGCTTTCCATTCACTGAATTATTGAGAGGAACTAAATAACTGCATGAACATAACCGATGTGCGTTAATGAAAGATGCTGAAAGCACTCTATGGTATAATGCATACAAATGTTGGTTAACACAAAAGGAGGTGGCCATCCTTGTACTGTTAGGTATAAATTTATTTTTTTTTAGGTGAATGTTTTTGAGACTAGCAAGAGTAGAAATATGTTTTCTATATAAAACAACTGAGAGTGTCCAGTTATACGTGCCAAATGTATAAATTGTCGATCTGATACAGTATTGAGCGTATAATAAATGGAAACAAAATCAAGGTCTGACAAGTAACTTTACCACCTTGCCAATAATTAGCGACAATTTTAATACATGTTAAATTTCTCTGAACTATTGAGTGCAGGCACATTTTATGTGTTTTCAAAAAGTTTCCAGGATTTCCAGTAATTCTTCAAAGACCAAAGCTGTTACTTGTCACCAGTGCACTATGTTGGCTTGAAGTAGATAAGGTTTTCTTATTAATGTAAATATTAAGTTTGAGTCCCACAAAATTAGCCTTATGAATTTACTTCCTGACATTGTTTAGCATATAAAAAAGCTAAACAGTACAAGTAGTGAGGTAGTCCACCATTCCTGTTTCATTCCTAGGTCTGAAAATATACTGTTGTTTACATAATATTATGTTCAAAGGGGTGCATAATTTATTATGTACAGTTAGTCAGCCATGTGCTTTTTTACATTTCTGCCTGTAGGTAAACTGAACACCTGGTGACATGGCAGCATATTTAAAATACTGCTTAGAAAATCCTCAGTAACAGCACAGATAATAGGACTTTGAAAATGGTTGATTAATACATAAAGTAAGTGTCTTTTTTCAGAAAACTCCTTATTACATTTGTATTAAGGTAATAATATAGACAGAAATACTGTCTCTTGACTATTCTTGTTGGGGATGGCCAGTGGGTGGTGAAAGTTGCACTGTATCGTGCTGCTCTGCTCTATGTGGTTTCCCTAAGGTAGTCTTTCTATCCTTAAACTTACAGTTTCTTCTGAGAAAGCAGAAAGCTTTTATCAGTCAGGTGTTGATATTTAAAGCAACCTGTTCAGTGCTCTTAGAAATGTTAACATGGAAAAAAATACAGGCACTACCTATCTAGCTTCAAGACAGAAAATGTTAAACAAGATAAGAACAGTATACAAAGGCAAAGTGAATATTTTGAGATGTTAATTCTAACTAAAGAGGGAAGAAACTAGAATTCTGGAGCGGATGCTGGAGCTATATCGTATGATGCAACGATGACTCAGCCCATGCTCAGATCATCTCCAGGTCTTGCCATACTTATTTACATTAAAGTTCAATTGCTATTTTAAGTCTGTGCATTTAGTGGAGAAGAAGGTGAGAAACAGAGGGAGAAGAATAAAAGCAAAAGGAGGGAGGGTAGACTTAAAAATGGAACAACAAAAATACCTGGACCAATCCCTCCTGTTCCCCATGCTGCTCTCTCTGTGGAGGAGCTTGTAATCCTGTGTCTGCTGTATCAAGAGGATTCTTCTATGAGCACAAATTAATAATTTATTCAGAGGCTTGAGTCCGTTAGCCCACATTGATTTACTTATGCTGCATTTCTTTTCATTCATAAGCCTTTGCTGGTCCCGATCTCTCGGATAGCGACTTGCTGCAGCGCTCGGGCGTGGGAGGAAGCAGCCAACGTGCCTTTATGCACAAGGACGTGCTATCTCTGACTCAATTAAATGTGCCAGCCCGACCTAAACCCGGGGCTCGCTCCGGGAGCCGCCGCTCAGCGATGCTGGCTCGGCGGGGCCGCTCCGCTCCTCTCCTCCCCCGGCTGCTCCGCCCGGCTCGGCGCGGCTCCGCGGCCGGGCTGCTGGGCGCTCCCGGCGCCGAGGGCTGAGCTCCGGCCATCCGGCGCCTCTCCGGGCTGTGTGACAGATGCTTGTCATGCCGCGGTGCCCTGCCTGAATTGGCCGAGGCGCCGGTGGGTGTGCACGGCCCCCCCCCCGCCCTGCCAGCCCCGCCGAGCCCTCCCTCGCTCAGCCCCCGGCAATGTGCAGCGCTCTCTTCTCGCCTTCCTGGAAGGGCTCAACTACACTTTCAGCTCCTCCAGACTTTCTCTGCTTTTGCCATTCAGAGGCACCCTCCCTCTGGTCCAGCTCCTCCTGTGCCTGCCTCTCTGCCTCTGCGCTATCCCGCTAAAAGGTTGCTGCTCCTGCTCCGCTGAACCAGTGCATTGGCTGACTTCATCTGGGATGAAGGCTGGAGGTTACCGGCGAGGGAAAGGAGAACTCTAGGCAGCTTTCCATTTGCAAAGTGAGCAGTAATTGCGAGAAGACAGCCTCCCCAGTTGGAATCAATAGTCTGCTTTCTTGCTGCTAAGGGCACTTTGGAGCAGCAGTAGGTCACTGAAGTAACTCCAGCACACTGCTGACTGCGGAGTTGTAAAGAACTACATGCAAGTGGCTGCAGTGGTGCTGGAAAACGCTTTGCTGTTACCAGGGACACAATAGTTTTCAAGTCATTAGAGCTTCGCTTCTGGTCCTCTTTTTCCATTACACAGAGAGGGTCCTTCTTTGGAGGGATGAGGATGGAGCTGTGATTTCTTCCAGTGTTGTTCTAGTGGAGAGGGCAAGGGTGGGGAGAGGCTTAGAAGCAAAACCCCACTGCTGCTGAATTCAGCTTTACTTGTATTTCCCCAAATCTTTCCAGGCACAGAGAAGCACAATGCCAGAGAATCTGAATCTTCTTCGGGCTTTTGGGGGGGTTTTCTTTATCTTCTGGACAGCTTTTAACACAGCCTTAGTGGATGTGGTTGGATCGGAGCAGCAGATTCCCTTGTCTGTGTAAGTGCTTTCATGCTCTTGCTCTCAGGACCATGTTAAAGGATGAGAACTTGACTGCTCAAGTTCTTATCTTTTTGTGTTGCAGATATTTGACTGTTCAAGACACCTTTGCTCCTCTGTCAACTGTGTTTAAAGTGGTAGTCTATAATGTGCTCAGTGGTACTTTAATTTTATTGTAGGAGCAGGTGTTGGTGCAGTATGTGGCCACAGAGTCTTAGCTTAAGTGCTTGTACTTACTAAAGTTGATGCTGTTATCTTAACTCCTTCTCATGTGAGAATTTATCATTCAGAACGGTTCTGCTATTGTATCTGTTTATTTTCCATTCAGTGACCATGTGTGCTATATTGTGCAAAAGTGTGTTTCGGTGCAAGTTGATTCTTTAAACAGTGCAGGTTGGGTAGTTTCGTATCAGAGGCCTTACCTGAGCACAGCATCTAGTTTGTGCCTATACTTGAAGAGCTTTGCTCATCTTCTGCTGTGCTTATGTTCCTTAGTGAGCTCTTTAATGCAAAATTGCTAGGATCCTTCTGACTGCAGCTGAAGCTGTTATAGTCTGTGTTGCTTGCTATGACATGTGTATTACATTTCTTCCTGTTTCATTTTTTTTTTCTTCACAGTGTAAAGCTCTGGGCCTCGGCATTTGGTGGGGAGATCAAATCTATTGCAGCCAAGTACTCGGGTTCCCAGCTCCTGCAGAAGGTAAGGATCTCTTCAGTTGTAATAAGGAAGGTTTTAATAGAGAAAATGGAGGCAGATTTTGTTTTTAAATGAATAGGAAAGCAGTGCTGAACATGCTTTGGTCCAAGATCTATTTTTGTATTACTTACTAGTCCCTGATGACTCTTTACATTGCACTGCACTATCTGGAGAGTCCTTGATTATACTGGTATTTTTCTTTTTGGATTATTTTTTAATATCATTACGAAGTAAACTCCAACACTTTTATTTCTTGCAGTCTAGGCTTCAGCCTAGATTGCGGATATTTAATCTGTTTGCTGCATTGTGGTGATGATGTTTCTGTATAGAAACAGCTGCTTCTCGTGAAAAATGTTAACTTCATTCAGGGAGCAGAATTAGTGCATATTGTATTATTTTCACCCTGCGCTGTATGTACACAATTCACTGTATCAGGAGAAGGCGGCTGCGCTGTTGTTTGTCATCTCTGCAGTTTTTACAATCCCATTATTCCCCCAATCATCTCAACCCAGTGCTGGGATGTATTACATCATTACAGATAAGAGGAATGAATGTGGTTATCTTCTTGCTCAGCTGCACAGCTGGATAATAAGCTAGTGAAGTATTGCAAAAACTTGAGGAACTGGGATAAGTCTACATAATTGGGGCAGAGGGTAATGAGAAAGCAGATTTGAGTATTAGGTATATATCAGGAACTGTGTCTACTTGAATTTAAATATGCAACCTATAGTAAAGTTTGGTATCGTAGACGATTTATTTTTACAGCAGTTGCTGAAAAAAAAAGTATAATGAGGGACTAAACAGAATATGTTAAAGATTTTAAGACTGCGATTTTTGCGGTATTTAATATGTGATCCTCAAAATGCAATCTGGAAAAACATTGAGACATTCACTGACTACGGAGAAACTCATTCAACCCATATGTTAAATTTCTGCTGGCTTATTTAGATGTGGTTTTTAGTTCTGAGTAATGTTATTTATTTTTTTTTTTAGGGGGGCAGTCTGTTTATGAAGGAAATGATTCCTTTAGCTTGTAGCACTTATTTTGAAAGGCTTGTATATGTGTGAAATTATGTAACAGACAGTACATGCAGCAGTCCAAATAAAAAACTTACGCTATCCACGTAAAATGAAAACAACTGACTTAATAATTACTGAAGTCATGAGAGTTTCTTAGCAGTGTTTGTCTTTGCAGTGTTGTATGCCCAGGGCTGCAAAACATGGACTTCACTAACCTAAAATACAGAGCTGTTAAGAAGAAAAAAATATTTCAAGTTGCCTACTAGCTTTCAAGGCCATCAAATGGCTTCACTTCAATTTATTGATCAAACTTCTATTTTAATCTGAAAATCTGGACGTTCAGTATTTATAATACTTCTAGCTCATGTTTTTTGAAGTCTGTATAGATTTATATAATCACATTTTTGTACGAACTCCTTAAATTTATAAAGCAGATGGACCTTTCAGTTTTGATTAGTATCTAATCAAGTATTATTAAAAGGATTTAATTTTTTATTGGGCATAACAAACAGGTACCCATATTTAACTTTGGAACTGTTACATGCACAGCCATTTTTGCACTAGAATGACTTTAAAAATTAAATCTACCAGACACAGACAATCTAACTTTTACTAGAAAAATATGGAATATTCTGTGTGTTGCAGGGATGCTAAAATCCACAAAGAATCAGGATGAAATCCTTAATAATTCCTCTCCTCCTCACAGTAGATACTGCTGTCATCCCTTCTGTAATGGATCTTTTCCCTCTGAAGTAGAAAGATTTCTTCCTATTGGTTGTTATAATTGTAGATAATTGGAAGCTATTCATTTTACCTTTTCATCAGCATCCTTTTTATTTCACTAACAAACCTGTGCTCCTGTTTTTGAAGGTGGGCAGTGCATGTTCCTTTCAAGCTATCTTGATTTTGTTTCCTTTGTTATGTTATTTCATAATAGAATGAAAGAGGAAAGACAAAACACAAATTTGTCAGGTATTTAGAGCATTTCTATTTCTCTGCCACATCCCCTATTCATGTTTTCTTTTTCCTTTTTGGTTACAGTAGTTTTAGGAAATCTTTAGTGCTTTTTATTTAAAATTCAAAATGTCTCTGCCCTTTAAAGCTTGTTATTTTTTGCTGTTGATCATGGCAAATGAGCCTGGAGGACAGATGACTTTAACATGTTAATCTCTTTTATTGTTAAAACCTATATTCTTCTGTAAGCTTGTGTGGATAAAAAACTTCAAGATTTGCAAGTATTTTCAACATGCAAAGACAGTGGGAGAAGTTGTCATAATAATAATGGAGGCAGTAAGAGCTCTCAATGCAAACATCTTCCCTACTCCCTCCCCACTAGGCAGGCATTGAGAATCTATTTGGTATTTCCTGAGAGCTCTGGGTGATCCAAATCAATGTCCTAAAGTCAAGATTGCACCTTTAGAAGCAGTCTGAGGAATCTGTATTTTCTGATTATGAGTTAAACATCGTTAAACAAATGAAGATATAAAATGTGCGTATAATTATGTTTCTTGGCAGTATAGATTTCCCAATTACCAACGGCCTTGTAGTGCCATTTAGTTTAATAAAGGCTTGCTAAATGAAAAATTAATGTAAAGGTTACTTGATTCATTTTGTTAGAATATATAGTGAACACTACTTTTGAAGGAATGCATTTGAAATAAAGGCATGACTGACACTCTCTACTGATCAAATATTTTACACATTGTGTGATTTGACCCATACTAAAATTTCATTGACCAAATGAAGTTATGCGAGATACTCAGTAAAGCAAAATTTTGCCAGGTTGTAACTGTGAATATTGATTTAGATATAGCAATTCTTAAGTCTTGCTATACTGTGAACGCCAAATGAGTAACCATCATTGCTGTCTTCTTGAGTTTCAAAAAGATGTGTGAGAATATTTCTGACACTTCTTGAAACTATTTTTTTTTAAAAAAACACTGCTTACCTTAACTGAAAGTTTTATTATTTTATTGCATTGTGATGATCTTATCCAAGTATGTTGTTAAGAGTATATGAGGAAATACGATTTTTCCTGAAATTGACTTTAAATGAAATACAGACACTGTAAATAGTTCAGAAAATAATATTTCACTAAATAATTTTAGAAATTATGACTAGCATATAAGCAAAATTAGCACTTAAAAATATAGCTTTTAAATGTTCTACTATAATACTTGCTTTCAAAGTGAAGCAAGATGGTTCAGTGTTCAAAAAACACTACAGAAGAAAATAGGACAATATTATTCTTAAGTTATCTGATTTGTGGAGGTTTTACAGTTGTCATATAGATTTGGCAGCGTACAAGAAGCTTCCTGCTGCTGTAGAGGTATGCATGCTCTTCACCTAGTTAGCAAATACTGCTGGGGCCTAAGAATTACTTCAAATATTAATTGTCTCTTAGATGCTTGTATTTTTTCCTTAGGCTTCCAAAAGATATTTGCCCTATATGAATCTTGATGCTTCTTTAAAGTTCTGTGGTTTGGTTTTGGTGTTGGGTTTTTCTTGTTTGTTTATGTTGTATAAGATGCAAAGCAAGGGTTAGGTGCCAGGGAGATATTTTTCACTTCAGCAGCGACAATTAGAATTTTGGAGGAACAGGCTTTGGGGAATGCTGCTGTTCACATTACAGTGTCCGTGATAACAGTATGTTTTCAGTTCCATGCTGTTGCAAAATAAGAGCAGTAATGAAATGGAAGCAAAAAATGCAGGTGATATGCCTGCTGTTAATGTTAAAGATAATTGTTATTACACAGTAAGGCTTTCCTAATATGTATGGAGTGTCTGATTCTCTAAAAATGTGCTGGGGTCTATGCTTTCTCAGATTCTGTTAGAGGCCACCTTTTTTTTTAATACTCTGAGCTTTGATAATTCTTGATTTGGTCCTGACTAGTTGATACTATTTTATTGCTAATGTACATCAAAGTGTCTAACTGCAAAGAAACTTCTATTTATCGGTTCTGCCATACAGGTTTCTTAGGGCAGACAAGCTTGTTTCAGGCTCTTGGGTTTTTCTTATGTAAGTGTCTAAGGGAGTCTCTGCTGATCCGAGAGCTCCGACTGCCATCAGCTCGAGCAGCCTCTAGGCTGCATCTGCCTACTCCTTGCAGCTAATTCTTCATTGCGTTAGGAGTTCTTAAAGCATGTTTTTCAATCAGTATAGCATTCCTGTTTTTAAAGGTTCAGAATTGTGTTTTGTCTTACCTGACTAGATTTGGTGCTGTATCTTGTGAGTTACAACCATGGAAATGTCAGTGCCACACTAATATAACAGGGTGATTTAGATCAATTAGTATTCAGCTGGTGTATCTGATTCATGCAGTACATCTATCTTTAGTTTTAAATCATACAATAGTGACTTAAATTCTTAGAATTTTAGCCCAATCATCTTGACATTAATTGCTTTTTTTTTCAGCCTTATGTTGGCTGTTTCTTCTTTGCTTGAGACATGGTAAATACTGCTTTGAAGGAAGGGTCAGTAAGATTGAGGTGTGCAGTTTAAGGTATAGACATGGATTAGTTTCTTAGGTATCAATTTAAACTTCTGCCTGCTGAGAAATTTTAAAACTGCAAAAATAAATACTTTTTTTTTGTCTCTATCAAAACTAGGAGAAAAATGATCAGAAAACTGTAGACTTATGACTATGAGGAAAAAAGAAAAAACTAACACCACCGCTCCCTGCAAAATTCCCAAACCAACACCAACAACATCCCACCCAACAAACCAAAACCCAACAACTCCCCCCAAACCCAAAAAGCACCAGCCTGGTAAATTATGTAGAGCTTACAGATCTTTGAGTTACATAAATCACAAGGTCATTCTCCATACTGAACTAGTTACAAAGCTTTTCAGTGTGTTTGTTGAAGTATTTAATGTTATTATCTGCAGACATAAAGGTAAATTCTTTTGGATAGATATTGTAATTTCTCTTTGTTCAAGATAAGAATAATCAAACAGATTCGTATGTTACTATTGTATTAGGTGGAGAAACCTGCTGGGTCCAATACTAATTTTCAGGTAGCTTATTGATCTGTAAAGGAAAGTATCACAGTGCTATCAAACTTCCAATAGCGTGGTCTCTTTTTCTCAATAATGGAGAATAATTTTTTCTCCTTTCTTGTAGTGAAGTTCTGCTTTCTCTGAAGGCATTGGAACATTTTCTTTGCCTTTCGTGAAGTTAAAACTGCATCTTGAATGATGTATGGTCCTACTCTCATGTTCTGTTTGAATGTTATGGCAGGAGTAATAATTTCTTGGTGTTGGTAATGTTTTTAAAATGTAGTCTAAATCAGCCTGAATATCAATAATGTTTTATATTTTTCTTAAACTAAAAGGAAAACCTTGTTTTAAATTGTGGTGAATTCGTGCTCTTCAGCACTCTGTATTTTGCAGTATTTTCTGTGTCTTTCTGGGTTTTGCAAGCACAGCATGATTCTCTTACTTGTGTTATGGAAAGTAAATATGTTCTATTGTTAATATAGAATAGAAATATGAGATGGCTTCAGTAAGTTTATAATTCATGCATTACACTTTCAATAATGTCTTAATATGGAAATTATTGAGTGGACAATCCAACTGGAAAACATCAGATCGTGAAAGGAAATGAATGCCAATTCCCTTACTTAATGCATTTATGGTTGTTTGTCTTCACATCCTGTATTGGAAAATGCTTACGTTTCAAGGTTAAAGGAGCCAGTCTCCATGCAAATTATCTTGACAGTGAAGGTATGTAAAGCCCTGAATAGATGCCGCATTGTAGCGGTGATTCACTTTTAAGCAACTGCTAATCAATACTCTACACTTTCAAATGTCATTACTGTTCTGTAGGGTACAACTTTTTGTTGCTGATAATAAGTGGTTACACATTGTACAACACAAATTATATATTGATAGGATAGACTGTATTTTAGGTTGCTGCAGAAGCTTCAATGCAAGCTCTTAATGAAATACTTTGATTAATATGTTGTTCGCATGAAGTTCCATTTTGGTTTTTTATGTATAATGCTTTTGTAAAATTGTGGGGATGTTTTCGTGAGCCTATTTAGTTCATTTGTTATTTAGTTCACTTGTAAAAACTTTAGTGCATTTTTAGAGTAAACGACAAAATCATTGCAAGATTTGTATTTAAAAAGCAAGACTGTGCAAAAAGCTTTTATTGTGGTTTTTTTGTTTGTTTGGTTTTTTTTGTTTTGTTTTGTTTTGTTTTTTTTTTGTTTGTTTGTTTTAAATATTAGTTGGAGTTGGGAAAGGTCTTGGACATCTTTCCAGAAGTGGTAAGTTTCAAGGACAGGTACTTACTGAAAAAGGCCGGCCTTCGTATCTCCTAGGACTTCACAGATGGAGTTATCCATCTTATAGCTGGTAACTACTGCACTGTTTCTGAAGATGATGGTATATGACATGAGGAGGTTGTGATTGGTTGGGAGAGACAGACACATAGGAGTGTACAGATGTTACAACCAGCATATTGAATTTAATCTGGGAATAAAATAGACAGTAGAATACAGAGCACAAGAATTAAGCTGTCATAAATCCTTCCTGCATCAGAGTTGACTTCAAGCAGTCTTTAGCAGGGTCTTAGCAGTAGCTAGAGCATCTTGGGTTGCTTGAATGAGCTGGGCTTAAGTCGACAGTAGATGGAAGTCAAGTTTAGAAGAAAATAATTTGTTTAACTGGACAAAGGTAAAATAAGGCTATTTCATCATTGGTGCTCTTTGAGAAGGGAGAAACAGATTTGAATTCATAGTGAAGTTAGTATGAGGTGCCTGACTGTATGTTTGAAATGATCTGGATTAAAATCTCAGACAAGCCTACTGGTGACGTGTGTGTGTGTTTTAAATGTATCTTCAAAATTGGAGTGCCTGAGCAACACCCAGTGCCAGGCAAATTTTGGGAAGGAGATGGTGGTTGAGGCAGCGAAGGTGACTGCTTGTTGGAGGACAGATATACTTAATATGCTTTGCTGGATGCTTTGCATAGAGGTACGATTTTCATTTCACACACATGAGGTTCAGATTTATTTCCTGGAAGATCCCTAACACAGGAAAAATGCATTTTTTCCAGAAGACTCTTTTAAAGCCCTATGAGAAAGCAGATTACCTTAGTAAGAGTTTTGGAGGCAGAGATGGGCAGAATTGCTGCGTCTGCTTTTAGAAGAATTTACGTAAGTAGACATTTGCAATCTTGTGTAGATGCCTTCAGAGAGACTGAACTCTTGCACTGTCTTCCTGTTACGCTTGATGTTTCCTGTTTGCTAGGAGCACAGATTTTTCTCTTGTGTCACTTTTTACAGTGTTTCCTTTTGCATTATTGCAAGCAGGGTTTATTCTTGCTTCTCTCCCTATTGGTTGGTAGATTTTTCTTTTTCTTTTTCTTTTTAATCCTCCCTCCCTTCCCCATCAACTCCACCCAATTGTAACCTGTTACAGATGTGATAAGACACTGGGTTACAGAAGTTGTCATCAGAGGAGGTCACGGATTCCAGGTGTTCTTGCTGCTTCTGATATTTGTGGCTACTGTGAATATACTAAAGGATAAGGAATGTTTCATCCTCAAATTCATCCGATCTGACACATTTTACCTGCTTTCTGTTTCTGCCATTTTTTCTGGTAAAATAACTGTTGTGGCTATCTTTAATCTATGTTGAGAGCTGAGAATTAACTGGAAACCTCATATATGATAAAGCATATGTCAAATCCATATTTATGACACAAGAAATGTTCTGAACTATAGACACTCTTTAAGGTTTCTTATGCTGTACAGACAGAGGGGGACAGTCCTGAATTAAAAAAACCCCTCATTTCAATGTCTGATGCAGACAAGTATGCTGCGTGAAAGAGACAAAGACCTTCAAATAAGGTAGAAAAGTGGAGAGGGAAAAAACTCCAAACAACAACGACAAAAATATATTTCCTTGCAAACTGAGGAAGAATGTGTGAAGAAATGTAAATGGGGCAGGGGAGAGGGAAGAGAGGAAGAACTACAAGGTTTGTTTCACTAGACAGGGATTTAGTGCCATGGGCCAAGCTGTGCCTTAGCAAAACTAGTCAAAACTTGAAATATTGCAACAGTCTTCACGTGCAGAAGTCCAGGAAGAAGAATAAATGTGTTACCTATATCCAAAGTAGATGAACAAGAACTGTCATTATTGATGTACAGATTGGCTAGTTAGTGTTGTAGTGTGTTTTTTAAAAATTCATCTATTTTTTAATTTCTTTTTTTGTTTGTTTGCTTTTCCTCCACTTTATAAGTACATAGGTAACAGAGCTTCACAAGGGCTCATAAGACAGTGTTACATACCAATGAGAGAAGGAAATGGTTGATTAGATGTAAACTCCCGATTCTTTCCTTAGGTACTTGCCACATGTTCTAATTGCTTTGCTATCAGCAGTTGTTGGTATTTAGTAAAGTTTGTTCTTAACTCTTCATGCTGTTGAAAATAGTTCTTCCTAAGCACTACTTATGCTGAATTTTTGCTTTTTTAGATAGAGCCTGTTCCATGGGTTTGATGGAATCATCAAGGCACATAGGTTCTGGCAATGACTCTTAATCCGACGTGTGTGTCAGGTGGTTGCTTAATAGCCATTTGTTCTTTCTGTTGAGACTCCTGAAAGAACAATAAAGAGCTAAACCAAAAAAATTCATTAAGGTGACCAAAACAATTTCTAAAATATTACTACAGAAGGTGTTATCTTTGTCAGAGTACTTCTGCCTTTTCCTGTGTGTTGCTCTTGCCTTCCTTAATTTGATGTTGTTTAAATGTTGTCTTTTGTTTCTCCTTTCCGAACCACCTTATTTATATTATTTTTGAATCTTTATGGTTTAAAATGGGCAGGTATTCTAGAAGGAAAAGTTTTCTTCTGAGATGGATGCAAGAATTTTGCATAAATCAGTTTGCAGTACAGGAGGCACTTAAAAATATAGTTATTACTATTTATCCTTCAAACTAGATTCTGAGATCTTGGAGCACCCAAGTTAAGGAAATAAAAGATGCAGGAAAAAGTTGTTCTCAGATCCACTAACAAAACAAAGAATAGGGTTATATGATCTAGTTTATAAGATTGGGGATATAACATGAGAAGTCTCTGTGTGGGATTCATTCTGTGTACCAGGGCTTAATGTGTGGTCTCTGTTGCTTGCTTATATGTGTGACTGACAGTAGTTTCCTTCTTGAAACTGTGTTTGTAGTTTTTAGGGAAGAGTGGAAATTATTTGTGTCTAATGGCCTTATGAAATGTTTTCCTCTGGAGTACTCAAAAGGTAAATTTTGACAGGCTTCCTGAATTTCGTGCAGTTGGCAGATTGTATCTTATGTTAACACTGTTCCTTTATAATGTGCAAGTTGAGTAAATCTCCAATACAGTGATAATGAATTTATAAATTCTAATTGTACTCTTATAACTGAGGCTTTTGTGTTTGGCACTAATGACTCAGCAAAACTGGTTCTGGACCAAAAAATGTCTAATCTTCCCCCATTGTACAACTGTCTTACTCTCCTCCACTATGGGACTCTTTTTAGTAATTTCTGTAATTGTGGAATAATTCATTTTGGATGAAGATTCAGAAAGTCTTTTAACTCAACTTCCTGCTCAAAGTGAAGGTCAATGTGGAAATGAGAACAGATTTCTTGGGGCTGCTTAGAGTCTGATATTCAAACCCAAGTCTAACGCTTGACTTGGGATGAAAAGTTACTTAAGATGGAACCTCCCATTTCAATTTACGGCTGCTGGCTGTCACTTCTACTGTGCATCTCCATAAATAGTCTTGGTTCTTCCTCCCTCTAACCTCCTTGTAGGTATTGGAAGCCATGATACTTTGTCATGGCAGGCTTCTCTAAAGCCCCAGTTATACATATTATACCATCTTTTATTTGCTTCATCAGCTTCTTGACTCTTTTCTGACCTGTTCTTTTAAAATAGTTTGCACTACAGTTACAGGCTCTTACACTGAACTCTCTGCTGTTTAATACTCAAGTGCGCTTTTTTACACAGACACTCTTATTCTCACAATAGGAGTATGTAACTGTTCTCATAATTACAAAGTCTCAAGAGTAATTTCTATTATGTTGATTGCATGAATTGGAATTTTTATTTTTTTGTTTGATTTGTCGTTGTAACACAGGAAATTAACTTCTAATCTGGGGCCAAACCAAACCCTTTAGCTCTCAGTTGCTTCACTAGCTATTTTCTTCTACTATTTTTGTCAGCCACAGTATCTTAAGTGAATTTAGTGTTATATGGAAATTGTCAGCTGGTAGAAGTTTTCATGTCTTATCATTTGTTTTTACTTTTACAGTAGCTCTCAAGGATTTTCATGCTTTTATACCCAAACAAGGATTTGACTTGCTTTAGTAAAAAGCAGGAGTCAAAATTATGCAGTCAGAGCATCTCTAGCCGGTTAGATAAAAGCTCTGTGAAAATGCTGTTTGGAAGTCATTCTAAAAACTTTGGTCAGGGCCACAATGTATAGTGTTCCTATTGTTCTTCTAGGTAATATTTTAATGTTTGGCTATTTAATATAGTCCAAAGGCTTGGTCTCAAACTATCTAAGTCACTAATTTTGAAGACACAAAAAAAGATCTACATACTATGGGTACTAAAATTTGATGTGTTGGGAACACATCATTGGTCACAAAATTAGATAATTATCTTCTAAAGTGACAAAGCTTTGAGGATGAAAAGCAGGAATATTCAAACTTCAGCTTTACCTTGAAGCTAAATGACTATCATTTTATGACAGCTGTGCAAAATGTATGACTGCCGAGCTGTTTGTACATGATGCTATCGTATCACATTAATAGAAATTTTCACTGATAATGAAAGCTGGTAGGAGGCTAAGAGTAAGGCTTTATGTTATGACTTGCAGCCATTGACTATCTGCATCCAACAGATTTATTACCCCCTACGCACATAGTGCCTTTTACAATGTTTTCTGCCATTTATTCAACAAAGTGCAACAAGAAAAATATTATAGATGGCATGGTACAAAAAAACTCAACAACTCTGAGTACTCACTTCACACTTCAGGCTTCCACCTGTCATTATCAACTGCAAGGCACTTTCACTGTAAAAGTAAAGATGAGTTCTGACATCTGGCTGGAGATTGCCATGAAAAACACTGTGTGACAGGAGGAGGGGAGAACATGAAAGAAAACAGAAGAGTTTCTGTTGGCCAACTTAGATTTTAATTTTCTTGTTAAAACCAAGGCAGCAGACTGAGATTCAGATATATCTGGCTTCTTGTCCTGTGTCTGTGATAACTTCCTTGTTGGTCTGTTTAGGTCATGTAATCTTGGTGGCCAAAATTCAATGAAGGCCTTAAACATGGTATTAACTTAACCTGTAATATCACCCATGCAAATTTGGCACTTGTGGCAGTAGTAGGATTTCATCCAGCATGCCAGAAGCTTTGAATTGAAAGTTAAATTGCAAGGAGGATTCTTCCCCACAAACAGAGGCATCTTTGCCTAATTGTTCTGTGTAAAATGAGCCTACAATATACTGCATTTTTCCTTAAATTTCTAATGTAATTGTTTGGATCAGGAACAACATTTTTTGTAGAATGTTTAGTGTATAGAGAGGATCAGGTGGTAAAAAACCAGCACTACCAAATGGATATGGAAGTAAAGTGCATGGAATGGATCAGCTCTGAGAGCTATGTGGCATTAAGTTTAATACATTTTAAAAATAAGACTTCTTTCGCTACTGGAAGGATAAATGGTTTCCTGTAACAGTCCTGAATAACTACAAAATTGATAGAAACCCTCTTATTTCTGCTATGGATATTTAGTATCTGTAATTGGGATTAAATCTCCTTATAAAATTGTGCTGGCAAGTGAAATTGAACCTTCTCTTGTCAGAGAGCTAATTCTTCCTATGCTTTGAATACAAAGTGATATCCTATGCTAATATTGGTAATTTTCAATTTTGCAAACATTTTCTTCTTTCCCTTATATGATTTTTTTTGCACCATGGTACTTCTTTCTCACTATGCATTTTCCACGTAACCATAGTTCTGCGTTACTTTTTCCCCTAGATTCTTCAGACTGACCTTATGTTGCTTTCTTCCAAGTGAGATCCAACCAATGAAACTCATTGCAGAGTCAAATTCACAAATGTCAAATGCAGTTAAATTTGGAATCAGACAATTTTCTTTATCCTTCTATGGGCAGCTGATTATTTCTGTATATTGCAATTAGCATAGAAATTTATTTTCTATGTGTACTTTCTCTGTCCTTCTCTGTTCTCCCACTCGTTTATAGCCATTACTTTTTCCTCTGGAAATTTTTACCATTCATATATTTTTTTCAGTGCCTTGAGCAAATGTAATCATAATGCTGCAGTGAGGATCTGGTCAGCTGGATAAAAATATACAGAAATAAAATGAGTAATGGCTTAATAACACTCTAATACTTAAGAATGGGGAAGGTTATGCAAATACAAGTGCTGTTCGTAAAATCATATTTTCATTGAGCTATGATGTTTGAACCTTTAAAAGGAAGGATAAATAGATTAGGAATCTACTGGTGTACCTTACACGTTGTGAACATTATTGGGAAGAGAAGGTGGTTATTTCCTCAGTAACAACCAATATACTTGGTTGTACCTTGGGTGGTGTGTTCAGGAAGCATGGGGGCAGGTGAAACAGGATTCCCTCCGAACTTAAATGGAAATCTTGTGTCATAGCAGGGGAGGCAAGTGTTACAGCATCTTTCTGATGATACAAATTGCAGGAGGAGCTCAGTAGCAGGAATGGAATGTGTTGAGAGCAAAGTAGCAGAATGACTGAAGAAAGTGATGTGGTGGTTTTTGGTTTTGTGTGTGTGGATTTTTTTTTTTCCTCTCCTCCTCTCTGTAGCTCAGTAAAATTGGAGAATATGTTTGTATGAAATACAGTTAATACCTGCATTTTGGTAATAATGTTTCATCAAATCTATTAAATGAATAATTTTCATATTAAAAATATATACACCATAGTCAGAAAGTTAAGTTTGTTATTTTCAAAATGCATGAGTACCACATTATTTCTAAACTTTGTCCAAGAACTAAAATTAAGAGGAAATTATGTGCTAAGAAGTGTAAATTTCAGTTCAGGAAATTTAACTCTGTATTGGTAATGACATAATTCTGACTTTTGTATTTGTCTTCCCAGGTGCTTGAAATTTGAATACTTTATATTTTTTTTCTTTTTTAAAATTTGTTTGCTCTGTTGAAGTCCTTTATTCTGTACAGACCCTGTGTAATAGGAGTAGAGTTTAACTACATTAACAAGTTTCCAATAATACTGTCCAGTCCACCTTAAGCATGTTATTAATGTAAATAAATGTTTATTCAATAGAACTTCCTCAGCATTACAAGATGTCTGGGGAATTTTGTCTGAAAAAGGATGATAGAAAACAGCATTATATAGAATTATACCAACACATCTATCTATGTGTTGGTATAATTCAAGTGTTAACATATAGAATTATTCATATATGTCCCTATTTATCTGATTGCACACTGGTTATTTATCTCGGTTTATAAATGTACAGGAGTTGTAAACTGAAAACTCTAATTATTCTGAATATCATTTATCAGACAAAACCAGCTGCTAACTCAGCTCTTCTCAAGAATCTACAATAAAATGCACAACCTGAAAAATAGTGTAGGGAAAAGTACAAAATTCCCATTTTTCAAATAAATCCTCTATGCCTATCAGATATCTTCCTCTCAAGAGGAAGAAACCTATGACTTTCTGGTATGACTGGAAGAGCAACAAATCTGGGCAGATTGTACTGTAGCTTGCGTTGCTTGAACTTCATTTAAAGCAAAGTTTTCAATATTATTGGACAACTCTGTAATTGGGTAGAGATGATCCTTTCACATCTTAGTTACTGGTTGAAATGTCAATATATTTGTTGGCTAGCTGTTGAAATCATTACATCAAATTAAATAATGCTCCTTCTGCTTTAGAAGCTTTCAAAAAACCTGCAGACCTGTTTTGGCTCCTGACCTATTAATTGACCTTTTGCAAATCAATTCTAATATACGTCTGATTCTGTGTTTATAAAGATGCAGAAAATTATGCTTACTGTCTGCAGCTTAAAAAAACCAAGTTTTGATGACAGCTTGTGTGTAAAATTTGCTTCTGTAGGCTCTTTTTTTTTTGTAGGCTGTTTTTAGTTTTATTGTGGTTTATGTTGTTGTAGAGGTGGCTTTTTTGTTTGTTTGTATAGGGTTTTTTGCCTTTTTTTCACATATATTGATGTCAAATATCACTTACGAGTATGTATTGATGAATGATTGATCTAGTTGACTGAACAGGTTCATTTTCTGCAACTTCCCATATAGTAGCAGTGCTGTCAAAAAAGAACAGTCTTGGAGTCTGGATAATATAGCATCTATTTCCAAAGATTTAAGACCTTGAATGACAGGATTAACTTTATTATTTCAGTCTCATTTAAGAGTAAACTAATTCCCTCAATATTTGAATTCACATCAGTTCAGGAACAATTGAGGCAAATGCAGATGAGAGTTAATTTGCTTACTGATATGAATGGCACCACTTTAGTAGTCTTGTGCTTCATGCACACATAAGGTCATTTTTGGTAACAGTATGCATGCCTTTACTGAAAAGTACTTGCATAATGTGTGAATTAGCTCCAATATTGTAAAAGACTAGCTGATTTTGTGTTGACTGTTTAGGGCTTAAGTCATAACTGTTGAGGAGAAATGATGGAAAGAAGAAAACTGAGGAAAAGAATTGCTGCTGGACTGGCAGCTCATTAAGGTAGATGCAAGTAAAACAAGAAAAAAAATCCATGTATATCTAGTATATATGAGTAAATGAGTGTTTACTATGATTGTATGCCACCTTGCAAGCCTTTAAACCAGTACTTAGAAAGCTGACTATTGCAAATCCAATCCTTTTGCAATTTATACAATCTGGAAGTTTTCTTTTATATTCACTGTAATAATACACAGTAATGAGACTGTTAACTGTAATGAGACTGTATTCTGTTAGAAAAGAGGTATAGAATTTTTGAGGGTGCAATGTTCTTTAGACTAGAAAAATGTTACAGTTTAAATATGAAGAGCAATTATAAATCTCCTTGATGGCTTCACATTAAGTCAAGCTGCAATTTATTTTACCTGCAAAAGTGTATGTACTTGCTGATTTTTAATTTTTGTCCTTGGTGGGCAGGAGGTTAGAATTGAAAGAGGGCTTTCAATTTCCTTGTTTAATTGCCTAAAAAGAAAGGTGGAATAGAATCCCATTTCTTGTAGGTGAACAATAAAATAAGATTCTCTCACCTAGTGATTTCAATATGTGCACTCCCTAATTCTGGCAATCCTTCTGTGGCACTAGCTCTTCTCCTTCATTATGTCGTGTATGAGGAATTGCTTTTTTCCAAACCCACAAAAAACCCACAAACACCCCAAACCCAACAAACCATAACCCTCAAAATCTTAGAAAATCTTGCATTAATTTGTGTGTGTTATGGAACTCTATAAAGCATTATAAGGTTAGAAAAAAGAAGATACAAGAAGTTAGAGGCATTTTAATGCACCTTGTTGTCTGAGATTGTGAAATTTATCACTAGTGAGTGTTGTTGATAATGTGTTTCCTCCATCTAAATAATCCTTAAAAATCAAATAATAGAACTGTGATATGATTCCAACTTTGGATAAGGATTACAGGGCTAACTATTTATTTATTTTTGTAGCCTGGGTAACCACATTGTTGGAGAACAAGAAAAAAGCTGTGATAGAAAAACAACCCTGTACAGATTCCCCACCCTCCCAAGTACTCATTATACATTCAAGGATCGCTCTACCTGGGCAGAGATAAAAATACCCAAGTACTGCAGCAAGATGTTGTTGCAGGTGGTGTCTGTCCAGGCATGGAAAAAAAAAATCTCCTTCATTCTGGTCTTTCTAGAACGTGGAGTAATTGTGAAGATAGATTTGCTCTGTTTGTGCTATGTAAGTATTAGCAGTAGTCCATTATGAAACATGGAAGTAAAGGAAAAAGAAAAAGGCAGTAGGTGAAACTGGACACCATGGTTCATTGTACTAGACAAGCCAAGTCTCTGCTTCTCTGACCTTCTCAGAACAGGGGTTTTTTATGTTTTGTGCTTTTTTTTTTTTTTCCTTCCTCCTTTAAGATGTCTTCTTTACCCTTTGTTGACCTTTCAAAGGAAAGTTCCTTTGCATTTAAAAATATTCTTTGGAACTCACTTACTGAAATATGGTTGCATAGTTGGTTTTTTATTAAAAAAATAGATTATTTTTAAGTTAAGCTGCTTGAAAAATTGTTTTCCATGCATGGGGAAATGTTTTCTCTTTGCTTCTGTTTCTGCACACTGAAATCTTGTAAGCTTTTTCAGCAAAACTAACAATGATTAAAAAAACCAAACCAAAACAAACCCCCCAAACCAAAATATAACCCAAAAAACATTCTAGTTATTAAAACACACTGGGAAGGTTTTAATCAGCTTGATACAAGTATTTGGACTGCCTCTTAAAAGAAAAATACTGAATCTATTATTTAAAATTCTTCTACCTTTTAGCTCATTCATGGTGTTTCATTTGGGAGATAAAGTTAATTTGTTTTAAAGTGTATTATTTTAAACTAATAACAATGGCTCTTTAGCCTTATTTTCTTGCATGGCTCTGTTAGCTTAAAATATGTGGAGCCAGGTTTCCCTTTTTTAAATATAAATACCCAATGTTAATATGATTTCAAAACTAGAATTTGAAACTTGCTGAGCTGAAGGAGAAGGTAAAATCCAGAATATCTGACTTCCCTAAGCAGTAGCTCAGAGAAACATTTTGAGGTTTGATACGGCAAAACAGTTTCTAGAGGTAGTGCTAGCAATAGAGATAAAAAGAGTTTGACCTTTTTTCTTGCCTTGAGACAGTGGAAGAATATTAAAATGCTTTAACTACATATGTTTTATGAAAAGTACACCTGTGACCATCTGTATGCTTTTTGACGGAACTGTGTGCTCAGTGCCACATCTGGCTGGTGCTGCCTACTGAGCCAGGACCATGACTTGGCCAGGTTGGGCATGAGACTGTAGTGCAGCTCAGCTTCATGGTGACCTCTAGAGATCCGTTCCAATCTAGGGAAATATTTCTTGTGTTCTTTGCTGAGCTGCTATGCCTTGTACGTAAATGCTCATTCGGTGACAATTAAAACTGAAATAAACCACGCTAAACCATAAATATTAGAAAAGAAACTAACAAAATAAACTTTGGGGCAAGTTATTTCCCTAGAGTGTGCTGTGAAAGGGATCTTAGCTTTACATAGCAGCGTTTTTGTTTTTGTTTTTTTTTCTTTTTTTTCCCCAAAGTTTATTAAACTATTGAACACAGTAGTGATTAGGTACCTAAACCATGTACATCTAGCACCATGTTCAAATGGTATTTTAGTAGTGCTTATCTACTGTCTAGGGAACTGTATAGCCTAGAGCTGATACTATGTCACATGCTTGGCAGTAAGTAGTACTAAAAACCCTAAATGCTGAAAGTACTGAAAAATGTGAGGGAGACAAGAGAGCTCCCTTAGTCTACTCCTCACCCAGTATATTTTTTGTGGGGTATAGGTATATAAAGTTCTCATTTTGCTTTGTACACAGTTTAAACAATTTCAAAATAAAATAGAAAATTGTAAAGAAAACTTGTTCTGTGGAGCTTTCTTCCTACTAAGGTTTGGTGTGTAGCTGACCTCAGAGAGAAAATACTGGGAAAGGAAGCAGTTATAAACCAGGGAGTCTTCAGCAAATCTGTTGAGATTGCTTCTGAGGTGTCTTTTTGCCCCAAATGCAAAAAATTGAATTAGAACATATAGCAAATGCTCAAAGGGAAGTGATTTTTTAAATTTTAATCAAATTAAGATTAAATTTTAAGTTAAAGGCTCATTATTAATGACTTACTGCATTTTTTTTGATGTACACTGGCCATTGTGTGTCAGATATGTAGTCAAACGTGTTTCTGAAGATCAGTGGGTACTTGTTCCTCATTCCCTCAGCTTGCCTGTTCTGAAACTGAGGATAGCAGTGCAGTAAGGTGTAGGCTGTGGTGTTATCACATTTTTGAACAAGTTTGGAGTCAAACCTTGTGGGGGAAAACTCTCCCGTGGAATTGCCATAGTAGTTGAGAGCTATAATGTGTTGCACTATTTCGATTTATTTCAGATAAGCCGAAACATTTGGACTGTGTAAGGACTCCGCATCCCTAGCTCTTGAAGGTGACTTAGTTGTAGGTCATTTTGTGATCCTTTTTGATTTTATTCCTATTCTGAAAAATTTTAGCGTGGAGTCACCACTTTTTTTTGTATTTTGATTTATTTGGTATTTTCGCCTAGCTTCACTTTCACATCAAACTCTCTCTGTAAGAGGAGCATTGCGTGTGTAATAATCATCAATTTGTAGCTGGACTGTTCATGCCTAGCTCAGAGAGCCTCTTCTATGCTTGTTTTCAGGTCTGTTAAAGAAGTTCCTTTGCCCTGGGTTTCCCACAGCAGAGACTCAGGCATGGATTCCAGAAATTCCTCTAAAATAATTTATTTGCAAGGTACAGTGTAGAGCAGCTCCAGCTGGTGCCCCCTGAAGAGGGACCCTCAGTGGAAAAAAAGTTGGACAATTATATTCCCCCACAGTCTAATCCTCCACACTCTGTGTGTCAGTCTGGGCCAACTGCAAAACGAGAGTGTGGGGTCTCCCTGTTCTTCAATGAATCACTACCTTTTTGTCAGGTATGCTGTCAATCAAAGTTCTGACTTTCAGTTGCTATTTTGTACCTGCAGCTGGAGAAAATAAGTTATTAATAATAGCCAAAACATTCTTCTATTAGATGCTGTTCTGCTCCTTGACTTATCTCCAGGGATGCTGCTCACCTTATCTTCCAACTTGAAGGCTCTGCAGCCTTTTTACTTAATGAAGTGGAAAGTTTCACAGCTTGCAGGAGTTATGCTAAGTAAACTTATGCTAAGCCAATTCTATACAAGCAGTTTCTAAACAAGTTCTGTAAGAAGCAGTATACCAAATAATTCAATAAATTAAGGCAGTCCGTTCTCTAACAAGTACCAAAATATTCTGAAGAGAAATGACAAGAGGTATAGGTAAAATAAATAAAAATTCATAATATTTTTAGCCTTCAAACTTTTTCCTTTTTTTTCTGGGTAGGTGAAAACCAAGTAAATTCAAGTTTCAGAGAAAACAGATTAATATAAAATATTTACTAGTATATGGCTGGAGAAAATAAGGTTTCTTTTGCTGCTAAAAATTAAAACAGCATTTTTATGTGGCTGTCCTATCCACTGAATGATATTTGTGAATATCTATCTTATATGCGGGTGCCTGAATGAAAAAGTATTACATTTTGTGTGAAACACCTTTTTACTTGTCAGGATTTTTTTTCTCCAATTGCTTGCTTTCATTAGGAATTTGAGACTTTAATTTTAGAACTTTGTGGGGCGTGTGGAGAATTTTCTCTAATAGTTAAGTGCTTGTCTCTATGTCTAGGCATGGTTTTGTCTTTTTTTTATGTATTCCTCTTGTACACAGTTGGCTTTTACTTACTTGGCTGATACTAGGAGATAAACTGTGGGAGTGCCAGAAGGTATTAAGTGACTCTGGGAATCTTAGTTGCACTGACTGCAGTAGCACTGACAGCTTCAGCCAGGGATTGTTGGTATCCAGCCCAGTCTGTCTCTGAGCAGATTCTTACCTGGACATCACTACATTGAAGTCTTCATACCTGAAGTCAAATTAATGATCAAAAACCCCTTCAACCCTGCTTCTTTCTGAGTGAGCTGCTCAAAAACTTCCTGTGTTCATATTCCACTGTCTTATGTGTTTTTATATTGAACCTCTCTCATCTGGGTGGAGTAATAAGCAATAGACAGCTATAAACATGCAAATTACATTTGCAAACATGCAAAATGTCATTTTTTTTTTGTGCAAACAGATCAATATTTCATTTTCTAATGTTTTATTGATCTATTTTGACTACTCAAGATAACTCATGCTCCTCCTCCTAAGAGGATGCAAATTTTCAGGCAAATGATTCCATCTTTCAAGAAGTTCTCGGTAACCAGTGCCACATGCAAGCCAGACTTTTTAGCTAAGCTATCTTGTGTCAACTTTTAAAAATAAAGCCTTCAGCATTTCTTCAGTTGCCTGAGCATCTTCTGTCTATTATCTTTGCTTTTCTTTTTCTTTTTTTTTTTTACTTCCTTTTCAGTCCTGGCTAGTGGCTATGGAACTTGCCCATTTCTATCTTCAGTACAGTTTGCTCTGATTCCAATAGGATAACTGTCAATCTTTCTTCTCAAAGAAGCTATAGATTCAATAACTATGTCCATATAGGCTTATGACAGGCAGCCATGAGAGCGGCTGTGAGAACAGCACGGTCTGTGCTCCAATTCCCCTTCACGTGAGGGCTTTGGGAAGCAGCCTGAACTCCTGGGCAGCACATTGAGCTGCCGAAATCTGCTGTAGATGGAGCTGCCAGGTGTGCTCAGTCAGGTGACATCCTCTGTGGTCCCAAAGGCATTCTCCAGCTGTATTTCCAGGTTGCCTGTCTAGCGATCTGTTCTGAGGGCTTGTCAACTCTCCAGAGAACATCCTCAGTGAGTGTCAGGCATCGTGACCTCTGTAAGACAAGGTAGGTGCTTGTCATGAAGTTTGTCCTGATGTTCCCCCAAAAATTGTCACCTTTTTTTTTTTTATTTTTTCTCTAAACCCAGATACCCATTCAACCACTGAAGATTCTGATGACTTTGTAGGGTACAGACAAAACCTGATATACAGTTTGAGTCACTTATAACCACTTGTCTCTTTCCCTTTGTTTTAGTGTCACTGTGCTGATACATGAAAGTAACCTGCATCGCTATAAAATCCTGTTTCACACAATAAAATTTGCACTTTGTCAACACAAGAGAAAACCCAAATCTCCTGAAACTCTTACTTCTAAGATTTGTTACAGTTAGGAATAATTAAAATACCTTAAGGATATTCAATGTTGACTTGAAGTAACGGATTGTATAGTTCTCTTTTCCGTGGTGCTCAGCTTAACGTGTAGATGCTCCTTAGAGCCCTGATCCGTGTCATTAGTGTGTTATGGGTACTTTATTTCACCACGTCAGGAGAAGAGTTTTAATCTGATGCTCTGCCACAAGGCAAGGTATTTCAAGAAAATGTTACCTGTTACACTGCTACAGCAGACAAAAAAACCCCATTCTAGATCTGTAATAAGCTTTTATTAGCTTGACCTATTTAGTAGTTTTTCTTCCTTTTGTGACAATTTCTGTAATAGAGATTAGGAGAAGCGTCAGTTTATCACTGTGAAAATGATAAAGCAATTACACAGCCCTTTAAGGCATTATATTTTGAAGTTTTATGTTTAATGCAAGACTTTCTTCTAAGCTTAAAAAATTGAAGGAATTCTAGAAGTATTTTGAAAATGGTCTGGGGTTTTTCTGTGGAACTTTTCTCTTGCATTTACTGTTTTTTGTCACAGGATGGCAGCATGAGTAAGACCCTAAGAAGGTATAGCAGTGAGTCCTTTTTGACATGTTTTAAAGATTTGTACAGGGTTAGCTTTGTTGCTCTTCAGGGAGAAGGGTCAGGTAGAGTTTTGTGTCCTAAAGACTGTTTCCAATGCTTGTACATAATCGTGTTATTGAAATAGTAAACTATGAAGGGATGAAGTCATTTGCAAGATGAGGTTTCCATTCAGTTCAGGCTTTTTAAATAGTATGAACTTAACTTTCATATATTGGCCTTTTATTTTCCGGATTAGAATCCAGTGTTCATTTTGATCGTGCTTGTTTATGATTTGGAAATCTTTTGTTTGTTACTGGGTTACAAGCTTCTGTCTTGTGAGAGTGTTTCATAAAACATGCATCTGAAGCTGAAGCAAATGCCTGGATCCGTTAACTCTGGGGAACCTTAGCTCTTCTGAGAACTTTGTAGGCCAACCTAATTTTTTAAATTAGTTATTTGATCATTGGTTCAGCCAGGTCCTGAGGAAGAGCTTTCATGTATTTACTAGTTTGTTTAGGATAGCTACTACTGCTAGATAGCCCCATGTTGGGTACAATGATTGTATCTTAAAAATATACCACATTTCTAAAAATAAACCTGACCCTGTAAATCTTCTTAGCTGAAAAAGCACCTGTATTTCAGATTAAGTGATTCCTGAAAGCATACATATGTGTTCTTGTTGGAATGATAAAGGACTCAGCATTCTGATTGAATGTGAATCACGCAGAACCATTTATCACAGAAACAAGCCTCCTTATATATGCAACTATATTATAATCACGAGTCCACGCTCCAAGCATGGATTCGCTAAATGAGTATCATGGGCTGTCCATGCGCTGGAGTCTCACTGATGATACGTCTGATGATTCACGCCATGCCAGGACCCCACTGATTGAGGAACGCCCGTCTTTCTCACAGCAGATTCTGTTCTCAGCTTCTCGAAGCAGCCTTGAGATTCCTTTGAGCCAGACTAATTCAGCAACAAATCTTTATCTACCAAAACCCCTCCACATGTTCTGATTTGTACAAGATTATGCATCAGCTTTTCTTGCCACCCATTGCTTTAATCCTTGAAACTGTTGGTTTTAAAAGGTGGAATATGAATGGAGGGAAGCTGCCTTCTCTTTGTGACCTAATACTTCCAGACTTTATTTCTGTTGCTTAAATCTAAACTAAGTTTAACACCCTCAGTTTCCTCTGAATTATATTCTCTGTTGGTTTTGTGTCCTGCTTGACCATTATACTTGGGAGCTTTATAAATGAAGATTTGGACTCTCAACGCTTGTTTCAGCTTCGAGAGATATGAAAAAAAAAAAATCTTTTTCTTCTGCCTCTCTGCAATGTGGGCTGGATTCTTCTCTCTCTTTCCATAGATAAATTCAATACAAAGATCCTAGGATGCATCTTCACGGCACAGTGCTCTGCCTTATAGCAGTTCACGACTTGGGGACAGAGAGCGGTCTGGGTTTGCCTGTGCCTGCAGGAAGCAATTTCAGTCTGAAATAAAAACAGCATTTTTCATTGTAGTTATACAACTTCCAGAATAGCTGTGGCATTTACCGATTAAGCAAGCGAGCATTTTCAGTGTTATGTCTGCAAACAGGAAAAAAAAGACTTGTCTTCTTGTACAGACTTTTCCCTTCTCATGATGTTTTTAGTCAGGGATGAATGAAGCAGATCTCCCTCTCTTTTTCTGAGAAACTTGGTGACATCTTAAAAAACCAAAACAAAACCAAAACTATTTTTTCTTTGCTTTGTGCTTTGGTTTAGGGGCAAAAACTTTGGAATGGGATTACTGCAAGCAAAAAAACAAGAGTCATGCAGAATTTTGGTATTAAATATGAAATGTCAGCTCTGTGTAGATCTTAGTATTTATTATGCAAAATAACTGCTTTCCCAGATAGCTATATAGCAGTAAAAGCAGAATGGTGCAATGCAACGGGTGGAGATATGTTTTTTTTTTTCTTTTTTGTAGGAACAAGAATTGTTGTTATAGGGCATTGCCAACAGAATGGGGGGAACTGATGAGGGGGTGTTACTTAGCATGAGTTTGGGGTGATATGCTAATATATCACTTAGTGTTGTTCTGCCTATGTAATCTCTTTCCTTGCAGACTTTCATATCAGATTTTCATTTGCCCTTGCAGATAATTCTGCTACAAACTACTAAGAGTTGTCATATCCTCTCACATAAAGCTACATCAACCACAAAGCTAACAATGTCTTTGATCAATGCTATGGTGTTTAGTAGTGGCTTTCCTTTGGGGAATTGCTGGCCCCTTTTGAAAGCATCAAAGAATTCTACAATAATCTCCAATCCTGCATCAAACCAAGACACCCCTTCAGCTGAAGCAGGCTCTGCATTAGCCCTCCAGATGCCATCGGTGCTAGTTCTGAGTCTACTGGCGAGTTCATCAAACAGCAGTATATTGCTTTTCTGCTTCTGCTCGGGATCTAAGCAAACTTGCTGTATAATGCTCCCAGCTGCCAGTAATTTTTAGAGGCTTTAACTATATTGCTCGCTATGCAGATTTACATTTACAAACTCTGTTACTTTGTCCATTTTATTCTGTGAGTGGTTCATGTCCTTCCTATTCATTTTCTGTATATCGAGTGTTATTTCTGCTCTAATTTGTTTGACATTCTTGCTAGTAGTATATTTGTATTCACAGAAAAATGTGAACAATTTCATCTATTGATGCTGTGCAATGTGCCTATTAGATATACAAGTAGCAGTTGAATATATCCCCCAGCCATTGTTAGGCCTCTTCAAATGATAATGTGGCCACGTTCCCCTGTGAGGCTGATGCAGCATGAGAATGAGTCTGCAATCTTCAAGGACCTGTATGTTGTGCTAGCAGTGACCAGAAATTGAAAGTAATTATTTCTATTACTTATGCAGTGAATAACAGAAACTATGTGTGGTTTCACTATGTTCATTAGTTTTACTTGTAGATCACAGCCATTAGCAAATCATACCAGTGCAGTTCAACAAGCTCTGTTGGGGAGCTCATCCCTTTTCCCATGATGGTATCATGAAATAGAGCAAAAAAGTATTTGGCTGTTCTCCAGACATTTCTATGTGAAGAAGTATGGAATCAACCAGAGAGCGAGTTTTCAAATCTCTAGTTATTCTATACTAACTCTTTCACTAAAAATGGCTTTGTACTGTGTAAGTTATTATGCAATGATGAAAATACATACACAAATCTTCTTATTGGCCTCTTTTTTTACAGAGCTACTTCAGCATATTTGGAAGAAGTACAAGCATAAGGAGATTTGCTTTCAATATCCCAGGAAAGTGAAATGGGGTTATTTTGCCCTTTTTGGTTAAAGATTCCGACAGTAATAAGTGATATTACATAAAGGGATCTCAGTGTAGCAGAACTAGAGAACTACAAAGTCCATGTTCTAAGATTCCCTTGAAAGCAAGAACTAAAAATGACAACTCATTAACATTTACTTCCTGAGCTAAATTTTAGGCAAGTCTGTGTCTTTTAACAGAAGTGACTGTATGGAACAGCAAGCATGTGGGAGTCCTCAGCAGGATCACAGTGCCCTAAAATATAACAATGAAAGGAGAAAGGAGACAAGTATCTACTAGTAATATATATGCTAGTGACTGAGCTACTTGATATAAATAGTTTAAATATGTCACAGTTTGCAAAATGGAACAACATCAACTTCAGTGGAATGTTAACCAGGCATCTTCTTTAGGCTTGTGTAGCTTCTTGCTCTTCAGAGAGAACTGGGGAAATTTATGATGCAGAGTTCTTGAAATGTTTGCCTTGATGTGATTTTAGTTTTGCAACCTATTTTAAAAATTATTTTGCAGTTATATATTTTCAAACGATTTTTTTTTTAGATTTTTATTTAGGTCCAGAAGTTGCTTTTTTAAAACAATCTACATTTGGAATTATAATGCTTTTGTTTCTAAATGAAAATCTTGAATTCAAGAGTCTCGTGTTTTGTCTTTTTGCAGTTTAATTTCTGTCAAACTGTGCAACATCTTTCATGTAATTTGAATTCGTGAGTTCTGACACTCATGACTGTACCTGTCTTTCAATTGATGTTCTATTGTACCAGAATAACTGAGTAATCAAATAGTAACTGTGAGTTTACACTTATTTTTTAGTACATGAGAGAAAACTAATATTTGCTTTGAAGACTGGGGAGGAAAGGTGATACATACAAAAGAGGTGTAGCCTGGTGCTGTCCCCCTGCCATTGTTTCTCTCTCCCCTCGTGGGTGTGAAATTGCTGATGATGACTGCTTGTCATGATGTATTCTGTCTTGAGACAGAAAAACAGAGAATCTCTTGGTTGGTATTATGGTGATGATTGCAGTTAATGGATGCCAGCTTCAGCTAGAAGGATTTTGTAGAAGTTATTTATTTCGGGTTATTAATTTTTTTCCTTATCTGTGTTGTGGATATGGGCACATTACTGTTTGTAAAGTACTTTCTGAAAATTGAGGTGGTGTTTGAAAACTATAAAGCACAGCTATTCTCACATTCTCTGCCATAGTCTTAGAAAGGGATTAAACTTAAAAGCAGTCTGTTAGGATCAGTTCTGAGAAAGTAGCGAAGGGTTTCAGTTCATTTCACATGGTTCAAAATTTGGAAGAGGCTTTTCAAATTGATTGTATTTGCAAAACTGAACTTAGCCATATTTTTTTACTGTCTTTTGTACTAGGCCATTAAGTTTTCTTTCACCATAGATAGCTGACATACTATTTCATATTTTGGAATGTACAGAAGGGTCTGTTACCACTAATAACTAAACCCCAACTTCTCACAAAATGTTATTTTGAAAAGCTCTTGTCTCTAATGAATACTGTTACATTTCTGTAAATATATATCTCTCTCTATATATATATAAATTATGTTTCAGAATACATTCTGCCCTTTTTCCACTGAAAAGTCTGACTGGGGAGGGGCAGGGAATGAAAAGCACCCAAAGTTTGCCTGGAAGTTAATGCTGGTTTTCTGTCTTTGGAAAGCAGCTCATGGTTACTAGAGACAGGCAATGACTTTTTTTGTTCTCCAAGCCTAGCATTGTGTATGCTATAGATCAAGATACTGTTTTAAGTTTTTTCAAGAAATATAGTGGGACTAAATTTTAAAGAACAATTTTTGTAGAATATTTTGGGAAGAGAGCTGATTTTGCAGCACAGGGCTGCTGTTTCTCCAATAATTCAGATCAGTGTTATGGATCTACTGTAAAGTGGCTTTTGTTGTAAGAAAGGCACTTCTAATGCTCAGAAAAACTTTACTCTTCAGAATTTGTACTTGCTGTTAAATCAGAGACCTTACAGAATAGATGCTTCAGGATGAAAAGGAGTTTTCACTTAACAGGTATTGAAGAACCAAGGAAACATGAGTGTGGTGTTGGCATTGAAAATGGATAGTCACAGGATATAGAAAATGTAACTTGAAATTGCAGGGAAGAATACAGACTCTTCATTTGGATTATTCCATTTGTCAGTGTTCATCATTTGCCAATGAAATTTTATTCTTTCTGAAAATACATATTTATGTATTTCTAAGAAAGGTCTGTGATACAGTGGTTGAGCTAAGTTGTTATGGCAACTGAAATAGTTCAGACTTCTGAGGATAGTATTGTAATAATTAGAGATTGTGTTGAGCAAACTTCAATGGAAGCAATTTTTTGTGAAGTACAGATAACTCTGCCAGGGATAGCAGTTCTCAAAATTATATTTCCATGGCTCTGGGATGATTTGAGATGGAAAGAGCTTCTAAGGCTCTTCTTTAGTAGGACTTCCTAAAACTTATCTTGAATCAATTAGTAATTTTCCCCTAAATACCATTCACCAAAATATATTTATGTCATTTTATCTTATATTTGTTCTCTGTGTTGTGTATTAGAAACTGATAAAGCTTGCAGTGTTCGATTAGAATTAACAAATCTTTGCTGAGGCAAAAGCTTTTTAAACATTTAATGCTATGTGTGTGGAGAATGTTGCAGCTGAAAAATCTGAGAACTCTTCCTAGGTCATCAAGTTGAGACTTCTCTAAGAAGTCTAGCACGGTTTTAATATTTTCCAGGACAATCACCGATTACTTTGTCCTTGTCCTTCTTAAAACTCAGACCAAATTGTTTTTCTTTAAAAAGTAAATTGTGTGCATAACTATATATCTATATATAGTTATATATATATATATTTTTCTCCTCTAATTGCTTAATTTAATGTTGCCATTGTTTCTTAAATTTTAACGTGTAATCTCTAGAAAAAGGCAAGGAAGTGTACAAGCTATTGGAACACCAATACAACTTAAAGCAGTACTTAACAAGAGCTGTCTGTTTTCAGACTTTCTCACTTATCTCTTGTTGTATCAGCTGTTGAATTCAAGTTCTAGGAGGAGACACAGCGTTGTTTGCACACATCAGATGTGTATTTGGCCACAATCATAGTACTTTTGTCCTGTTCTGGTCTTGGGTTATTTTATGTTGTCCTTATTTCTTCTTCATTGTCTTCTCTAGAAGTGAGATCCATTCAGATGTTGACCATGTACTGAAAAAGAATTATACTTATTTTATGTAATATTTAAAATCCTTCACTATTTGCTTCTGAATTCAAGATATGCTTCTATAGAAATGGAAATCAAGCCTAGCAACTCAGCTGTATTGTGCACTGAGTTTGATCAGCTGCATGAGTTAGTGGATGAAAAGATGAAAGAATTTCAAATGAGCTTAAAAATATCTCTTCATATTACTTTGGCCCTTCTAATTTTTAAAATCCATCATATTTTATATTTAAAAATTAAATTGAAACAGTACTCTTTCCTAGGATGGTATATTTTAGTATATTATTACATTTGAGAGATTTAAGAAATAGGTGGTTTTATTTCATGAGCTTAAGATTACTACTGAAAGCAATAACTCCTTCAAGCAATGTAGTTAAATGGGATCATATTCATGTGACCAAGAGCAATTTTAAAAGTACAGTTTGTTATATACCTTAAAATTGGAAAGCAGCACGTTACAGAAATTGTGCAATCCACCAGTATATCCTATGACCTAGTTCATGTGTCTGCTACTTTAGACTTGTAGATTCCAGGAGTCTGATGAAAAACCACATTAGTCAAGTGCGCTACATTACAGTTATGTGCTGCTAAATTGCGTTATTTGCTTTATAACATTGCGTTGATGCATGCAGGCTTGATACTACAAACACCATTTGGTTCAACAAATGGCATGGTCAGTCTTGATTTCTGCCTTTTATAAAAATTCATGGAAAATTATCTCTCTTAAGGGGATACACTACTACTAGTGTCACAAAGGGAGAACGTGGAGTCTTCTCATCTCTCTTTGGTCCCTCTGATTCCTTTGACTACCTATGAACTTACAGCAAAAGAGCAAGTTTGGTGTGATTGAGACCTATAGAATCACACTTTATGCACAGTGAAAGTCAAAAGTCACAAAGAGGACAGGAAGAATTACTGGGAATGGGACAGAGAATGAAAAAAAAAAATTGTTACTCTATTAATCCATGTTGGACTCAAATGTTCAATAAGATATGCAGTGCTGCTTTTCCATAGCAATAACAGTAGAATGAGAAAAGGTAGAGGAAAGTCTTTAATGTGATGAGATGAACAGGATACCTTTGCAGGATGAAATTGAGACCAGCGTACAAAAGAAATGAAAAGAAAGGATAGTTTGAAAGCTGTGTAAAATCACTAATGACAGGAAACAAGTGATCAATAAATTGTTCACAGTTTCTCTTAACAGAAGAGTTGAAGCGTAAAATATGAAATTCAGCTAAAAATTTTGATATAAAGGAGATTCTGTCTCCATTAGACATAATTAATCTATGTAATTCATTGTCATGGGGTATTACCAATGCTAAAGTATAAATAAATTCAAAAAGCAATTAGACAAGTTCACTGAGGAATAGTTTACTAAAAAGCATTATAACTTAAATGGATGCATGTGCTTGTTTTGTCTTGAAGTTCTTACATCACAGATTATTGATGCCTAGGATAATATATTAGGAGACTATTTACACATACTTCTTTCATCTTTACAGCATGTTATTTGAGCAACTGCTGCTGGACACTATTGGTGAAGACTGTGTTCATTCAGTATGACTATTTTTGTGTTCATAATGATTATTTGTAGGCTATGTAAAGAATACCATGCTCATTTATGCTAACTATTGGTGACAACATAAATTGTGGCTGCTTCATGGCAGTGAACAATACAGGAGTCTACACATAAGTTCCTGTGCTGAACAGAATCAAATCCATAGTGTGTCATTGTATCTCTTATTTATAACTTAACTGTTTCACTTTCTGTGTAAATTTGTCTTGTGTGTTAGCTTGTTGAGTTGAGTGTATGACTTAAGCATTGTGTTCTAAGTTTTGGTAATATTCCAGTATACGTAGTCTTTGATCGCTTCATGCTAGAAGAAGGATTTATTTGCATTACTTATCTCTTGAACTGTATGTGACATCTTTAACACACATAAAAGGAACAAAACGAGTATTGCCTTTTTGCTGTAAACTGTCAGCTGCACTGAACTATTTCTCACTGCTGCTTCTTCAGGTATTTTCCTGGGTTGTTGTGGATTATATTTGTTTGTTCAATTACTTTTAAATTCCTTGATAAAATAATTGGTTAGTGTGATTATTTGGAAAGTTCAGCTAGAATTATTTACAGTAATCGATTGCCATCTGAAAAACTGAAGACAGCACTAAGTGCCTGATTCACCAACAAAACTGGATATGCAGTTGGATTTTGAACTCCATCTGCAATGAACTTGCATGGGAAATCTGCACCTGGCTGCTATGTGTGCTGAAGCACTGTGAAAGGCATTGTGACTTGAGTTTCATGTCTGAATGTTTCTTCTTGTGGCACTTAACATCACTTCCTTGCTATTTATTGCTTGGAATTATTTTTTTGGTTGTAGAACAAAAAAAAAGAAAAATAGAAATGTAAGCTGACATGTTAAATCTTTGATACATAGCATAGTTTGTAGTCTTTTGCTCTAAATATACTTTAAGTGATTAGATAACACTAGCCTCTTTTTTCCTTCGTAGCTAAAATAGCAGAGCTGGATACATCTAAAATTAATTTAAGAATGCTTTACAATATGTACACCTTTTTCACCTCTTTTACCCTTTTTTAATGGTGAAGAGCAGTAAATCAACTTGAAACTGGGCTGAACAACTGACACTTACAATACTAACGCCATGCTTATTGTGTGAGAAACTAACTGTAGCATCATTAATCAAGCTGTCAGGTACAATGTGAAAGTCCTGTATTTATTACATAAAGAGGAACTCCATGAAGAAATTGAAGCCCTGTGATGAATAGACACTGGACACCAATTATTGTGGTGCTATTAATCATTATAACTATAGTTAACATAGACTAGGGACTGTGAACTTATGCACATTTCTTCCGCACAGAAGTTTATGTTCACATTCATATATATGATTTTGTGAGCTTTATAACCTTAAACACTCATTGGATGAGATGACAGCTAGAAATGAATGTTGCCAAGTTAACTTAGAAACACTTATAATGGAAAGTATGATGGATGAGAAATTATCTTGCCACACATACTCCGGGAACACATGCATCACACTGACTTTTCACTGTCTCTTGCTGTCTTTCTTGTGAGTTCTAATGTCATATTTTACAGAGATTTCTCATAGTCACTCTTAAGGTGATTCTCTAGTTTTGAAGTTGGAAAATCTCTCATTGTAATGAGAATATGAAAAGGATGTACTTACAAATTACAGAATGGTGTGTAAGGAATATGTGTTCCAGTTGATAAGAAGTCTTTGCTTGTCTGTTTCATGAATCTCTAGAATTTGAATTTCTAACATTGTTTGCCCTGTATGGTAGACATCATAATCACTTAATTTACTTTCATGTAAATTTACTGAAATTTTCTGTAATTAGTTCTGTGGCAAGTACTTCATTTGGATCCTGTTTGTACTTCCTGTAATTCCTGGGGCTTTCAGTATAAAATCCAAGTGGCTTAATGAATTTGACTTAAGTAAAGGGGGAGGCGGGGGGGGAAGACAAGAAAAACCAGTAGAGGCAATAGATCTCAGAGTACTTTATTGCTGCATAGCACCACTGCAAACTAGTCTCTAATGTCAAAATGGCGCGTAACATGAAAAGAATATGTTCTGCTTGGGACTGCAAAAAATAATTTGCCGGCAAATTACAGATTTTTCAGAAAATGCTGTGAAATCATTAATGTTCATGGAAAAGAAAGAAACTTTTGAGTAGCAGCTGTACAAAATATTTTCAATCTTGTACCTATTTGAAAGATCTTAATGAAATTATGTAATTTCTCAAAACAGTATGGATGTCAGCCTTATGTCTCTTGCTCCAAGATTAATGTTAGGAAGCCATTCTCTCATGTTCATTCATCTGTTTAAATTAAATTTTATTCATTTCAGATATTTTGAATGTTAGACAACTATAGTTATTTGGATGACCAATGCCAGAAATCGAATAGTGAGATTTAAACTGTTCAGTTCATCTGCTTCACCTTTGCCTATAATTTTCACAGATAACTCTTTGAGCTGTGGCAGAAATCTAAAGTTCAATTTTGCCCTGATATATACAGAACTGTCCTCTATTTTTTTTTTTTTTTTCTTTTTTTAAACAGGATTTGAGTAGAAACCCTGGCTGCTGCTTTGCTTGTGCTTTTCAAATTATCACTTGAATCCTGAAGATTTTTTTGGAATTTCTTGTCCTTTTTCCAGGCTGCTGAAAGCAAATGTTGCCATCTGAATGTTGCACTGCAGAGAGGAAATGAATTGTGCAAGGCTGCTCTCTGAACAGTCAACCACAGAACATTCAGCCAGAGCTGAGCAAAGTCCCAGTCAGAATTAATTGCTAAAATTGTATAATTACAGCTGCACTGAATAAGACTAGACCACAGCGTCAGCATCTATTCCAGCCTCAACTGCATTTGTTCTTGCTTTTAGGGGAAAAGTACAAACCTCGGGTATATTCTTTTCTGTGCCATTTTATGAAGTGCTAAATAAAAGTGGTTTATTTAACAGAAAATTCTCAGGCAAAATAGATATTTTTAAAACATCATATGGTGATAATTTTTCTCTTCCTTTGGTAATGTTATCACTTAAATTATCTCTTAAATTCTGAAGGGATTTTAGGTTTGGTTTTCTTGTATTACAATAAGCTATCTGAAACTTGAGATTACTTTTGTGTTATCAAAAAAGTAAGTAGTAACTTAAAAATGACAGTTCCCTGCATCAAAACAAATTAATATTGTTTTTATGCATACATTAGAAACAGTAAGTTTACCTCTAGCGAGTGAAATAGAGCAGAGCAGAATGCATTTGCATCTACAAAGAGGGCATGAAGAAATAACTAATACTACCAATAGCAAAAGTCTAATTTTTTTTTTAGTTGCTGCATTTTCATAATCTAAAATTGGATTATTTTCATGCGATTAGAGTGTATGAAAGGCAGTTTATAGTTATAACATAAACATTAGTACAAAAGTAGGCTGAGCACTCTTTTCTGGGATATAAATGTTAAAGTCAAGATACCGATGTGCTCTGCTTATCAGTTATCTAATAGATTTTCTTGTTTGGAACCAAGTTGTGGCAGAATTGGCACTTTTCTGAAAACTACCAGGGACTGCCCACTCAGGAGGGAAAGATTTACTATTTTTGAAAAAGCAGCGAGAGAAATTGAAGCTTCAAAATTCACAGTGAGAGAGGCAAAATCTGCATTTGAGTTCTTTGCTTGTCTGACCAGTCTTGCTGTCCTACCCATCAGATCTATTTCTAGGCTACCAAGCAAGCAATAAGGAAATACATCCTTCTTGGCTAATAGTGCCAGTCCTAAGCAATCAAAAATTGTGAGACAGTCCCCTTAAAATGAGAGATGGACTTGAGTACTAGAGATAGAACAAGTACATTGCACCTACTGGCCCTACTAGTTTTTAATCCTAAGGGTGACCAATTTTTAGGATTTACTCTAAAATAGTGAAATTGGCATATATTACTCAATTTATATGTAATAACTTTTTTTTTTTTTTTCCTCCAGAAAATGAACCTTTAAAATGTCACCAAACAGGCTGAGATTTACAATGATGAATAAGAACATTTGTCAGGCACTGTTCTACTATGCAAACTCTAGGAGTTCACTGTTCGAACACAGCATTTATTAGAGCTAATTTAATGCCAAACATTTCCGAAAACTTAGCTACGTGAAACTTCTAAAGAATATAAGAGTTATGTTCCAAACTAAAAAGTATCTGTCTATTTCGCAAACATTAAATTCATAAATTTTGTTCCTTGAAATCATGTCTTAAGATGTCTAGTAGCATGTTGCTACTGAATCCTTGTCACTCCCCTTGTTATGTTAGCATCACTAGTTCTGAGCATGTATTTGCACCTTTTAGATCAGTTAATACAGTCTGATTTAAATGCCATCTTTACAAAAACAACCAGGCAGAATGTGTGAAGCTCTTGTTTAATGCAAAATATCAACTAAGAACTGCAGCATCAGCTCTGTAATTTCATTTACTGCTCTGTCTTGCTATTAAGGCAGGTTTTTATATATTTCCCCATACGATAAATGTTGACAAAATTTGTCAAAAACTTGGTGTTAAATGGGACAAAGAGATAAAATTGGATTTCATAATAAAAACAAGCACTCAGTCTCATTTAGAACGTATAGTCTTTTTTTTGCAGTGCTGATCTGCAGAGCTGTTTGAATGGTGGTGAGTTCTGGTTACATGAACAAGGTATTTTACTTACTGTTAATGTGCTTAATTTTCAGCAGCCTTTACAGATGCATAGAGGCATATTGTGGGTTATAGCTGTGATCTTATGCATTTGCAATAGTTGCTAAAATTACATTTTAACATACTTTCTTGTTCCAAAACTCATTGTCTATTTAAATATTAACTTCTCTCTTTCCACTCAGTTGTGTAAGACCGCAGTAACTTATGACCTGCCATTGTAATACAATGGTTAACACAATTTAAATTGACATCAGAAAACAATAATTAAGATGATGAATAAACAATAGGTTTAATATAGTAATAATATTTAAACAGATTTCTCTCCCCTCCTTTCCTAACAAGTATACCTGAATATGTGCATGTGGTTTGCATGTACGGGGTGAAATGAGAGATGATCAGTCCTTTAGTTACAAGCATTTGCCTACTTACTATGGTTTACTTCAGATTTTAAAACCTCAGTATATTTATTGTGGGGCAGAAGACCACATGGTCTTGTTATTTTCTTTCTACTTCTGTCAGACTCTTACTGTTTGTATTGCAAGATCATAATCTAAGATAGAACTTAGTGGGTAGCTCCCAGAGAGCAGATAAAAGGCGAAGGCAAATATCTGATAGACTTGAATTTTAACCTTTAGGGCATTTCTGTATTTTTTTTCTTTTTTTCAAAGTGTTTGTATGTTATCTGTGTGTGCAATTTGTCACATACGTGTCCCATAAAAGAGATCTTTGGCTTATGCTCCAATCCAGTTGTATAGTGCTTTGCAATTCCGGATTAATAAAATGAAATATATCCCTTGCTTTCCAGCTATAAATATTTACAGTGGAGTACTCAAAAAACTCTGATGTTAATATTTGGTTTAAGGTAGCTGAAGATGGATTGGTAAAAGTGGCTGGGTGCCCATGATATACAGGTAACAATAAAGGACTTAGTTATGGTGCTGCAGGAGAACTTAGTTTAGAAAAAGTAAACCCAGAGATGTTATATTGTTTGCCCTTTGAATGTCACTCCAGTTTTTCAGATGTATGCTTCTTGCTGAAGGAGGTTAAACAGCGGTGAACTATGTTTTGGTGATGTGTGGTGTGTGTGTGTGATGCTGCAAAGCAGCAGTGCAATCAATATCTTGGAGAGTTGTAATGATTAAACAAAAGGTGAAGTTTTTTTTCAGTCTTTAAGACATATATAGACTTACAACTCTCAGAATCTAGATTGCTGGTTTTTTTTCCCCAAATGTTTTCTGTTGCTTTATGTTTGTAAATGTTCTCAGCCTTTAAATTAGTGACTTCATCCCTCTTTAATGTAGCTTGCATAAATGAATGCAATTTGTTTTTTATATTTTGAATTTATTGTTTTTGTTGCACTGTACTTTTTATTATAAATCAATATTTAAACATAAAGGCTTTCGGAATAGTAAAACAGATGTACTTTTAAAAAATGCATTATATTATGTGAGTTCAATTTAAGTCTGCATTAGAGTGGCAATTTTTTTTTGTTTGTTTGTTTGATTTCCTGAAAAAGTAGTTCAGAGAAACCAATATTTTCCCTAAAAAGGTAAAAAAGGTCTTAAGAATGCAATGAGGAATTCTGGGTTTGAATTTAGTCTTTTATGGTATAGGAGTACTTGTATTTTATAACAGCTGTATGGTTTAATCCTGATGTGGTTCATATTATTATAGTTAAATTGAGGGGGCAGTTCTGCTTTTCTTTGTTTTGGATTGAGCTCTGGCCCTTCTAGTTTTCTCCCTGCATAACTTCACAGCATCCTTGTAGTCCTCTTGAGTAGCCTGCCACTTTTTCCAAAGGTTATACATTCTCCTTTTATTCCTGAGTACCAGCGAAAGCTCTCTATTCAGCCAGGCTGGTTGTCTTCCCCGCCAGTTTGTCTTTCGGCACACGGGACAGCCTGCTCCGGCGCCTCTAAGTTTTCTTTTTTGAAGAATGATCAGCCTTCCTGGGCTCTTTGCCCTTTTGGAACTGCCTCCCAATGTACTCTGCCAACTGGCTTCCTAAACAGGTCAAAGTTTGCCCTTCAGAAGTCTGAAGTAGCAGTTCTACTGACTGTCCTCCTTACTTCTCCAAGGACAGAAAACTTGATCACTTCATGATCACTATGCCCAAGGCAATCTCCAATGGAAATGTTACCCACGACTTTTCTTCTGTTCACAAACAGCATGTTCCTATTGAAGAGAAGGTGCAAATAGGTAGGAAGTATCTGGGATTTGGAAGAAGCAGCTGTTGTGTGTGGATTAGCTGTTAAGTAGTTTTAGGGTTTGTATACTGTGGAGGAAAAAAAATCCCACTCTTTGAAGGCTCCAATTTTAAGTCTTCTGTTGATCTTTCTGCCCTCATAAGGATTCAAAGGAGGATCAGAGCTGATCATTGCCATGCAGGCCTATCGACGGTTATCTTAAATTTTCTCTGCTTCTGTGAGTGTGAGGATACAAAGGATATTTTAGAGGTATTCTTATTGTTGTATGAATAGGTATGCCCAATGTGTGATAAGGGATAAAGATCAGTTATCATACAATTATAAGAATCTAAAAATAATCTGTAAGTATAAAACTATAAAATGAGCTGCTGCTATGTATCTGTTGTCTAAAATTAAAGTATGTAAAGACAGCTATAAGGGTGACAACTGACTATTCAAGTGGATTTCTTGCCTGACTTTTATTTTACTTTTTTTGTCCACAAAAATGGTGCTATTGATGATCAATCCTACATCCTTCTGTTTCTGGCTTTCTGAGATTTCAGCACCCATTTATTTACTAGCTCAATCGTACTAAGAGAATGCTGTGGTGGTGGAAAGTCTATTAGTGAAAGGCCCTTCAAGCACTAATTCCCTTACGGTCTGATTAAATGTCAAAATAGTTGGCCTTTCTCTTTCAGTTTGAGAATATGGCAATAGCTCAGAGATATCAACAGCCTACAGCATGAAGTTTTCATGGACACGGTTATTTAGTGCTTGACATTTATCCTGATAGTATCATTTTCTGTTGTTGAGTTCCTGCTATGTTTTTCCTTTTCTTTATGGATTATGAAATTAGGTTTTATCTGGACTTGACAAATTGACAGCAGGCAATTCTACAGTGAAAGTGATTCCTTTTTTGATCCAGAGGTCTTAGTTTGACTTAATAAAATGTCATGATGAACAAATGTAATTTGTATTCTATTTTACATGTACTAACTTACGTATTTGCAGTTTTATTTTACTCATACCAAATTTAGTAGTAATTTTTAGGCTAATATTTAGTCATTGAGATCCACATGGAGCTTCTTGATCAGCATTGACAATTAAAAGGAAATTAAGTAAGGGTTAAGAAACTGCTTGCAACTAACAGGAATTTTGGGCTGGTTGAGATTCATAACCAGAAGATACTTTGAGGGAAGTGGTGTTATGGTATTGTTTGATTAAATGATATAGTATCATCCAAACTATTTTGCCTTCAACAAAATCTCTGTAAATTACCTTTACGCTTTTTGCTCTTTGGAGCATGTGTATTTATATGTTTCTGTCTATTCTCAAGGGCCCTTCTTTCACAATAAGGGTGCATCTCTCCCAACATGGTATTTAATGCAGGTGTGATTCTAGACAAGATGCAGAAGGCTCATTTAATTTTCTCTATTTATTCTACTGCTGAAGATACTTCTTTGCATTTTTAAATTATCCTTCCGTGATTTCTATATGGAGAACTAAAGATTTCAGTAAGCAAGTGGATTTAGAATTTCCTTCTGATTAAAACAGTGGTTTTCCTCTCACTGGGAGGCTTTATTCAATGTGTGTCTGTTTGGAGGTTATTACATGCCAAAATTATGTTTTTATGGAACCTAGGTTGAATTCAGTTCTCATTGATCTGGTGTGTTAGCCCCCTGGAGACACTGGCTGTGGTCCTACAAAACTTGACTGTCTTGATGTCAAAACCACAATTTGTTAATATAATGTTGAGCTTCAGAAAAAATGGGGATAGGGATTGTAAGGATAACCAGCAGGACATTTATTGAATTGTTTCTCGAATTTGAAGAGATTTGTGTATTAAGGCTGCCTCCATCCTGCTTAGCTGTCCTGAGGCTTTGCCTTCTGAGGAGTTGTGGGTTTCATTAGGTGATGGAGCTGAGTAATACTCTGGCACTTGGTTCTTTGCAGTCTGAGTCCTGTTAACGTGACCTCTTCCCACCTAAGCTTTGAAGAAACTGAGAGACAGTTGGAAACCACAGGTGTTCTACTTTTTCCTGGTCTCTCAAGATACATATATCTATAAAATAAAAACATATTCTGTCAATTTGTACTGGCTTTTTAAAGTAACTTCAGTGGCCTAGTAATGTAAAATAATGTGAAAGAAACAACAGTTCTTGACATATTTCTACATTTTCTATCTTCTGGAATGCCTTTTATGTAATTCATGATCGTAGGCTGGTTCATTTCATAGAAGATAAAGTGATACTACTCAGAAAATGAATCTCAACAAAAGGATCATATAGGAATTTATACTGTAATTCAAGTGAAGCATTGTAACTACATTCTAAAGAAATGAAGCTAATCTAAAAAGATCAACATAAATGTGCTTGAAAAATACAGAAAATCCCACTGAATGTACTCCATGCAATGTTTAATGTAGGCTTCTTGGAGATCTCAAGGATAGCATTTGTTAAGGTGTGTGAAATTTCATTGGATAACTTAATTTAGGTGCCTAATGTCATCAATTTATGTGAGAAACAATGCTCGTGATTTCACTTCAGTCATTAATGTAAAACATTAAACTTGAGTAGACATTTCCCAGAATGTGAGAATTGTATTACAAGTATTACAAAGTCCTGGGCACGTACAACAGTGAAAAAAATCATATGAAGTAGTGCACAGAGTTATGGAAAATTCTGCTGATGTTATGTTGAATATCTGTTAAACACATTGCAAAAAGTTGAGGAAAAAACAAACAAATGAAACAAAAAAACAGGGAAGTGAGCTTTTAATAGAACGGAAATCTTCATTTCATGTGCAGATTGTATACTGTGTTCTGTATTCCTACTGATAGGTGAGGCACCAACTAAAGATGTGGCTCACCAATTTGAGCGCAGTTGCATGAGAAGATTCCTTAATTCTGGGGAGATGTATTTGTGATAAATTAAAATTCTCTGTTATTTAAAAATGTAAATTCCAGTAGAGATTAAGTAAATTGCAGACTTAACAGGCAAAACTAGGAAATAATTGAAAAGTAAGTGTTACACAACCAAAACCAGGTTTTAAGGTTTATGCTACCATTTCTTAGGAGTTAGGAACTGCAGATGAAGAAGGAAGGAGCTGGGACAGTGATGCTTTCAGCAAAAGAAAGGACAAAAGCTCCCTGAATCTGGAGGACACTAGAACTCACATTTCTGTTGATCCAAGGTAGCTGCAGTGGTTTCGGTCTAATGGTGGGTGATTTCTTGAAAATGCTAGCAAAGACAAGGCTTTTGAGATGTTAATTTGAGCTTATGCAAATTAACCTGTCAGTGGCACAGTGAATGTGGAAGACCCAACTCTTTTCCTAGAGTGGTTCCTATGGTTTCTGAGGTATGCTTTGTCACTTTACAGGCTATGAATATTTATGGTATACAAAAAAAGCCTCATCTGTGTTGCAGTTTCTATGATTTTTATTTAATTTTACATTAAAAGATGACATTTTTATCCATTGCATAGGTAAATGGCTTCATCAGCAATCATTTTATGCATGCAAGAACTGGCCTGATTTACAGAATGCTAAACAGATGGGTTTGTTCCTAATGCTCTCTAGTAGTTACTATAGGAAATAGTGCGCAGTATATGCCTAATACATTATTTACTGAAGATAAATGCCAGACATGATTATGGTAAATTAGACCTTTTGAATTATTTATGATAGTCTGTGCTAAATGTTTTTCCCCTCCTTGTGTTACTATAAAAGCTGTTATATAATTGTTGGTAAACATTTTTTTTGTTAATTATTCAAGCTACGGGAAATAAAATGTTTGGTTAAGTGAATCTGTTATTCACTTAGAGCCATCTGTGATTTTTTTTTTTTTTCTTTTAAATGTGTTTCAACATTTATCTCTGCTAAGGTAAAGAAAAAATAGTACATTATTAGACAACATTCCTTGTCGTTCTGTCATCACCTAGATGGAGAAACTGAAAAATCACACTTCACTTTCTTTCTAATATTTCCTCAATATGAGTGGAAATACTTTCCATGTATGCATGGCTATTCTTCATTGAGTGGGTTTGTGGCTGGAGTTTTGTACTTCAGCTTGTACTCTGACTTGCACAATGATTGCCTTCATTTCCATTGAAATACTTGACTATTGATGAAAACAGGTCTGTCTGATATTGACCTCATATTTTGTATGTTCCAGTCTCTAGCTGCTCCACTGGTTTCCAGTAAAACACCGAAAAAATATTCCAATCCTGAATTAAGTATTCTGTACAAGGTGTTCCTCCCCCAGCCGTTTTAATGTTTGTGGGGTGTTTTTTCTCTTTCTAATTATATTTGGAAATTGAAATTCTAAGATGTCACCATTCCCAAAGGCCAAATGAACATAATCTATTTGACAGCAGACTGGCTTTTGGCAGCAAGGAACATGCTGACAATGTGGGCGTATACATCTTTTGTCAGTTTTTATTTAGCATGCAAAATATATTTCCCATGCTGTGCGAGTACTTCTGCACCAGTTTTAAAGCTATGTGAGCAATTATGCGTTAAAGTCTCATTCTGCATTTGTCACGGAGAGCACGCCCACTTATTTATTCAAATTGAAGCATCTTTAAAGCTCTACATACCCATTTATATTTATTTTGATATGTTTTCTGTATTACTCCTTTGACTCAGTTGGGACAGTGACGTTCACTCTTTTGTAGTTTGGGCATCACATTTCAATCTGCTCTGAAACACTGGAGATGAGATGTAGTTTGGGAAGAATTAGTTCCAGAAAAATCCTTACCATACTTAGTTGAACAAAGTATTTTGTAAAGGACACAAAAAGACATATGGGTGGAGAAATGCTGGAACCAGGTTCAAGACTGTTCTGTCATATTTGCCCAGTTTGCATTCATCATGTTTCTGAGTGATATCTGGAAGAAAAACAAAAACAAACCCAAGTGAATTGGTGGAAGAAGAAATAAATGTTTGAAAACCCTTTTGTGTGTACTTTTCTGATGAGTATTTTTGGAAGTGTTTCATTTTTTTGCTATTTATAAAGCATTATGGAAAATGGTGTATTTTTCTGGAAAGTTTATTATGTTCTGTAAAAGAAGAATATACAGTTCAGGTCCAGATCTAAGCTATATATTTATTTCAGGAAATATTTTGTAAGTAATGTTAATATATGCATTTTATTCAATTAAAGATGTAGAGGGCTAAATGCTTAGCATTTAAATCTGCAAGGAAAAGTAGAAAAGAGGAGCTTTAATTTAAATTAATTACATTTTAAGATAAATTTCTAAATAGGTCCAAAGTCTGTGTTTTTTACCCTTTAAACTGACAAGTTAATTTAAGTAGCCATAGTGTGGTGTGTAATAGTCTAATCGCTGTACACATGATTCTTCAGACAGTGGTGTCCTCTGCGTCAAGAGGAACTGGTTGAATACGTGCTGAGCAATGATTTATGTTTCTTCCCTACCCATTCACCAAAATAATAGGAGAAGAACAGATAATGATTTGTCTATGCGTATTCACATCACTTGACCTATTCAATTTTTTACATTCCCTGTGATCTTTTCATAAACTCAGGAATTTGGCTAACTTGAAATTCAGATGTGATAAAAAAGAGTAGTTATTAAACCTGGACTATTATAATACACAATAGAGAATAAAATACCTACTAGACTGTAGAAAGCATTTTTATATCAATCCTGAAATTCAGCCAGCCAGGGTTAAAAGTTGGTGCTAGTGAGGTGGTAATTAAAAATGAATACACTGTAATGGCTACTACTCTGAATTCCCATTTCAAATGGTGTGATGGCCTATTTATAATCACTTATGCTACTTGTTTAGGTATCAAAGTACAAAGATTTTGTGCCAGTCATTAGTTTTTACAGCACTGTATTTAAGCACATTTTTGGAGCCTGATTACAGAGGAAAGAAATGGAGCAGCGCTTTAGAGGACCCTAGTTATCTTTTTCCTAATTAGTCAGTCACTCTATTCATGCGATTTAAGTTCTTTTTTCAAAGTGCATGTATTTGAAGGGGGGGGGGGGGGCGGCAGTGGAAGTAGTCAAGTAGTTGTTTGGTTGTTTGGTTTACAAATTTTAAATGATGACCCATGAAGTAGGTGTATTCAAATGTTGCTATAGTATAAAAAAACACTATAAAAATACTATTGCCCCAACTTGCTTTGAATTTGCTGTCAGATGTGCTTAATTTACTGGGAAAAAAATTAAAAAGGGGGTGGGGATGCTTACTTTTCTCAGTTTGTAGTCTGTCTTTCTCTTTTGGAAATCATAACGATCAGGTAAGAGAGTTTTGTGCATCCTGATCAGTGAAAGTCGCTGTGGTTATAATGTCATTATTAGTTTCACAAAAGCAACTAATCCAAATGATTTCTAGACCATCACTCTGCAGTGAGCTACAGGGGAAAAAGAAAAAACAACAAAAAAACAAACAACTGTTTAAATTAGGTATTCTGAGCATGTCAGTTTTGTATCCATACTGTATTTTAAGGGAATTAGTTACATTTCACTCTTTGGTTATTAGAATATATATTTTGTTAAGTAAATAATTTTAGAAAGCGTCCCCGTTTATTCTCTTTAAATTTTGATCCTGTGAAGAAAAGGTTTCTAATTTCTAGTCTTGAATTCCACGACCCCCCACCCCCCGCTTAGAGTTCTATCAAATAGAATTAAATACGGCCCCTCTGTTTTCTCCTAATCCAGTTGCAGCCTGCAGTTTTCTGATAAACAATTAGTGTGATGATTTATCTGGAGGGAAAACAAAAATGTTCAGAAGGTACCTTATCTGGAAAATTATTTTAAAACTAAATGGTGAAGTAATGGACCCAGGGGGCATGGTGATTCAAAACAGCACCAAGTAATAATTACAGTAAGGTTTGTAAAGTAAACAACCATCAATATTTACAGGTTCAGACAAATGGTGATTTATTGTGCGTGGTTAATTTGTGCTTTAATGGAAGCCCAGTTGCACTGACAAAAAGTAACTGCGTGTACTGTTTGAAAATGGACAAACGAGATTTTTATGGCTGAAAAGAACAGAAATGTCTGCAAGATGTGTGATATGTTTAGTCTTTTGCTTTTCTGTTTATATATATATATATATATATATAAAATAAAACAAACCCACAAAACTGCATAACAAACAACCCCCTCCCCAAAACAAAACCACCACAAACAAATACCTCCCAAACAAACAAACAAAAAACAACTTAAAAAAACCACAAAAACCCACCACACACTAGCCAAACAATCAAGAAAACCACTCCAAACTGCCAAAACCCAGAAAATCACATGTAGTGAGATACTGAGGATGACCTATGAGATGGTGATTACTCTCAACTTCAATTTACTTAAAAAGATGTTGAAGGCACGCAGCATGATGTGTGTTTGGAAACATGCATATAAATGGCTAGCAATGAAAATACAAGTATTTTAAATGGAAAAAAAAAATCTACTGGTGTACTATTTATTTGGTATTAAATCTTCTGCTTTCCACAAAGGGTTAACATCTTTCTAGACACCCAAGAGTACATCAATAATGCATTTAGAATTCCTTAGTGGTAATTTTATCATTGGTAGCAGTTTACTGTGCTTTAATGGAACTGTTGATAAGAGTCTGTGTGGAGACGATAACAGCCTTTCTCCTTTTTCTGTTCCCGTGGCCATAATCACCGACGTGTTTGTTTACTCGCATTGCTCAAGGAATCATGGCAGCATTAAGGAGATGGCTGTGACTGCTTCTGCATCTGGAATATAGCCCAAATGTAACCAATTGCCATATTCCCTATGTCTTGGTGGCTGTTGGAAATAAGTCGTAGTTGCCCAAATCCCAAGAAAAAAAACGGCTTAATCAGTATCCTGATGAAACAGTGCTAGAAATGTTTAGGAGATGAATGGAACTAGGTATTTAACTTTCAAAGAAAACTTTTGCAAGGATGTTTTGCCTGCAGAGCAGCGTAAAACTAGTATTATGAAATAAGCTACGTATTTTTTTTGTTCCTGAAGTTGTGATTTCCACCCTTGGTGGGAGACTGGCTCAGGCAGATATCAGATAGTGCCAGCAAAAGGCCAAGGATCATTCCAGTGTCTCAGGTGTGGGTTACCGCTGAGTGCTGAAAAGAAGGAACAGCAAGGGCTGCTGGAAGCTGGGCAGCACCGGCTCTTTGTTTCCCTGGTGCTACATCCATCCTTTCCAAAGAAAGGAAGGAGTTTCCTACTTCACTTGAAGTCCATGTGACTAAACCCTTTCTTTGGCAGATGGGATCCTTCCTTGGGAAACAAAGGACTTGCTTCTGCATTTACTGTGTTTAGTAGGAAAGGTAATTAAGCAGGAAATGAATTTGACACCTTGTTCTGCTTCTGAATACTGGCTGGACACTCACTTCTGATAACTCTTGCAGGAAAGAAATGTTCTGAATTTTTTTATCATTTTGAGTCCTTAATGCCTCAACTTTTTAAACAAGTGCTACTGGTTAGTTGAAACTGTTTAACTCTGACAAGTACTGGATTTTCCAGATGTATCCAATATCAATGTACTATTGTTCAAGCAAAGGTTTGTATCTAGAATCAAGTAGCATAATCTCCTTCTTTCTGTGAAAGTCCTTGCTGTGTTTTATGCAGGTGACCAAAGCTCAGGTATTGAGTAGCTTTATAAAGGCAAGTATCTATTCCATGTGTGGTCTGAATGCTGATATTGCACATAAAGTTCCTCCTACTACATTCAGTAACAAAATTATTCTGTTTCAATAGTTTCATTATAAAGAGAAACACCTGTCTATGCTTCTACTTGTTTTATGAAGTAGGGAAACTTATGTTCACCAACAATTCCAGTACTGTTAGAAAAATAGGAAATTTAAAGTCTTTTCATAATTTTCAATCCTTCTCTAATTTGCATCTGTCCAATTAGTTGGTGGATTTTAATTTGAAACATTATTATAGGGGAGAATGACATATAATATTTTGTAATTGCTTTTGGCAATTATGTGTTAGAATAATTCCAATATTTTACATTTTTTAAACTTAGTTTTTGAAATTTAGGGCTATGTTTTTCCTGTTACATGCTGTTCTGATTTTGTAGTGAATTATTTGAAAGAACATGGACAAATAAGCCTTTCCGATGAGTTAGTTGAAAACATAACAGGCTTCTTTCTCTCACAGAATGCAGCCTATAATCTACTTTCTCAAAACTACTTTTAATTCTTCATCAGAGTAGATGTATACAAGATACATAAATCCTGAAGGAGATACATAATTACAGTTTGGACATGGGAATATCATCAAATTGAGAGGTGAAAGACTCTTCCTAAGGACTGTGAGAGCGGCTTGTGTGCAGTGCTAGATTAAAGTGAGATTGCTAAATGTTTATTAGCCTCCTGCCTTTAGCTTTTCTTCGAAACTGCAGCTTCTGCAGGATGGTAGAGAGGAAGTGGAATAACAGTTAATATCCTCTGTGCAACTTGATTTACAGCATATATTAAAATCCTGAGCTTTAAGAGTATTTAAATGTCTCGTTCAGCATCCCTTCCTTGGAACTGAGTGGACAGCCGGAAGCAAGAATCACTTCAGTCCTCCCTTTAAAATTTTGTTTGCTGTGCCAATCTAAATGGATTTTGTGTTTGCATGATGGTATGGAGGCACTGTCTTTTAAGATTGTTCTCTTCCAGAAATTTGAGAATCCAGCAGAACTGAGGGTAGCCTGACTTTAACTGTACAGAGTCAGTATTTCATGACTGTCATCTTTTAGCTGCTTTCAGTGTATTTTGTAGGGTGAAGCTTGTCTTTGGCTATTTTTAAAGGCTGATTTTTTTTTTTTTTTCCCTATATCAAAATATAAAGTGTATATCTGAAATAATTGCATATATCTTGATCAACTACGTTTAGTGTGTCTAGAGTTCTAGTGTAAGAAAATCTTTAGACCTTCTGAATCAATCCTGTCTTAAATGAGATGAAAACTAAGACTGCCATGTATGAAATTCAGTTCCATAAACAATCATGGAAACGCACAATTTTCCGAACATAAACAGTCCCATTGGCCCCAGAAGAAATGTTTAAAGGATTATTGCCTAAACTGGTTAAGAGCTGACTGATGGAATGGTAAGGTTGCAGTCATCATCAAGCTCTGTGTTTGGTCCCAGAAAAACTAGTGGTAATCATTGACAGCTCTTATAACAGCATCTGTGTTCTGTGAATACTAACCAATTACAATATAAAACGAGTCCTGAAATAGCCTAAACCCCTAAATCTAAATACTCTGGAAAAATAATTGTACTTCAGACATAAGACACTCTCTGAAAAGACGCATCGGATACTCTGTAGTTCAATGTACATGAGAATACATGTGGAAAATGTGCAGGCACTACTGTGAGGAATGGCAACATAAATAACAAAAGATGGGATCTTTCCTACTATGTTTTGAATTTATTTCGATAAAATGAACCTATTACAGATTTACTTTTAATCTTTATTAATTGTTTGTTGTATTTCCTATGTAAATATTCAAATGTAAAAGGTAAAGAAAGAAAAAACAGTATATAAATGTGATCTTGTTAGAAGATCCATCTCAGACTCCTTAGCTTTCCCCAGGGTGCTCAGCTTTTAGTAACTGATCGGTGACCCCTGTGTGAAATTTGCTGTACCTGAAGTTACAGTATAATGCCAGACAGAACGCGGTCCCTGTGCCTGTGCCAGGGGGTAGTCTTGTGTCTCTGACATTAGACAACTCTTTGATGTGTGATTGCAGAACAGTCTGAAACCTGCAGAAAGAAGCTGCTGGTGATAAAACATTAACTGCATGACGGCTTGTAAGACAGTAGGATGGATGAGATATGTCATAAAGTTCACGTAAAAATATGTTTTTTTTTTTTTTTGATCAGCAGCTTCAAATCTTTCTGAATCCTCACTAAAGCTACAGTTGCAGTAAAGCCAAAAAGGGTTGTATGAATTTGGCTTGTGGTCTCTTGATGCAATTTATGTACATTCCTACCAAGGGAAATATCCCAAAACAATATTTCTAGTATAGATGGCACATCTTGTAAGTGGTCTTTTGTAATGATTTATATTTAACTAATTTTCTTTATATTTGCATTTTATTTCATTAGAGAGTTTTTTGTATAACACTTTTGAGATTCATTGGCATATTAAAATTAATTTCCTGGGCTAAATGTCAAAGATGGGTGCTGTTTAGAGCATTTTACATTGAGTCTCACAGATAATGAAACGTTGCCTCACAGCAGGATATACTGCTTTTGCCTATTTTTTTTTTTTAATTAGCTTCATTTTAATCTTGATAATCAGGTGCGAGCACATGGTTCTTTCAGCCAGGCTGACTGAGGCACATCCAGGGTCCTCCCATTGGTGAAATCAGAAGCACATCCAGGGTCCTCCCATTGGTGAAATCAGATGTGGTTGGACCAATTGAGAAATAAGACATAGATGCATTTGTCCTGATGATCAAGTTTGATCACAGTACATAAACTCATATTAGCAATAAAGATGTTTTAGCAAAAATGCACTGTCAATATGATGTGGAATTATCATAACCACTCAGTTATGTAACTTGTCCCCAACTGCATTCTTTTTTACAAAGTTTGCTTTAAAAAGTAGCTTTTAAAAATTTATCTTAAAACAGATATTTGAAAAATTCAACCAAAATCAGATTGAAAAGCTTTCTATTACAATTATGGAGATAAATCAGATAATTAATTCATGGAAAATCCAGAGGTCAAACAATAAGTACTTTGTGAAATTTCACACCTTTTGACAACATAAATTCTCCTCTTTATTTTAGGCAGATTTTAAAAGTTTCTTCAAAACTATAAAATCACTTCTAGGTTGCTTCCATATAATAACTCTGAGACATCCTTCAAAGCATGGCAATCGAAACAGAGTGCAATGGGCAGGAAACATATAACAAATTCTCTGCTGCTCTGAACAGCGAGTAGGAACAAATCCTTCTGGAATCTTGGATCATTAACCTTGTATCCTTCTAAGGAACTCACAGATTCCAGTTAACAAATAAGAGGGCTGGGGTGGCACGAAAGCCCTAAAAATGTCCATTTTTCAAGTCTGGATGTTTATATCCTGTCAATTGGTGTTAGCAACATATCACATATTTCAGGTTGCTGTAGTTACGCTGGGCATGGTTGTCACAGTTGAGATGGACAAACGACATTGGCCGAGTTCTTCTGAGATGCAAGTAGATGCCATTTATTGCCACAAGTGCATTTTTATACAGTTTTGCCAATTCATGTGTCTTTCCACTATTGGTTACTAGCTACAGTAGTAACATCTCATTGGCTAATTTTGCTATCATCTATGTTACTCTTCTACTCCCTTCTTTCTCATGGATACATACCTTCTTTCTAATGGGTACACCTTAATATCTCTGGTTACTCCCTTACTCCCTTCTTTCTCATGGGTAAACCTTAATATCTTCAAGGCTGATCTCTGTTCCCATACCCTCTCTCAGGGAGTCCACAGACCCACTGTCACGGTCAGTTTGTAAGCTAGTCCACTGCGCTACATCTCACTGAGTTGATTTAGGCTAATGGTAAGGGGTAATTGGAGGCAAGATGCTGAAGCACATGGTCCCTGGACTCCAAATTGTGGGTGGAGACCTTCACTGGCTGGTGTTTTTGAGGAGAATATTTGCAACGTTGGTGTGTTAGAGGATGAGAGGAAAGATGGCATGTTCTGAAAAAAAGCTTAGAAGATAGATTCTATCTAGTGCTTAGGGAAAGTACAAAGGAGAGGTCAGCAAGGATAGTGATGTCTGGGTGACTCTTTCTGTGTTCAAAGAAAGGATTTTGCTCACAAAGAGGATTATATTTAAGATACCTGGCTTGACTCAATTTTCTCACATGGGAAAAATAAGCATTCTTTTCCTGAAATATTGGGAGGGTGTCCTTGACCCTTTATCCATATAGGGCACCCTAGGGCTAAATGGTAAGAACTGTAGAGCTTTGTATGGGGGATGCTTGGACTTATGTTTAGAATAGTGAATAAGGTTCTCTTTGTATGCTTATTTCTCCTTATTCTCTTAAATATTCTTACCCAGTTCTGAGATAAATATGAAGCACATCACAACTAAGCTTTCATTATTAACTAATTAAAATCTTAGGTTTTTGTTATGAAGTCTGTCAAAGTTGCTCATTGATAACTTCAGAACAGCAGAAGCAGAGAATTTTATTACGGCTATCTGCTTCCTTTGAAATGCTCTAAATAGCAAACAGAGGCTTTAGAACAGCAGCAATGATGATGGTGGTTTTCGTTTGTTTGTTTTAAAAAAACTACTTTCTGCTATGATTATATACATATCTTTGGGCCCAATAAGCACTGAGATGAACGTCCTTACAGACAGTGTATTCCAACTGTGCTAAGCACAGTATTCTAGAAATTGTCCCTGTGCATGTGGAAAAGTGTTTGAACTGCTATTGCACCTATTTACAGAAAGTATGAACTGAATACTTTGGAAAGAAAGGTTGTAAACTGAGACAAAGACAGGTTTTCCCAATAATTATGTAATAAGTGCAAGGTTATTAGAAAAGTTTCTGATCTGAAATATGGCTCTCACCTCTCTCTTTCACCTTATTTAGCCCTTTTAGTGAAAGAATATATACATTATCTCTAGGAGAAGTCTTTTGGAATCTGAAATCTGCCTGGTGGATTCTTGTATTGCAGGTTACTGCAAAAACTTAGAAATTTTATGCAGCCTCTGTTGTATTTGCTAATGAGCTCTTAATACATGAACATTGTGTTTGCTAGGTATTTTCTTAGTTTAAGCTGTGAGTTCTATGGTTACCAGGATTCTGATGCAAATGAATTTTATTGCATATGTCAGGGTGCTTTAAAATGCTCTCCTAACTGACTGTAGGAGGGATTATAAACGTGTGTCCTCATTAAGCACGTTAGCTGAGAATGTCCTGTGTGAGATAATAACCTGGCATCATATTGTCTCAACAGACTTCTCTTTTTGCAAAGGAAGCAGTTCTAGGTTATCACTGTAGTCAAATTTCTAGTTTTTACATTTATAATAACATATATCAATTACTTTTTAATGTGCAATTTATCCACTCTGTAGAATTCTATTATTAAAAGATTTAATTTGCCATCCTCTTTAAAAATAATAAATTTAATAATTGCAGAATATTAACTAGTGTTGAACTGGATAAACTTGGTTTAAAAGCTCTATCTCTGTTTCATGCTACACATGATTACTGAAAAGTGTTTTAAGAACAAAAAGGTAAGTGCTGATACATTCCAAATATAGGAACAAAAGAACTGCAGTCAAAGATCTGCCCATCCCCATCTCCATCCCAGAGCCAGAATAAACCTCCGTAAATGGGATTGTGTAATTCTGCTGGGAAGACAATTAATCCCTTGAGAGAGACAGGGAGATCTATTAACATGCAAATGAAGTTCATGACATGGTCAGCATATTTTAAAGGGTTGTGTGTCACTAGCAGACATTTCCATCGAAACAAAGCAATTGTCAAGAATTTGCAGGAAAATGTAGTTTTGAGGAAAGGAGTTCTATGAAGTAGAAGATGATACTTTCAAAAGTGCCCATTTGCAGCTTGCATCAGACTGGAAGCTGTAGCAACGTAGGTGTTAGAGCAGTTACAGCAGTCCACCCTCCTGGCGCAGGTGCTCTCAGACCAATAGAACTTGTTCCCCTGGAGATTTTGGCACCAAGGCATTGAATCCTAAACTTTTTCTCCACATGTTGTTTCTCCGTCATGCACAGCCAGAGAACCATTAAGTAAAAGGCACAAAGGATGCTCTTTCTTTTGGGGCTGGTGCATTTCTAGTTAGCTGTGGGGAGGATGTGTGTGGATACATCAGGGTGGAGATGCTCAAGGTACATGCAGTCCATGTGAGAGATGGGACAGGCAGCTGCCGAGGGTTTTGACTGGCAGTGGCACTGCTGCATCTGTCTCGTCTGTCCTCTGTGCTTTCCTCTGCTCTGGGCTTCTCTAGCTCTTTCCCCTCGGTGATGACCACCCCAGCCGCCCACTCTTTAGCTGCCTTTGCAGCTCCACTCACTGTGGCTCCTTGGCAGTATCTTTCCTCTGTGTTACATGTCCTTCCCCTTATTTTGATTCGGTGATCTGAGGTAAACGGCCCTCCTCCCCCAAACAATGATGTGAGCCAGAACAGGGAGCATCAACTGCCTCCAAAGAATCTTTGTTCTCCCAGCTCTCCCTAACACTGGCATTATTCCCCAATCAGTCAGATATGCTCCCAAATCACCAAGTTCTTAATACTTTCATCTAGATGGTTATGTTGGGACTCTGACATGTATTCTGATGGTATAAGTCTTCACCTTATGAATTTTACTAAAAGATTTGTGAACCAAAGAGGTGTGACTTCTTCTTGGCAGTGTCTGGTTAAGTTGGAGACCACCAGCCCTTTGTTGAAACCATCTCACACCTCCACTCAACCACTCTTGAGCTGCTTACCTCATGGCTTTCTAAAAAGCAACCATGTCCCTTTACCTTCCCAGCCTCTCTTCTAGCTGTGCTAGCTGGTTACTCCAGACTCAGTTGTTCTCTTTGTAAATGAACATTGCACGCAGCCTGTGAGCCAACCTACTCAAAGCAATGTTGCTGGTCTAGCAGTAAAGCCTGGCCCTTGGTGAGGAACTGGTGCTACTGTGCAGTGCTGCAGGGAGGGTGTTGGTTAGAGAGGCTGGAATTTAGAGGCAAACTTGGAGTGCTGAACTGCGACCCTCTTGTCCTCTGCAGACTCTTTGAGGAAGTATTGACAATTCTTTTAAAGTACTGGATCTTGTGCTACTGACCAAGAGTCAGGCCAGATCCTGTATTGTCCAGACGAATATTCATGGGTATACTGGGACTTTAGTTAAGCACTTACAGGGACTCTAAGGATAGAAGAAAATTGTTTGAGCTGTCAGTACACATTTAAAAGGTTTTGACCTGCTTAAAAAATAAAATCTGTGTGAACACAAACACATAGTTGTGGGATAAATTATATTTAGTTTCCTTTTTAAACTTATTTTATATTTATGGCTCAAAAACACTTCCTGAAAAGCAAGGAAGAGCTTACTGTATGCAGTTGAAGGGGTATGAAAGGCATTACTTTTGTGCAGAGAATCCCAGAGCTTTCAGTAAGCATGGTAAAGTGGGGAGCAATAGATAGAGTATGAAGGATTATAAGTTAAGAGACTAAAGAAAATAGCCATTCTGACGCAGAAATTGTTTTACCCATAATGAAACACTTTTGTTTTCAGTAGCACTGGAAGAAACTTGGTACCTTTTAAATTCTTCACATAAAATGTTAAGAGACTGGGAGTGAACAGTTGAGATTGTGCAAATTAGCATAAGAAAATAGTTTGTCAACCTAATTTTATGGTTATAGTAATTAGGTTAATATTTTTTGTGGTAGACTGCAGTCTACATTGAACACTAAGGTCTCACGAGAGAAAAGACGCCAATAGTTAAAATGTCTCTTTGATTTCTGAACAGCAGCAAAAGTGACTTTTTACTGTGAAAATAAGTAAGGTGCTGAGTAACTATCAAGTATCCAGAAGTACTTGATCCAGTACACTGGTCTGTGAATTTGTGTAAAATGTAGTTGGCTAATTTTTACCAGTGGCTTACAAAAAGCTGGATGTGACTTAGTGTACTGAATTGTGCTTATTTTGTGGGTCAGATTGAGGATTTGAAAAGAAATGTTAAAAGTTGGAGAATGTCTTTGAAATGTTTTTCATAAAAATCAATTCTTAAAATGGTGTACGATTAATATAAGAGGTTTGATTTTTATTTTTTTTTCTTTTTTTCTTCGCCTTAAAAGAACACTTGCTTCTTTGGTTTTTCTTTGCCTTACTATGTAAGTCATGTTTTGATGTGAAATGACAATTTTGTAGCATAACATAGTTCAATAATATTCAGCCATATGCAGTTGTTGAATATTACTTATTTAATACATTATTTGATGAACATTGACACTGTTCCTAGGCTTTATAAAAGGAGTAGAGGTATTTTAGTATATCAAACAATGAAAATGTAAGAAGGAAGAAAAAGTCATTTGAATTATAATGAAGTGGTATAAAATTCACAGTACATTAGTTTTCATCTGTGGGATCTTATAATGAGTCTTATTCTGCCAGGCTAAAAATTAATGTTGTGAGGAACTCCCCTCGAGTGCTTTGTGATGTTTCATATCTTTTCACTGTGTTAACCGTCAAAGGGTTTGACCCTGAGCTCCCAAATGTATCTCATTAATACAGAGATTTTTGCTTTAGTTTAAATAATGAAATCGCTGTAGCTGATTGTCAGTTTGTCAGTGGGATGGAAATCTATAAACCCCTATTGTTTGGGGTTATATTTTATATATATACATATATATATATAATTTATTTATTTATTTATTTTTTACAAAAGTACCTTGAGAACATCAATACTTGCCAGAGTAACTTTGATATTTCCTGTGGTACTGTGCAAGAAAAAAATTTCCAGGTTGCATTTTCTGCAGTTGTACCAGTACAGAGCTGTTTCACAGAACTGGGAGACAGCATCCAGAAACTAGGTCGCTGTCAGTTTGCAGATGGAGCATTGCATTTCAAGACCTCAAAGCCACTTTTCAGTCATCTTTACATTCTCAGATTAGCTGTGCATACTGTCCTTTGAAACCAAAGATTCAACTCATTTACCTTCATACAGGTTGTAGAAAGTTCTTTCTGTGAAAGTCACATTAAGTTGTGGAAGATTATCTCAACAGATAGAATCAAAACACTAAGCATTTCTTTTTCAAACCAAAGATGCAAAGGCAAGTCTCTTTATGGTTGTATTTTCTTGAGATGTTTATAGGAGTGCATAGGCTGCAGCTTTCGCCTTTATTTACAGTAATTTTCAGCTGTTGGAGTTAGTGTCTGGTTTTCTGAGGTTCTGTTAATGATTCAGATCTACATCTGGAGTTATAAAATGTTGCTGCATCCATAGAAATGTTTCCTTGATGCAAAACATTAGAAGTGAATAGAAATAAAATAGCAATTAAATATAATAATTTTGCATAAAAAGCGTAATTACAATTGCAAAATTGCACATTTGAGACCTTAGTTTGTGAGATTGAGTCCACCCTGTGCATGAAGAAACAGACAAGCAGAGTTAATCTTGCATCGTAAAGTGTTTGTATATGCAAGCTCAAATGCTTTTGCTTTTGCAACTGTAAATCTAGCTTTTCTTAGTTTACAAGTGCTTGAGTTTGTCAGCTAAATTGTTGGTTTTTAATGTAGTTTGTTCATTTGTTATTTCCCTGAGGGTTTTTACTTGCTCATTTTTAAAGATAAATCCTTAAACAAATTCTTGCCTTTCCAGTTGTAAACACCCTTTGTGATGGGTGGTTCAAAATGGCTGCTTTGGTTGCAAGTACTTAATCTTCAGAGCTGATAGTGGTGGCCTGTGGCTGTAGAAGATGATTAGCCTATAAAAGCAGATGAACGGGGATGCCACCTGGGGCATCAGGCTACCAGGCCTGTGCTGCTTCTCCTGGATGACTCTAGCCTTGGGTCTTGGCCCTTTTTGCACCTGCCCTGGTCCCTCCCAAGTGTTTCCAACCCCTTTGTGGTCATATTCTTGCTGTCGGTGATGATCTTAGTAGCTACTGCCTAAGAAATCTCGAGAATTCATCTTTTAGTGTGAACTTAGACAGGGTGGCGAAGTAAAACACTTCTGATAAATCCAAGCAAAAGGAAGGAGAAGCTCTTCACATACTACCAACACATAGTATTTCAGTGAAAACTAACACAACACTGTAGCCTGTTTTCTTATTCTTGGAGAATATCAGTGGCTTCTGCAGAAAACAGTAGCAGTTCTAATAGGAAAGATCACAAGAGCTGTTTTATTTAGGCAAACTAGACATAGGGGTTGCTGTCTTCCTTAAACGCAAAATCAGATTTTATTTCCTCTTTATACCCAGAAAATGATTAATTCAGTGTTGGAATGATGCCCTAAAAATGCAAAGCATTTAATTATTGCATTTTCAGAATGTTTTGGAAAAGTCAAAATTCAACCTTTGAACTGTCTCCAGTTCTGTTTCAGAATTGATGTCTCTATCTCCTTTTCAAAGTGAAAGGACAAGAAAGGGGATCACTCATCTTGACCTCAAGCTGAAGTAATTTATTTAACCATTGAACTGAAAAGTCTATTGTTAATGTAACTTCTGTAATACAAATAACAATACTGGCAACAAATCTGAGATAGACTGAAAATCATAAACTTTTCATACTGTGTATGTTTTATTGAATTATTTTAACATGTTTGTTTTAGAGCATCTCAGAGTTCGGTTGTATGTAATTACATATGGGCAATGAAAGGACAATTCTAGCCCCAGAAGACTGCAGTCTAAATATAACGTGAGAGAGAACAGCTGGACACTGCAGCAGCGCAGGCACTCTAGGAATGAGTGAAATAACTGTGATTAGCGCAGTAAGCGGTGGTCACAGCACACCAGCTGTGTCACCAACGTGAAACAAAGTTTAAAGTGGATTAGATATTCATGAATTTAGCTTCTCTGGTTTACTGTCCTAAAGCTTACAAGTAAATTTATTACTTGTCAGATGAGTAAATGAGAAATTATTAGCGACTGAAATAACATGAGAATGTGTCTTGGCAACATGGTTGAGAAGAGTCTGAAGATAAGAGGATGATAATAAAGAAAACTGTTTATGTGTCTTTAGAAGAACTGAGATTCTTTGAACTAGCTGAGTTAATCTGCATTTATGTGTGGTTCATAGCAACACACGTGGTAAAAACTGGAATTGGAGAGACTTATTACGGTAAATGTAATGGAACAGCTTATTTAACATAATGCTCTGGATATGGAGGGAGAAAAAATAATTTGCAGGAAAAGCTTTGCTGTCATGCATGGGATGCTGCAGTTCACAGCGTAGTGCTTATAGGTGCCTCGGCTGGCAGTGTCCTGTGCTATTGATGTTGGAAAAAATTGTATTTGTCTGTGTCAGATGAAGGCTAAATTTAGTTCTGAATTAGTTTAATTCTTTCCCCTGTTCAATCTGCAAACATGCATGTCTAATCACAATTAAATGCATTATAGAGTCATGTTATATGTGTCACTGTGAGCAATTATTAGTTTCTTCTGCCACATAGGCAATTTTATAGAAAAGATGAATAAGACTTCTTCTTCCAGACTATAGCACCAGGTACGTAAATGACCCTTGCTGAATATTCTTGTTAGTGTTTACCTTAAGCATGTTAAAGAAAAAGAGTAATCCTTAAAAGCAAGGGTCAGGCAAGCAGGTGGCAGAAAGGGCTCGTTCAGAGCTGTGGCAAAGGGGTTAAATATTTGTTACTGCTGAGACTTATGATCGTTGCTCTTCCCCTCAAACTTGTTCAGGTTTATTTTTATCCAGTTGGGATAGAAAGGAAAAGGATGTCAAACCCAGAGGAATCTCTACCATATAAGGGATACCTGCCCAGGTTTGCTCAGAACTCATGTCAAAAAGGCTGTTTGTGCTGCAAATGAGATCAAAAGTGCTCTGGGGAGGAACCAGCAGCTCCCTGGAGCATCCGCCAGTGCTGGACCCGCAGCAGCATGGGGGCTGAGGCAGATCTGTCCGTGCTAAAGCCTCAAATGGGAGGGACAAGAGAGGCCACGGAACAGCCAAGTCCAGTGTCACTGCCAGGCACATAAAAAGCAGTTCCTGGCTTATTTTAATTAAGCATGTTATTTTAATTAGCTCACCACCTAAAATGCATTAAATAGTATACTTGTATGTCTAAATAGGCCTTTAGATGAACAAGCCTTGTAGTTTTCTGGAAGAACAGAATCTTGCATCTCATGTGTTTGCAAATGGTATTGCATATGCAATCTTACTTGAATAATAAGTGGGGTTTTAAAAAATATTTAATTATTTCTTTCTAGTATTGGTAATCTATGCAATCTCTCTCTTGCCTCTTTGTCCAGTAGATCTTGCACACATGAAACAAGACCAGGGAAGATACTCAGATATCACAATGTCATATATGCTGTGCCAAGTGTTTAACTTTTTATCTCAGCTTAGTTCTTGTCTAGGTGGTATTTTATGCCCATTTTACTGTTGTTTTCGAAGAGGACAGTCAGGTCTGACAGTACTTATAGCGCCAACGAGTTTCTCAGTTTTGAAGGTTGCTTGTGCTGTGGATGAGCAAAGGTGTTTCAGATGTGATGTCTTGCTAGACAAATGTGTTTATTACAAGACAGAATTTTGTTGTATGTCTCGAGCCTCAGGGAAGCAAGCAGTTTCTACCAACTTCTTTAATGCAGTGATGTGGGTTTTCTTCTGTATGTAATAAGCTGCTGTTTAGTCAGCATTAAATCTGAATCAGCATAAGTGTGCAGGCCTTCACTGGAACTGTGTCATTAAACAAAGGTTAAATCAACAAAACGTGGGTAAATAAAATTGTAATTATTAAATCATATCTGTTTTGTCCAAAGCAATAATATAAATAAAATAAAACCGAATCTATATTGCAAAATCTCTAGAACCAAGACAATTAATTGGAATAACAACCTGTCCAAAAATTCTAATAATTCATAAATATTTTTCTAATTATTTGTCACAAATTCTGCATAGCTTTGCTTAGACTGTAGGTGGGACCTTCTCAGATCATAAATTGATACTTCAATATGTTACAGGGGACTTCAAGGAGCTGTGTAGCCTCTGTGGCTTTGGATTGTTATCTGTTGGTAAAACATTCAGGTAGGAAAATGTAAATGAGTGCCTTATAACATTCTTGCTCTTGTGAAATGCAGCCTAGCAGAAGGTAGTAACATTATGAAATGGTCTGTAAGCATTAATTACCTACAAAGAATTCTGGCCCTTTGATACGAGCAGAAATTGGAAATACTGTGTCAGAAGTAGTTGCTTCAAATCTATTGAAGCAAACTGAATTCCTTTGCTGCTTTTTAGTGAAGGTGGCTTATGATCATAGTGAAATGTTAAGATAATTACAAATTATTAGAAGTTCATCTTCTTGCTTAATAACATTATCTGTCTTTATCAGTAATAAATGCCACTGTCAATATTTTTATTATGTTTGCTAATATGTAGTTATAAATGGTAGTGATATAAGCAATGCGGGGAAGTTGTACCTGTTTTTTTCCCCTACAGCATAGCAAGAAAACGATGTCTTTCTGACATTTTAAAATTACATTTTTTTTTTCTTTTTTTTAAAGCATGATTTGTTGAAATAGAACGGACTAATTCTGTGCTAACAGTGGCACACAGACACCTCAGGCATCATTAGCCGTTTTTCTCTGTCAGCTATTTTCAGAGGGCAAGGATTTTATGACATTCACCAGCTGCCCATAGCTTTTGCTTAAAGAACGGTTTTAAAAAAAGATAATATTGTGATGAATTAAATGTATAAATTATAAAGACATAAGGATGTATATCCTGAGTGCAGTGTGTGCGTTCAGTTTAGAGAAGACCTGTCTCTGTGGGAGTTTCCCTGTAGCTTCTAAGTGTCCTATAATTTATAACCACCTCACAAACACTCTATATTGTCATATTTTGAAAGCATACTCTCATAAAATTTTATCTGCATTTACAGAATAAAAATATCTTTTTATACTGCCTTTGTACCTGTAACTGGAGTCTGAGCTTGTGAAAGCTTGTCCTGCTACACTAAGCCAAGCTCTGCACCCTTAGAATAAATATGTGTATCTGGGGAGCACGAGAGAAAAATACCTATTCTTTAAAGATGATGTACTGTCTGTTTTGTCTGGTTTTGTATTCTGGGTTTTTAAGGAATATTTTTCACACTTAATTTTGTGAATTTGAGGCATTCCATTTGGAAAAGCTTTTCCCAAACTTTCTTTTTTTGAAGGAAGATGAATGGCAATTATACAAACTGTTGCTTGTTCATCCTTGTGATTGTAGGTTTAAAAAATACAGTAGTGCATATTAAAAGGTCAGTATTTGTCAGAAGTGGTTCAGTAGCATCTGAACCATTGTAGGTCTTTCCTGATTAAACTTGAGTGAAGTGTGACAGTAGTACTGTCAGGTGGCTCATGCACTATGATTCCCAGGCTTTTTTAATATTGCATTTGACAGACTTTGCCAGCTGTTGGATGCAGGAAATTATCGAAGCATCTTGGATGAGCGTAGATTAACTTTCTGAAGACATCATTAGGGTGGAAATGTAATCCCCTTGAGGAAAAATAACAAGGCAATGCTAGTAATGTGGAATAAAGTGGAGTACAACATAGAGGGTATAAATAGAACAATATGGAGAAACATGTTTCTATATCTAAACAAGAGATTTGCTGTTGTCGTTGTGTTGGTATGTATGGAGAGCTCTGTTATAAAGCCTGATCCTAAACACATGGGGGTAAAAAAAAATATAAATTTCCTCTTGAATTCAGTGGGGTGTAAACCAGATCCTATATAAGCTTATGGAGTTACTTCATTACAGTTCACGACAGACTAAACAGGGACTGTTATTCAGTATAATAGTTGTTCTTTGCTCTTCTTACTTTGCTAAATTTCATTTGTTTTGCCCTAAGCATCCTTACTTCAAAATGTTCCATGTCCTAAGACCTTCAGTGATTTGCAAAAGATTCTCTTAGCAGTTAAAACTAAACTGAAGCAGTTCTAGCTGTTTCCACCTTGCAGTTAGGATTCAATCATGCTGTTTGCATTGGTGCTTTTCCACATTTCAGTTTACTTTTTTGTCTGTTGAGATGCCCAAATATTTATGCTAACCCCCGATCAGCAGAATATTTTTCAAACAGGCTTCCAAATCACTCTTATTTCCTATGCTGCTGCTTCACCATTGAGGATACTGTAGTATTGAACTCAGCCTCTGTGTTAGGCACAGCGAAACTGCAATGGTTAAGGTCGACCGCTGTATGAGGTTCTGGGAAATCTATTATCAGGCAGAACATTTCACACTTCAGTAAACTCCAAACTAATTACATTGATGGTATATGAATACCAAAAGAAAGTGAGCATAATTAATGCTACTTCAGCAAACATCAGAGGAAATATTAGTGATTTCCAATTGACGATAATGCTAATGCGTTACATAAAAGTATTTTATTAGAAATGGTATAATATTGTCTATTGCAGTGCCTGTGTAATGTGCCAGTTTATTAATTTAAGTATGTTTTTATTGGCAAGTTAATATTATATCAGCATGCAAATGTATTTTAATATAATCTTAATTACATGCAGTTCACTAGTAGGACAGTTTAGCTGTGAGGACAGACAAATCTGAAACAAAACAGGAGCATATTATGAAGATATCTTCTAGGGTTTATAGTGCAGCATTAAGAGCTGATGCTATCTCAACACCATCTGTAATTCAGTGAGTGACACTTACACAAAAATATCCCATTAATGGTATCATGCTATTGTTTACAGTCTGAGCCGTAATGCATTCCACCCTGCCTGTTGTAGAGTACTGTATGAGCAGCCACTGTAAAATGAGCTGTCGGCATCCAGAATGCAGTTTCTCACCCAGAAACAATGTAATAAGAAATATAATTAGTTTCTCTGATTAGCAGAACACAGTGAAATTATATAAGGTGGTTTTGAGTGTTTTTGCAGATGTTAGCACTTTATAAATTTGCATTGGAGTCTTATTTCGACTAGTAAGACTGACTTTCAAGCAGCAGTAGGTAGGGTATAGTTAACCACTGAAGCAGAAATCTAGAGTCAATGAGTAATTATTAAGAGCTTGCCAGAATATTAGCTGTTTCAGTTGCTGCAGTGATGGAATAGTCCATTAGATATTTCTGTTTCTGGCAACTCCTGAGAATTGATTCTGATACGAAACATCGAGCCATTTTGATCAATACTGTAATTACTCTTATTGATGGATTGTTTTACAATGATAGTCATCATTGCAATATGTCTGCTCTGGAGGCATCAAAGCTCTCTGCTGCATGCAGTAATGCGCCACAAATATCTGATTCAAATCAACATACTATTGAGGCTGGGCTGACAAGCGTGAAATTAATTGTTCCACTTCATGTAAGACCTGCATTCTTCTTTTGAGAGAGTAATTTGTTGCTTTGTGTAGCCTGGGAACAGTGCAGCCTTGATGTGTGTTAGGTGTGGCTTTTTTTGGTCTTTGTCTTTTACCTGCAAGATCAGTTCTTTCACCCTTTTAAGCAGAAGCAAAGGAATTCATAACTCAAGGGCTCTGACCAAATTCATATCCTTTCAGGTTTTTGAGGAAGGAATTGCATATCTTGGTAAGAAAAAAATAGGCTTTATGATCCAAGCTGTTGAAAGGTTTTAAAATACAGGAGCAGCACTGTATAGGAAAGTAGAGCAGGGTGCGCTAATGTTTAGACGGTGATTTTTTTTATTTTTTTCACCTGAAATGTTGCATCATTGCTAGTGGTTTTTTTGTTGTGGTTTTTTTTTTTTTTTTTTAATGGACATTTGTACTGAAAATGTTCAAGTTGCCGTGGTGGAAAAATAGAGACTACAGTAAAAGAAAATATTTAGGAACATAAATATTGATGTACTGTGCCATACCAATATAGTCCATTGACAGTTGGTTGGAGAACTGTCTTGTTAAGTGATGGAAACTAAGCAGTATGTTTATGGTGATAATGTAGTGATGGTTATCAGTACGGTTCAAAAAACTGTGTCCCCCTTAACACTTTGTGTGCTTATACTTTAAGGATGTTATGTTTCAGCTTTAGGTTTAGTTGAAAATATTTGTGCTATTAAAATATTAGGACTTAAATGTTTTTAACTTTATGCTGTTTTGTCGTTTTTTTTCTCCTTTATATAAGCTTTTCTCTTTCAGTGGGAAGGCAGGAGTTGTTTCTTATAAACTGGCATGGTGTGCATGTTCCTATGCATATATACGTTTACTGTATCAATTTGGAATCTAACAAAATAAAGTCATAACTGGGTATGGGCAAACTGGTTTATATGTGGAAAATATAGAAATACCTGTGGAAGTCACTGGCCATTTCTCAGTCCACCATCCTGTCTATCAGTGTTTGATTTAAATGTTTATAAGGATGATGCTAATATTTCTGTTGTGAACAACTGGGAACAACCTTCTTGCCAAAGTGATGTACTCAGCACAGAGTCCCTGATTTAATTTCATAAAAATAAAGGTTCATGTCTCTCTGCTTATTGAAAAAAAACTCCTGTCTTAAAGCCACTCTTCTCTCATCAGCACACCAGACGGTCAGTCTTTTGAAACACTGCTTATCTAGTTGACTTCAGTGGGATTTTTGTGATCGTAGTTTGTGTTTTAAAGATATGTTCTGTAAAATGGTGTGGGGGGTGAGGTTATGCTTCTTAAATGACTTTTTCATAGTGTTTCAATGCTACAACTGAATTGATTTCTTATGGTCTTCCCAGTGAATCTTCCAGCGATGGAACACTTACCAACCAGTTTTTAGCGTACCGTAAGCAGATGCACAGATGGTTTATTTTTCAAGAATATCACTTAACAGACAAACCTTTGTTTTTTGCTCAACAAAGCTCTGCAAGGGCTTTGGATGTATTCTGGCAGCTTTTATCATACTGATCCCATGAGGCCTCTTCTTCCTCATCTATGGCTGGTGTTCCACATTTGTCTCATGTGTTATGCTTTAGCAGTGATCAGTAGCATAGTAACATGTGGTGCTATTCTAATGTGTTAAGTACCAAAGTTATTAGGCACTGATAACTTCAATAGTATCTATCAGCAAACATCATGGGCACCATGTTGTCCAGTCTGGCCTAACCTTGTACCATTCAGCTCCGCTCTTTGTCTTTCCTAGTAAGTCATCAGGTGTGCATGTGCCTCTGTCACTGTTGTGGTGCCTGCAGCTGGAGCTGGTGCCTGTTCCCAGCCTGTCACCTGGCTGAGGGTGGGCAGCGCTGGGTGCTGGGACAAGAGCAGTGATGGCACCAGGGAGGTGGCAGCCCAGGCTCCTGGGAGTGTTGGGAGAGAGCTGCTGAACTGAGGCTGGGGGTAGTTTGCTTACGTGGGTGGTTTTCAGGCCTGGACTCCAAATTTGCACTGTGATTTCATTAGGGGTCCTTCCATTGACAATAAAGGCAAAGAGTCTGTTCCAAAGCACAGAGCGGGTGCTGTGGTGGTGCTGGTAGAGCTGTGTTGCTGAATTTTGCTTTTTTTTTTTTTAAACTTTATGTGCCTGAATGTAATGACAAAGATGAAATCATTATTAATATTGTATAATACTAAAGAAAATTCAATAAGAGCAAATAATATCTAGTAGTTCTGATCCTTGTCTAAACCTACCTTCTTGTTAACATCTTGAGCCTTATTATTTCCTCTGGTGCTCTCCTCTCAGCTATTCCCATTGATGTTAAAGACATCTCTGTTAACAAGGATTCATTAAAGGAAAATGATCTAGCGTAAAATTACTGGCAAGATGGGTGTTGATTGTGACTGAAAATCTCTCCTTTTGCTGGAGAAGTGTTTCCCAAGTAAGTGTTTACAAAATATTGATGGAACACTTGTCTAATGGCAAAGCTGGTCTTTCTAGTCGTTAATAGTACTTCATGTTAGAAAAAAAATGAAAGAAATAAAACAATAGACTGAGGGTGCATAGCTATCCCATCAAATATGGGGTGAGCTTCTACTTAACTTGCACTGTGTGTAGCTACATTGCATTACGTGCATTAGCTTGCTGTATGTTTTCATCTTTGTCATTCATAAAATGCAAAGAATTTAATGCCAAATATTGAATATGCAACACAGTTATTACCGAGTAAGCTTTTGTTTGCAGAATAGGGATTATCTGAAGAAACAGTTCAGAACTTCTCACTGATATGTGAAGAAAGTTCATTTGCATCGTTTCTCTGTCAGTCTTTTGACTGTTTATCACTTTTAACAGGAGAGCTTCTTTAGAATGGTTTTACAATAAGGATATTATATACAATTTTGAAATAATATTGAAGTAAAACAAATACTTGAAAGTACATTTAATTAAAACTTTGGTCCATATTTATTTTTACATCCACCAAAAACTTTTAAAAGATGTGTTACAAATGTTCAGGGACTATTTATTGAGCATAATACTGTTGTGCGTGAGCCTAGAGGTACCTTTCTAAAGGTCTGTGATCAGTACTGTGTCCACAGAATCAAGAAGAATTAAGAAATGTTACACCCTGGAAAAAGTGGTTTGTTTAAACCAGTGTCCCTCTGTATAAAGAAAAAAGTATTTTGAGTTGCATTAAATAACTGAAACAAAAAGTTTTATGGAACATTTGGCTAAGAATTTGTTCTTTGTTAATTGAGAGGATTTTTTTAGTTTGTTTTGATATTTGGTTGCTTTTTGCTTGAACCAGTTTAAGTTTATACTGACATTTGAAGTTTAAATTGGATTTCTGGGATATAGGCATGAATCAAAACCGAATGCAGTCAATCCGGGACCAGTTGTGGCTCAACTGCAGCAAATATAAAAAAGTGTCAGGGATATTTTGCTTTGCTCTCCTATTCCTGTAGTTGTGCTGCAAAAGTCAGCAGGGATCTTATTCTTTCAATTCTATCTCGAGACAAAACTTTTGAAATTCAATTGATTTTGAGTGTTGCTATACAATTTCAGGTTTATGTATCTATCAGGAAATCATACTTTCTCCTAAAGAAGCACACACAAAAATTAATCAACTGCTGTTGTGCTTCCATGAATTCAAAAAGAAAAAAAAAGGTAAAAAGTCCACCCATAACATAACAAACCAAAACCAAACCAACCAACCAAAATCAAAAAAATCACCCCACACACACAAACCCCAAACCAAACCAAGCCACCACCAAAAAACTCCAAACATCCTCCCCCCAAACACCCAGCTCTCTTTTTTTGAAGTTTTGTTTTGTTTTGTTTTGTTTTTTTTGATTGAGCTTTGATTGGTTCCTTGAGATTGGTTTTTCGCAATGAACTCACTGAAATCTAACATTTATCTTTAATTCATCCCCAGGCTAAATACACAACAAAGCTCTTTTCTGAAGATAGATTGTCCTGGGGCAGCAGAAAATTTATAGGACTGTTCTGTAGGTCCAAAAGTCAAAAAACTGCTACTTGCTGACTTTCCAAAATATACCAGATATTCTATTGATCTGCCTACTTCTTAATTACCATAATCCTGTCTGCTTTGTCACTATTATGCTATGTGATCTGTGATCAGTCAAGTTTTATTTTATCTATGGTATCAAATATAATACACCCTCAGTCACTTGCAGTTCTAAGATTGTTTCTACATGTATTGATTTTTAGCTTGTTTTATTAAATTGTAAGGAGAAGAAATTCAAAAGCTTGCTTGCTTTGATAAATGTCTTGTAATTCTAGTTTCTTGTAGGAAAGAAGTATCAGCTACATGAAGTAGAAAAAGCAAATCAAAATACGTGGTTTCCCTTTAGAGATGAAAGGAGGGAGGGTTGCAGGGCAGAATAATAGCTATGTAGGACCAAGCATGCTGGAGTATATTGCTGTTGTCCCAAAGATATAGAAAAGAGCTATTTATCTTCAGTCTGGACAGCTTCACCTGAGACAAAAATTTTCTGGGCAGAGAACATATCCCCCTGCTTGAATTTCAAGTAATGCTTTCCATTTCTGAACAGCAGAAATGAGTTTTCTTGTTGAAATTCTTTGAGATCCTCACTTTTGGTGGGTCTTGTATTTCAGGAGTGTTACACAGCTAGTTTACTACTTCCAGTTTCTCTTTTAAATAGGATTTTGTGCCTGCTTATGTGTGTAGCAGTAGGTATCTGTTTTTTGTTTTGTTTTTTTTTTTTTAATTTAAAAAAACCAAACCAAACCAACAAAACACAAAATACCCCAAAAGTGTATTAGTTCACTACTAAATGTTGATAGGTATTTTTAACAAAAACTGTCTGACTTTAAGAGTTGAATATCAAAACCAAATTCAGACATGATTAAAACAGATCCTGCTACTTTCTGAGCCTCGCCAAACTATCTATTTACTATCATACTTTTTTTTTTTTCCTTGAAATCAGCACTAAAGCTTCTATTTATTGCTATGTAAAAATTCCGTTATCATTTGTAGCTATCATTAGTGCAATTACCATCAGGAGCATTTATATAATATTTTTTCATGTGATAAATTTCCCAAATTTGTAGGCTTAAAATAGTCATTGATTCTAACTTACGAACTTTTCATATTTCTTCCATAGTGAAGGCTACATATTTTTCTGTTTACAATATGATCATGAGGAAAATATGACATGAAGCTGAAACCGTGAAATATGGTGGTTTTTTTTTTTTCTGTACTATCCAGAGCAAATTGATAAACAAAAAAGAAAAACATAATCTCTCTGTTTGAGAGCTTTGGCAGTCGGACCTTGGCTTCTTTTTCTCTTATATGGTAATACTGCATCTGAACTGCATTTTGCACTTTGATACACAGTGGAAGTTCACCCTTGTGTAACAGACTACCTACTTGGAGCAAGATGCTGTAAAAAAAAATAAAGGAAAGAGAGAGATATAACAAAAACACAGAGTTGAAAACTACTAAGTGGGAAATACTTGGACAGAGGTGGTTCTGTGACTATTAATGCTCTGGATCTGGTACAGTTATGAAATTTGAGTGTGTTATTGAAACTGAACCTAATGGTGTCTTGAAAACCAGAAACTTGACTCTGTTCCCAACAGCCATATTTGAAGTAGCAAGTGCTCAGTATAGAACTGCTTTGATCGGATTAGTAGATTTAAGGATTATGTTTGTCTGTTTCTGAATTGGAAAAGACTTTTTCTAAAAACCCTGCATGCCTGCACGTGTATGCTAGTTTCCAGAAATTGTAGTTTCTTTCTTTCTGTTTTTCTGCTTTAATCCTGGATAATATAAATGTAGGCACATACGGTGCCTTGTATGATTAAAACTTGTTAGAAAAATGGATCAAAGTTCTGCTTTCGTTCACCATCATCTATCAGTCTCACACAGGTACTGGTTATTTGTCTGATGTGGCCACAAAATACCCACTGTCAGCTTAGAATTGCCTGGCTGCCCAAAGCTTAGTGTATAAGTAGGAATTATTTTATTTTTCTTTCTTTTTCTGTGCCTCTATTCTCAGAGCATTTTGGGAATGAAGCTAAATTATGAAAACCAGACAAGCTGGAGTACGTGAACATCTTGGCACTATAAAGCCTAATGGACACTGATGTGTTCTGCTGACATTAGGTCTGTCCATATTAGGTATTTGTTTTGTTCCAGAACTAAATTTCTGGGCTTTGAGAGCAGCCAACTCATTCTCTACAAGAAGAATTGTGGGCACTGGTTTGCTGTAGGATCTCATCCAGGAGTGCTGTGAACTATGGTGAGACTGAGTCCCTCTGCTTAGGAGGTCCTCAAAGGTGGTGTAGCAGGTCGTGTGTTCTCAGATGTTCCCATATGCTCAAAGGCATCCAAGGCACACCCTCATTTTTATGCTAGAAAATTCCTGTTTTGTTTTCCAGAGTTAGAGCTAATAGCTTTTAGTAACATGTCAGGAGCAAAGGAGCTGAGAGCAGATGTAGCACAAATGCAGGAGGGATTCAGCACCTCCTGGGGCACAAACAGTCTGGCTGTGCACCACTTCCCACGCATTGATCCAGGGATGAGAACTCCTCACCTTGGTCTGATCCATCAAAATAGCAGGGACGTGGCTGTTCCGCTACCTTGAGTTCTCACCAGCAGACCTGCCTGGAGCTGCCAGCCCCCCTCCTCTGCAAAATCCAGTTTACTACTGACTCTTCCTGGATTCAATAGATTTATAAGTGTATAGCCCTGTGTTCTGCTCTGTTGAAACAATTGAAACTTTTTAATTCCTTCATATGCTTGGTGTTAGAGCTGAAAGTAGTGCATCAGGTCCTGGCATAGTAAGGTTTTTTTGTATCTGTAGTTTTAAAAATGGTCCAAAACAGAGACTTCAGCATTTCCTATTTTTTGGAGTAGAAAATGTAAAGACTTAGTGCATGGTATGGGGAATTTATGCTGGAAATGTGAGGAAATATGTAAAAAAACTATTCGTGGAAATGCACCTGGTTGTTATGTTTTGAAAAGCAGACATCATGCCTGTGCAGGAACTTTCTTCCAGGAAAAAAATTTCAGTGGTGTATTTATGGAGCAGGAATGGCCACCAAATTGTCATGGTAAAATGTAGTTAATTGTTCGATCTGGATCGATACTCCATATAGTAAATACAGATGAGTGTCTGTATACAGATGACTGAATTTTTGTGCTAAGTTGTGCTAGAATTCTATGAATCTGTATTTTCAGTAGATTTTCAAGGAGAGGACTGGTTCAGGACACTTTCAGACCTGCAGTCCTCAAACAAAATTGCCAGTGAGAGGATTGGAGCCACTGTAGGAATGGGAAGTACAGTATCAGTTGCTGAAAAAGAACATATACTGCATTAGTGATTTGTAATTGTTGAATGAGCTCTTAAAATAGTGATAAAACTGATTATGCTTTTATTAAATAGAACACAAATACAAAATACATAATGCAGTGCAGAGTTCCTACAGTGCTTTATTTTTAGATTATTAGAAGTTGATGATAATGATCACATCAAGGCATTGTTTAGTGCACATTCAGTCTTAGCATAAATATTGAATTGTCCTCAGGTTATAGGATATTACAGAATATTTGTATTTTGGAACCTCTCACCTTTTCCATAAGCTGCAGTAAGTAAAAAATTCAAACAGAGTAGATAAAATAAAAATGTTTATAAAATAAAGCAATATTGAATATTCCTGTTACACCTCTTCGAAGTGCTGTAAAGGACTATTTTGCTGCAGGACCTTTGCAGGTTTTGGGACTTCATATGAGACTGCTCACAGCTTTTATTTAGTTGTAGTAGTATTTAGTTCTGTGTATTGCATTGCATTTATATTGCATGCAAGTCTGATTCTCACTGCTGCTTGAATTATAGATTCTTGTGTTCTATACTAATACTACTTTTACAGTGTTTTGGACTATTTCTTGCAGTCTACAAATGCTTTTAACTTTAAGATCTTAGTCTGGCCATTCCTACTCCTGTGAGTACTATTTAGACAAGTACGAACTGCATTGATTTCAGATTGATCAAGTAGATGGAGGGTTTGCAGGAATGTATTATATTATATATGCAAATTTTGAGTTTAAAATTACTTGGAACACTCGCATCTAATGTATTAAGGAACAGAATTCCCTTGAGCTTTAAGAAGGAAAAAAAAAAAACCCTAAAAAAAGATTCACCAACTCCTACCAGAGAAATTTTTTTAGGCTAGTTATTTTTTTTCTTGTTTCTTCCCCTCTGCCCCCATGTTAGCATTATGAAATTGGTTAGTAAAGACATGGTGTCTTTCAAACTGTTTTATTAGCTTCAGCTTTCTTTGTACCTCGTTTTCACAGAGTTTTTTACCTATGGTTAATAAAAAGAGTTTGTGTTAAGAGTGTTGTTTATTTTGGTGGAATACGTGAATCTCTTTCCCCATTTGATATATTTATTATCATTTCCAAGAAGCTGAGTATAGCTAGGCACTTTGTATTTCTCAGTGGGAACTTGTAGAAGCCAATAGTTTGTGTAGGACTTTCTCTCTATTATTTTTGGGCTGGAGAAATATGCCATACAAGAAAATTGCTTAGGCAGTTAGATTTTTGTTGTTTGTCCATCGGGATGGATTGCACACTCTGCTTTAGAAGAAAAGAAATGATGATTTATGCAAGTACATAATGGTCCAGGGTAATGAGCACATCCTTTGTGCAAATGAAATTCAGGCAACCATAATATATAGAATAAATAGTGACAACTGTGAATTACAGACCCATAATTCCACTGAGGAGTTCTGCTGTTGACATAAACTTCAAATGTGAAGCTTGGGTGGTTTGTGATGCTCCATCACTGGAGCCCAGAAGAGAAATTGATTCCAGTGCAAGCTCCATGACCCCAAATTCATGTGATTTTTTTTTTTTTTTTTCTTGTGTGCTCAACACATGATCCTCACTGCCTTTCCCATTTAAAAGTGTCTCTCTACATCTTCCTACCCTACCGAGAGTGTGAGGGCTCTCACATGTGTTCTCTCTATTTTTCTTGCCGGCTTATGGATAGGAACAATAACAGCTTTTGTTTTCAAGCTACTGCAAACTTACACTCAACCTATTGACGGAATGGTTTTAGGACTGTATTTTTTAAATGTCTGAAGGTTGATTGTCCATCAGTCAGCTTAGATTCATTTACACTGTGTTTGAGAAATACTTCTAGCTTAATATGTGCATGATTTTATGGAATCTAAATAGAGAATAAGTGTTTTGTGAGTCTAACTGCAATTATTTGAGCCTCTATTTTTTGTGGAGTTGTGCAGTTTTCAATTAAGTAGTGACTGGAAAACATTTTTATGCAATACATTTCTTAAGAGCTCTTTGTGGGGGGAAATAAAAATAGCGCGTTGAAAAGCATTGGTTTTATTTTTAAGTGATATAAAGTTCTTGTGATGCTTCATGATAGATATTTACCTTACGCTCAAGTGGATAACTAGTTTTACAGACTGGGTATCAGATTATGTGTATAATAATTTTGTGGTAGAGAAACACACAAAGATTTTTTTCTTGTTTGTTTGAATGTATCACAGTGCTTCAGAATGACAGGTATTTTGTGTTCTTGCCTACCTAAGGAGTGTTGCTTTTTAGTCTGTGTGTATCTTCTTTGTATTATGCCAAGTATGTTTTATTCCATCAGATTCCAGTTTTACTCAAGAACCTGTATCCTTTTCACTTTTTTAGATACATATTTATGGTAATATATAAAAAACCAAACACAAATCAATCAAACAAAAAACCCCCAAACAAAAGCATCAAGAAAAACCCAACCCAAACCAACCAAAATCAAGGAAAAGCCCTATTTTTTTTTGCCTTTTGACTTTTTATATTAGGCTTGAAGTTAGCTAGCTAGGAGGTTTTTTTTAGCGATTGATGTAATAAGCCTTTGCCTTTTATGCAGATCCAGTATATGTGGCAAATGTTATTACTGGAATGCTATTATTATTGACTGCGTGTGTTACTGTAGTTCCTAGGATTTTTGGTGGTGTTTGGGATTGCACCACACAGAGACTGATGCCAAGTGTTCAGAAAAGCAACTGAGTCTCAGCCCTGAAACAAATTGTTCTTGGGGCTGGGCTACTGGGCTTCTTCACAGGCTTTGTTTTATGCCGAATTTGCAAGACTAAGCCTAAGAGCAAGGTGAAGCTGACTATGGAAATATTAGCATCATTGTTTAATAACTCGAGAACAGAAGCACTGAGGAATTAAATGACTAAATGAAGTTTTTGCAAAACTCGGTGGCAGAGCTGGGACCTGAGCCCAATCCTTTTGAGTCCAAGGTTAATATCTAAACCACCAGACCATTCTTCCTCTAAGACTGTAGCCTTCATTATAACTCCAGGTTTCACTTATGCTAATTTTACTGCAAAACCAAAATCCCTTTGACTTAAATTTTCCATAGTTGCTCTCAAATAACAAGGGAGCTTAAAAATGCTTCTGCAAAGTCTGCTTGACTATTATTAGGTTGTATTTATTGGTAAAATGACTGATTTTTCCAAATGTCTTTAAGCTTGAGTGGTAAGATTTTTTTCTGTGAGATTTCCTTTCCTCTGTCCCTAATATTACAGATGATTTTATTATTTACTGCAAGCATTGCCTGAAACTAGATAGATCATGCTTATCTCAGCAATATTGGAACTACAAAGCATAATTTTTATATGTTATTCTCTCTTTCAGTATATATTTATACCTACAAGGAAACCTGAATTCTGAAGAAAATATTAATAATGTGGCAGTTCGGCATTCTTAAATTTAAAACCTCTCTAGAGGGACAGTTAATATCAGGCTTCATTTATATTGTAGCCCTCATTTTATAGAATTAAAAGTCTCATATTCAAGAGAAAAAAAGAAAAAAACAAGGATTTATGCTGCCTGTCCAGAAGGTTGTTTTATTATTGAGCAAAATTATGATTTCTTCAAATGCAATTTGTGAAACTAAACTAGGAATAATATGAGATTTTTTGGCAAGTTAACCCTCTGTAAAGGGTGACAAGCCAGGACCAGTAGCTGGAAGAACAATAAATAATTAGGAGTCTAAATATGTTTACTACAAATTATTGGGAAAGAAATAGAAGTATTAAGTAAGTCTTAAATATTGTATATCTAGTGTGAGTGAGCTGTTTTAGGAAAAAAAGCTAGCCTTTTATTTACCAAAATATTTTCAAGGGAACTGCATTTTCAGATACAGCTACGAAGATCTGATTGATTAAGTTATCCTACTGGGGTAGAAATAAATTTAATTATACTTTTGGATATTTAGTAATTCAGTTTGCTCTGTGATATATGCTAATACTTAGTCCTCTTAAACTATTTCAGAAGATCTTTGTAAAAATTTTAGTAAATTAATCATATATTTTAAATCTTTATACATCCCTTCTGTACAAAGATTTTGAAGAACGATGGCGGTTTCAACATCAAACCTTCCTATAAGACAAGTTTAATTTATTTTATGAGGAAATAAAGACACAGAAAAGTTAAGATAATTCCATCAGAAGACTGCTGCCAGGCTGGGGAGGGAGCCCCACAGTGCTTAAGAGATTTGTGTTGTCGTCTTAGTTGTCATTTAGCAAGTGCTTTGTTTTGACTCTTAATGTACTGTGCAAAAAAGAGGACCTATTATAATTTCTTTTTGTCCATATATGACTCTTAAATCAGAAGAGAAGGGAATTTACTACATTTTGTGCAGACAATATACTAAAGTTAAGCTCTAAGGGTCATGGAACCAGATATCTTTTCTAAATTTATTGATCCTTTCATATGTTGTTAGTAGTTAACTGATATAATTTAGAAATTTGATTACTGAAGAATTCCAAGGAAAAGCAAAGGTGACCAGCTGATTATGGCCTCAACTCGTTTGTTGTTAGAGAATTTGTAAAATGTTTCTGCTTGTTAGTGAAATTATTATCTAGGAACAAAGATTTTTCTGGACAGGATTATAGCCACTGCATGCTAATTAACGGAACAAAGAGATGCAGATTACAGAAGCAATAACAGTAAAATATCCAGGAACAGTTGCATTAGGACATTATCTTCCTGGCAGCTGTGCTGGTGTGTGCTTTGGCACTTCTGCTTATGTCATCCCACAGTAACCAGAGACTTTTCCAAGGGCCTCACAGAAACGTGCCTCATCCTGTCCCTGTGGCTCTTCTTTTCCAGGGAGTGATCTTACACACTGGGTCAGCAGAACCAGATGGGGAGAAGAAAATAATCTAGAACTGGTATTCTTAGTGGGATGTTAATGGTTCACCAGAAGTGGTAGAGAATGGGTCATTCCTTTAACCACTAATTCTGAAATAAACAGTTTATGGTGGAGTGAGTCACTTTTCAAAAATACATGGTGGTAACTTGGGTATCCTCAGTCTGTTTTGGCAAGAGATCATAACATATAGTGGAGGATATTTCTGCAGCTATTAGGATCACCAAAGTATTCTAAATCTAGTAACTGATCATTACTTTTTACTGGAAAGCATGGATATATGATAAAAGGTTGGTTTTCTAGAAGCATGTTTTCACTTCTAATACCAGAGATTAGAAAGAGCACATTTAGATATCCTGTGGCATCTTCAGTTTTTGCTCCACTATTTAGTAACGTCATCTTGTTGGGGCTCCTAGTAGCTTTTTTAGTAGTGTGTGCTATTTTGCACCTTGTGGCACCTAAGTTCCCATATGTAGATAGTTACTTCAGTGGTGAATTAATGCAATTTTCTATTCTTTGTTTGGGGAATGAGCTTACATCAACCACAGGTCTCTTCTAAAACTATCACCAAAAACCTCTTCATTTGAAGCAAGGATATAAATTGGCTGGAGTGTGACTGGAGTATCTGTATGCTTATTCCTTGACTTCTTTTCAAATGCAGTATTGATAGAAAGCTCTAAAACTGTTAGGAATCAAATTAACGTTCTTTAATGTAAGCTGTTATTGTGAAATTATCTAACGACAATAAATGTTCCCTCCCTCTCTCTGTGCCTTATAGATGTATAATTTTATTTTTCTGACCCGCAAGGAGTAAATGATTAAGTGGTTGGCAGTATTCTTGTGGTTTGACATTTAATCTCCAGTTGGAACAGGAAAATTTTGAAGAATAAGCCAAAAGCAAATTGCTGATTATGAACAGTGTGATTTTTTTTTTTGTTTTGTTTTGTTGTAAAGGCTGGAAAACATTCCCATTTCAACTAAGGCATCTTTCAATGTATGCTTGATTAAGGTGGTGCGGAGACATGTAGAGATGTAAGATGGGGCACCATCAGTAGTTTTAAAACATAAATAATGCTCAAGAATCCTTACAGGCTCTGTAGATGTGAAATAGTGAACTGTTGCATGCAGGCTTGAGCTATTCCTGCAAAAGGACTTTTTTCCATTTTCAGAATCCCTTTAGATGAGTTTTGGTGTAGTTGATACATAATCTGATCAGAATGCTGCCACATTGTTTGTACAGGGTTATGTGAGGATAAGCAACATTCTGCTTCTCTGTTCCCAGCAACCCAGAGACTGAACACAACCATAATAGCTCTTTTCCCTGTTTGGGGTTGATAGCTGTGACTGATGTTGGGTCTGGAATGGCGTTAGCGTCTCCTCATGTGCATCTGTCAGAAGTACTTACACACCTCTAACAGTAATCACTCCACATACTTGGGAGAGAGTGGAAGAGTCAGTTGGTAACTAGGGACCTTGACAGTTAGTCCATCTCAGTCCCCTGGCTCCAGAAATTGCCTAGGAAGAAGAGACCTCAAACCTCTTCCCTTAGAGTTTACTGTGTTGGCTCAGATGCTCTCAAAACAGCAGAATGCCTCAGATCTGAGGGTGAGTCTTCTGCCTACCTCAAACTCCTTCGTTAGAGGCCACTTCAGGTTTTTCCTGTCAAGTGCTAAGGATATCTTGTGAGTGCAGTTGCTCGTATGTAAAGTTTTAGACATTATTCCTGAAATAAAAATCCATAAGGGATCATGATCTTGAAAGCAGAGTTGTGTTACTAAAAACAAATAGTTAGAAGGGAACTTTATTTTGAAGGAATTAAAGGCAACCTTTTTTGATGCCTTTTTTTTTTTTAAAGGCACTGGAAAACAATCCTTATTTTGTGACTGAAACAAAACTCAGTGGTTTGCTTGAAAATGCTAAAAAAGAATGGTTGAGTACAAAGTTGTTTTTATAATGCTAAAAGATTTTTTCAATTACCAGAACCCTGTTATACTGTAATAGCAATACAGGCTTTTTCAGAGTTAGTAATTTCTATGCAAACACTGAAAGTCGATATAAAATAAATGAATAGCTTTATTGTAACAGGTTATATCATCATAGTATAAGGTAGAATTCTAGTATATGGAAAAAATGTAGGTAGTGCAACCTGTGATTAAAACTGTGAATTGTTTTCAGTCCGTGTTCAAAAGAAAATGTAGGTGGTGTTCTTGTGAAGTCTTAAAGATATCTTGTATCTTTTGCTAGTGGCTATTATGCATTCAGGCACCTCGGGAACAAAGAAATGACAGAGAAATGGATGGCCTGGGCTTAACTAAGTAGGTGATGGTACAGATGAGGCCCGATAAGCTTAACACTTCATCTCCGTGCTGCCACTGTGGTTTGCAAGGAGATTAGAACTGTCTGACTGTGAGGAGGGCAAGCTCCACAAATTCACTCATACATGGCAGTTCTGTAATGAGGTGATACTTCATTCCTTAAACTACTGAACTGGAACTGCACAAACAGATGTTTGCCTCTGGCAGTCCTGTGCGTGCAGCACGGGCTCTGCCGCACCTCCAAATGCAAACAGAGCGTCCCGTTGCCACGATTATATTTTATTGATGTACACTGTTCTTTTTACAGTTGTAATAATAAGGGACAAATTGTGTTTTATTTTTGAAAGGAGAAAAACTGCAAGTAATTCAGGGTGTTTACATTGCAGGGTAGAGTTTAATAAGAATCTAAATAATTGTTATAAATTTTCAGCAGGTTAACATGACAAAATCTGGTGTTGGAAATTAAGAGTATTCTGCCCTTGGTTATGTGTATTATGTTCTTTCACAGCAAAACTTTTTTAGATGGTTCACAAGATGGAGATGTGACCCTACATTATGAATCTTTTACACAGTTGCCAGTAAACAACCAAAGGCCAAGCTCAGTCTCAGAAGTTAGATTTTTTTTGAGCTTGATGATATGAGTTTAGCAAAACTACATGAGGATGTGTTGAGAATCAGAAAAGACCATTGGGACTCTAATTCACACATAGGTAGCTTTAAGTGCTGACTTGTTCTGCCTGCTTCAGTAGAACTTGTGATTTTAACTTAAGTATATGTTAATTACTCTGCTGTCTTAGACGCTTGAACACAGTTCACCAAGAAGGTCATTGCTTTGTGGTGAGCAGAGAGGGATTTATCAATAGATTGACTAGCAGTAACCTGTGATTCAGGTGCCTTTGTTCCATGTCCTGAGGTTTAGCAAAATAGTGTATTTTTATTAAACAATGAAATAGGAATCTGCTGATGGCAGTTTGTTGAATGTTATAATGAAGAATATATTTTAAAAATTGAAACTTTAATTGTGATGTCTTTGTGAAAATGTCATTAATTGTAGCAATTGGAAGTTTACTTTGTGCAAAAATAGTACTTGAAAGAATTCAAACACAGTGAGTATAAAAATTCTGTTCTTCAGAAAGCAAAGGCACTCATTTTAAAAACAGAAAACCAGTAGCTTTATCTTATTTCCTCTTCTAGAGGCTTGCTGGTCTGGGGCCAGTCCCTCAAAGTAACAGGACTACCAAATCTTTATTTCCTAAGACAGGAATGCCTCCATTAGATGCTGAACACTTAAACATGGTCTTTTTTAATTGCAAAAAAGGCATTATTTAATTACCTAGTGGAGTTGAATCAAATAAACTAAGCCTCAACATAAGCAAAAATATTTTTTCAGTCCTAAGGCTTTCCATTATAGTATTATGAACCACATAAGGCTTAAAACATTTCTATACACATATTCCCTACTAGAGTATGTGTTGCAAATATGTGATTTTTGACATTGTCTGTTTATACTAATGAACATCCTAGCTAAAACAAATCTCTTATTTAAGAAGCAAACTTCCAAATTGTAGTACTTGAAAATATCAGCCAGTATATGCATATGTTACTAAAACACAAGCTGCTTTCTCTAAATGTGTGCAAATAAAGTGGTGTGTGGTGTGTGTGTGTGTTTTGGTGGTTTGGTGTTTGTTTGGTGGGGGGTTGTTGTGGTTTTTTTTATATTTTTTTTTTTTTTAATTTTTTTTTAGTGCTATAAGCATGTGAACAGAAAATATACAGTAAGGACATAAGTGTGTGTTCTTTTTCTAATTCACAACTTTTATGTGGTTAAAGTGTTCTTCTACCAGCTTCCTCTCATGTGTGAAGGGAGAAAAAGTAAATTAATTACCATTAGCCTGGAGGAGAGCACATTGTATTCTTTACGACTTCATAGTATTGATTTGGCTATTATTCATGGCTTCTATTCTCTGCTATGCAGATTGATGCATCTTTAATTCATAGACACATTATCATTAATAGTGGTTTATTGACCAAGCAAAACAAAGCTGTTGCTAGGTCCTTTCTAGTGCAAAAGCTCCATACTTTTTCTGATAAATGTGTTAGGTTATGCATCTTTTATAGATTCTCAAGTTAGATGTTTTATTTCTCTATGCTATAGCAATGACCTATTGTGGTGCTATATGTAATATGCTTTATTTTTTGGTGGGATGAGCTCTGGTAATGTAATGAATTCCTAAATACAAAAAAATTTCTTGTTCTTTGAGACTCAGACAAAAGCTGAATAAGTATCTCCGTGTTTGTGTATGTGTGGTAGGACTAACTGCATGTAGAAACCTCTGTAAATAATAGAAAAAGAATGTGATCTACACTTGAACTTGAGATAGGTTTGATTCAGATTTAATTTGGTTAAAATATTTTAATTTTGCAAAACCAGCACTGAACTGGTGATTTTTTGAAATGTTTGTAATCTAATCAAATACTGACATGTAAGTACATAAAAATCTACTCTAGCCTGTTAATCAATTTTTTTTTTTTTTTTTTCTTATGAGAGGGGAAAAAGAGAAGAGACTGTAATACAGACATGAGATGATACAAATTTATAAGCAGAGTGCCCAGATCTGGTTAGTTTTTGACATATGTTTGGATCAAGGTGCTGTTATTACAAAGTTATGTACACTTAAATAAAATGTCTTGTGTTTTCAATTTTGAGGGAAAATGAAGACTAAAACTGAGGCTGATATTCTTAACTCTTTGCAAAATATTAAATTTCCTAGTGTGTTTATTTACTCTTTGCAATTATCTTTTGGAATATCTGCTTTTGGTATAGTATTGGTGATGTAAGATACAAAGGCTATTATTCTGTAGATTATTCATCCAATTTTCAGTAAGAAAAACAAAGCAAGACCTACAAATAAAGCTCCGTCTGTGGTTTTGATGTGTTGTTTTATGCACAGGACTTTTTCTTAACTAGGTTTCAAGATTTGTTTTTGAAAGTGCAAAAGAGAAAAAGACTGCGGGGAAAAAAGCATATTGGGAGCTAACCGCATGCCAGTGTTTCAGAGACCAGACTAAATATATGCATTAGAGATAAGCAGTCCAAAGAGGAAAAGATCTGGGCAAGTTCTGTTGCACAGGGCATTATTTTATATCATATTACAGTCTTCAAAAGGCAGTTATTAAGTATTGAATTGAATGTGGTTTGGCAATCAAACTTTAACCTTTTGTTTTTCCTTGTGTATTTACCAGTTTGTTTTGTGAGGCTTTGAAAGAAATCATGGTGAATATACTACTCCACGTAAATGTATAGAAAGGCTACTCATTCTCTGTTTCTTGTGAAGTTTTATAAGTGACTGAGAATCACACATGAAAGTGAAAAGCACTAGCTTGTATGGCAAAAACACAAATGTGTTTTCACACTTCCAGGCAGTGCCAAATACTATAGTTTGGTCTTCTCAGGACATCTACACATAGACCAGATGCGGGAGGACTGATTTGCAAAGATGCTGAGAACACACTGATAGTGCTGGCTTTGATATGACCGGAGGGAGTTCAATTTAGGTGCCTGAGTTCAGTTATTCAGATGTTATGCTTTTTCTTCTTCCTACAAGTCCACTTTGATACATAGTATTCTGATACCCATCTAAAAACCTAAATTTAGGAGTAACCATGGAATTTCTGGAGACAGTTATCTAATTTTTCTCAGATGGAAAATAAGCATTGTCTGATAAAAGTAAATAGAAATACTGGAACCCAGAAAAACAGCTGGGTTTAAGGCAGGCATAGGTCTGAAGAAATGGAACAATAAGAGAGGGAGAGGCGCAGTGATAAAAGGAAGTGTAATGAGAAAAAAAAATTACAAAGAAAGACTGATAGAATTAGTTTGTGGATGTATCCTCTGACCTTACAGCACAAAGCAAACTATCTCTTCTGGTTGTCCTTGTTTCCAGTTACCATAAAGGCTTTCAGAGAAGACCAATGAAGTTTGTTATACAAAAGAAGATGTTGTAGCAGCTCATCCCAGCTGAGATATTTGTGGAAACAGTAAATTGTCAGGTTCCCTACTTCTGAATCTTCAGCGATTCAGAATAACTATCCAGGATGAAAGGACTGCATTCTCACATTTCTTCAGACTTCTGTGACGAGCAGATTAGATGTACATGCCACTGATACAGTTGCTTTCACCTGAAAACAGACTGATGGATTTGCCTTGAATGAACATGTCCTCTGGGTCATATTGTGATTCTGCAGATTTATACTTATGGATTTTTTCTTCATTGTTTAAAGCAGTTCATGTGAAATACTGTAGTGAGTTTTTTCAAGAGTATCAAGTACATTTTTATAGAAAAAAGAGTCTCCAGGGAAGTTCCAGAATGTTCTTTTTTTATTTAAATGAGGGCTTTATATGCTCTGTTCTAAAATAGAAGCAAATGTATGTATAATTGCTTAGATAACTTCTGTAAAATATATTTCTAAAGCAGTTTTTAATAGTCTTGGTTAACTGGCTGTTACAACACCCGTGCTGGCCTGTGAAGATGTTTCACATGTCTAAAAGAATTTACAAGACAGTAATTTGATTTTTCAGCCATTTTAAATAGGATTGAGTTTATAGTTGGCCAAGATGGTGAGCTGGCACTCTTTTGCAAAAGAGTCCAAAGGCCCCTGAGCCTGTGGCAGTGGAGGCTGGAGGCAGCAGCAAGACAAATATTTGCAAACAGGTTTTGTTACCCAGGTTGGCCCTGCCCCAAAGCAACTTTGTTAGAGGGGAAGGATGAGAGTGTATTCCTGCCCTTTGTTTGACTGCTTAGGCTTACATCTCCTAACTAGATTGTTATTTGGATCACCCATTTTTTGGTGATGGTTGTTATGGGGAGGCTTATTAATTACTTCAAGTGATAATGGAAAAACTGAATTAGTCTTAGAGAGCAAGCACCTGGAACTTCTGGAGTGTGTTTCCTTATCTTTTTATTTATTAGAGAATATTATACTTCATGCACCACCAAAAAGACTGCTGCTTTTAAATTTTGTGATGGGAAATAATCTATATGGTTGGGTAGCTTGTATCTTTCCACACTAGCTCCACAGTTTTAACCAGGTATATATTCAAGGCTTCCCGTTATTGCTGTTTATGTGGTATTCCCATGCGTATCTAGCTGTGCAAACTTTTGAGGACATGTCTCGTGTGAAAACGTTTCACAGACACAGCAGAGGAACATTGCTAAGTCAGGAACCGGGTTTAAATGTTTGTTTGCTTTTAATTACTATTCAGCTTAATGCTTTAACTGATTTGGTTTGTAACATTTGCATGTAGCAAGGAGTTAAACATGGGTCAGAAGTAAATATCTCTGTAAAGATTAAATGTACTGGACATATGGTGCCCTTGCAATGTCTGTAAGATACTTACATTGTGAGTGAATTATTTAGCAAGGAAAGCAGTAACTTGTCAACTCTCCTGATAATAAATTTCCCAGAATAGCTGATCTTTGGCTATAATATACCAGGTACAGCTTTGATTAACAAATCATAGTAAAATAGGATGCAACAAATATTTCAATATTTTGCATTTCACAGTGTATTTTATGAAGTTACTAAATGGGAGTTTGAGGCAACAGGAATTCCTTGGACACCAGTGTGTGACAAGAGTCAAATGTGACAGGCTAATGTGGAGGTCTTTGGAGTCATTTGATGAAGTGAACAAACATTTCTCTGCAGAAATGAAAATGAGTGTACCATCACACTGGTCATTGCTGATGGATTTCATCAACACAAATTGGTTCAGTAAAGGTTAATAGGAGTGTGTAATGTGGTGTAACACAAACTCCCAATTATCAAGGAGTTCTCTAATGTCAAGGTGAGGAGGAATATGCCATTGTGACTCATCTGTCCATGCAGATTAGGCTGAACTCAACAAAGTTATCTGTGGTCTGTTGGGCAGGGCACTGGAAGAGTAGCCAAGAGACCTCGTTCCCTTTGCAGTTCTGAACTGTTGTGTGACATTGGTGATGTCACTGAATTTATTGATATTTCAGTACCCTCATGTACAGAATGGAGATGATTATAGATGCTCCTTTTATAAAGTCTTTGGAGCTCTGTGGGTGAAAAATTCTACGTCAGCTCTGAACTGAATTAATTTTGTTTACAAATGCTCACCAGCCTTCAACAACAAAATAAAAATAACTCTTACTATTGCTTATTTTATTAAGGTCTTTACAGTTGCTCCACTGCAGGTGTGTTAAGGTAAGGAGGACCAGATAATAAAAACATAACAGCAACACCCTAGTTTAAAACAAACAACAAAAACAAACCACAGCAGTACAGGGTCAATGGGATAATGAGAAATACAAAATTTCACAGATTCACAGATGAGTCTATCGGAGGAGGGCACCATCTGTATTTGATAGTTCTGCTGTGGTAGTGCCATATGAATACCCTTCTGCTCAGTGGAGAAGCTCAGATCCCACTCACAGGCACATGTAATTCTGGAGGCTGATTTTTATGTGGTTTAAAACTCAGATTTATTCTGACACTGCATATATAACTAGTGACCCCTCACTTCTGATGAAACATTTAGAGGCTGTGCTGTATATTTTCAAATCTTCTGCTAGGAATTGGTCTACCATCTCTCACATGTGGAAGGGATGTGTGTGAAGTGTGGCAGAGTAGGAGCTCACGTCACCTAAGATTTGAGTTTTCACAGTTTGTGTCCCATCAATTTGAACAGGGGTATTGTTTTAAAATAAAATTGTCTTGTAAAATGCTGTGATAGATTTTCCACATCAAGAGCAATTTATATCCTAAGTCTTGATTCAGAGGCTCAGAGCCATGTTTTGATTATAGCGGAAAGCCTTGCACTGTGCATAGTTTCTTTAATTTCAAGTGAACTGTTAATGGTGTAAGGCAGCACTTAATTTGACTGCGTTGTCGGTTTACTCCATGTATATTGTAGGCTTTGGGTTTTATAATTTCAAAACAAACAACAAACAAAACCACCAAAACAACAACACACCCTGCCAAACAAACAAAACAAACCAACCAAAACCCAACCAGAACCAACTCTGCCAAACAAACAAACAAAACCATGAAAAAACCAGACCATTCACCCTGTAAAAGGTAGGTGTCATTAAAACAGCCTGAACAAATGCTATTTGCTGTAAATTTTGTGCAGTAGTGTTAATAACATATAAATTTAAAAAATATTATACAACGAGAAGACAATAAAAGATGAATGTGAGCTTTGCTTTTAGATTGTGATGAGGAATAAATTAGGGAAAGAGAAAGACAACAACAACAGCACAAAACCAACTAAACAAAAAACCCAAAGCAAACAATAACCCAAACAAATGACAAAACCAACATAACAAAAACCATAAACAAAAAGCCCCAATGCATTTTTCTTGATGCATAAAATTCAGTATACCATCAGCCTTCTGGTTCCTACACTCTAGGAGAACTCAAACTAAAAATCTAAGGTTACTTTGGGTTGGAAACTTAATGAAGAAATCCAGGAGTTTACAGCTTAAGACTTAACTAAGAACTCTGTTTAAGACTGATGTCACTTTTGACTCTGTAGCTAAAGAGCTGCAAATTGGATTAGCTGCAGGCTTTTTGCAGCCTTGTAGACTCATTTGTTGATTATACTTGATTGTCAGGACGTTTCAAATACGTAATCAAAATAGTTCCAGTAATCCAACGAACTCATGTGGCTCTTGTGTGCCAGAAGGGGTCACTGGTAAGACTGATGTGGCAGAGTGTCTGAAGCAAGTTTCAACAGTTCGAGCAATGCATGGCACAGCCTTTCTACTAGGCAATTGATATTAATTGAAATTAAAATTTAGTAATTTAGTCGAAAGTGTATGTTTCTGTAAACTCAGTTTATGTTTACAATGTTGAGACTTGAACATCTGAAAGTGTTTTTAATGTGCTGTTCTTTGGTTGTGTGTGTTGTGGTGTGTGGGTGGTTTTGTTTTGTGGGGTTTTCTTTTGTTGTTTTTTTTTTATGTCATGGAGTAAACATTTTTTTCATGGAAAAAATGAATAGTTTGAATGTATATTTAATCTTTCATTTTCATGCTGGTTCTTTTCCATTATAAAACAAAAAAAGTGTATACGTGCGTATATATATTTAACATGAGACAAAAACTCTCAAATAGCAACATTTATGAAGTGTGTGCAACTATTTAAGTTATAGCTATGAGTACAACTCAAAGGCATATATCAGTTCCTAATATGCAACACAAACTGACAGACTACTTTTCAATGATTGTTACAATATTCCTTTTGAGTAAATATGCGTCATTAATCAGGATGGTAGTGAAATTTATTTGTTCTGAAAATCCTGGGAAGTGGGAATAATTTTCATTATTAATAGTTGTATTGTTCTGTACACGTACAAAACAGCCCCAGACTTGTCAAAAGACTGAGACGAGGAACTTTTTACAAACTTCTGAGTAACTTGAAATATATTTTTACATGGTATAAAGGCAGTTATCTTGATTTAGATAAAAGTTGACAGAAATAGGTACAAATAAAAATAAACACAAAGATCATGTTTGTCACTGGAGAAAAAAAAAAGGAGTAAGATTTCAAACTGTATCTGGCATATGGCACCTTTCTGAAATTTTCTTGCTTCAAGAGGGTATTTCTTTTCCTACCTTGGTCACTGAAGCTGCATGTTTTTTGGTGCCGAATACTTGGATTGCATTAAATGTTTTGGACCTGAGTTTTGTATAGATTGCTTTCTGGTGTGTTATTTCTAGATGATAAGTTACCATGCAAGAAAAAAACCCCACACCTAAATCTATGAACAGCGTTAAAAGTTCTGACAGTGAAGTACTGTCTGTCTTACCCTGGTGCTTATGTGAAATGATCTGGCAAAACAGATACTGAAGAAATAATGTATTTTTTGTGTGCTTTATCAAATGATAAATGATCTTGTCTCACTGGAGAATTTCTTAGCAAATGCTGATTTTGCAAGCAGAAAGAATCAGCATTTCAAGTTTTGTTTTTATTTATTTATTTTTTTAATAATGCAGCAAGTCAGAAGTTGTATCTGCTCGATCTTCTAGACAATTGGAAATCCACTTATATAAAGAAATGTCCATCTGTAACTCTAACTTTCTGTACCCTTTTGTTATGCAGGTCAATTATTTATAGCAAAGCTAATAACAGTAGAAATATATTACTGTGTATGTTACAAATGCTGATGAGAATTTTCCAGTGTCTCTTACTGGAATAAAATTATAGAATATTGAAAGAAATAGCGAGGTGGTTTTTTTTAAAAGAAAAAAAAATAAAATCATCAACTTTGTATTTTTTACAGTGGAGGGAAATGGCTGTTTAAGGCATTATTTGGAAGAGCCATTCAGACTAGTAATAGAATCATAGAATCATTTTGGTTGGAAGAGACCCTTAAGATCATTGAGTCCAACCATAACCTAACTCTAGCACTAACCCATGTCCCTAAGAACCTTGTCTAAATGTCTTTTAAACATGTCCAGGGATAGTGCCTCCACTACTTCCCTGGCAACCTGTTCCAGTGTTTCACAACCTTTTATTGTTGAACCTCTTAAGTTTGGCCTTGTTTCATAGATCCAGCAAGTCCAGATCCGTATGTATGGCCTTCCTGCCCTCCAGCAGATCAACACTCCCACCCAGCTTGGTGTCACCTGCAGACTTACTGAGGGTGCACTCAATCCCCTTGTCCAGATCATTGACAAAGAGATTAAACAGAACTGACCCCAGTACTGAGCCCTGGGGAACACCACTCATGACCGACTACCAACTGGGTTTGACTCTGTTCACAACTCTTGAGGCCCAGCCATCCAGCCAGTTCTTCACCCAGTGGAGAGTATGGCCATTCGGCTGCCAGTTTCTTCAGGACAATACGGTGTCAAAGGCTTTGCTAGTAATACAGGCTAGTTTGCAAGTCTGAAATATAAAGTACAGACTGGCCCAGAAGTGAGACTTTTTTTCATGCTTTGTGGTAGCCTTTTGCTTAATTGCTACCCTAGTGGCACATTGGTGTTTTCTCAAGATTACATTTAAAGAAAACAAATAACTTTCTTTAGAAACTATTTCAAATTTATTTTGAAGGAACTATATATTTGCTGTTTTAGCTCATTTATTTAAATTGAAAACAAATTTAATATGTAAAATCTAGTAGTAGGGAAATGATGAGAACTTGGAGGTCAGACAGCCTCTGCAGTTAAAGAAAGAGAATCCATTATTAAAGACATCCTTTCTTATAGTGCATGTGTGTGTGTTTAATTTTGTTTGTTTGTTTTTGTTTTTCTTCCTTACTATCTTCTGTGATTCAGGTTTCTTTCATCAATAGTTACTGTAAAATCAACTGCTTTCTAGATCTAAATTCTCAGTCTCATGCACATTGAGTACTATGAGAAAGTGCATAGCCATGCACAGATTACGCTGGCACCTCTTCCCTCCAGTCATAATTGCTAGAGCACAAGGATTCTGAAAACAGCTGGTGTTTTTTCCAACCACATAATTTCTCCTGTTTAGGAACCTTCCATTGATGGCTGAAAAAATAATGGAACTATTTTTATGGAAATAAAATACTGAATGTAAAATACATATTATGTAAACCTCTTATTATTTAAACCTCTTGGTTGCCAAGGTCTTGCAGATCAAGTAAATACTAGTTTGTTGCAAATGGGTTTCCAACATTTGACTAGACATGCACTATGCAAGATGTGTGGTCTTTTAAATAACTTAAAAATAACTTAAGGAATATCTTCTGTTTCTTCCTTTTTTTTTTTTTTAACATTGGAACTTTGACATTTAGGAAAAAATGAATTTGCATGAACTAGCATAATTATAAAATCATAAATCATCAGTTAATACATCTTTCCCATTTATTTTGAGTGCAAGTTATTATTATTTTTCAAAAGCACCAGTTAGTAAAAATGGAGAAGGGTGACTTTTTAATATGTTCTCACAATAGTGTAATAGACTATACGATATGATTCTCTAGAAAATTTGTTGACTTCAACTGTACCATTCACTTTTCAGACAGTGAATAATCTCCTGGTTTTCTTCACTTGATGGCAATGCTTAAATCAATAAATCTGATGATCTGAAAACAGTCTCTTGAAGTGATGCATTTTAGAATACTTCTGAAGAACTCAAAGGTCAAGTCTGAAGGAAACCATTTTCATCAGAACTTGCAATGCTGAACATGATCTGTGCAGCTTGAAATAAGTGATTTAGATTTGTATTTTATCTGTTGACATAATAAATACGACAGTTGTTCATGACACTGCATTTTGTTTCACTGCTTTAAATTCACCAAAGATTCAAATCCTGTGGGATGTGAACAGACTTTGACATCATTAATTAACTGGGAATGTTTTCAATTGACTTTTAATTTATGACATTTTATCACAGTTAGTATTTATTGCAATAATGTGTATTTATCTGTTGTCTACTGTGTATTTTCTCCAGTAAATAAAAAAACCCCAATGTTTTTGCTATTTTAGACAAATCACCATGCTATGCTAAAAGAATATTTTCAGAGTGGAGAGTAGTAAGTTTAGTAATGGCATAAATGGGCTTGCAAAGTTGAAATCAGAACTCTGCTTATGGCATATAAATGTAGATGAAGAAGGGGAAGAAAAAATCTCTCCTCCTGCCTCTAGGGACCAAAATGCAGGTGGTCTACTTGAAGTTTCTTAGATTCCTTAGACTAATATTAAAATCTCAGTTAGAACAGAGCCTCATAACTGAAAATAATGTGGAAAGTATATAGTTATTAAAAGGGAAAAATTGCAGAGTATAAAAAAATAATGTCCTGCATATTTACTGGCAACTTTGTGTATTTTACCATTCTTATGAAATTGTCTGCAACTAATATTTTATCAAATATTGTTTGCCTATCAAAATAGTCACACAAGTTTTTACAGAGAAGCATGAAGACTATAGCAAGTCCAGAGTGTCGCTTTGCTTGAAAAATTAGTTTTGTTAGAAGAAATGGGTACAGTATGTGCAGGCATTTGCTTACAATTGATTTCTTCCTTCCATCACCAGCCAGAGCATGACTGGTCTTAACTTACTGTTTTTATGATTTTAGTGTTTATACAGGTGCCTTGAGCCACTGTTTCATGATTTTATTCTTTCTTCTCTCTCTGAAGTTATATAAAGTTTGGAGAAAATTGCAATTCTATAGGAAAGTTTTGTAATTTTTTTTTTTTTTTTCATGATACCAGCTCATTTTAGTGACTCAGGTATTTTGCTGTGGATTGCACTAAGAATTTACTTTATAGATTTGGAAGATCTCCCCCTGCCCCTGCCCCATGTAGGGCTAAAGCTGGCAGAAGCCAGGTATGCTTTTCAGCTGCCTCACAGTGTCATGGAGGTACAATAATGGGAATAGGTTAAGCCTACATTTGTACAGTCCTAAAATTACATGCAGCCCTTAGAAGGCAACTGCAAGGCTGGTGCGACCCTCAGTGAAAATGAATTTGACAGCCCTGGGTTAAGGGTTCAGTGATGGGCAATGGTTAGTTCATCACAACTCATAGGTGTTTTAAATAGAGATAAGCAAACCATAACTAGGCTGGAAGCCATCACTTCTTAGAATACAGGCTGTAGTGGAATGACATGGGAAAGAGGGATGTTCTCAGTAGTTAAATGTTCTGAAGATTGACTCCAAATAATATTATACATTTTTAGTATACGATATTCTTACAAGCTTCACTGTAAACACTGATAAAAAATGCTGATATGCAGAAAATAGAGGATAAAAACTGTTTTGAATGTATTTTTAGTGCTTAGTCAGTCTGAGAGTTGTTCACACCTCAAAAAGAATCTATAGGCTAATGCTCATCTGTACTCAGGGTACTTTTAGGCTTGCTTTCAGATAAAGATTTGTGTTTATGTGGTTTATTTAGGGTTTTCTTTGCATGGGAAGTTAAGAATGTCTAGATAAACTTGTATGATAAATATTCATAATGTAAATATGGTGTAAACTTCATGAAATACACATCTACAAGTTCAGGTGAGGAGGAGGATTCTAGATTGCTAAGGTGCAGTGGATTGCCAAGCATATCACTAGTTTTAAATGACCTTTAGATGGAATATAAAGGCTTTTTACTGCTTTTTTGGGCTATTGTATGGTTGCAGGGAGGGACAATTTAAACATTTCGAAGGGGAATTGCCATTTTTCTACAGTGCACAAGATAAATATTCCTATTATATTTTCTTAACAAAGTTCACATTCTAACCCAGTTGTTCTATCCCTGTGACAACATCTTGGCACGAAACAGCCTTCTGTCATGCATGTAGACATCAAACAAATGAAGAATGTCAGCAAAAATGTAACACGAAACTAATAATTAGTTGTCAAAAATTCAGCTGGTTCACTGTGAATAACTTTTCTCTAATTTATTTGTTTGTTTGTTTTTTCTTCTTCTTCTTCCAGAAATACAAAGAATATGAGAAGGATGTTGCAATAGAAGAAATTGATGGCCTTCAGCTTGTGAAAAAGCTAGCAAAGAATATGGAAGAAATGTTTCACAAAAAGTCTGAAGCTGTAAGGGTAAGCAACAGATCAATCTGCTATTTCATTCTGTGATGAAAAGCTAAGTATATAATTTAGGCTTTGCTCTGGCGGGTGTATTAGTGATTGAAGGTGTTGAAGTGGAAATGCTAAAGTGTTCAGAAATACTTTAGGATCAGTGTCCAAGAGAATAGATATAAGTTATTTATAGTATCAATATAGAAATGCAAGAGAGTGTTAACTAGGTTTGGACTACCAGTTTCCCCAATGAGTCTGTAAGGTATCACTTGTTTTCAGTAAAACGTAACTCCACATAGTTGTTCATGAAAATGTCAGATGTCAAAGTCTTAAACTAAAGCAACTGAATTTCACTGCTCACTATTGTAGCATTGCAAATAATCTTCTGAGTTCAATAACTGTCCTTTAGTTCAAGTATAGATGATACAGATGCCTCAAATGGGGCTAAATCTGAAATTCCTCTAATTGTTCTAAGTACTACATCACCTAAAGGCAGTGTAATAATGATCACTAAGTAGCTACATTGAGCTACATTGGTCTCCCTTCTGGTCATATTTCTGTAGTAGCTTTGGCATCCTATTAGATTAGATTTACCATTTGAAAAAAAGTAAGTTCTGCCTTCTGTGTTATACTATATTGAATAGGAGTTCACTGTAACATGCATGTCCTAAAGAATAACAGATCTTCTTGTTGTAGCTTTGATTTTACATTATTTTTTGCTAGAAATTTAGGTGACTGTAACAGTAGTTCCTGTTACATCACCTAAATCAACAGACCAACAGTACATTTTGCTGATGCTATTTACTACCAGCTATTCTATTTCAGCCAGATTTGTCAGCTCAATTGAGTTGAAGGTCTTTGTATCTTAACTGTGGAGCTTTAGGCATCACCCAAGGACAGGGATTCTATTTGTGTAGCTCTAGATACAATTTCACCGTCAGCCTTTTATTTTTTGCTATGGTGCAAAAGGGAGGAAGGAATTTGGCGATGTTTTAGAGGTTGAATTTTTTGGGTTGGCAGCAAAGTAAAACGTGTTTCAGCTTGTAAACTGAGCACACTTGGCAAGAAAGCAGAGAAAGACAATAAACATGGAACCCAGCAGTTCTATTTTTAGTCTGATTTTCAGAGAATAACTGCACTTTAAGATGTGTGCAACAGCTTCCATAAGCCTGTAGAATATTGACTTGGGGCGGGGATTGCTTTCCTTATTCCTTAGCAGAGAGAACTGCTGCCCTGGGATCCTAATGATGTGAAATAGCTGTTCTTGGAGCAGCATTGTATAGAACAGGAAGTGACCTGCAAGCAGCACAAGAGGAAAGTGGAGCTCTGTACCCTTGGAGTGGAGTGCTCTTGAGAAGGGCAGTTTCTCTCAATTAAAGCTTTGCAGTGAATGTTTTCTAATGTTTGTGAGTGTTTTGAACAGGTTTGGCCTGTTCATACAGACATTGTTTTTGTCTAAGGAAGGAAAAAAAATAGAACCAATATAGGCCATCATGCTCAGGGTAAAAACAAGCCCAAATTCTGTGAAGTTAGTTCACACCTAGAGTATTATGTCAAAGGGTTTTAGTGCTGCAAAAAGTGACTGAAATCAAGACCCTTCTTTGAGAGGTTTCTATCTTTAGAAAGTAAGGGTCATATTCTAAAAAATGTTCTCTTTGGTGTACCTTCCAATAAGGTTATTATTTTTTTGCATAATTACATAAAGTGGTCTGTCTTGGGTGCAAGAGTGACCTTTTATGTTCTCAAGGTAAGTAGTGCTTGATTTCCTGGTGAGTACAAAATCCTTCAGTACAGTGCAGGTTTTGAATGAGTTCTGTCTTTGACACATCATAGCTGCTTCCCTCCTCACATCTGCAGAGGTGAGACAGGAGTCACAAAGCTCCTCTGGACCCAAGACATCTGCTCCATACTGAGGCAGAGTAATGTTGCATCACCTCACTTCTAAAATAATAGAATTTTGAGATAAGCTTTTGATGGAAACTTGTATGAAGAGAACTGAAACCTAGAATTCACAGTAATATTTTAGACACGGTGGCAGAAATATTGGGGCCAATACTAAATGAAGAGTACCTTACAAAATATTTCTCAGCACTAGAAATAATGGGATAACCATTGCAAGGGTTCAAATCTGAGTGCTCAGAAAACGTGTTTCAGCGTGACCCCCAAATCGTTACACTACACTGCTCATTGGATTAGCTTCAAGTAGACATCAAAATCCATGGCTTGATTTTAAAATATGGTTTAGATAAAATATTTTAATCATCATACTTTTTCAGGTTCTCACAGATTTAACAATCTGTGACAGCTCTTCAGAATGCTACAGTATATAAAATGTTTAATTTGTAGAAAAGGCCAAGAAGAAAGACCTGGAAATATGGAAATAGGATGGCTTGGAAAGACCTTCCAATTTTTTGTTTTGCTTTATGCTTTCAAACACATTAACTTGTTCGAAGCTACTAATCATATTTGAACTCTCTTCTCTATCCTCCCCCTTTATATTCTGGTTGAATTTTTATCTTTCTGTCTCATTGCTTTTCATAGTGATTAGTTGGTTCAGTGCGGTTTTTATCATATTCATCCCCTGTTTGAATTACCCTTCAGTATGCAATTATCCTATCACAGAATGTCCTATTTTTGTGCTGTCAGATACATAAAATAAATGGAAAACTGGAAGTGCTAAACCAATTATATAACCTTTTGTCGTCTACTTACTGATGGAAATCCTTGCAAACAAGTTTTTTTTTTTTTCCACCCTGCCTCCCCAGTGTTCAATAGTACCTCAGATTTATGTCAGTTCAGGATATTCCTGTTAACCATTTCCTACCTGATACTGCCCTACTTGATCAAATTTCAGAGAGGCAACTTCAGATTTTATTTTGAAATATTTATGATCTTTGAAGTTAAAACCACAGAAGAGCAGTTTTAATTCAATGTTGCTGATGCTTTGCTTCTAGCTGTGACAAATGTAGATGGTATCCATTTGCCTTTAAGACTAAGACATTCAAGTTGGGTAAAAATCTTACTGCCTATAAGGTGGAGTAAGTGGGAATGTTTCCTGCATTGTTCAGCAGTGGGTTTACTTTTATAGCCAAACCTAAACGATCCCTTTGAGAGCCTTGTGTAGCTCACTGTCACTTGTGGCATTGCTTTGGTTGATTTTCCTGGACTTTTAGTGATTCCATGAGTAGGAGATGTGCTTATCCATCTTAATTTGAAGTTAGCTGTGATTTGTGTGTGGGTTCTTTTTGTTTTGTTTTTTATAACTTTTAGAAGACTTTATGATACTTTAGTGAATCCAATCATTTGAAACTGAAAAGGAATAGAGCACAATGGTATAATGCTTGGTAACAATTGACTGCCACAACAAACTGGATAATGGAAAAAAAAAGTGAAATTAAAACTACTCATTTGGTGCTTTTATTTTTCCTAGTTAACGGTGGAATAAGAAAAAAAAAATCAATGGAAGATAGAGGGAAGTGAAAAAGAAAGCAAAACTAAAGAGAAATAAATTACTAGGGAACATTCAGAAAAATATTATTAAAACTTAAGCTATGCAGTTAAATTTCTATTTTCATTAGTGTTTCTTTGCAAGTAAAGATAATCCTGTAAAAATGATTGTTGATTTACTTGTAAGATGGTAAATCAAGTGTTAAGGTTTATTTTTCTTTAGGGCAACTATCATTGCTGCAGCAGAAAATGCAAATAAGAGATTTCTTTTTATTAACTTTTCCTACTGTAGCTACCTGGTGTTCATTGTGAGGCTGATTCTCATTATAACTCTACTGTGAAAAGTAATTGCTGTTGTACAGTAATTCAATTTCAGTGCATTCATGCATCAGTAAGCCAGTGGGGTTTATCTAGAGTAACCCAGGACTTTAAAGCTTTTTATCATGAAATTCCACATGCAGACAAATGCTCTTCCAAGGAGCAGAATATCAGCATTTACATTTAACAAACATTTGCAATGAAGAGCAATGGATGTTTTTTTCCACCAAAGATTTTTACACCAGTCTTTATTTTCAGATACGATTAGGATGATATCGTTTATGCACAGTTTAAAAAGTGTAATGTATATGTTTGAAATGTTTGTGCTTATTCATAAACATATCTGGTTTGCACAATTTAGTATGTGGATATATATACATGTAGGTTTGAGGTTTATATGTGTAATATGAACAGATTCAATTTACTATTGAATTTTTTTTTTGCATATGTATGTAAGCAAAGCATGAAACTACATGTACATCCATGCATTTCCAAGCAAATACTGATAAATTAGTGTCCTGATTAATACATTTTGGGTTTTTTTTTTTTAAATAAAGGGATATGTTGGTGAGTGCAAAATGAACTTGGCTGGATGAACACAGAGATCATTGCAGATTAATCCAAAGCTGAGAGTGAAAGGTCCTAACCAGAGGTAGTTTCGTTCTCCATAGGAATATTTTGCAGTGCTCTGAATAAACCTGTTCATAAAAGCTTCTTAAAGAATTAATATTGAATACTGTAGTAAATGAATGTAACTTTTATTTACAAATGACCCACAAGTACTTTACTGTTTTCTTGGGTGTATTTAGAATTTAACTACAGTTCTGAATATAGGTGACAGTATATGTGTTGCATTTTTTACTCATTTAAATTTAAAAGAAGTCTGGCTTGAATGAATATGTTGTATTAAAAATACATTTAACACATATGATATTGCAGGAGCATTTAACTCTAAGTGGAAGTACTAATCTGCAGGATCTGTAGGTTATTGAGCTGATCATGGGTAACCACATTGTTGTTGTCTAAACACTGACAGGACCTGCAAAGTTTTGGATTTTTTGTGCACCTTACAGCTCAGAACAATTCCCAGCAGTATAAATATCTTACTTTTATATCAAAGATCAAATATATAAAATGTAATTTACTACAGGACAATTGCCAGTGTCCTAGGTCTATTGCATATTCAGTTTTCTTACAGCCAGGTGTCTCTGGTGCAGACATAATTATGTGTAAAATAATCCATTTGCTATTCCTTCCACTATGGTTTTACATGAGATTTTAAAATAACACCAACCTGCATAATTTTCTACCTTTCATTTCTTAAAATATAATCTGTAAATTAAGAATTGTTGTGGTGTAATCTCCAGTTTACATTCCTACATACTGGAGGATTCTTGTAAAACCTGTTAAATTGGGGAAGCTAAGATTGTCGCTGTGATGTCATTGTGCCAATTAAGGGCATTTACTAGGGTAAAACACATTTGCATGGTCGGGTTTAGTATTTAGATTGTACTTTTGTTGACTTGTAAATTGAAAAACAGTTGCTTCCCACAGTGCCTAAAGAAAGATGGAGGCAACAGGAAAGAATATTCCAGATGAATTTTGAACTGATTTTTTTAAAAGACTGATTTAAATGTACACCATCTTCAATGTCCACTGTGTATTTTATTACACTATATTTTTAGTTTGACTTTCTATCACTTTGATCAATGCTAGATTGGGAATGGCATTCTTGAGAAGAGAAGCAAATAATCATTCATATTTCATATCTAATATAACAGAAGATAGAAAGGTCTTAAATGTCAAAACTTATTACTTTGCTAGGCTCACTACTTGTAAATACAGAATGAAGACTTTTTCACTCTCAACTCTGTTCCTTCATTGAGCTAATTTACATCTGCAGAATTAGAAGGAAGAAAAAATGAATATCCGTATGCACTCTTTAAAACTGTGCTGCTCAATGGGTGCTATTCTGATCCCTGTTTTGTGTTTTTTTTTTTTTTCTTTTTACACATAGTTAGATTTTTTTTTTTATCTGCAGATGGAAAGGGAAAAAAATACCATTAGGTTTATAAAATTAGTGGAGAAAAAAGTTATAAATGGTTGTGGGTAGAAGGATATTATGGTGAACCAACCCAGTGTCACTATAAATAGTTTTAAATGACAGAATAAAGGCAAAATGAAGAAAAGAAAGATGGCTACCATAGTGGTTAATTACTGTCAACAAAAGAAAAGCTTTCAGTAATATTTTTATATTCACATTTATTATTTTAACTGTAATTGTTCCTAGTTACTCTTGGTATCATTTGGATTTTGCTCACAGTTTTACTGGTCTCTTTCATAAGTGATGAATTTCTGTTCTCAGAGCATTAAGAGCTTTATTTACTTGCTGGCAATTTATACTACACTGGAAAATGAAAAGGTGGTTATCAATCCACCGACAGTCAGTGGAATATTTGGTAGCATAATACATAACCTTAACAGTCATAGTTTAAGAAATATTTAAAAGTACAGCATATATTTTTCTTGCTTATTGCCATAGGACATAAGGATTGCTTTTGCCAAATGTGTGGAAATTAGGATCTTTGACAAATGATTAGCAAACCTATTCTGATGCAGATATCAAGTGGATCACTTATTGCTTCTTTGCATTTTAGTTCTTTGAGTTTTCCAAGAAATGTGTGTATTGGTAAACAGATACTGCTATGAATTCTGAAAGGGCAGGTGGAAACTTTCTGTTCATTGGAACGTCCATGGGCTTCTCTTATTCTCGTCCTTCTTTCCCATCACGGAGCTGCAATACAAGTGCTCAGACTGTCCCCAGGCACATTGCTGGTCAACAAAAGAAATGAAGGGAAAAGGTACAATGAGTTTCTCTCACACCTGTGCTGCCTGTGTAATGGACAGATCGGTTTAATGCAAGTTAAGGATTTTGTCTGCAGACCCCTCTGAATCATAGCAGGGAGCACAAGTGCATTGATTAAATCTTTATCTAACTCTTACGTGCCTGAAAATTCAGGTTAGCCAAGTCCACAGAAAGCTGTCGTTTAGACATGTGGGGAGGGTGCAAAACCTGAAAAACTCATTGGCTACTTCTTATGCATTGACGTTCTCAGTGTTTAACTTCCACAGAATGCAAACAAGAGCAGCAAAAACTTCCGGGAGATATTTCATCTGATGCTTAATCATTTATTTTTTAGGAGTTCAGGAATGCCTTCATTACAAAATTCCTGTGATGTAATTAAAGTCTTTGTAAATCAACCTTTTTCTTTTTCTTTATTTTTTTTTTTTCTTTCCCTGCTCAGAATGTGTTTTCTCTTGTTGGTCTCCAAGTACTCCAAAATTTTAATCCAGAAAATGAACTTGCTAGATACATTGTTTTGAGGAGGGAGCAATAGCTCAGGTTGACTGTGCTTGGGAGGTTCAGGGATATGTATTTGTTAAGATTTTCAGGGAGGTATGTTCAAATCTTGGAACAGCTATTATATTTCCTAAATGCATACTTTAAGGGCTCTGCAAATCTGGAGCCTTCATTGTCATGATACAATTGAAAAAAATATTTACAAAAAATCAATCCGCTTGAGCTATGCTTTGAATTTTGGCTGTCTTTAAAATTTAGACATGTTTGTATGATGTGGTTTGTTTGTTGTTATTGGGTGTTTATTTATTTATTTATTTTTCAAGTCCGCAAAGTCTAGCCAGTGTGGAATTTCTTTTGAACATTCAAGTTTAGTAAAAAGAAAAAAAATACTCTTAAGAAAAAAGAGGGGGGAAATAAAGACTTTTAGGGAAAACCTAAAAGCATTTTCTGCTTGAGACGATTATGATGGTTCATCTTGAGCGCTGAGAAAATAAGTGAAAAGTATTTAAAGATAGCACATTCAAATATAGAACACTTATCTGAAAATACAGGCAGGGAGAAAAAAGTCAAACCATCCACTTCACAGAATAATTCTTGTGTTAGACTTCATTGCAAAAGTACATAACATTCAGTCTTCATCATCAACAACATAAAATAGCTTTCCACACAGGCAAAAGAAAACAGTAGTTTTCAATGAATGAAATAGGATAAATTAGCCTCTTATATCTTTATTTCTTGTTGCTGTTTTAGGGTATTAGCATATTTTAATATTTTACATTAACATTAATTATTTTGACAAAAATAGTCATATTGCCCAACTTACTCTCCAATGTGATTTAAAGTACTTAGTTCAAATAGTAGTGGATTATAATTAAAATTTAATTCCATTTGCAAAACTGTCACCTGTTAAATTTTCAGTTATAGTTCTTATTTCATATTGTAAATACATATCATTAAATCTGTTTTTGAAATTACAAATATGACTCTCAAATTTTATAAATAGTGGTACTTTTATGATATAAAAAGGAATGAAAAATGTTCAGACTCATCTCACTTTTAGAGTGTTTACTGGTACTTATTGTTAATTGACTACTTTAAACATTCTCTTGAGAAAATTCACTATAACATGCTGGCTGTTCATGTAACGTTAGTCTGTTTTCCAAAATTTCATGTACTTTCAATTTAATACGTAGATAATGAAAAAGGTGTCCTCTTAAAGAGAATGCTCAGTTTGGCATAACTTGCATTTGTACAGAGTGTGTTTTCAAGCCTCTGTCTCCTTTTCTGGTTCCACGAATGATGCCAAAATGCTCTGTTGGGTCTGTGGGGCATGAGGGAGCATTAGGAGCAGCACTAAGGAGGAGCCTGCCCATAGCTCTCTTGAGGGATTTAGTGAATAGTCATTTATCAGTATTTTGAGTAGGAGGGAGACTATCATCTCTGTGTGATTCTTCATTTTGAAAAATGAACAAAACCATCTAGCCCTGCCTGTGCGAATGTTTTGAAGTGCACTCCTCGGCTGGCTATTTCTGGGGAGCACTTGCGGTTTGGCGCTGGCCTCTGAAAGACACACAGATGGCCACTTGTCCTGCCTCACCCTGTAGCTGGGTCAGGATGTACATCGGGTCCCAAGTGCTGAGTTTCAAACTATTTGCACTAAAGGTGACTGTGCCAAACTGGAAATAAACAGGTGGCAAAACAGTTTGGCGGTGGTTTGCATCCACCTAGGTGTGCTGCAAGTCGTCCTCCGTAGTAGCTCTTAAAGCGCTCAGAAGCATTTCAATGAAAAGAGCTGTGAGGTGAGTTCTTTTTTAAGAGTGTTCTGTCTTCACTCTGCCCTTTTTTTGTGCTAGAGCTTCCAGCTGGTGTTATGTTGGGCCAGATATGTTAGCTTAGCTTAAACTGCCATCAGAGCACCATTACAAGAGAAGAACATCCTACACAGATGACTGAGGGCAAATACCCCATTTGTCCTCTTCACTCCCACTTTTCTTGAGTTTGACTTCAGTATAATTAGGTAGCAAGATGACTCCTTAATCTAAAATACTGTCAGCTTGGTTCACTTGTCCTGTCATATCTGACAGCTAATTATGTATTCCAAATGTACACAGTGCTGGTCAGCACAGTTACTTTCTCACCTTTTGGATTTTTAACACTTACTGGTTCAAAAGTTATTCTGCCTCATCTCACTTTCTTTGGACACTATAGTTACTTTTATCGTCTTATTTTAATAGATTTATACTTTTTATACAATAAATCATGCTATTTCCCCCTGCTTAACAGTTTCTTTAAGACTAGAAAAATGAAATAGCCTCTGTAGCAATACGCTTTTTAAGCACACAGGCTCTCTAATCTTTCTAGACAGCTTCTAATGAGGGTAGGGGTAAAGAACCTCTTCATGACAGCATTGATTTTAGGTGGTCACAATTTCTGCTTGAGTAAAGCAAGAGCGCGGGATCATCATGACTTGCCTAGTGGTACATGAAACACTTTTGGGAGATAAAAGCAGATTAAAAGTGAGGTGAAACGCTGCTTCCTGGATAAGCATGGGTTTTTTTTGAGAATCAGTTAACTGAGGCATTTAGTTAACATTCTTGTTTTGAACTGTTTTTTAACAGCTGTGTGAAATGGAACTGTAATAAATCATCAGACTTGATGCTGCAACTAGAACTTGAAATATTTAAAACTAATTTTCATTTTGTGAATACAAAGAAAAAGGCTCCGGTTTTGTTTGTTAGCGTTAGGCTTCTGAATTGCCCTTGCCTGTACTTGAGTGGGCTCACGAGTTGGCATGGGCTGTTCAAAAAGAAGTCCCCCCCACCAGCTTTCACCAGCTCCTCTCCCTTTCTTCCATCCCCGCTCCTTTCCTTCCACCACGCTGTGGCAAGTGTTTGTGTTACCATGCAGAGTAAAGCCGGAGAATTGTAAGACTGAAGAATTATCCAGGCCAGAAACCCCAAAACGAAAACCTAAGAGAGACCTTATTTCCTTTGGATTAAATAAGATTGTTTTCATTGCATGAGATGAAAAATATTTGTAAAAGCAAAGCACAGGAGAGAGACAGCAGATGGGAATGAGTTGGATTATACTACAGACGCTGCTATTTATTTTTTTTTTTTTTCCCTTATGGAAGTGTCATTGATGGCTTGAAAACCATATTAAACCATCTTCCTGTTTATTTGGATGTTTTTTAAGTTTGGTGGTGATTGTGCAGCTGTTCAGGGAAATTGTCTAATCACTTGTGTGAAAATGAGATGCTTCAGATCTGATGTTCTATGAGTTACTGTGCTAAATCTTTTTGTTTGTTTTTTTTTTTCGTTACATCCCACACTAGCAGGTGGACATTTCCTCTTCTAACCTTTTTGTAGACAATAAATTTATTATGTGTGTTAGCTGCAGAAAACTGGGCTCTTTAGCTCAAACTGTAGATGTCTGATCAAAAATATTTCATATAGTAAACTGAATCTCTAGAGCTTCGGGGGAAAAACAAACAAACAACAAACACCCCCAAAACCAACCAAATAAACCAAACCAACAAGGTTTGAACTTTAGTTTCCTGAGGGAATAAGGCGAACTGGCTCACATACAGTGCATATAGATTTTTAGATTTGAGGCACTTGCTATGCAGAAGGGCAACATAAACCTGCTGAAGCCTGAATCTCATAATGCTGCAACTCTGGTGGTACTTTAGTCTTTGACACTGGAGATCAACCAGCTTGAGGGTCATAGGAAGGGTGGAAAGAATGTGACTCCAAACATAGCATTGCTGTTCATCAGTTTTACTGATGAAGGTGTGCTTAAAAATAACATGTTAACGGATTTTATATTAGTTCTGAAGACAGACTCTGAATGTGAGGTTTCATGAAAATGTCCAGGCAGTTCTTCCCATGTACACAAAAGGATCTTAAAACATTAGTGTTGTAGAATTAGGATTTGTGGGAAGAACAGCTGAGGACCACAGCTCTGAACAGCTGCAGTGCACTTGTGTAAGAACAAATACAGAGTGAGGTGTGTGCTTGAGATGGCTTTTCTATTTTGAGATGATGCAAAGTTAAAAATCCCTGGGGGTGGGAAAGCAGAAGTGTGATTTTTTTGGTTTTGTAGTATTTTAAGTTTGGAAGGAAGAATATTGTGGAGCTCACATTCAAACTTCTCAGTCTGTTTCTTGAACATTGTGTCATTCGGTGCTGTAGTGATAGTGACAACAGTATAGTCATTTATTTCAGATAGCATCTTGATTTCAGTACCAAGTAATTATGCCATATTAACTTTCGTATATGTTTTAAAATTAGTTACACTGAAGGGAACAAACAATAAATTATAGGGAACACTTTATATTTTATTTTACTCTTGATCTAAATAAAGATAGCAATATATTCTTGGATCAAACACACTTCTCTGTCCTTTCAGCTAGCAGAGCATATATTGGATGACTGTTTCTGGCAATGGTGTGCAAGTACTCCAGCAGGACAAACTGTTTGAGTATATAATTACAAAAAGGGTGTTTCATGGAAGAAATAAACAGTCCCAAACTAATACTATAAATTGAAGTTTTATTGCTGCATCTATTTTTTGTTATAATGATTAAATTACAGCAATCATTGTGGCACAAAGCACTACAGAAATACATTCTAGAAAAATCTTGTGCCCTGTATTTCTGTCAGGTCATTTCAGTATGATTAAAAAAATGCAACAAAAACATTGTACGAAAGAAAAAAGAAAATAACTGTTTTGTCCCTGTGAGTTTTTGTTTGAAAAACAAGCTGAAATTGGAGAAGCAAGATGTAGTGCAGAGAAAAGCACTCAGAAATTTCATCTATTTTCACATCACCCTTCCCACCTGTATGATATCATGGGCTGTACACTGCAGCCTTCCCAACAGGATTACAGGACAACTTCTTATATGTGTCAGAAAAAAATTGTGGGATATCTGAGGTTAATTCTTATGTGTGAGGATAAGACAGTATTTAAAACCATTTTAACTGGTAAATATTTGGCACAGGCAGGAGGCACTTTAGGGAGAACACTGGTAAACATTTTTATTTGCTAGTTTATACCTCACTTTGTTTCAACAGTGGGGTATTTGGTTTTGATGCCCTTTGGGGTTAGCACAATGAAGGGATTTTGTCCTCCTTAACACACTGAGTAGTCTAGAATAAAATCTGTAATTAAAAAAGATTGGCTTATATTGTAGTTTTTCATTATATTGAAAATAAAAGAGTTTTGTCAGGAAAATCATATTTTTATTGCTAATTTTCCCTATCGTGTGGTGAGATGTTAATTTTGCACTTTGTAAATGTGCCGGTAAATTAGTAATTCTAGAGTAATTAATTTTGCATTTATCTTAATTGTGTTACATTTATGGGTATTTATGGAGTTTTACTTTTTTACACTTGAAAAATATTACTACAGTGTTATTTTTGAGATGGGTCTAAGAAGACTAAATTATCTTATTTTAATGCAAATATTTTTGACATATAAAAATGGAAATACTGCCTTGATTAATGAATTAAGCAATTTTCATTTAAATGTCACTATGAATCATTATAGAAATGGGAGTAGTTATTTCCCTTTTGCTTTTAGATAATTCCATGCTCGTGATGTAGAAATTAAATCACTAACCTCTTGATCTTTATTTTTGACTGAAGTTCAATAGACGATAGGATAAATTCATAAAAGATGAGTCCATAGGTGGCTAATTAATATACTGATGGACAACCTTTAACTCACAAAGCCCATAAAACACTGACTGCCATAAGATGGAATGGTTTCTTAAGTTATTCAGCCTGCACTGCTGGAGGGAGGTTGGAGCTGTCTTTCTTACATCTCTTCTGTGCTGATGTCATATGGTGTGAGAACATGGACTCTTTGCTGTGATTCTCTAAACAACTTAAAAGCTGAGCTTAAAAAAGTTATTGGATGGGTACTGTGCTTTTGAAAGATGAAGTAGTTTGCTGAGCTTACGATACAGTTCTTTGGGAGCTGATATCGTCTTAAATTCATAAGTCATATTTTATTTTACAAAATGCTGTGTGTTTCTGTCTTTTGTCTTATCTCCATTCATCATCATCATGTTTTCTGATCTCAAATCAGTGTGAGATGGTGTCAGACGCAACCATCTGCTGAATTGTCAGCTTTCTCTTTCCTGCCCAGATAGCAGTGAACTGCGCAGGTGTCATGGGCTTGGCTGCTTTGTGCAAACCCAACACAATGTGCAGGAGAAACTCAGGGTGTTGCGTGATAAGAGTGAAGGAAAAGTTCCTCAGAACAGATCAACACATCCCCAAGATATAAAAACAGAAACATAAAACCAGAGAGCTGCTTTTGGATCTAAGTATTCTGAGGACTTTGGGTTTTTTTTGGTGTTTGTGGTGGTGTGTGCGTGTGGTGTGTGTGGTTTGTTTTGTTTTTTTTTAAATCTTCTTCTCTTCTTCTCCTATCTTCTCTTTGGACACTAAACATCAGCTTTGCTACATATAGTACCATAAGCGTTGATGGATGTGTGCAGATGAAAAGGAGGTATATTTTTATTCTAATTATAATAAAATAATTGTTCACCTGTTTTAGCCAGATCTACACATCTGTGAGAATATGGGCAGTATCTTCTATTCTGTTCGTGGCTGTAGTTGACAGTTTTAAACTTTTCCCCAGTACCCTGTTGTCCATTGAGGACACGATTAATTGGTGGTAGAAATACATTTTATTACTCCATTTCTCTCCTGATTACTGTAATGCAATATATCACATAAACACTTCACAGAATTGCTTGCCATTTTTCATGACTAAGGAGATGATGTGTGTGGTTGGGAAGCTGTAGGAATGGAGATTAGTTAATTATTTTAGGCTATTCCAAGTGACAGGCCGTACCAAAGGAATTATCAGTGCCTTGATAAACTTCCTTCAGCCAACAGCTGTTATAACTCTTGGTTTTGGAGTTTCATAGAAATTATTTAATTACCTGAGTTCTTCCCTCTGTTTTTCCCAAGTGTATGTGCTCATTTAAAAAAAAAAAAAAAAAAAAAAAGTCTGGTCACTGTTACTGTTTTGTGGCTTTTATACCAAACTCAGAGGCAATTAATTCACTTGTTCCATGCTGTATCAGTGCTGTCTGCCACTTTCTTCATAATCCTTTGTGGTCTGGCTGCTTCCTTGCCAATGCACTTCTGACCTTTTAAAGAACTTCTATTGCTTTTCTGATTATTTTCTTGAATATTTTATTTTGGACTACCTGTTGATTTTTCTTCCCTGTTTATCTTCAGTCCTCTGAACTATGTTTTCTTAATCATACTGAAGTCTAGGTTGTCTGCACGGCTGCCTTACATCATCGTATGATGCTTCATCTTACATTGCAATCTGTTTGCCCACTGCCTTGCTCCTTCGATATTTTAAAACCATGATGGTGTACCTTTCCCTTTTTCCCATAAATGATCCAGTTATTTAGCTTTGCCATTGTAAACCTAATGAAATAGCATTGCCTTTCTTATTTTGTCATTCAGATGTACATAGTATTTATGAATATAAGATATCTTATTAGAATTTTCTGTTTGTTGTGAACAGATAAGGAGGACACAAAGTGATTATTTTCTGAATACCCTGAGGTGAAGTTCCAGGAATAGTTTTAATTTCTCTTTTGATGCTTCTTGTCAGAGTGTACTGTTTGCTAAAGAAGCAATGGCCATAAGCCCTTCTGGTGCATGTTGCTTTTAGTGTCTGAGTTTGCAGGACAGGTACTTTTCCTGAATTTATAAGTAGCCATAAACATTGTGCGTTTCTATAGGAGAATTTTGTGCCAGTCCTGTGATAAAGCTTCATGCAGTATCTCCCTGCACTTCTTTTGCTCCCATACAAGACAAATCCATGCTGTTCATGCAAATCATACAGGGCTGGAGTCTTTCTGGGTACTGATGTAGATGATATTTACTTTATTTCTTCTTGCATGGCATATAAATGTCCAGTGTGAAGAGGTAAAAACTTGGAATAATAAAAATAATAAGCTCTAAGGTTCAGGTTATTTTTAATTCGTTGGATTAAAACTCTTCCAAGACAGTTAAAAGCTCGCTGACATGCACTGGCTGCGATCCTGCAAAAGTTGGTTTAAACGTCCAGAGTAGAAAAACCTGTGACACCATATATAAAAATTATCATCCAGATAGCCCCCCTAGCACTAACATCTGCACCTCCCACCACAAAATAAATAAATACATACATATTTTAAGCATTTTTTCTTTAAATCATGTAAAATATTTTGCATGTTATTCTTAATGCCAGTATCAAGGAAACATCTTTTCAGACTGTAAATGTGACTGGGTTTAGTTATGATCTTTATATATGGTGACAAGACTAATTTGGTATCAAAGCCTAATTAATCCTCTGCATTCATCCTGCCAAAGCTGACATATTTACCAAGTCATACTAACTGCAACATGAGTGTTTGTCCAGTCAGAAATTATTAGGACCAGCAACTCATTTTGCAGGGGATTTTGACCAGCCTGCAGTGGTAACTTGGAATTATTGCTAATGGGGTGTAATTTGAGAAAGTGTTTTGGATGAGAAAAGGCTTTATTATCTATGATAAATGTCTGTTGTTCAGTTTCCCTTATTTGTGTTATGAAGCACTAATGCTTTAAAAGGTGAAATGAGAAAGTGGTATGGTGAATGTTACTCCAGAAATTAATTGCACTGTGATCCAAAGTGGGCTGAAAATTTGATTTCAGTATAAACTAAAAGAACATAACATTTTATCCAGGATGAAATTTCATTCGGATTGCACTATTTGTTGCTTATAGTGTTTCTTGGGAGACAAGGAAGTATAACCTACTGGCATGAATCAGCCATAAAATTTAACAAAAATACAAAACTATTAATCTACTGACTTTGTAAACTTTCTTTTTGTTGATTTATTTATTTTATTTCCATTTCCTTTTAAAAAGGGCATATCAACCTCATTATTTCTTCACTTTCTGCTTATTTTGAAAATCCAACCTTTTTTTTCTACTAGTTAATGACTTCTTTTGCTATTTATTTGTGAAGAATTGAGAAGAGACTAATTACACATGAATTTTATTCCTTTGTCTAGGTGCTATTGTGTTAGCTAACAGTTTTAGTTTTTTGGTATGATATGGGTATATGAATGAGATGATGCAAATACAGTATTATTTTGGTGCAGTAATCATAATAACATTAAAATAACTAGGAAAATGAATCATTCTTTGCACTATAATAAATAACAAAAAAAACCCCAACCAACCAAACAAACAAAAAAACCCACAAACAACGGAGTAAACACTATTAATTTGTAATGTTGTATATGACTTGCTTACTCTCACTTTAGCTCCCAGTATCGTTTCAATAGTTTTACAGGTTATCACATTTGTGGTTCAAAGCTGTTAAACCGTTCATCTTTCTTTCACTGCGGAATTTGAGTACTCTGAGCCAGAATTAGTGTTCAGGTCATTACAAAGACACTGCTGATATTGTATTTCATACTTAATGAATCTTTATTGGCATCTGGGTCTAACCTTGACTCTGCTTAGTGAATCATAACGTGGCAGTTTCTGAGTAAGTGCTCCATTGTCCCATCAAATTCCAGCATAAATAAACTTGGTCTTTCCTAGGTATTGGCAATTTCATAATAAAATATGGTTTTGTGCTTCTTGGAGGGGAGGGGAGGAAATCCAAAAACCCAACAACAATTCTGTGCCCCACTAAGACCTCATGCCACAGGCGTCAGGCAGTGTTTATGGTCTTGAGGAAAAGCTCTATAAATGTCAAATAAAATTTGCATTAGATTCAAACTTTGTAAATGTAATATAATCTCATTGTTGATAAAGGTGATGTTCTCAGCTTTTGTAATGTATTCAGTCATTCTGCTAAAATCTTGTTTCTCTGTCATCCCTAAAGACCTCACGGTTTGTTGTGAACCTGAGAGATTTCAATCTATTTGATTTTTTTATGATAATAGAAAACTGATAGCTTATTCCAGTTTACAGCTTAAAAAATAAAAATAACATGTCCTATGTGACTCAGTAAATGTGTGACAACTGAAAAGGGAGCTCAGTTCCATGACTTAACTTTTTCAGTATCTTAATGCAGCGCTGAAGAGCTCCCCAGCCCTTTGATGGGGTGTGAGGAGCTTTTCAGGACTTCAGTTGCCTTAGAGTGCTCTCCCCTGTTGCTGCTGCTTCTCTTTGCCCATTAATGCCAAGTGACACTTTCAGTATTTCTGTTCTAATTCCTTTTGATGTCAAAATAGGCAGCATAGAAAACAACTATTTTATTTTAAAAAGGTGGGATTCTGAGATGTTAGATAATAGAAAGCTAAACGAGTTTTTAAAACATGAAAAGACTGGGAAAATCCTTTGAAGTAACAGGGTACTCATTTTGCATTAGAGGTGGTCAAACTTTATTTGGGGGTTAGGAATAAAATTAAAAAAAAATTCTATACAGAAGTTACTTTTTATATTTCTCATTTATGTAGAAACTTGGGAGACATTTGAAATTCTGCAACACAGTGTGTTGTGTTTTGTTTTGTTTTTTAAACATGTATGTTTCTAGTAGGTGAGTGAAAGATATTGTGATAGAGTGAATGGCATCATGATGCAAGAGTGATGTAACATAATAGATCATAAGCTTTCACTTAGTGGTGGCCAAGGTCTTCTGGTCCCAGCAAGAAAAGCAGCATGGACAGCTTCAGGCTTCATTGCATCAGTCTATATGATCATGTTTCAGACCTCAAAACCTCATTTGTGATTTGGTAGCTGTGTTCTGGTTTATGCTGAGGCTTTTCAGTTCATGCATTTGGGTGTGATGTGGGCCACTGTGAACTCTCAATTTTCTGTGTAAGCTGTCTACCAAGGAAACCAATATTTTACAGTACAGCTGTACGTTCAGTAGTGTGTGGTTTGGGTCTTTCTGTCATAGGAAGGCAAAAACGAACTTAAAAATTTCAGAGAAGGGAAGCAAAGGCAATAGCAGGTTTGAATGACTTTATTGCAAGTGGATTCCATACATGTGGAAAAAAAAGAGAGAGGAGTGGGCTATGTAAAAGGAGTCAGTAATGTCATAAAGGGTGTGAAGAATTAGAGAGTGAGGGGCTGCTCTGTTTTTCAGCATAATGCCTAAGTGGGATGCTCAGTTCTCATGAAGTGCAAGAGCTGCAGACTGTCAGCTTGGCAGGCTACTCTGGAGCATTATCATGTAGAGTTACATTGGTCTTTTGTGCTCCCTTTGATTTCTTCTTTCAGCCCCTTCTGATGCTGAGTGCCAGTCTGGGTGGACTGCATGATCTGAGTGCACATGCCTGCTCTCAGGGGTAGGAGGGGAGGTGTGGATAGTCTAGCTCTGGAATAGTTACAGCCTGCAAAGCCCAGACTCAGCAGCTTGCTAGCAAGGAGATAGATTTCTATGCAGAAAACTAGTTAAAATAAAATGAAGGAAGAAAAATTGAGAGCTCATCAATTTCTGTTGCAGGAAGGGTGTTTTTTTAAAGGTCAGCTCCCATCTAGAATCCATAATGCCCAGATATAAGTATATGAACGGAGTTTCCCGGATCTTTGGATGAGAGCCCACGCTGGTTGGCTGTCATGTATTGAGAGGTCTCTTTTATTTTTCTAGAAATAGCTTTCTGTTCTTACACACACACAAAAACCTGACAAGTTTTTAATTGAGTTTAATTTTTGACAGAATCAGCTTTGTGCTTTTAAACCTGAAGGCTGTTTTATTTTCTGTAGTTTTGATGTATGTGCAGCTCTTGTACTGATAGTTTCATCAGTTTGTAAAAGACCGTTTCTTCCCCAGAAACCTGCCTTTGGCCATTGCAAGAGATACTGTTGCAAAGTGGTCCCCAGGCAGTATTTTGGACCTTTTTCTCATTTTAGCAATTAAGCAGAATTTTGCCATAGGCCATACCTAGTACTTCTTCTCAGGGATGTTCCTTACAATTAGGAATGGGTCGTCATAAGGTACTGTGTGATATAGCGGGGAAATGTAGACAGCAAAGGAATTTGTGGAACTTTGGTGAAATATGGAATACTGCAATCAAGAGAGAATATTTAAATGTCTCACTTAAACTGTCAGGCAAAGTAGATTTGCAGTGATGCATATGTTCTGAGAATATCAAATCTGCTGCATGTACTACCTTCAAAGAGATACTTTGAAATAGGAAATGCAGCTGAAATTAATTCTGTATAGCACTTTCCCCATCTTCTGGAATTGGCATCGAATTTGCCTCAGAACAAGACAAAAACTAAGCAGAAATATAAAGAGCTTCTAGAAATGGTAAAATTCTCACTGGAGTTGCAGAACAGCAAAACTAGTAATAAGATTTGATATAGCCTTCAATTTTAATACTCTGATCTACTCTATCTGGAAATCACTTAATTAAAAAAGAAGGAAAGGAATACCACCAAGGCATTTATTAATTTTGGGGTAAGCTCTGTGAAATCTGTCAGTCTGAGTTCACAGTAACCCTGAACTTCATTTTCTTTGGATTTGAAAATAAACCTTAAACCTCAAGGATGAAATGCCACCCTGGTTCATTTCATTACTTCAAGCAGATAATAACCCAGCCCAGAATTAGCATTCCCTCCCCTAACCCTGCTGCTTTCCTTAGGTAGCCGCCTTCTGTGGAGGGAGGCTGGTGAGCAGTGGTCTCTTCCATCTCTGTAGCTCTCTCCTGACTCGTATTAGCCCTCTTAGACCCAGGGAGATCCTACAGATCTCTGCACTTGCTCTTTAGCTGGTTGCTGGTAATTCCATGAATACAGCTACAGAATTTATACGTGAGATATTAATCTACCTACATTTTAATAAGCAAGGCATACTATTCCTAAACCTTCCTCTTCCACAGTGCACCTTCTCTGCTACCTTAAGGAACAGCTTGTTTGAATTTGGTTTATTTGCCTATATCCATAGTCAGACTGTAGTGACAGTAAGCTTTGCGATTTTTCTCTTAGACTAAAGGACAGAATTAATTGGCTCTGAAGTCCTCAAACCTGTATTCTGAATAAGAGATTTACAGTGAGTGCTTGGGAAAGGGGACCCTCCGTAGGAGGCAAGTTGTTCTGAAAGCAGGGTGCTGCTGGCTGGGTCACAGATGCCTGCTCTGAAGTCCTCCGGTAGCACTTGACTGGAAATTGGAATTGGAATGATTTTCATGTCTCTGAAAGCACTGGCTCCTCTCAGTGCTGTTAAAGCATCTGTGCAGATGATTGTCATAGAATCATAGAGTAGTTTGGGTTGGAAAGGACTTTTGAAACTCATCTAGTCCAACCTCTACCATGAGCAGGGACATCTTCACCCAGAGCCCCATCCAGCCTGGCCTGCGATGTCACCAGGGATGCAGCATCCATCACCTTTCAGATGAACACGTTCCAGTATTTTACAACCCTTATTGTAAAAAAATTCTTCCTCATGTCCAGCCTGAATCTCCCTTCCTTTAGTTTAAAACCATCACCTCTTGTCCTATTGTAACTGACCCTGGTAGCTCAGAGAAAATACTCTGAAATCTTTATATATTTATTACTTAGTACTTCCTTAGGTAACCAAAATAAATGAAGTAAAACAAGCCAATCAACACAGAATTCTCCAAAAAGCCTTAGAGTAGTCTGGATACAGAGACAATTGTGTGCTGACTCCCACGTGCCCAGGAACTGCGCAGCCCTGGTGATGCAAACCTGTCTGCTAATGGGTCAGGCAAACACCTTTGCTGTAACCCTACAGAAATTTGGAGCTTTTAAAAAATAAAAGATTCACAGTCATTTATGAGAAAGTGATTTTATGTTTGCCTTCCCCCAGTGGACTTTCAATTTGCAGGCCATGTGAACAATGTGAAGGAGTTTATTCTGGGAACTTGACTGAAACAGACTGAATTTTCAGGTGTGAAAAAAACTGACTCTCTTGAACTCAGGGTAGTCGGATTCTTGGACGTTTTTTGTCTGGTGTTTCCAAACTTCCAAATCCTGATTTGGACAGAAGATGAATTCAAGCTTTTTGAATGAATGTGTATTGTAGCTGATACTGACCATTTACTACTTTTGAACTCCTAGGATGGACAAATCTGGATTCTGCCAGATACTGTTCCAGAGAGATCCCCGAGTGAATTCCACTTGTGGGGACTCTGGAAAAATAGATTTCAAATTGCTACTAGAGATTGACAAATGAATATGAACGAATATGCAATTCCAGTATGAAAACTGCCATTAATGGCTTCATTTCTGTTGTGCAGTGGAACTTTCCAACATAAAAGCCGGTGGGAGGTAGGTTTACCTTTTACAAGAGTAGAATGGACTCTAACAGGAATGTGTGGCAAATAGCCTCAAATTTACCTTTTGTCCACTCCGAGTACAAGACATATTCCTTTGTCCTTGCTCTCTCCTCTGAGTTCAGTGTTAATGTGTAGGTTAAGAAAATCATGTGAATGACTGAAAAGTGACAGCTAAAAAGCAACACCAACTCGAGGAACATCACTAAAATTAAAAAGAAACTGTTGCATATGTATCATCTTTTAGGAAGAAGAAAAGCTTCTATTTGTGGTAAGTGGGAGGGTAGTGTACTGTTGGAGCTGAATGTGCTGACACTCCCATATGGAGTCAGAGGTGGTATAATATCCTGATTCAGCTTTGAAATGTGCAACTCAAGCCTATTCATGTTTGAAATTCAGCTATTTTCTACCTATTAGAATTTCTTGTAGTTTATATATATATATTTATATATATTTATATATATATATATATAATTATTGTTATTATTTGTTTGCTTTTTTTAAAAAACAAGTTGGTCAGTATATGTAAGTTTCTCATTCTTGCAGTCATTCAAAAATCTGTGCTGTAATAATGTTTATATATGACTTGAAAACACAGGGCTCCTCTACATTTTTACTTTTAGAGAAAAGCTATTTAAAACATTTGCCTACAATAATGTGCAAAGCCAAAATAGACTGAATAAAGTATGCTTTCTGGTTACAAGATGTGAAGAGAGTGTAGTGTTTCATGTTATAACAAAAAGGTGATAGTTGTTAGATGCAGATTGATTGGAAACGTTTCTAATATTTGTTTTCTCTTTAATATGAAAGAATTTCACAATTTGTAATGTTTTAGGCAATATTAATTGAGGTGGAAGAAATCTGTGTAAAATCTGTTAAATGAGCTGCGAAGTGAATGACTCTGAACTACTTTGGGAATGTAAATAGTTAGACATCTCAGCAGAGCAAACCACATAATTTTTCAAGGTTTGATCTTTATACATAAACAATATTTGAATATAACAATTGGCATGCAAACCACAATAATTTAATACTGCAATTTAAGGTGGCTGAACAGATATTTTTGTGCGGCTTTAACAGTATACCAGCAGAAAACAATTAGCTGCCTTACACAGCTAAGGTATCCTTTTTGTCTTTTCAATGGTTGAACCTGAAAAAAAATACTGTTTATTTTGTAGAAGCAACATTGCCAAATAAGTTTTATCACTCAGATGTATTAAAAACAAAACAGCAAAAGCTCTAAAACCTGAGGTTTATTTCCTAATTTCTGAGGCTGAGTGATGCAATGCAAAAAGACTGGATTTGCACTCTGTGTTTCAGTGAAGGTGACAATGCTACCAAGGTTATTGGAGAATTATGCATTTCACCTTTCAAGTGGTATCTGTCACTGCCACTATGGCTTATCATTAGCATACCCTTTGATACTTCCATGGCATCAGGAAAAACAGTAAACAAAAAGCAAAATAGAGATGGAAGTCATAAACAAAACAATATCGTTACTATGTTGGCTATCTGTGGTAAATTTTTCTTTTCTTTTCTATTTTAAAACCAGTACAAACTTTTATCACAATGTAAATGATTTGGGGAACTAGCCCAAACCAGGATAGTCTGCATAAATGGAAGTAATTGTCTGTGAAACTGCTTGTAAGGATAAGACTGAAAATGTTCAAAATTATCATATTGAGACTTGCTATTGGATTCTAACCTAGCTATCTTGCTATGTTTTGTTGCATTGATTCACTTTATCAGAACAAGAAAGTAGATTTAAAGATGAAGTGTGTGCTTGGTAAATTACTATGGGACGATAACTTTCTTCAGAGGTCATCAAGGAGATCTCTGTATGATGCTTGCAGAAACGGGGTAGGGGGCAAGCGGGTTCGAGTTTCAATTTCCCATGACTGTTTTTTTTCAGACGTTAAAAGTTAATATATACAACACATGTCTATAAAGTATAATAATTATGACATTATGCTATTCTTCTATGTACCTTATCTCATCAGGCAGTTAAGCGTAATGGTGGTCAGTGCAACCTTTGTATCAGAATGTGATCTGAATTATTATATCAATACCCATGTTTATATATGAGAATGTTGCATTACTGTACTTACTAGTACTGTACTATTATACTGATAAGGTCTTATCCTTTGTTGTTTTGCTGTTTGACTGTGTTAGTGAGGAACTGAAATATTTTCCTAGCTATTTCAGGATTATATCCAGGTTTCAGTGTCTGTTTTTCAAAACCCCTACTGAATGTCTGAAGAAGAAAGCAATATCACAGCTTCCAAAAGTTGATGACTTAATTACCATTTACATGATCTGTTACACATTAGACCTTGCAAGGTTTATTAGTTTATGACTTAGCCATCATTCATACTTCTTAAAGATTTGTGGGAAACATCTTACATATCTTTATTTGAACATCATTTTCCAAACAATCTAAACATCCATTGGAAAAAAATAGGCTCAAATAACTCACGAGAATCAGACAAAGCAGCATGTTCAAAAAAACCCCAAACTATCCTGAAAGAAAACCCCAAACTCAAACCCAAGACCAAACCAAACAAAAACAACAAACCCCCCTCCCCCAGAAAAAAACAAACCCAATTTTTTAAAATTCCCCAAAACCCAACATCAAAATAAACTCAGTGCTGAGGCTACCAAGATAATGATACTGTTTTAGACCACTGTGCTTAACCTAAATGTCCTAAAAAAGTTTTTATTTACTTCCTCAGTCATCTGAAAACTATCACGGGAAGGATACTAAAGACATTAAGCCCAACCACCAGGACATGATTTTGCGAAGACTGTAAATGGCACATTCTTCAGCAAGTGGTGTGGTGTGCGGTGGGAACATGGCAGTCCCCATATGGGACTCCTGCTGTCGGTACAAAATCCTTGTGAAGCTGGATGTACTGCCTGGCACTGCCGTGCTGCTCCCAAGAGCTGCAAATGGTTCAATGTGGCAGCCTGTACCATATCACTCTGCCATCTGTGCAGGGTGGCTATGGTGCCAGACAGGTAGTGGGCTCTGCTGTGCTCACTACCCTTCATCTGCTTTCATAACTCCCACTAGTAAAGGCAGAATTATACTGCTAAAATTCTGTTAAATCAATGACATGCCATGTGGCCTGAGGTTAATATCTTGTTTTCAAAACAGCTAACCTTTGAAGGGGGTGTGCTATTAACTGTGAAGATATTTAGATTCTTAAAATCAGAAGTAGACTTCTATTTAAGTTTCTGATTTTAATAGATTATGTTTGTTTAATACAATTAAAAACTAGCAACAACAACAAAACACCCTCCAACATTTGTAGAAGATATGTACATACTTAACGTGCTGGTTTAATGCAATTGATTTTAAAAATAACATTTTAAACTAAAACTTCTAAATGCTATTCTCCAAAATCAGATTGGTTTTATGTAACATGAGTAGATTTATTTCTTTAAGTTTTAAAACTGGAATACAGTATATATCTCCTTTTTTTTTATGCTTGAAAATTTTTCCCAAACCCAAACCAACCAAATAGCCCCATAAAGTGTTTGACTTCCTTTTCCCCTCTTGTTTTTGGTAATTCAGTAGCAAGATTACTCACACCTGGTGCTTTTGTTACTCCTCAGTATTCTGATTGCCTCTTGAAGCTCTTCACAATTTCATTCTTTTACAAATGGCTCAGCTGTCTGGAAAAAGGCCGATTGTTGTTTGCTTTTGTGAATTTCAGCATTGAGAAGCTCAGTAAAATACTCTTTTGATCTTTCTATAATGGCATTTGTTTTAACAAAAATATCTGATTTTCTGTGTTCATTTTTTAACTTATTAATATGATTTCTTCACAGATTGATATGCTTACAAATTTATATTTCTTTATTAGTACAGTCTTAGGTCATCTATTCTGTGCAAGTTCTGGATTTTACATTATCTTGTGGTACAAACTTTAAAAAGCTTTCTGAGGTCCTCCTTTGTCCTCTATATTTCTTATCTCTTTTGGACCTCTCAGCATATTTCGTACACATGAGATGGCTTGTTCATTTGCTATCAGCATTTTCTGTGTTCTCTCTTAAAGCTTCAGTCCATTTCCTAATTAATCTCCAAGAATTTCTGTCCATGTTTTAGGTTGTCTATAAAGTAGAATTCTACCTGTATCTTTTTACATTTCTCAGGAGGAATCAAAGGCTCATCCATTCTGTTAATGCCCCCTTGCTCTGTCAATATGGTAGTTGTGCATTGGGCTGGTCGCCTTGAAGATCTTTTGGTCAAAGATAATGCGATATATGCTCAGCTGTAATACTAATGTCATTTCAGGGTACCTCTGCACGTTCATGTGCATGCCTTTAAGTATGATAAAACAATTCTAGTGAGAATGCGGTAGTAACGCCTGATTGTTCCTCTGCCACTAGCAAGTGACTAGGAAATCCATTTTGTTCTTTCCTTTTCTGATGCTGGTCTGGTCTTTTGCTGTTACAGTTATTTTGCTTCACTGTCAAAATACTGATATGGAATCGTAGTGTCGTTTAGGTTGGAAAAAACCCTTAACATCATCCAGTTGAGCTGTCAACATAACACTGCAAAATCCACCACTAAACCATGCCCTGAAGCTCCTTGTCTACATTTTAAAAAATGTCTCCAGGGATTGGTGACTCAACTATCCCTGATGTTTCTTTTCCATCAGAGATGTTACTAGATGTAAAGGTCTTTCTGTTGAAACCATGCCAGTGTAACTGTCTTGATATATGATGGAATTTAGTTTTACCACTTCTAAGTTCAGCTATCAAAAACTTAAAACACTCAAATGAAAATAATTGTTTTCAAAGTCAAGCACAGAAAATGTGTCAAATAACAGAGTTAAGGTTGGCAGTATATTATTTGTATTATGATACACTTGTTAATTTTCTTATCATTTTCCTTTAGGTCGTCTGACTTAATGCTTAGAGCAGACCTACTCAAAGGTTAAATCAGTGCTACCTGGAAAAGAAAATTGTGCATAAAAGAATTCATATGTGCTTTCTTTCATCCTTTTATCGTTAAACAAATGAGTTTTTCCTATGTAATGTTCATCACCATGTGCCGGGGCTATCTACTCATAGTACTCCAGGAAAAAAAAACAAACAACATAGCTCTGATTTATGCAAAATCTTGTATACAGGAATTCTAAAGGCTGGATTTTTTTCAGATTGGCTTCAGTTGAACCCTATGTTTTGTGCTTCCCTTCGTTTCCTGGATATAAGTTGCTAAAATAATATAATAAAAATGTTTACTAGAACAGTATTAATTTCATAAGAAAGGAAAGCAGGGTGTTTTTCTGTTATAGACTATTGCCAAAAGGTGGCAGTCTTTGTCCCCAAAATTCTGTGCTGTCTAGAAAACGTTCTGTACAGCAACCACAATTTATTCCTAGCTATGCTAGATAATAAAAATTACTTGTTAAGTAGACACAGAGGGGAAAACCCCTTTATTTGAAAGTTTAAGGATGACGTAACTATAGTTTTATTTTGACAGTGGAATGTTAATTAGCAAGGCTTGGAAGAGAGCAGTGATGGGGGAAGAGCACTTCACAAGGGACCGCTAATGAACAAGAACTACTTACATTTCAGGCTCAGTTAGTGCTTTAAGTATTTCAGGTTTTGGAGATGTTATTAGGATCTGGCCCATTAGATCACTAGGTTGCTGTGTTCATCAAACAACATGAAATGCATAGAAATAATCCACTTACACAAAAATTCATGGTGCAGTAGCTGATTTTCCTTTCCAAACATTTGATTAGTTCCCAGCAAATCACAGCTCATCTCCTTAAAAATTAGTGTAGAAAAAGCATCTGATGATAAATGATAACCTTTGCTAAATACCTGCAAAGGCTTTGTATTTTGTGTTTTTAAATAATAGGTTATTTAAAAAAAATATTTGGAGAGGGCATCAAGCAAAAAATTATTAATTTTAGAAAGACTCCAACCTTACAATTGTATTTAGCTACATTTATTCATATCTATACAGACACTTGAAAATCTAAAATACTCTATTAAACCATTGACTAGAAATTAACCAAATTTGATGTGAAACTGTTGTTGTCTTTATGGTTATGGGTAAAACTTGCAGCATGTTTTTGGGGAGAGTTCAGGACAGTGATATCCTAAACAACTGCACACACCATGTTTGTGTAGCGACTACAGCTGAGGACACAAATCTGTGTCACTTGCTGCCTTATTGAGGCTCCAGTCATCCTGTTGTTCCTCACCCGTGGCCCAGTGTCTACATTCAGCCCTGCTCCTCTCAAAGCACTCACAGCAGCCCTGCTGTGGTACGGTGACCATGGATGGGCTTTGAATGGAAAAACTGTCTCTCTAAGAACTGATCAAGGAAGAGCCAACCCTGGAAAAATCCTCTGCACTCAGGTAATGTTGTACTGGAACCTTCTCAGAAAGAATAAACTGCCGGAAAGATGCTGGGCAAGCAAGTTGTGTAGAGAGGATGGGCTCTTGGTGGAGCTCTGTCAGACCTGTACTAAAACAAGGGTTTTGTTTAGTTAGTTCAGGAAATATCCGAGTGGTCTGGAAAGCTTGGGAAAATTAGTAACATGCCAGTGTTTGTTAATGATCTAATTTTATCTAGTTCGCCTCACTTTTAACTCCTGAAATTTTAGGGGAACTTACCAGTATAATACTTTGAATTCTAAAGTGTGGTAGGCAAATTGCTCATAAACAATGAAGATTGTACAGAACTGTGGAAAGAAGAGAGTAAAGTGAACCACTACTTTTATAAATATTTGTGTTTATTATATATGCCCCGTCTCTGTACACTCTCTATATAATTACACTGAATCTTTCTTCCAAAGCTTTTCAGTCAATTCTCATTTCAGATCTTCTACAAGTTGTTACAGTAGACCACTGAGAAATTTTCAGATGCAAGAAGTCATTGTTCCTTTGTTTTTAATTACTATTTATTGCTACTTATATAGTTTATATGGACTGTGTCATGTATCAGAAGTAGAAAAAAATCCAGTGGATAAGAATTCATTCTGAACCATTTTGGTGTTACCCAGAAGTGTACTTCATTTTAATTCAATGTTTATTTCTTCAAGTGTCTATGATGAAAGCCTAATTACTGAGCGTGTTTGACTCATCTTTGTATCCTGGTGTAGTAGAAACAATAATTATAATATTTTTGGTTTAGAAAATAGATTTCATTTAATCTTTATTTCAATAGTATTATATATTTTTTCGTGACATATACTGCAAATCCGTTTAATCAGTTTATTACTTTGGAATGGCTTATAATTACTAAAAGGGCTTGCAAGACACTGTTTAAAAGCCAAGTCTAATACATAAGAGAGATTGTCTGAGATTTAATAACCCATGGATGAGAAATTTCACAATCTTATATTGCACGAATACACCAGGTCTGTCATAAACCCCTTTCACTGGCATCAGTGGGGCTGCACAAAGGTAATATCTAAGAGTGGCCCTAAGTTTTTTTTTTAGGGCAGTCTCCTGCCATCACCACATAAACCCTGAGTGGTAGGAAAAGTCACCCATTCTCAAAACTGTCTTTGGCCATGTTATTACCAGCACCTGCTTAGTTTCTTAGAGTGTACAAATCTAGATGTGCATGGAGGCTTCAGCCTGCAAAGTGAAGGCAGCTTCATGGAATAAGGATTTAACAAAAGGGAAATCTTCCTCCATATGGATCCAGAGTGCTGGCTTAGATCTTCCCTTCTCCTTTGCATCTCTCAATTTTGTGAATGCTCCTACATTACTGTGTGGATTTTAGATTGGAAAACCTGAGAAGGTAAGGAGCATCAGCAGTTACAGCTCTTTAGGGCTTCATGGTTTGTTAGGAAAAAAAATAAAGCATTTTGCACGTGTGTTTTAGGAGCAGAGTTGACTGGGAGTTAAAACTGCTTTAGCAATGTAAACGACCTTGGTGTTTTTGTCCTTGTTAGGGCTTGGAAGGTTGGAGCAGGCTTGCTGGTTGTAGATGAATGTGTGGCTGAAGAACCTGTGGTGGTGGGTGAGGGAGTCATTCAGCCAGCAGTGTGGGATGGTTCACTACTCTCCTACAATCCAAAATAAGTGGAGAAGTATTTTTATAATTTACTCAATGCATCTGCAAACATAAGGTATTAGTTTTTGTCAGGTTGGTTGCAGTCTTGGGTTGTCACTTTTTGAACCTGCAGGTGTTAGCTAGCTGTGTGAAGACTGATATTGCTCCCCAAGTGCATTTTAGAAGTACTTTGAGAGTCAAGAGGAAAAATTATTAAGAAAAATGAGGGTATTCTATGAAACGAGTTCCGTAGGTCACAGCAAAATATAGAGCTGTGTCAAACTTAATGGAAATTAGGTGCCGTGTTGCATATTTTACTTTGTTTTCCAAATAAACCTGCACATGATAATTAAATGCTGAACATTTCAGTTGATAAAAACTAATTAAGAGGTGTAAGTATAGCAATCTTTTAGTTACTAGGAGAATACAAGTTCCAAGACACTTCTTAAGAAAAAACAAAACACCCACTGGATTTGAACTCATTACCTTTACAAAATAAAGCAGATAAGGTTTTGACTATGTATTGCAGCCTTTCCTTTGGGTTTGGGAATTTGCAAATGTTCCTTTAATTACAAGGACAGTTTAATATTTTTCTTAAGATAGAGCGAAAACCACTGACTATTATTACAAAAAGATTTATTAAAAAAACCCCTAAATTAATAGATGTGATGGAGTCAGTACCTATAAAGATATATATGGGCTTGCAAGTCTGCATACAAACACAATTTTAGAAGAGTAATGTCCCTATATTTTTCTGTGACTTCAGCATTAATTCACAGTATACCAGAAAACCTTTCTAGGTGTACGGGACTAGTGTATAGTTACTAAGTGTGGTTATAAGATCCCAGAATTAATCAGCTGGATAAATGTGTGACCAGAACCCAGAGAGTTTCAATGCAGAGAGTTTCAATGTAGCTTTTTTTTTTTTTCTCCTTACCAGACCTGCCAAAATATACAAAATTCTGAAAAAATCATAACTTAGTCTGAAAGTGGCTGTTGTAATTAATTCCAGTATCTTCAACAGTAATCAGGTCTTCGGAATGATAAAGTATGGTCCAGGAGACCAAAAAGTTTGGAATTTTATCTTTGAACTTCAACTATTTCCAAGAAAGAAACTAGAGGAAAACGCATTGGTTTACTCCTTTAAAAATAATACTGATGTTCTTTTTGTGAAGACTCTATAGCATTGCTCTGCTTGGGAACCAGCTCTTGAAATTGGCAGGGATGTGGCCTTGACATAAGACTTTCTTTGAAAATCTGTTCCAGCTGGATCAAGTTGTTATCATTTGGAAAGTCTGCACATAGAGGCATATGGCCATTAGAAGCATATCGGAGCAAAACTGCTTGTAAGTGAAATCTTCGAAAACTCTTTGCACTGCGATTTTTTTTCAGTACGTGGTTGAACAAGGCTTTCCTGCAATTGCACCATTAGCCTCTCATGGCTTCAGCCAACAACAAGCAGGGGAAACAAAGTCTTTCTCTACTGAGGCACTGCCAGTACATCCATGTGCCTTCCAGACCCAGGAGGGAGAGATTAAGGAGAATTAAGGAGAGAGATTTATTGTCTGTGTTCGTATTAGGGCACTGGAAAATGGAAGAGCCAGTGGCTAAGGGAGTTTGGGTTTAGGCGAGGCTGAGGAAGGTATTGGCACAGGAACAGAGAATGGAGAATAATGAAAAGGTTTAAGAAGACAAAGCGAAGAGCATTGGACTGTGCTGGGATTTAGAAATATAAATGGTACAAGATATTCTAGGTGAGGTCAATAAGGTTGTACCATGAATAGGGAAAATTGGAAATACAGGTTGGCGGTGTGAGGAATTGAGGTATTGGTAGGTACCTGGAAAAAGCTGGTCAATAACATGCTTGGCAGTGTGGATGCTAAGGCTGATACGAAGAAGGAAGAATAATTGGTAGGTGTTAGAGAAGAGGTGGAGAGTAGTATGAAAAAATCTTAGCACTGGAGTTTGGGAGACACAATATGAGCATAATGAACTCAGGATCTGGAAAGAGGGATAGGAAAGAATTAGTAGGTCTATGGTTGTGGTCAGATAGGAAAGGGAATTAGCCATGATTGTTTGAGGGCAGAATTGGGTGTGTTGCTGCATTGGAGTGGGCCAAAGAATCCATATCCGTATAATCTGGGACATAACACTGGATTTCTATGTCTTGGGTGAAAGCTTGTGGCACCTGTTACTGATACACATAGAAATGTATACCAACTACCATCACTCTGTTCGTGAGGACTACAAAGGTCTTAGATGGTATTTTTGAGTCTTCTAACCAGGTAAAATTGTATGGACAAAAAACAATACTGTAATACTAGAGACTGAAGTTAGATGCAAGTTCATTCTGGCATTTCCTGTCTTAGTTTGGCTTCGCATCCATAATAATGTTTCGACTTTGTAGTGTAATGTTTTTGTTGTAAAATTATATAAATTTAACAATGCTAGTACTGATTTGTTTAAATTCTCAGGAAAGTTATTGTGAGAGAATAGAATATTTGTTACAGTATCCTCACTGTATCCTCACTTTAAAGTGATGCTATGTACTGAAGAGATAACACCCTCTTCATGAAATATTTCTTCACATGTCTGCAACAATACTCTACATGCCTCAATACTTAGCTTAGACAGTTGCAATTGTGATAGGGAGTTGTGAAGGTTTTAGTAGAAAACTCAGAGTTTTATTTTCTTTTTCTTCAAAAAAAAAGAAAAAAGTTTCCCTTTAATTTAGTCTATAGGCAACTGAAATACTGACCTTGTGGGAAGTAAAAAACAATGGCCCAATTGACTTTACTTGTGAGAGAGTAATACCTACTGTTTTCATGGCTTGGTTTGAAAGCAAAGACAAGCCTCAGTGTCTTGTGATTGAGTGCTGGGCTAGGCAACGGAAATAAGTCCCTGCAGACTCTGGAACTGACCTTTGTTTTGAGTAATAAATCTTGAGGTTTTTTTGCTGTTGTTGGGTGATAGTAATCTAGTTGGAAACTAGAAGAAAGACAGTATATCATAGCTGCTTTTGTTGAACTGGACCACAAATTGCAAGCTGAATTTGAATTAACTCAGGGGATTGAGCCTTAGTGCAGAGGAGAGGAAAAAGCTGAGGGAGGGAACAAAGCAAAGACAATTGGTTTCACTTGGTGCTTCTAAATGTAAACAGAGCAGAAACACCTCAATTAGTCCCAGGACTGCTGTCAGGAAAAAGTGTTGCCTCGGGACTCCTTTCCCCTGTTGAGTGAGCATGGGAATATTTCCATTTCTCTTTAGGTCATTTATGTTGCACATATGGCGTGGGATTCGTCTCCCTTAACTTCATGCATATGAACTTAAACATCTAATGAAGAAAAGAGGGAAGGAAAAGCTCCAAAGTTCTTCCTGAATCTTATGAGTTATTTTAGAATGGGACAAGCAGCACTTTTGGAGTTTTCTGTCTCTACATATGAAGAACTTTTAGTTAACTTGTGGAGGGTTAGAGATTGACTTTGAAATAGCTGAGAGAAATCCTGACAGTGATGAATTTTGCATTAAATGAACTGGCATGAAAACAGTTATCCCAAATCTTTCTTCAGCAATATCTGCCAAGCATCCAGCAATGGTTTTGAGAGCAGAGGGCAGACTATTTTTGCTCAGACATTGTGTAAGTCATCACTGTACTCAAATGCAGAAAGACAGCCTGGCATTATCCAAACAGGATAGTGATTGTGACAGTCACGTAAAGAATGTCACCTGTGGTAGTCTAAATGTGTGAAAAAGATTAATAAATCGGGTGTTTTAATCTAGTGATTTCAGTACAGGGGACAGGAATAAGGATCATAGTGATACTTACAGGTTAGTACTGGATAAATATACATAAATGTATGTGTACGCAGGTGGATATTTAGATGCATTCACAGACAGCTTTTTTTGATTTTTGGAAGGTGTTTTACAGAGTAACATTGTAAATATATTTTGAAATTTATGTGGAAGAGAGCAACATACCAGTTGCACATTATTATTAATTGAAAGCAAAACTTTACAAATTTTGTTGTCATGTTCCAAATTGAATTAAGAAGATACCTAAAGGTGTTTTCAGACAATTACCCAGCTTTGGATGAATACGTGGTTGGTGTGAAATGCTGAAGAACATTCCCCTTGGCCCTTGGGTAGGAGAGGTGGCTGGAGGAGCTGGTTATTGATGTACCCCATGCCGGCAAATCACATCTCAAATAGCCCTGAAACAGCTTTAAATTGTGTTTGCAGTTGAACTGATTCCTTCATGACTGGGACATACAGAATTAAAAGTATGAAATAAAACCTTATTTAAGACATCATTCTTTTCTGCTCTGTGGTAGACATAACAACATGGTAGGAGCAGTTTTGATAATCTAACTATTTTGCATCTGATATGTTGGCTTTGCACAGCCTTCAGCATAGCAGAACTCAAGACAAATGTGTTACCTTCTTCATCTGCAATCTTCCTTTCATGCCATGGCAATCTCTGGATGCTAAAACTAAATATAGTGTTGATCCGGTTAAGTTAGAAATGTATGTAATTTCTCCAGGATTGTCTTAGTCACTGTGAAACAATGTGCGATTTTCATGTACTTTTCGTGTACTTTAACCCATTTATGGTTTGATTTCTGTTTGTCCAGCTCTTTGCCAAGCTGGTCTCTTTATGTTGCTTCAAAAAAACAGCTTAGCTCTCTAACAACCATCAACCTGAAAATCTGCCAGTCTTGAATGAATATAAGTGGATAATTGAAGTTATTTACAATAATTGCTAGGCTTTTAATTTATTTTTATCTTTTATTTATAATTTTTGCTTTGATGCAGCACTTACTGTGACTGAGCATTGTCTAGTGAGTTCTTTTAGTGGAATTTGATAGTAGTCATAGAGCAGCTATTTTTGGCATGGTATTACTTTCTAGATTGATATCTGTCTTAAGCTACAAGCTCTAGGAACTCTAATATCAAGATAACAGAAGCTAAATAAATTTCAGTGCATCATAGCCACAGCAACAGCAAGTTTAGATAGAATTTCCTAGGAAATACCTTGTAGCTGAGGAGAACAGAGTGGGAAATGAAATATGCTGCTGGACCTTCCAGAAAAGCTGTATGTGTCTTACCCCACCTTCTCCCCTTCCCAAGCTCAGGGATAAAACCAGCCAAATTGCAAGTCAGTTGTCACTGGCCTGTGTAAAACCTCAAAAACTCATGTGTTTCTCGTGGTAGCAAATATTCCTCCAAGGTCAGCATCAGTCTCCGATATCTATACTGCTTCTTTCTTGGTTACGGCAAATGTGAAAAGCTATTTGCAATAAAATAGTGAGACCGACAGGCCCGTTTGCACGTGGGTGCATTCATTGCCATGTTACATGATGCTGTTTTCAAGCATAAGAAATAACGGGGATACTGATGAACAACATCAAATATTCTTTGTTGGCTTCTTTACCTTCTCCACTAAATGAACTGTGAAAGAAGCAAACTCCAGAACTCAGATGGAAGTAAGGAGGACTTGCGTCAGAATTATCAGCCATGCCAGAATATTACCTAAGCTCACTTAATGTTAATAAATCTTGTTCTTTCTCAGAGAACAGCCCAAACTTTTCTGAAGTTCTCAAAGCACCTGCAGCCTTACAGGTTTATTGGAAAGGAAATCCTTTTTTCACTTCTGAAATGAACACCAACATGGGGAAGTCATAGGAAGGTACCTGGGTAATGTTTTCGGAGATTGGTAATCTGTTACTGAGTGCTCCCACATGCACAGCATGGGCTTCTCATGAAGAAGCCAGTGAAGAAAATTGCTCTGATGATTGAAACACAAGTTCTGGTTTCTCTCCCAGGAATATACTCAACTGCTGAGCTATGTTTTAAATAGCTATCTGGCTGCACTTTAAGAAATATTTTTGGCATGTTCAGAGCTCAATTACTATAATTTTGATTGGAAATTAGATGTTCAGATCAATAGTAAGTTTATTAAAATTGCACAGGATATTTCACCTGAAGAAGTGCAACTATCAGTAGTTGTAAGTATTTTCTGTGTGCACAATACTGCTGGTTTTTTCTTGGTAATGTACCAGAAAACGTTCTACAAAACACAAAAGAAATAAGCTCTTAAAAATAGGGATTAATTTTCCATTGTTTTCCTACCTGACATCTTGATTGACAAAGTTTGTTTACATTTGATTAAGATAGAAGTCCCTGTGACAATTCCACTCGTAGGAGTCTGGGAGATGGGCTTTTTAAGCTGACATGTATTCCTGATTTTTTTTGTGTGTGTTTGTTTTGTGTGTTTTTTTTTGTTTTTTTTTTTTCTTACATATTATTAACATTGTTTTTCAAGACAAACTTTTAGTGCAATATATTCATAGGATTTTCTTTGGTTTAGAGTTTTTGCCAAATTTTAATAAGAATGGCTTTTAATTATTTTTTTATTTCCAAAACTTTGGAAATTGACCTTGATGACGAATACGATGTTTGTCTAGGAGGAGAGCCACAGACAGATACAATGCCATGGGAAAGCAATGAGAAAGTTTGTTAGGCTTGAGGGCTATTTTTGCAGTTGGTTGGATACATTCAGATGCTAGGATGTAAGAAACTCCTACAGATTCATTTGTGCTTTTTTTGTAGTGACTATCACATCCCACTGCTCAGAGCAGGTTCAGAATTAGTGGCCCTTGTTGGTTGTTCTCTGCATGAAATTCTCATAGACCTCAAATTATAATTCTACATTGTGCTGGACAATACGGAGGTAACAGCTCAAACCGACAAGGCTCACATAACGTACTGAAAGAAATATGTTCAGGCAGAGCCGTGCAAGTTTGAGAAGAAGATGTCAGTAGAAGGGCTGCTGACAAGCTCAAAGAACTGAAGCTGTTCTGGGTTATTGTTTTAGTAGTGAGGCTTGAGCATGGGTCTGAGTAAAGGAGCATTGAGTGGGTAGATCTTTCATTTTCTGTTTAAGCATGTTTGGTTTTTTTCCTCATATGAAATATGTCTTATGAAGTATAAACTATTAATATTGTGGACTGAGATAATATGAGTACATAGTTGGCACTAGTAATAATCAAGGTAGAGCAGTTGTCTTAAAACCTTGTAGCAGTTTGGTTTGGAGAAGAGCAGTTTCTAGCAGCATTTTCTGGTTTTATGTGTAGCAGGTGGTTTATCTTAAAAAAAAAATACAAAGGAAACAATGAAATGTAAATGTGCTTCTTCAAGATTTGATAGCTGAAGAGAGAGACAAACATAGCGTCATTCAGCATTTATGGATAAAGGTCGGTGACTCTCTGCAGTTCAGGTGTTCAGAAGCTGTTTCCAAATTTGTTATGCTTTTGAATTTATTTATTCTAACTTCAAAATGGGATTCCAATGAAGAATCATAGAAAGTGAACTGACACAAGGTACATATAAAGAGTAAACATCTCAGAAACTACTCAGGATATTTGCATGATATTTTTCCTTGAAATTGTTATCCTCATTTATTTTCACCTTTCTGCCTATCTGTTCCATTTTCCCCTTACTTTCTGTTGAATTCTAGAATATTTTTCCCCTCATTCATTCTGTTTCTTTCACCTTTCCTGTGCTATCTCTATAACAACCTAACTTGAATGAGAATTTATATCAGAATATTAGTTCACTGAAATTAAAATATTTTTAAATAAAATTATCCTATTCAGAGTTAGCTCAGTAATTATTTTTCCATGTTATTGAGAGGAAACAAAGCTTTCTTTTTCTTCTCTCAGCCTTCTCTACTTTATCTGTGATACTAGTACTACATAAAATACCAAACATTGACATTGTGTCATGGTGACCATTTTGGGGCTTTTTGGGTGTGATATTTGCTGTGTCTCGTGGTTCTTGCGCTGGTTTTACCCATGTTAAATTCTGATATGCTGGATAAGTCAGTTAATTGTTCTCATACTTACATGTTTTGGCAAATTTAAATATTAGTTCCTTAAGTGCAGGAACCTCAAATGAACTGTGCCATAGAACGTGAAAATTGTCTGTGCATTCACATGCAAACACTTTTCCACATGTAGAGCTAAATACTCTCAAAATGTAGTGTAACTCTGACAATGCTCACTCAGTGTTCATAATTAATTCCATAGAAATGCATATAGATCACTCACAATTCCCTTCAGGATAACCTCAGATTGGTAAGCGTTTACTTTCTATAGCAATGATTTTAGAGCGTGTTTACTCAAATGAAAATATATTGGCATTTGTATTGAGAGTGTCATTATAAACTATTAACTTAAAGTTGCTAATCATGCTAACGTTGTGAATCATTGCTAGATTACTGTTCAGTCATTAATATATTTGTAAAGGGATTTTTGGTCTCACTATAAAAATGTTCCAGTATTACATGTGGATTTTATATTTTTGTCTCCAGGGTGCTAAGGAATTTCTTCCATCATGGTTCACCTCCTTGAGAACTTAAAAAACAAAACAACAACAAAACAAAACAACAAAAAACCCAAAAACCAACAACCAATAAAACAAACAAAAACCCCCCAAAAAACAGAAAAACCCAAACCAAACAAGAAACCCAAAACACCCCCCCAAACAAGCAACAACCAAACCAACCACACACACAAAAAAACAAGCCCCCAAGCCCACAAAAACCCCAAACCAACCAACCAAAAAAACCCAAACAAATGGATACAAACAAAACCTAAAAAACACAGCCAAAAAAAAAAACCAAAAAACCCAAACCAAAAATAACAGCAATAAAGCCTCCAGCATTTGTATACCATTTCTTCCTTTTGATGTCATCTGTGTATATCTACTGTTAAGTCATTTTGTGGATTTAGGCTCATTACTAGCTCACCTTTTCTATAGCTCTCCCAGATTTCTCACAGTCCTTCATAATGGCGTTGAGATACTTAAATTTTGGTTAAGGACTGTTAAAGTAGAACACGTGTATGTGTGTATTCTCTACATTCAATGTAACAAATTTTTGATTTTCTGATTAGATTTGTGAAGTGAAGCACGTAGTGTGCATGCGTGTTTGTGTCTGCCTCTTCAAGGAAAAATAGGTGTTGGTAGATTGTCCACTTTGTTGTTCTGTAGAAAATGTTGTTGAAATGTACGTAACTTTTTTTTAAAGAACAAATATAACATCTGAAAATTTAGTGAGTAAATCAATGAAGTATCAATCAGTACTTTTCATTTCTGAGCTACTCTCCTTACCAGATGTTTCTACTATTACCCATCTTATGCTTCTCTAGCTATTTCTTACATGGGGGGATAAATCTTAGTTTAAATTTATTTCACCAAGGCAAAAATGTAATTGAAACACATTTGGATCAATACAAACTATATATGAAACCATGAATTATTTTTCTAGCTGACTAGGTACTAATATCTGGGTATTGGTATCTCATGAAATACTATAATAATTTTTCATCCGGTGAGTAAGTAAATATTTCAGCACAGAAAGAAAAACATGCTTCTCTTTTCTCTGTATTCATTTCTGTATGAAGATTTTTTATTTTTTTTTTTTTTACCCTTCTTTCAGTTTTTTCCTCTCAAACTTATCACTTATGATCTTTTCTATTAGATGTGCTCAGAGTAGTAATGCAACTATGGTTTTAGTATAAAGAAGTACATATCTGCAGAAATTTATTGAATTAGAGTAGTTATTTCACATAAAGTGCCTTTTTTGTACTTAAGAAATGAGACATAGATTTCTAAAATACCTTCAGCAGGTGAGTAATATGCTAAAGATGGACTTCTGAGGCCATTCAAATATTTAAGAATCTATTTCAGTTGCTGCAAGGCTTCCCCCTCAGAATAATTAGTTTATGCTACTTCTTAAATTCTAAATGCAAAAAAAAATGTGGGTCAAATTAATGTTTGATAAGCTTTCAAATTGCAAGGTCTGTTTTTACTGCCATTCAGACAGTACAGGAACATTAGAAACAATTCCATAGAACTTCACTTTTTAAAATAAATATTTTTCATGGCTTCCCTTCATATTCCCTGTCGCGATGCATCATTAGTTCTTGGGTCCTTTTACCCAGGCATGTGGGAAGGGGACCCGGGATGTTTTTCAGTTCAGTTCTGGTTTGATTTACCCTGGGTTTGAACCATTCAAGTTCAATTCCAGTTTAGGTCAAAAGGGTTTGCTGAGAACCAGCTGGGTTTGTATGAGACAAGGTTATTGAAGGTGGAAACAGTGGATTGACAGGGGTGTACGTGCAGCACAGGGCTCTGGGAAGGCGACTTCATCCTCCACTGTGCACCAATAGTATTGCCAGCGTTTTGTCACATCTTTGAGATCTGTAAGGCTGCACTGAGGAAAAAGTGTGAAAACCCTTCCTGCTGGCCTGTGGGGAAGGTGCAGAAGCCCAGCAAGGGCTGGACAGTTTGGTGAGGGTTGTGTCCACCCGTGGGTTAGTGATGTGATGAGACAGAGCTGGGGCAGGAAAGGCTGTGACCTTCTGCTGTGCTGCAGAGCTCAGTGAACACAAACGCTCCCTGTAACTGTCAGGCTTTTGTGGAAGCATTTGTTCTAAATTGGCAACCAGAAATATTTTTCTTGGTTCAGTTTCCATTATAGTTCAAAGTGTATAGCAATAGATGTGAATTTCGATTCCATTTTGATTTATATACCAAGACTTGTTAGAAGTGCATACAGTTCTGAAAAGGGAAGCAAAAGTCCTCACAGTGTCCACTCCATGAATCATGAGTGAGAGCCTGTAGCTTGCATTTGCTTCATGATACAAAGTATTTGAAAATATACATGTGTACCAGTGTCTGATAGATCAAAGAAAATACAAATAATTGAGTATCATGTGACAGATCATTCCTTGGTTAATTTTAGGTTGGACTTGTATGAAAGTTCAGGTTGATTAAATAAAAATTAGAGAGTTAATTCCATAGTTAATACTCAGAACTATGTGGAACTATAAATAAAACTTTAGAAACGATATAATATGTTTTCACAAGATATTGTCTGCAGCAAACCCCTATATGAGTTAAATTTTTCAGGTAGCTGTGTTTTAATACAACCTTTTTTTTTTTTTTGCTTCAAATAATATTGGTTAGGAACAATAATTACTACAGGGATTTCTGAATGTTTTAAGAGGAAAGAAATATTACTGAATTGCCATCATTCAGTAATTTTTTCTTCTCTAATGCCAGAAAAATCTTGCAAATATACACTGTGTTAAAGTAGTATGTATGACACTTCAAACCTGCTGAGTAAACAAACCTAATCTATTTCTCTAATATTTTATATTTGCTATGTTATTTAGAAATTGTTTTTCATTTAAATTGCTTGCAATCAAGTGCATTATTAGGAAATATCTCCTATTTTATTTTTAAGAAAGATTTGAAAAGGAGTCCTATGGCCCAGTGTGAAACCAGCTTTATTTTGTTTTCTTTCAAAATGGGAGCTGTGGGATACTGAGCTGTTTTGAGAGTTTTGCACCACCAATCATGGATGCTGAGGATTTTTAAAAATCTGTTTTGTTTTGTTTTGAAGTCTGGATCATTTATTACTGTTCTATAAAGCATCATAGCAGATATGGGGTCATAATGGATTACACAATTCTCAAACAATCCTTGTTGTTATACTGGAAGAAACACTTGGATTTAAGGATGTTTTATCTATTATTCCAAAAATACACCTGTTTTCTTTTTTCTATTTTTTTCAGCGTCTCGTTGAAGCTGCAGAAGATGCTTACCTGAAACATGAGTTTGATGCTGACCTACAGGTAATGCATAATTATTTTCTTAAATATTTATAAGCAGAGTATGCTATAATGGTTTATATAATAATTTGCTTGAAGAACTGCTGCTGAAAGGCAAGCATGTGAGTAATAGAAGGATGCTGATTACAGAAAATGTAATTAATGAAGCCTAGCTTGGTATTTTGACAGGTTACGCATTTAGTGTTTGTGTGTTGGGAGACCAAGCAGGTGGATTTTGCTCTTTTTAGAGATTTCATTTAAATTCCCTGCATGTCTGCTTGGTCAAGATTTTTAAACACAGTAATTAGCAGGATGTTTCATCTTTGCAATGTACTGGCAAGGAATTGTTCTATAGAGAGTTGAATTTGCAGATGGGGTGGGACCCACAGGGATGGGATTAGTATGACCTTGATTTGTGCAAATGGTTTGCGTTTGGATCTGTGTCTGGAGCAGGCACCGTTTTTTCTCTTCCCTGGAAGCCCTTAGAGCGACACAATACTTGTCTCAAACTGTTGCCTTTAGGAATAACACGGGAAGGAGAAGCACTGTAGCAGCTCACAGCTAAAAATGTTCGAAAGAAAAATCTTCGCTTAAATAAGACACATAATTGGGGGAAAAAAAAAAAAAAAGTTTATTTAGAAACTAAGTAATCTAACCTAAAATGCAAAGTTTAATAGAAAGCATTGCTCAATACTTACATGAAGAAATACCTCCTTACCTTTCATAACTTCTTATGTCCTTAGTTTCTTGAATGCCATGTTAGGTGGAGTTTTGGTTACTTTGTGTCTAGCTATCTAGATTTACTTTTAAAACCTTTTGTGAATGCTTGCCATATGTCCATTTAAATTTTGAGCTTAAACATTAGGGAAACAGAGACTCTTTCCTGTACATTTCTCTAAGAAATACACAGGTCTGTAAGTCCTATTTTCATATTTTACTATGGTTACATCTGGTAATCACAAACCATTTTATTTTAGTGAAAAAATAATGGAAATAACTGATTTCTGTGCATAAAGGAAAAAACATAGTGGACTTTTTAATGCTAAGGATAAAAAAAGTTGAGTTTAGAAGACTGTGATACCGAGATCTGTCAGCCCATGTTGGAGCAAAGATAAAATGAGCACATTGAAAATAATAATTCGTGTTGTCATGGAGGCACACCAAAAGTCAATTTTAGGTGGACAACAAGTTCTAAAGCAGAGTTTATTCTAGCCAGAAAAGTGTAGCAAACAGTCACATAATATCATTGTATTAAATGAATGCTGGTTTCTGGGTTCACATGCTTCAGAGTTCTGTTACATTCCAGCGTGACAGAGGTGTGCTGCACTTTATTTTATTGAACTTTAAACCTTGGAGAAATAGGAGCTATTGTCTGAATAAATCAGAAACATACTTTATTGCAGATTTTTTGAGAGGTCTACAGTAAATGCCTCTTTACTGCAGGATAGTTCTCACTTTGACAATGTCCTTCATTTGCCGAGGCTTGGAAGATATTAACACTTTCAGGAAGCCAGTTAAAAGCCATTTGTGTCAGCAGCATTAACAGGACAATCAAATCTTTGTGTAGAACTCTGTTGTTTATTACTGTCACGGTCCATTAAAGCTAATCAATTGTTAATCTTGGTTTCAGCGACCCCTTTGCAACCCTTGCTGGGCGATTGTTGTTCTTTATCAAAAAATCTCATAATACCATCTGCTCAATATACAGTAATGGCCAGAATAATTTGATTGTGTACATTCAAGTGGAGGGGGACAGAAGACTTATATAATATACAGGGTATATGATTCGGCTATCAAAGAGGAATTTTTTGGCATTTGTATTGCCTTGACCAATGTGTGCAAAGCAGAATTCAATGCTTTGAGTTAGTGGTATGTGATACAGCACCGGTCTGCACTCTTTGTGCTCAGACATTCTGGAAATTCAGAAAGCACATAAATAAAGTGCTTTTGTGCTTTTTATTGGAACAATGTCACCTTATATGTCTTGAGGACAGTATAGATAATACTATGTCACTACATAAAAATGATATAAGGGAGAAATAAAATTATATTAATATTTTTATTGACTGTGAAAAAACACCAATTTAAAGAAAATAATAACTGGAAGAGTTCATATTTTAGACTGCTGGTATTCTCTTCAGCAATGCTGAAACTATTTTATCTGGTTAGGTTAGACCTGATCGCTTCTGGGCATTTTTCTTAGTAACATTATTAGTTTTGTCCTTAGTTATTCTATGATTGTATTATAATTCATAAACCATAATGCTGTATAATGGTCTAAGCACTCAGCTGTCTATCCCTGGACTTAATCTATTGGCACCACCAATAAGAACACTTGTAGTTATAATCATAAATAAGATTCCCAGTGAATTGAAAGAAATAAATCAAAATGGGTGATATGATGTTAACTCATCAGCATTATATATTGCATGTTTGAGTAATGACTGAAATAAGAAATGATGAGAGCTAACTTGAAAGGTTTACCCTGCAGTGTTTGGGCTTTGGGAGATTCTCTTTTTTGTTAGGGATGTGAACCAAGGATAAGTTAAAGGGAATGACCTTCTAAATGTTAATTATACTTGAACCTGGAACCCAGTCCAGGGTTTTCTCACTGGCTGGGTGTGGTTTCAAGTTATTCTGTGTTATTAAAGGCTCTTCTCAAATTGTTGCTTTGTTAAATTGCTATCTTTAATACTAATAATGTATTTGGGGATATAAGATAAATTACCATTTGTATTGTTACAGCAAGTTGCCTTGTCACAATATTTCTGTCATCTTAAAAGACTGCTCACCTGGCTTTATTTGGGACACTCTCTCTGTGCTTGTCTTTATTTAAAATTAAGTAATTCCTCCTGATTTTGTGGCTTTAACACAATGCAAAAATCAAAGCAGGTACCAACTGTCAAGCACTGACCCAGCAAGAGTATTGGATGTTACAGGTTTTTGAAGTGATTCCACAACCATCTTTTAGTTTCATTGACTTACTTGTTTGCCAGAGAAAAATATTTTGGGAAATACTAAAAAGAGGGTAATATCTTCTGTTAAGAGGCAATCTATTAAAAAGAAATTTCAAATAAAATATAATCATTGTCATTTACTGAAATTTGGCTTCCTAATCATTCACTTCCTTTGTGTTTGGCTATGTTTCCTAAGATATAAACTGGCTTGTTATCAGTCACAGAAATGCTGTGGTAGTGTTTGTGTTCAGAACCCTGGAAAAGGCTCTGAAGTGGAAAACTCTTTCCTAGAGCTGTTGTATACTTGAGAATTTGTTGCATACGCAGCCAATACAGCCAAATAGGTTTAGGAGCTTTCTCGTCCCACCACATTTCCTCAAACCACTAGAAACTGGACAGATTTTGTTCTGTAAAATACACCAATGTGATACCCAGCTGCTGGTATTCAGTTAGTAGTGAGGTGGTGAGGCACACTTAAACTGCAGTCAGGTGGGCTGTGTTGGCACCTGAGTCCTCTACAATATCATATTACGTGTGTGGTTGTATCTGAGCTCTTAGGATAGAAATGTGTATTGTTACCATCTGAACAGAGTTTGGACACAAGTGTTGCATTATTTCTGGTTTTCAATAATCTCAATAGGTGGATGCTCAGCAGTGGAACTGATGTTGGATTTCTCAGTGGAGCAGCAAAAGTAACTCACACTTTGTTTCTTACAAACTTTAAAAAGAAATAATTTTAGGATCAGTAAAGATTTATAATGCTTGGCTCCTACCCAGTTTTCATTCTTCTGACACCAACGACAGGAGGAATTCATACACAATTTCATTATGACTACTGGTTCATTTGCTGAATGGTTTCATTATATACACATTTGCAGGGAAGTTCTTTTATTTTCTGTGTGTTAATTAAGTTCGTTAGTTCACTCGCCTTATATTCCAGCTGAGTTTTCTCTGCGTGTGTGTGATGCGATAATAAAAATGCAAGGCTATTTCTTTTTAATAAAATCAAGGCTAGTGCATAGTTGATGTCACCTGAATTACTAGGTGTTTTCTTTTAGGATTGTTGTAATTTCACTTTCTATGCAAGATAGGAGAGGTTCAGGTGCCAATACTTTAAGATGGTTGACCTTATTTCCGTTTTATGTCACAAGACTAAAAGAGGATTAATCAAATAGTTTTAAGGAAAGGATTGCTTTCTTTTAAGAATGCTATTAAAGTTAATTTATTGGGATAAAAAAGGAATAATGGTATAAGGCTGCTTTCTATTATTATTGTTATTGTTATTATTATTATTTTAGATCTGTAACATATGGCTGAGTTTTAAGGAAGAGGTTTTCAAACTATGCCAGGGTTAGGTACCTGTCTGCCAGATTTTGCAGGCTGCTATCCCCTAATTGCATTTTGTGTCCCTAAAAATCTCATCCTTACTCTTAGAGTATGTATACTTGTGATAGAAAACAATCTTGTGAAATCAGGACATGAATAGCTAAGGGTTTTCCAGTGGTTTACACAGGTGAGCGGTGTACTTTTTTTGGTACATATTCAATGATTTTTGAAAGCTTACAAAAAGTGAGACTTCAAAGGTTTAAGGAGAAAGGACAAATAGTAAAAGAGGGCTGGGCAACAGAATTAGTCCAGTTCACAAACTCTACAGCTTCTGAGTCTAATCCTTCAACTGTTGATATTACTAGATAGTTTATTGTTGAGTTACCTGACTTCTAGTAATTTTGATATTCAACTGCTAGATACAGAGCTTAAATATAGACTTAAAAGCATAAATTGCTGATACTTTTTCTAAATTCTGACCTAAGTGTTTATTTAGTATAATGATACCATGCAAGAATTTATAATAATGGATTGTTAAATGCTTAGGTATTTAATTAAAATATAATCAAATAGATGGCAATTACATTGATATCAGTTACTGGAAAATATAAGGATAAAAGATAATTAAGACTAGCTATTCTACATAATCTTATTAAACTCCTATTATAACATATGCGTTACTTTCATCTTAGTACTACAGAGTAATCTGTTTGCATATTTATTATCTCACTAATTTTGAAAGAGACACATAATAACTAGATTTATCGTCAATTGGTATTCATATTTTTCTGGCTGTTAGAATAACATCCACAAGACTGAAGTCAGCTCTTGAGGGGTTCTGAACATCCACAATGGAAAGGGAAGTCTGTTGGACTTCAAGCACTCAGAACCAATGACTGAAATGACTTTTTGAAAAGTGCATTTAGAATAGCAGTCAACATCTAAGTTTGATGTGCTTGCTGGATTATTTATCCAAGCTGCTTACTTTCTAAATCAGAAATCAATCTTTCTAAACTCTAAGCATGGAAACCCAATATGAGATTTGGCAGCCTAAATTCCTTACAGACTTTCTTTTAAATATTTTGCAGACCAAAGTGCTCTCGGCTGTATTGAATGGGATAGGGACAGCGTATGGACCTGTAGCTTATAGGAAAGCATGAGGAAGAGATCCTTAACTAGCACCAATCTAAACTGTTAACTTTGGCTAAGCAGCTCTTGCAGAAGTAGCTAGAAACCCCAGAAACCTTCTAGTTTATTCAGCTGGAAAATCCTACCTCTTTCCTGAGATACCTCACACAGGATCTGTTCTCAACGGGTTCATCTTTGTGTTCCTCTAACAGTTGTGATATTTCAACGGGTTCTCCTATGTGGTTACATGCATCCAACTGAAGGCATAATTTGGATGCAGCTCTGTCTTGTTACTGAGTTTTCCGAACAGCTCAGAGTTTTCAGTACTCATCAAAAATGAGAGAGATAAAGACAGGAAGGATAGAATTTGGAATGCTGTTATAAACCACCACCAAAGCCCCAAACTCTTCAGATTTGCACTGCAGTTTGAGGGCTAAGAGGAAGGAAAAAGGGAGTTAGTAAACTACAAGGCACAACAGGACACATTTTAAATGGTAAAAGCATCTGTTAGAGTCTTTATTCAGTTTTAGCTTTTTCCTTTGTGTTTTTTTGTTTGTTTGTTTTGTTTTGTTTTCTGAAAGAAAAAGAAAAACACTTCCATTTGCCATTCCTGTTTGAGTAGCATTCTTGCTGATTTCTCTGAGCTCAAATTAAGGACTTCTCAACTGCTCTAATACCAGAACTGCAACAAATTGACTTCCAGATTTTTAGCTCTAAGGACAAGCCTTTTCAGTGGAGAGCCCTTTAGATTGTCTACTCTTTCCTGTTTCTTTGATGAGGTTGGGATGGAACTGTCAAGTATCAGTGAATTCAAATATTATTGGTTATGAATTCTCTAGAATCAATGCACGTGAAAGGTAACCTTCAGAGGAAGACTTTCACATTACTTGCACTCTGCATGCGTGGCAGGAGTTAAGTATTGGACAGAGAGCATAGAGAGAAAGAGGGGCCGTGCACTTTTTGGGTTCTTTTAATCTCCAAGCTATTAATTGTTTTCTGCTTCTGTGGTAAGTGAAGAGAGAAAGAGAACAAGGTTTTATGAAGCCAGAAAAAAAAATATGGCAAACAATACTTTAGTTCATCTTCTAATGATGAAGATTAACTTCTTCATTAGTTTTTTTCACTTTGGAGTTTTGTGGAATTTTTTTTTGAGAATTGAGGAAACTTTTTTCAATACTTTTCTCCCTTTCACACTTGTATCTTACTAAGAATTTCTAAGTTCTCTTACTGCAAATGAATCAAGTGTAAATTGCTGTAACTATTCCAATTTTATGTGTGTTCGTGGCTTCTGTTGACACAGGATGAGTTCAATGGCTAAGCGCAGAAACGTGTAGAGTTTCACTGTTTGAGAAGCAGAGATGCAGGAGTTGATTTTTTTTCAGCAAATTAAAAATTTCTCTCCTTTGAATAGTTCTTTGGCATTTTGGTGCCGTTCTGCCCTAGGTAAGGGAGCTGTCAAAAAAGAAGAATATTTCTTTGGCTGTTTAGTTGACCAGCTATTCTGTCTAGGTGGGGCTCGACAGCAAAGAGCCTGGCAGCTGCTGTCTGGATTTGCTATTGTAAATAATGTACTCCGCTTCTGAGAAAGTTTGGCATGGAGTTCTTGGGGTTTATTCTTGTAACTACAGTTCTAGGACTCATCCGTTTGGTACCTTTAACAGATTAGACTCATTAAAGAGTGACCAGAATAGTTTGCAGATAGTTCTGGATGTATTCCTTCCTACCTCTTGCGGTAGCAGTTGCTGTCTGACACGTGTGAAATGTGTACTGAAGAATACTGAAGAACACAATACAAATTCATTTATATGCGTTGAATATGGACACAGTGCTTTTTGCTTGAAGATACCTGCTAAAATAATTACAGAAATCTGAAACCTAGAATTGTCAAAGAACTGTATGACTGAGCAGATAATTTTGTCTTCTGGAGTTCTTTCCTTTTATGTATATTTGTCCATTTACTGTGTTTGCTTGCTACCAGAAATGAGAAGGAAATAGCTTTCTCATCCCAGGAGTGTTTTGAAAATTTCAAGTTCTCTGATTAAACATTGAGATACCCCAAAGCTTTTCCCGAGCAAGAGAAACCTCTGCTTCGGAACAACTCATAATCAAATAGGTGGGGCACTCAGGATATGAGAAGCCTGTTCAAGTTGCTTCTCTAGTGAATATTAAATTATTTATATGATGTGAAACAACTGCAGCAGAAGTTTGTGAGACACTCAGCTCAGAAAAGCCTGAGGGATGGGGCAGTCGCTTTGGACCTTAGAGGCCCCAGTCTGAGGTTCTCCTCTGCTTGATTCACAGAGTAGATTCGATCTGCAGTATATGAGACTTTTCCTCTCTGGCACAATTCTGAAAAAGAAAAAAAAAAGAAAAAGAAAAATTCTGAAAGAAGAATCACAGGTCAGGTCTAATAACAATAACAAGATGGAACAGAAAGTATTTAACATACGTATAATACATATGTACAGTTTTTCCTTTCCCATACTCAAATCATTAAGTATTTCCAGGTTGCTTTTTTATGCTCTTTGTAAGCATCTTTTAAGAATTGGAGACATGTTAAAAGAAATAAAAGCTGAGATTCTTCCATATTCACATAATTTCACAGGTTAAGGTTATAAAAACCATAAATTCTCATTAAAATAGTGGTAAAACTCGGTGTTTGCAATGAGGAATTCTTTCTTCTATTGTTTTTGCAAGGTGATTATCTAAGTTATTGCAATAGAACAGGTAGAGGAATAAGCTAGTATTGTTCAGATAAAGGGCTAAAGATGTACCAGAAGGAGCCAGTCAAATTAAAACAGATATGGTCACTTTCAAGAGGAGGAGGGAAGAAGAAGAGACATTATGAAATAAATTTTTAGCAGAAAATCAATTAAAATACTTAATACTCCAGGCTTAAAATTAGATTAAAATTTGTCACATCAAGCTGGGAGTTAGTGTAAACTTGCAAGAACTTCACTTGACGCTTCAAAAAATTTCAAAATGTCTGGCACCCCTTCCAAAAATGCCGGAACCAGAAATAGCTTCTGCCAATGCGTTTGCCTTTCCACACGGTCAAACCAGCATGTGATCCATGCATGCCACAATTTATAACTGAGAACTCAGCAACTTGCCCTGCATTTCAAAGCATACTGTCCTTTGGGAAGATGAGCACCCCCTGGACACCGGGTCTGCTGGTCTGGGCAGGGATGGGATGTCAAAGTAGGCAGCAGAAGTTAAACAACACAAGAGGAAAATGAGGTATGGGAAAGGAAGACTGTAGAGGATACCGAAGAAAGCAGGAAGAGTGCAGTAAAAGGTTAGGTGTCAGAAGACTGTAAAGTGCAGGAAAGTATGCTGGAAAAGGAGAAATAACTAAATAATGTGTAAAGGCAAAGCTGTGAAGTGTTAATATCTTTGTGTTTCAAGAGTACTGACAGTAATCTTTTTGCAAGTCTCTGAACCTTTACCTTTGCCTATAGTGAGCCTAAACTGGAGAAACCATTTGCAGCTACTAAAATAAAAAGGGGGGAGTGAGGTGGGGAGTAAAAACCTCTTTCCTCCATTCTGTCTGTGTCAGGTTAGGCAATTATATAAACAGTAAGAAGCTGCCTGGCATTGGCTTCAGTATAAAACAAAAGAAACCTTAATAGAAAATAAGAATAGGTAACATTCAAACACCTTTATAAAAGGGCTTCAGAGAAGTCTGACAGAACAAGTGTGTGCTGGAAGTGAGGGAGAAACACTGCATAGGAGAGGAGGAAAAATATCCCGGTGTTGTTGAAAGATGTGTGGTTCTTTAGACTAATATAAACCTCAGAGAAACTCATCATTGTCAGTGCAGACAGAGTTGACATGCTTGAAACCTGTCTCTAGTAGAGGTTTGTTTATGGGACTCTCCAATTCCAATTCTAACTTAACCAAGGAGGCACCTAAAGAGCTAGAGAAAAGGAGAAATGACCATGGGAGGTGATAGCAAACAGGAATTTGGGATTGAAAATCACTTCATAGTGGGCAGTTGACTTGTTTGTTGAGACTTGAGGCTTAGAAATTAGCGATCATCCCTCAGGAATGAATAAAAAAGGGAGCTTGTCAACTTCTGAAAAAGCTTTCTAATTACCCTTTAACTTTCTGCTGCAGAGAAGGTCCGCTGCTCAGCTGCTCCAACTCGGCACCCTGTGCCTCTTGCCTGGCTCGGAGTAGCTGTGTGCTCAGCGCTCAGCAGCGTCACACTGACTGTCACACCGACTCCTTTAGTTCTGTCAAGATCTTGGTGAATGTTTTAACAAAACTACTCTCCTCGGGTTTAGTGGTGCCAAAAGAAGGTGACAGTTCTGAGGATTTTGATCCTATCAAGTTTCATTTTGAAAAATGCTGCTCTGGCTTAGCTTTCCTTTATCTGCGGATATTCAGTGTGAATCAGATAGTACAAGGGAGGAGATGAGGTACAGAGATTGTTTTCTGATTTGTCAAGACTCCTATACCAAAGATACACAGCACAGTCTGTCATCAAAGCTTTGTGTTTGAGATGTGCATTTTGCCAGAATCATATGCTTTCTGAACTGTCTGAAAAGTATGAAGAGTCTGTTTGAAACATCTATTTAATTCTGTATGTACTTGTATGTATTTTGTATCTGCGTTTGGTTTCTGGTATGCTGGAAGATGGAGGTGCTAAGGTGCTTGGAGGAGCAGGCAGTGCTGGAGTTAATGTTTTTATTTATAAGCCTCATTGGTCAATGATACTGAGCTCTCCTCCAGGAAAAAAAAAAAAGATCCTTAATTCACTCTTGCAAAATTCAATGCCCTATTGTTCTCACTTTTCTGAAGTCGCTGTTTCTAACATTGCTCTCCTTTCCCCTCTGAGGAATAATATAATTTATTGGAGCAGTTCATTCATAGTCTATGTGATATCTATCTTTTGGGACAGAGATACCTTTTGCATGATGTACACACTGTTAGCTTCAAACTCTTCCTGTTTGCTTTATGTGAAAGGGTTTGTAATCAGGAATATTTATGCATCCTGGTACCCAATTGTGCTGTGCTTGCTGTTTTCTGCTCCTCGTAGAAAATTAAACTTTTTTTTCCTTTTGGCTCACACCTACCTGAAAAGCAAAAGATTTTAGAATATTACCCTATGGATTTATGATTACTAGGCAGATAGCCAGTAATAAGCAGTGATATCTGATACTACAGCCCAGACATTCTCTGCTTTTTTCCACCTTTTTCCTATTATCTTTAGGTTTAATAAACTATAAATGGGAGAAATAAATGGCAGACCATCTTTTCTCTTTTTGAGCCTTTTTTTTTTTTTTTTTTTTGGAGGTGCTTGGTGATGAGATTAAGTTTAAGGTCATATATTCTTCCAACCTGGTGTTTAGGAATAGGCAAATTATTGAAAAGGGTGGAAGTAATCTAGGCTTATTCATTTTTGCAGGAGAGCATCTTTTTGCTATACAACAATCACGTTAAATGGAAATAACAGTATTATAGATAAAGATTTAATGAATATATATAAGAAAGGCAAGATAGAAGTCGCTAAGCAATCCATAGCTTTGGATGAGGTCGCATTTCTGACTTGCGTGGTATGAAAGCGAGTAAATCTTAGGTGATCATAGCAGAAATATTTCCTGGGTATTGTACGTACTGCTTTTGGTAGGAAAAAAGTTACATTTTTGCCTTTAGCTCACAACAGAGATATTGAAAATGAGTTACATTTGTACCTTAACATTTCACTTGCATGTATTCTTTCCTTGTTTCTGAATCTCACATAATTGCTGTCTACAAAATTAAAATTCCAAGCTCATTATTTCAATCCTAAGATACAACTTGCTTTAGACTTATGCTTTGTCTCTAATTGTAGTGTCTGTGTGTTGAGCTTCATTAACTTGAAACAGAAGGAGCCCCCACTTTTGTGTTGAAGTTAATTAAAGCTGGTAATGATTATTGTTTGAAAAATTTCTGGGTTCAAGTAGGTTATTTTGCCTCTGCCTCTATTTTCATGCATCATTTCATCAATCATGTGGTTGGCCGATTCACATTATGCAGGATTTGTTTGAATTCAATGAGCTATGGGTTGTTTTTTTGTTGTTGTTGGTTTGTTTTTTGATTTATGTATTTTTTTTCCTAATCCTAAAAATACACTTTCCTATTTGTTTAATGGTTAACTGAAAGCTCCAGCTTGTGAAATAGTCACTGGAAAACTTTAAACTTGGATTTTTAAGTTATTTGAAAAAAAAAAAACCAAAACCAAACAGTTGTTTTTCCTTGAGGAATACATAATAGCACAAAACACAACAGACAGAGCAGTGTCAAAGGCCACAGTTTATGCTTTCAGATCTTTTTAAAATAAAAATTGAAATTTTCAAAATACAACACTTCTGAGATAAAGTGTAAAAACTTCAGACTTAGTACAGTTTTCTGTGCTATACTCTACATACTAATACAGTTTTGAGCATGACTGATCGTATGAAATAGTTATGCATATTTATATGCATTTATAGGTTAGTATTTATGTTGTAATAATTTTATTCAAAGCTCTTCATTTCAACCTTATGTATATTGCCAAATGCACACATCTTTATCACCGTTCTCATCAGTCATGCTGTGGGAAATGTCCAGCTTAAAAAACACAAACAAAAAAATCCCCAAACAAACAAAATGAAACCAAGCATGACTACAAACAAACTCCAAAACAAACAATCAAACAACAACAACAACAAAAAACAACTAAAAAACCCCCACAAACAAACAAACAAACAAAACCCCAAAACCCAAACCAAAAACCTCCTCTGGTGAAGGATCATGTCTAAGATAAGGGCCATGAATATTGCAACAAGGTACAATGGATAAATAGATGAACAGACAAAATACAAAATAGATAATGTACTTGCCTGTGGGAAAAGCTTGGAAAAATGATGGCATGTTCCTTGAAAAATCATAGAGGCCAAGTTTAAGTAAATGTTTGTTTGTGGTTCATGAAAAAAGGAAAAAAAAGCAACATTACAATAACAATAATTTGATTTAATGTTACATTTTATGTGTTTCATATTTCAGATTTAAACTAATAGCTATACAGCTAAAGTTTTTGGACTATTCAATTTAGATGTAAAAAAAACAAAAAGGGACTTGAAATCTTATTTTGTGTCCAGTTACCTTTTTGAAATGAGGAGCACGTGTGCAGAGAAATGTTACTGTGGATCCAGAATGTTCCTATCAAAGATAGTAATGAAAGCTTTAATGGTTATTCTGTGTCTGTGTGAAGCTCCTGCTGACTAAGTCAGCATCGTATGCAAACCAGAATATTGCAGCAAATGAGTTGAGCTGGGGTATGTGTGTTATATTGGAAGGGACAGTGGAGATTTTTGGGCATAGGCAAAGGCCAGCTGGTTGGCAGCGAGGTGAGATCTGCTACAATTTGTAGGGCTTGTGTGAACTTATGTTTGGTTTGTGATTTTTTGAAAGGATATATGGAATTGTGATGAGGTAAAATGGCCTGGATGGAGGTCACCTGAGGTTGCAATAGGCTGTGGGAGGTCTTGGAGACTCCAAGGCCTTTCCAAAGCTTTCTCCCCAGCCCACTGGTAGACCTTGCCACCATAGCACAGTTCTGAAGTGTTCTGCATCGTCTCCTTTTCTTTCTGTCACACTTCCTTTCCCACCAGGGTGCTCAGCTCAATTCCACCCTTCTACTTCAAATTCTGCCCCTGTGGATGCAGCAGCAGAGGGCTGTGGAGGCAGGCAGAGGATCTGCTCTGTGAGCGTGTTCTACTCTAACTCATCTTCACTCTCTTGCCATTGGCAACGTAGACAGTCTGCTGTCCTGGACACTTTTGCGTGTATTCAGGCCAGTGCCTGGTTGTTGGTTTATCCATTCTTACAGCAGGATCTTTCATAGCAAGCTGGGTACTGTTTTTCGTAAGACTGTGTGCCACTTCAGATTCCTGTAAATCTTTCCTCGACACAAGCACTGTGTCTTCTCGTGCGTTTATGTAGTAGTTGGGGATCCAGCTGCTTCCCACAAACACTTAGGGAATTAATAGTCCTGTGAAGTATTACAGTGTTAGTGTCACTGATGAATGATGGAGGTAGGGATGTTCAAAGTTAAGTGCATGCTTCTTAGTGAGGGGGTAAATCCTATGTTGCCTTCTGAAAATTGTCCTAATTTTTACTGAAATTCCTGTATGGGTTAATAGCTACTGAAGTAGCTCTCTAGAGGTTAAATGATTACTGTTCTTCTAGACAGACCTGAATTTTCAGGCTTTAACTACCTGTAAAATGTCAATAATATGAGAAGGCATAGTAAGGAAGTGAAATTTAAGATAGTGGTGTTATCAAAAATTGCTCAATTTCTATATCTACTCCCCTTCCCGACTACATTCCATCTCTTAGGATTGCAATTTTCTGCAGATTTTATGGGATTTATATTCACTGAAATCTATTACAGGTTACAGAATGGGAAATCTCTTAAAGATTATTTGACATTCAGAAAATAAGAACGTATAGTATGTACTATTAAAATACCAGATCCACAATATGTTAATAATTTTTGGTCCAAGTTCTGCACTGAACTCCATACACTAGCAGCCCAACTAGCATCTGCAATTATTCCCATAGAAATTTTTTTTTTTATTTTTTTTTTTTATTTCCTTGTGGTCTCTTGGTAAATACCTTGTATATATTTCCTCCAAATGATGTTCCAGTCCTTGACCCTTCTAAATAGTGGCAGCACCAGCATTCCTCTTGAATGGGGCTTGCTGGGATTGTCGAGAAATGAAATGGCAGCTATGGAGATTTCCCTGAAGGAAGGCAGTGAACAATACAGGGTGGAGACAGACCCATTTTAAATCCCCTTGTGCACATCCAAGGACGTGTCTGATGGTTCATCAACTTTTCCCGGGGCTGCCTGGCTCCTCGTGTGCACGAGCATGCGCACTCTTGGGCATGGGCACCTCCATCCTCTGGTTTCCAGATAAGCCCTGACACTAACCTGTGAATTCAGTGGGTCTTGCACCTCAGCCTGTAAGTGAACCTCAGAAGGACAGGATAAGAACCGTGTTTTTTGAATTGGACTTTATAGTGTCATAAACAGTGACATCATTGTATATACACACAAATATATAATGATGAATACAGCAAATGCAATCTTGGATGTTGGCTGGAAAATGCACGCTCCAGGACCAGATTTAATAGGAACTTTCATATTCCATTCTTGGAATATAAAGCCAGCGTTTTTGTCTATTTTGACTTTTGCATTAATAAAATGAGGTCAGGAAATCTGTTAAAGTTTATCTTTAAAAATGTTTTCAACCCAATCACCTTGTTTTAAAAATCATTTCCGTTTGTTATCTGCACATTTAAGTAGATTGTGTTTCCTCGTGATTGATTCTCTGAAGGAAAGCACTAACAGATTCCTGTAATTGATTATACTTTAATGATACATAATGGCAAGTTCTGTTTTCCATTATTGTTACTCTACACGCTGAACTGTAACTGCCGTGATACCAGAATGTATATTGATATACAATTGATTTAGTAACATTTTACCAGTTGAACTGTCTTGCATTAACTAAAAACATGTCTTCACATCTTCAACAAAAGTGGTCATTCACACATTCAGGGCAGGTATCGTACATGTGTCTGCAGATGGTCAATTCCTTCAGCTTATTGGAGCTGGCAAAAGACAACGCTGCTGGAGATCTGTGCAATCATTGTTTCTGGGTTTCACAGATGAGAGTTGGCTGGTTTTACATTTCAAATGTTTCACATTAATTACATTTTTTTTTTTTTTTCTTTTTGATGATGCTTTTCAACTAATGATCCTCTCTACTTCTTCCCATCCCCCTCCCCCCCCCCCAGATAGTTGATGGCAAATAAGGTGGCCAATGATCTGAAAGTGTTGCTTATCTTCATGATCAGTATTAGTTAATTATTTACTGATGTCTCCAGCCTATCTGTATAAATCTCTTCCCGTGGGTTTAAATTGAAACCTCTGCAGCAGGAATTACTTTGCATGCATGAGATCGCATGTGCGTTTGTAACAGCAGTTTGTACATCAGAGTCCTGTTCCGTGACTCAAACTCCTGAATTCTCTTTACCTACACGAGTGGATAGTGCAATTCAGTTGCACCTAGCTGTGCTTTAACTCTTGGACAAATGACCTGTCCTAACCTAAAGGCTGCAGGGAAGGTCTGATGAGTGATTCAGCATGTATAGCTGGCCTACATGGGAAAAAGAAATAATTTTTTAAAAGCTAATTTGAATTTTTATTATTCTGAGTGTTTCAAAAAGCATACAGCTGTTGTCTTCTAAATACTCAAAGGACAGATACAGGAAACTTAATAGCTAGAACATTATAGTAATCTAAAATTGATGATGTATGTTAGAAATACTAGATAGAAGTACACAGAATAGTCAGCTGACGGTAAGGGTTCCACTTTCAAAATCCTTTATTTTCCAGGGATTTAAATTCAAGTTTTCACATTATCAGCCATATTAAGCCAGTGTGAGCTTTCTTAAACGAGAAGTTGGGGGGGGGGCGGGGAGCGCGAAATGCTGTTTGGACTTGGTGAATGTCAATATTTGGAAGAATATAAGTACTTTCTAAAAATCTGCAATAACTTCTATTTCAGTTTTAAAATGGAAACTTTTGATGTAAATTTCAGTTTAAAATCTGAAAATTAAAAGAATAACTTCTAAGGTGTGTAAACACTTCTGTAAAGTGGTTCTTAAAGTGATGAATTACCACCACACAGTTTTTATATTTAATTCTACATTAAATAAATTTGTAAATGTTTTAAATTGTCATTTTTTATATCTGTGTTAACATTCAGTACTTCAATTCTGTTAAATATAGGTTGAATATAAATTTTAGTTTAATGTCTTTGTCTGTGACACTGATTGAAATTCAAATCTTCCTTGCATGCTGTTCTGAACTGCTGATAGTAATATTAATAGCAGCATTTGTACCATTCACTTTCATTGCCATCCTAGTCATAAACAGTAATATCAGTTAATATATACTTATGCTTGTGTGGTTACAATGTGAAGGGATTATCAGAGAAATTATTTATCTGAAACTATCAGAGAACAGTTTCAAAAACTTAAGAACTACAAATCTAAAGCAGATTAGGTTACTTAAATGGTCTTTTCAGTGGTGATATTTGAAGAATCAGGAATGTCTGTAGTATCTCACACTAATTTTGGAATATAATACACAATTTAATTTCCTGTTTATTTGGTATTCCAGGGGAACATTTTCTGAACTGTGAAGTAAAATTTATGCTCTAGTGCTCTATATTCTCAGCTCAACCCCACATTGCAAAAGAAAACTCTACACATTTCTTTAATTTAAAAAACATGAGTTCCTTCCTAATTAGTTACACATAGACAATGTTAGATTTTTCCAACTGCAAAATGATTAATAATACGTAATTAAAATGGAACCTGGATCAAGAACTCATCAAGTCTTCCTAATACCATAATGCTGTACCCTTTCCTTGGCAGACAAAGTGATCTTGCCCCAGGGGATCTGAATGACTCTCAGGAAATCTGTTCCTGCAAATACACTGTCTCCCCTCCTGAGGAATTTCCAACATTACCAATTGGGGAACTTCTATCCAATATTTTCGCGGTAAAAATATGCAACTCATAAAAGAGTATTAAGTAAATTTTGGAAAATGTCACCAACATGCATTTGATGTATGGAAGTGCTCTGTTAATATTCTATATAGTTGAAGTCATGGTAACTGAAGATGTGCATATATAAAGAACAGATCACTATTAGTTCTGTAGCTACACTAAATATTTTCTTAAAGACTGTGCGATGTTTTCTCCCTAGTTAAAAAAGAAAAAAACCAAAACAGAACCATCTACTCACTTCTAAGCTAAGTTGCTAACAAAGCGTAAACAGAAGAATTCCACTTTACTTATTCCTTTACATGTTAACCTTTCTTTCCCCCCTCCCCACTCCAAGTTTTGCTAGCAAGATACTTGCCAGATACTCAATTACAGCCCAGACGATTGTAATGAATACTGTAGGAAAGCAGGTCTGGAACCTATCACAGCTGTTCAATGGCAATAAGGACCATAACATTGTGAGCCACTAGATGCCAGTCTTGTCTCATCCCAGGACAAGGCTGAGAGTATTTGTGATTGTTTAAAAAACTCAACTAAGCCCTCCCACCCCAAAACTCCTTTAAGGATGTTCCTTTGGTGTTGAACCTATTTTTTTATTTTATTTATTTATTTTTTTTTAAATTAAAGCTACAATATGACCCTGTTGTTTATAGTATTCTTTCCCTTCTCAGTAATGTTATACTTGTTTATATATATTTCAAAGCTATCCCTAGATGGTGTTTTTGTGACAGGCCTCTTGCATACCTATGTTGTACTCTGTCTCATTTTTCTTTTTGGGTGGTGGAATTCACAAACTTCTGGCATGTGTATTAATCTGACTGATTTCCCAACCACTTATCATGCAAGAAGAAATATGTATTTTTTTTTTAAATTCTACAAAGAACTTCACCTTTGCATTTTTTTTTTTTTTTCCTACACCAGATACAATAGAAACCTCTTATATATTCCATTTTTACTACTGGCAACCTCTGTACCACAGTTGTCATGGTGTTTCCATGTGAGTTGCCTGGCTGCAGAAGCCTATCCTCCATTTTACATCTTTCAGGATTTTCTTAGCAAGGTAGTTGATATAAAATAAATGCAAAAATGCTGAAGTTATTTGAGACAATACAGAAAAAGCTCAATAAAAATATTCCTACAAATATCCATTTGCACCCCAAATGGTCAAACAGTTAAGGTATTAACCTTTTCTTCCAAATTCATTTTTATCTTCTAAAGCATATACAGTGGTGTTCTGAATATTTGTATAAGAATTACCCCTTTTTTTATCTTGCAAACTATGTGGAATATGGTGGTCACTTGTTTCTAGAGAAATACTTCCGTATTCTAGAATTTGTTTTGAAATGATCACTGAACCTCATAAAGAAGGTGTTTCACAAACTTTTCTGTCTCACATGAAAAGGAAAACTAAAAGAAATTTGTTACGATGTGAGTAACACCGAGCAAAGAAGCCTCAGATGTTGAGAACATCAATGGTATAGATAAATATGTCCTCTTTTGTTGGTAAGACTGAATCTATTTTCTTTTGTGTGAATTGATATAGCCTTTATTTATGTGATTTTAATTCTATTTTCCATGTAGTATCAAATATTTTTATTGCAGCATTAAATAGGTGAGATAGCTTCTACATACTGTAAACTACTTGTATGCCAACTGGGGTCAATGGAAGTCACTTCCTTGAAAAATACAATCTATTTTGTAAGTAACCTGTGAATAACAAGACTGAGTAACTGAGTAATGAAAAATTATAGGCATGTAAAGACCTCCTGCACATTCAAATAAGTTAGATTTATCTGAGTACTTTCTGGGGTTTGTGGAATGCTATGGATTGATAGAAAAATGCAGGGAGATAGATCCATTGAGAAAGGCCTTTGTAGCCCAGTCAGATTCATAGAGGCAGGGATTGTCGATGAGGTGAGAAATGTGTAGAGAAATGTGATTGAAACATCAAAATGTATAAGTGCAGGAAAAAGATCTTCGTGCATAAAAATGTATTGGTAAAGAGGTGACTGGATTATTTAAATAAAAATAGAGCTATCTTTCTAGAGAGTTTATAGACTGTATGCAGATAAAAAAGCGTTATTCTGTTCTTTTTAGGAAAAAAAAAAAAAGCTATTAGTGGTTTGTGGAATTAACAACCACACTATCTGTAGACCAAAGCACAGAGCTGAGGATGCATGTGGAACCTTAACTTTATTGCTTCCATATCTCCAAATAATAACTGCACAACTTGAAAGTTCCCTTTTTGTCATTTGCAATGGAATGATTTAATTTATTTAAGTTTCTGTGATGAACGCTTAATGTCTTGCATATGTAGGGAAAGGATATAGTCCGTGACTCAATGCTCAAGTCTCCCAACTGCAGCCTGTCTGCAATACTGAGTGAGGAAGCTTCTTGTGCTCATTAGCAAATGCTGACCTCTCTGTTTGTATACATTGTCCTGACCACGAAGTTGTTGAGGGGCAAGTTAAGGGGATGTGGTTAAATTAGGCTGCAATTTTATTAGCTCACTTGGGACCATAGCAGTTATTTATTATAAGGTCAGCCTGTAGATCTATACTTGCCTACTATCAGATCTTTATAATTTCTTCCCAATAAACTCCAAATTACTTCCCTTTCCTAAGAGTATTTAAGTCATGGTGGTGAAAAGAGAGGGTTTGTACCAGCTTTTCTAAAGCATGTCTTCGTGTAGTTTACCTGCAGAAATAAATCTCTTACAAAGCCGTACTGGCTCACACAAACGCGAGGAAGCATTTAGTGTGTTTCTCCCCACGGGGTGATGGCTGGCAGCTCTCTTTGTCAAGAGTAATTCTGTACCCACCGCTGCATGTCAAGGGTTTGCAGATGCCAGTTTTGATCCACAGCCCCCACCTGCAGAAGGGGCAGCAGCTCCTGGCAGCACATACACCCCCTCGCTTTTCCCACACTAGGACCCCTGCCCCAAACCCATTGCCACCCCATCTGGCTCTGGTGAGGAGAACCTCACCCTGTGCACTCCACAAGAAGCATCTGTCCCCAGCTGAGTGCCTGCTCCCTGCTGTGTCCTTCTTTGTCTCTGCAGTGCCCAGAGCACATCTGGCTATGGGATGATTCTGCTGCCCTGAGCCGGGTAAAGCAGCTCCAGCTGTGCCTGTGGACACAGCGACAGGGATGGCCAGAGCTGTGGCTCCTCAGCCAGGTAGGACTGTGCACTGCTGCCCTGCCTGCAGCAACCCCTTACTGCTCTGCAACAGTTCATATGCTACAAAAGCATACAAAAACCAAACAGTCTCCCCCACCCCCAACAAACAAACCAAAATAACCACCACCCCCAAAAAAAACCCCAACAAAAAGAGAAAAAACAAACAAACCAAAACCACTACCAACCAACAAACAAAAACAACAGAAAAGAGAAATCTAGGTAACCAGTACAGATGTATTTTCTGTAGTGGAGATCCTCTGTTTACCAGGTCAGGAAACTGCCAGTTTGGCAATGAACTACCTTGGTGATGCCACTTTGTAGCAACTGAAAGGAAGAGGGGACAAACCTTCCTAGAAGTTTTCAAATCTATAATTGCATACAAATCCCTGCAATATTTCTTGCAGTCTGTGGCTGGTGGGCAGAAGGAAGGAGGGACTGGCTTGTGGCATGGGGCTGGCTCAGTGCCCTTGCTCCTGGGTGAGCAGAGGTAGCAGGGCCAGGCCAACGCTGGGCTGTTCCTTGGGGAAACCTCGGGCACGGCTTGTAGGGAGCATCGGGGTGTGAAAAGACTGTGCTATACAAGGACAAAAGTCTGTTGTCAGAATGAGGGGTGTGTGCATATTTTTCTCCCTAATTAACTAGTTTTTCTGCCCCTCCCCTCAAAATATTAAGTCAGAATGTTCTCAGATGTAAAAGGGCAGACATTCTGAAGGAAATTAATTTTAATCTAATAAAGTCTGTTCCAAGACTTAGAATTTGCAGTGAACATAAGCTTTTATAAACAGACCTAAATGCAGTACAATATAATAAATTTAAGAGAAGGGAGAGTGCATGTCCAAATGTGGGGTGGTTTTGAGTAAATACTGGGACAACTAGGTTTGTTCCCCTGTTAGTGCAGGTATATAACTCAGAGGCCAGTAAGTGTCAGATGAACATTGGCTAAAAATACAAACGAATATGATTAAGAGCTAGATTTTATTTTTGGAGTTTTTACACCCTCTAAGATGTTGAACCTGGTTAAAAAATATTTACTACAGAATGACACAAATATGATAGTTGATGAGCTTATGTATATAATCAATGATCTATAGGGTTTTTTTGCTAACACAAGCAATAACATAGTTATTAGAGAACAGGGAGTTATTTTATATTAAAATCGGTGTAACTGTAATTATTGTCAGAGTAGGAAGTTGTGATTAGAATTAGGAACATGTTATAAAATAAATTTTAGCATTATGATATGCTGCTTATAATATCATAATTTGTTTATTCATATTTTTCCTAAGTTTCCAGGACAGTTTAAAGGTAGCCTTACAACTAACTGTTGGGTAAAATTATTAGAAACACCTGAGTGCAGTTTTTCTGGACCATCCTCTGCGATGCAGGCAATGTAAGGTGCTGGTTGATCCATGTGGCCAAACCCAGGGCCATGAGGAGGCTGTGAGCTGCAGTCTGGAATGCAGAAGGTCTGTGTAGTACAAGGCTGTCTCTGATGGTATAGGCTCTTCTAATAATGCTCATTAGATCAGGCATAGAACTGTGTAGGCAAGGTAATACAGCTTCCAGCTCTAAGCCTCTGAATTGAGAGCGTTTACCCTGGGCTCTGTTGTACAGTATAGTTATGCTTAAACACTGCAGAGGTCACACCAAATTTCAAGCCAAATAGAAGATTTGAGAATGAAATATTTAAGTCACCTAGGCACTTATTTTTTTCCATTTCACATCTTTCAGGCAGCACATGCAATTTTGCGTACAGTAGGACTAAAGTCTCAATTTCTTTTCCTATGCTTTATTCCTTATATTACTTCCCCCCCCCCCCCCCCGTTGTCTTACTTTCTTTTAATTTCCACATGGTGAAATACACATCAAGTTCAGAAACTGAGTATACATAGGAATGTGTTACTCCTGCTTATTGCAGGTAAGTAACATCAATGAAAGTGTGTGCTTGCCAAAGCTTTGTAAGCCTTACGTTAAAACTTGTGGAACCATGCCCAGCATTAATGGACTTGAGGTATCATTAAAAGCTAGATTTTCATGAGATTTTTGCTAAAGTTCACAGAACTCTTCAAGCAAATTTGAGCCCCATTGCAGTAATCTGAGGATTGATTTATTGTTCTGTATCAAACTCTAAAAAGGTTGGAGTTTCATGTTTTCAGCATTACAAGTAAACTTTGAAGATTTTTAGATCTGATCCTGACACACAACTCAGAGTGAACCAGAGTAGAAATCAAACCTGATTCCAGCCATGCAGATGAAACCTGCAGCTTTTTTTCACAGAACTCTGTATTAGGTACCTTTCAAAAGACTGAGAATAGCTTGTTCTTATTTTACAAATATAGGCTAATAAGACTTCATGAAACAGCCTTGTGAGAAACAAATGAGAAAGAGAATGAAGGAAAATAGGTACAAAGAAGCTGTGAGTCAACCAGCCCCAGAACCATACTGTGTGAAATGATATGACTAAAATATGTGCGTGGTAAATAGTGTGACATTGAAAAATGAAACATTCAATATTCCAGCCAGAGGAGAAAAAAGCCAGCTCCCAGGATTGGGTTCTGGCAGTACGTTCAGAGTTGAGTAGGCATATGCTTGATGCAGTTTGCGTGGAGAGAAAGGAGATCCATAGAGTTCTATTGTGGTGCTTTCTGTATTTTCCCACAATATGAATTAATCACATCTAATACTAATTATAAACTTGCAACATTCTAAATTCCTGCATAAACTGTGGAAATATGTGAAGACATTTCCAAGGCTGGAGTATCTTTAACAACAAACCCGTATATGTGCTTTTGTAGTTGTTTGCTGTGCGTCATATTCAAACCCAGTTACGTTCTGCAGCTTTACTCTTCTGTACTCCAATGGTGATTTACACGCCTAGGGAAGTAGTTTGGTGAAACCATGTCTCAGAAATGTGGAAGCTTAATATAAGTAAATTAAACACAGGCGCTTGATTAAGTGAATCACAGCCTTTTGACGTTTATAATTTCAACACAATTGTCACCAGCTAGTCAACCTCTGTGACTCATGGTGATGCTTAAGCTATTGGCTTGGTAGTAAATGGAAAAAGTAAGGTTTTTTTAGCTATTCTGGGATGTCTCCTGGCCTGCATCCACACAAGCAAGACAGATTCATAAATATTAGCAGTATATTAGGAAGTTGTCTTATTGTTTATCATTCTGAACTACTGATGCCCCGATTAGCTTGCCTGTAAACATTAGGCCGAATGAAGAGTTTCTTCCAGGCTTTAAGATACAGGCAGGTAGTTATTTTGTTGCTGCTAAAAATAGAACTATGGCTTGACTCCAGTGATGAAATTGTTTCAACAAGTAAATCGGAGAGAGCACTAAATTCTTTACTTCACTGAATTAGTGTCATGCAAGCTTCTGTGTGAAGATTTCATCCGAAGAGAACCTGATAGAAATTTGAATTAGTGTGATCATGAGGTGCAGGTGCTGCATGCAGAAATGGCAAGTTTGAACAGGATTTTTTCACTATGGTCAGTTAAGTGCTTAGGTAGGAAATCTGGAGCTCACCACTCCATTATTGTTGGTGGTATATATTAGTTATATATACGATAGAGGATCTGTTGATATGGATATGCTTTGGAGGACTAGTAATGCTGTGGAGCATTTTTTTCAGGCAGTCGTGCAAGAATGGCAAATGTGATAATTCCTGTTTTGCAGCCCAGAAATCAAGATTGATCCCTCCCATGAGAGTTACAAAATGTTGATTTGGGGCTTTTTTTTTTTTTCTGCACTTTTAAACAAAATGATTGAACATCAGCATCTATTGAAAAAAATAATTTTCAGCAAGATTTTGCTATGGAAATATGTAAATATGCTTGACTTTTCTAATTTGAAGTAAAATTGCTATTGTCTTGAAGTGGGACAGAAGACTTTGAGTTTCAGAAACAACATTTAGAATTTCACAGTTCTTGCTTGGACTTCATTAACCTACTAATTTGCAGTTAACAGCAGAGTCTCAAATGGTAAGACTCCAGTGAGTCTGAAATAAAGTAAGTTTCTCATTTTATCTGATTTGCTCAAGTTTCTACTTCTGACAGCCTAGTGATAGATATGTTTACTGCTTCAGTTTCATCTGCGTTTCATATAGATCAGATTTAGGAAGAGTTGAAAGAAACAACGAATGAATAGAATAACAGAGAAAGGGTGAAGCTCTTCACCTGTTGTCATCATACACTTCTTCAGCAGGTCTGCTGAAGCATTGGGCAACATATGATGGGATGTACAAATGCATTGGTCAACATATGATGGGATGTACAAATACATCCAAATACAATGTACAAATTGGAAATACTCTGAAGATCTGAGAAACACGAATTCCTGGGGAGCTAACCAGGAAAAATGCTGGTGAGCTAATCTTGCTGCTTTCCATGGAGAACTGGAGAGGGCTGGCTGTATTTTGAGAGCTGTCTTTTTTCCCCACTTGTTAATAGTTGCCTGACAAAGCTCTGGCTTTCAGTAGTTACTGTGAGGCTCAGCTAGGAGAAAATGCAACTGAACACTTGAACTTTGGAAGATGCCAGTGTTGTGTGTTAATACTTTGAGCTGGGAGCACAGGAAAATGTATTGAATGTGTAGGTGTTGAACTGTCAGCACTGCTGATCTCTTTCTAAATGACCTTAGTGAAGGCCCAGAAGGCAATTTGCTCTCTGGCCACTGCTGACTGTGCAAAGGTGATTTGCTCTTTGGCCACTGCTGACTCTGCAAAAGCTGTTAAGAGCTCCTGCTGCAAACAAGCACTAAAAGTCAAAATTATTTCACCTTCTCAGGCACACTCATACAGAGGATTTGAGGAATGGATATTAAAGTGTGCAGCTGGAAACCCTCTTAATTCTTCTTTACACAAGAGTGATATCGTATCAGATTAATTCCTTAGTCATGTATACGTTTCAAGATAAAGCAACAGCTATTGTTCTCAGCTGCAGCAACCACCATTCACATTGACTTCAAAGTCTCTGCATAGCTGTAACAGAGATGAGAATCTTTTTTTAATTGAAAATGTCTCATTTTCTTGAAGTATTTAGGGCTTGTCACTGTCTAACTGAACCCAAGATGCTGACAAATATACAAGTCATTTGTAAAGCAGTGAAAGTACAGGATATAAAAACATGTACGTAGAGACATTCTTCTGATTAGAAAATAATCTTGTATTAATAATAAGTCTTCCTGTTGTAAAGCTCTTTCTAAATACAGTGATATTCGGAACAGGAATTGAAGAGATTTCAAGGATGTCATTTCATTATTCCCAATCAGCTTTACTATAAAAAACTCTGCAAATTTTCAGCATCAGCATATATCTCAGGTAAACCTAAGCTCATATTTGTACTCTAAGGACCTGAATGTTTGCTGAGGAATTATCCATGTTGTATTTCTTTTTGAAGATGATGTGTGTTACATTAGACATTTTGAAAAGTATCTATTAGCATAAGCCCTTTTGTCTTTGAAAATACTTTTGTCACTAAAGTTTAGAAGTCTGTGTTAGGTCTCTGTTTAAACTACAGATATACTGAGAAGTGTATTACATTTCAGGGTTTCTTCATGATCTGTTGTATATATTGTTGTTCAGATCCCTGTGTGGTCTAGTCACTCTATATACAGTTTCAATGAAATAGCTAATGACAAGCTGGTTGCTTAATGAAGTGCTTTCATGGCACCTTATTTAGGAGAGAGTATCTTTTTCTGGCAGTTGAAGGCTGGTGTAACAATATCTAGTGTAATTTCTCCCTTGGAATCCACATGTAGTAAGTCATCTGTGTAGTAAACTTATGGCTGGGAAGCCTGAATTAATAACCTCTGGGTCAGCCTCACAAATTTTTCATTATTTCAAATACTTTCTCCTGTTGGTTAAGCCATTTGTTCAAAACGTCAAATTGGAGTGGTTAGATGGCTTATGACCTGTATTTTTCAGGGAAGGCTATTTGACACTATATGTCACTTATGTCCCAGATTTGAAATGAAGCAAGCGTGGAAGTAAGGTACATTAAATATAGTAATTAAACATTAAAATAACAATTTAAAAACATTAAGTATTATTATATTTTGATGAATATTGCTTTAGCTGTGGGAATAAGCTCAAGCCAACATATTCAAAACTGATGAATGTTTTGTATAGAGGAGTACCTTACATTTGCAGTAATCTTTGTTTCTACAATAAATGTTTAAAAACAATGTAGGACTTTCCTGCAAATCATAATTAACAACTTATATAATCTTTTACATTCAGCTCTTCTCTTTCAATGTAGACACATGCAGGGGAATTTATATATCTGTATATCACATTTTCCACTAAGAGGATATTGACAATTAAGAAAACACAAGCAAACAAAAAAAAACCCCAAACCCTAACAACTGTATGTGTGTCCTTAAACATATGATGTTCTGGTAACAAAAGATGCAGAATCTCAGATAAACATCTGGTGGGAATGAAGGGCTCTTCATGTTTTTTACTAGATGAGCATCTCAGACTCATTTGTGACTGAATGATACTGTATTCCCTCTCATGCCGTGTTGTTTTCAATTTATTCTTTACCATAGACAGGAAGGGAGTAGGGAAATAGGAAATTAGGATGTTTAGAGAGAGTAACTAAAGAGAGCTGCAAAATGGTTTTAAATTTGTTTAGATGACTGAGGGGCCTCTGCGCGCGTGATCTTTCCTGCTGACTTGAGCGAAATGCATCAGAACATCCTGTACCCAGGCTGGACTCACCACTGTCCACTAGTGACTTCCCTAGTTCTCACTGGACCCCTTCACATAAGGCCCTTTTGAAGGAATGTTTCTTGGATTCTTTAGAGTCTTTGGAAGATGTTATCTCTCCCACCTCTTTAGCCTGCACTTCTAATGCTTGTAAACATGACTGGGAAGCAAGCTGGATTGTGGGGTGGATAATTCATAGAACTACCAGTTACCCCATCACCCAGATGGTTTCAAACTAGATTTTTTCCTTTGGTTGCCTTGATTTGCCTGATTGTATTTTCTAAAAGTGTTTATCTGTTTGAATTCAGAATAGATAAAAATGTTACATAAATTACAGGCAGAACAGGGAAAATGGTAACGTTTCTGAACCGTAACTCTGAAGTTATGTGCAGGAGTACAATAGCAACACGGTCTACAGGTTAGCAGGCACATTAGTAAATTGTTCCATGAGTATCCAAAACTTTAATATAGTGAAGAAATAATTGTACAGACACCAGATAGTTTCACGATGTTGCTCTGACAAGTTCAGTTTATGTAACATCTTCCTTTATTGCAACTGTTATATTTATTATTGTTAGCCTGTCCTTGCTTGATGTGTGAAATGGTTAGAAGTTGAAAACATAAAGAGAACATTTTTAAATTTCATTATCTTTACTCTTGGACTGTACCACTCACTTATTGCACAAATTCAGGAACTGAATAGCATGCAGGTGTTCATTTTACAGACATAGATACTTTGCAGTATTCAAATTCTTAACTTGCCCCTCTTTCCATCCCTGCTGCCTCCCTCACTAGCCTGGCTCCCAGGCCAAATATCAGTGAGTATTTGAGGCAAATCTGTCTCAGCTGGTTCATGCATATTCTGAGTTTCTATATCTAGGACTCATGCTTGTAGAATGAAATTAAGGAAAGACTTAGAGTATGACATGTAAAAGTATGTTCTTTGTATACTCCAATATATTAGCGCATAACTACAGTTTGCAAAATATCGTCTTAAGTTTAGGGTTTTTCTCTCTCCCCTCTTCCCTTTGTACGATAATTATTCTCATGACTATTTTTTTTCTTTGAGATTTTTTTAAATGCTTCAGATGCATATTATGAATAAAATAGATGCCGTTGTCCTTCCCCTCACCACCCTCCCAAGCTGGGTGACTCTGGAGACATATGTTTCTTTTATTAAATTAACTCTTCATTGTGGTCTTGTTATTTCAACTGTGGGCTTAGCTGACCAAATTGGTATATTGCATGAGAGAGTCATTAATCATTTGAAGAGGATTTGTATACATTCAGTTGCTTAACTCTCACTTTACTCCCAAATAAATTCTATAATGTTGCACGTGTTCTTTTGCTTTCCTTTGTGTAGTCAATAATATTTAACCTCCTGTGTGTGTGGTGGGTGGTTGGGAGTAACAAAACAAACCTTGGATTGCAGTGAGCACCATGAAATTTTGTTCTGTTCTAGTTTTTCAGTATTTAATTATTTTGATTATCCCCTGTTGGTATGAAGAAAAAATATCTGGTAAAGTACATGTTTAATTCATCATTCAGAGCCACAGTTAGTGTTTAAATGTTATCGACTGCTGGATATGAACTGCCTGTTACTTTCTGTTTTATTAGGGATAGTTATTAACCTCCAACCCAGCAAAGTACTATATACAGGTTGTCTACTGTCCCTGAGCATTTCTTATTGAGAAGATAGGCCAGTGCTTGCTGAGTACGGAGCAGCATTAATGCACGCCTGAAACTGTGAAGTCTCTGGGTTAGGGTTGTTTCTCATGGGAGACAGAGAAGATGCAGAGCTTGAGAAATATTTTTTCTTCCTGCTTGGAAGTAGGAATGAGGCACTTAGGGCATATGATTGTAAAAAGGCACAAAGAAGTCAGATACTTTTCCACTGATAATTAGAAGCAGCCTTGAGGTTGTCATCAACCTGAATGTGTCAGATGAGCTGAACATGCATGGAACTGCACTGATTTCACTTTAAAACTTTTCAGCTTATCTATTTGTGAAGTGGTTTGCTTTTCTATTTCTATACCACATTTTAAACTGTATGGAGAGGTGGGTTTTTTTAATGTTCTATATTGAATGCCATTAGTTGATTACGTTATGGTAAGATGGAAAACTTTAGCAAATATTCCTGCATTGATTTTGAAGAGATTCTATAATTTTGCTATTTTCTTTTACAGGATATTATTTTACAGAATTATTTTGTAGAATTTGTTGATCCTGCTTGTTCACTAGCTTGATATGATCTACAGGGGTTTAAAGAGAAATGAAGGAGTCCTGTGGTTTTAGCTAGTAATGGAAATGGTATTAATTATAAGACAAAGTCTTGCAGGTTTTATGCATGTATAAAGATATACAAATGATATAATTCATTTAAAAAGGTCAGAGCCATAAAACTGGTTTTGGGAATATTTGAGTTAGTAGACTTCAGAAGGAAGAAATGCATTGATTGTTGGCTTGAGACAGACAAATTTTTTCAGAAACACTCTGAGGGTATAAACACAACAAACTTTAAATTACACTTGATGCGCCTTTTAAATGTGACAAGTACCTTCATAATGCTGTTCAAGTTTGAAATATGCCAAACTTTATGGCCAGTGGAAGTCAGTACTTAACCTTGTAAAAATCACACATACTTGATTTTTGCTTTTGGTATTTTAAAACCAAGGTGCTATTTGTGTTATACATCAAACTACATTTATATTTCTGTCTTTAAGACTCTAAAAGAGAAGACTAGCTGAAAGTCTTCTCCAGTGTGGTTTTTTGCATCTTAACTGCTCCACAAAGCTGCAGCAATGTTGCAGTCCCTCCAGCCCAGGCATCCCGACAACCTGTCAGCATGTGTTTTGCTTTAGGTATTTTGCATCTGCATTTTGGTCATACTCATAACCATGGGACACTACTTTTAATCTGAAAAGCAAATGAGGCATAGTGAGAACTTTCACTGCTCTGAAAAGTATTAATTTATTACTGTGTAACATTGTATCTCAGTTTTCCTAGTCTGAAAAGGGCAGATCACCACTACTGTAGCAGGGAAGCAATGGCAAGCTTGACACAAATGTGTTCAAAAAATGTTTTAACATCCTCAAGAGTTCAGAAGTGCTTATTAATCTTCCCTTGTTTTCTTTGCTCTTGCACAAAGCTTGTCCTTTTGGGGTGAAAAGTTTTAGGCTAATTGCTGCTTCTTCCAAAGTGTGGTTTAAATGAAACCCAGCAGACCTCTCATGTTTATTAGTGAGAAAAACAAGCCTCTTCTGTTAGTATATTTCTGAATTGGAAGCTTTAGGTGTCGAGTTCTCCACTGTGTCTGTCAGGAGGGAGCAGCAACATGGGGTGTGGGGCTCAGTGTGGGCTCAGTCTGGGCTGGGGTGCAGCCAGGAAGGGGCTGCCCCAGCCCCAGAAGTGTTCCCGTTGTGCTCGCTCGCAATATGTGCAGGCGATGATAAGCCTTCTCAAAGGGTCACACTGCTGTATTGGTAGGTTTTCCAGGTTGAGGATTTTTGTCTTTTTATTGTTTCACAGTATTAGAAGTGTCACATCATTGCCTGGAACATGGGGTTTCTGGTATTTGTGGTAATTATGTGGTTTTGAAATGCTCAACCTGCACAAACGCACAAACTCTACCATTGCTGTATTCTGGTTATGAGATGATTCACTTAAGACATGAAATATTTGATTCAAGTTGCTCTAGAAATTTCTGTGGTTCCCTCCAGCTCTGTAGGAGCCTGATAACTGGCTCTGAACTTACTCCTCTGTGTAACTGTTACCTTGTTAACATCCATCCATCGGGAGAAGGGAGAAATTACGGTGCCACCAGAGTCAGGATTTGTTTTCCTCTTTAGCAGAAAGTATTCACTGCAGGTTTTTTATGTGTATGAAAATGAACACACTGTACACTTTCATTTCAGGACCAGCAAAAACATTAGATCTCCAGTAAGGCTTGTGATACAGGTGTCTGAAATGTCAAACTGAAAGCCCCTTATGGACACCTTTTCTCTTTCCTTGTTGTTTTTACTAGTTTTTGTTCAGTCTTGTGACAAAGAAAAGAATCTGAGAGCTTTTGTATGTAAAAATAGAGATTTTTGAAGTTAGTTATCTGTAAAAGAAAATGAGGCTTCAGCTGAAACACGTGACCTGAAGTGACTTTCTTAGTGGATCATTTAAAATGAACCATCATAATTACTTACTCCTTGCTGCTTTCAGTGAATCAGTTAATCCTTACAACACCTCTGAGACCTTGATGTGTTATCAATTTACATGCTGGGATAATTGATTTTATACTGTAATAAAGTATCATTTATTTATCGTGTTTTAAGACAATTTTAATAGAGTAATCATACTGGGAGGGAATGAATAGCCTGAGGAAAGGTCACCTTAATCTGATTGTATAGAAAACAGAGCAGTAGTTTTTGTAAGGACGCAAGTAACATTTCTGTGCTACTTCCATACTCAGAACAGGACTGATCACAACATTGCAGATCCCAGGTGCTTTCTGAGCCCTGCTGTTGAATAAAGACATGAAGAAAAGAGGCAGGGAGGGGAAGTGTTGGAAGTTCCTACGGAGGAGTAAGTAAGGACTCTGAGGGAATAATCAGAAGATTATATCTCACAACAAGATGTGCCAGTTTTATCAATTTTAAAAGCTTTTAAAAGTTCAGAACAGTTTTTATTGAATTGAGGCAGTTTGCTTTTATGACCTTTTATACTTACCCGCTAAACATCAGACTAAGCACTTGAATATGAGAGCTTTAATCACGTGCTTCAAAACATAAATTCTCCTCACTGGACAACTGTCAGAAGAGACTTTTTTGAGCCTTAAAAACCAATACGCATTCAGACATCTGACTCTTTGTTAACACATGAATACCAGAGCGGAGGCTGTTGTCAATGTGTTTTGTAGTAGGAAAGCCTCCCTCAGAGTGGATAACTTTTTTTCTTTTTTAAAAATATATCATGAAATTTCTGCCCTCTCAGTGATGTGTCCTGCTTGTCAGAGTCTTGAGAAAAGAAACTTTTCCTTTTTTATTTTTATTTTTTTTAATCTCACTGAAACTTCAACAAATATTCAAGTTATTGTTCCTTTCTAGCTGTCTGTGCTATTTAATGCTGAATTTGTCTTTGTCCTTCATTTTCAATGTTATTTGCTACTTGTTCATTTTCTCTCTGATGCTCTAGTACTTTGATTTTCAATGGAAATGCCATAAACTTACTTTGATTTAGTGTCTTCCAGGGACCTCCAGCTTTGTCTTTAGATGAGCTGTATGGCAGCAGAAACACTGTGAAAATGGTTATCATGTAGTTAAAAATGATCAGTGTAGCCCAAATATTGCTGTAGCGCTGAACCTTTAGTGCAACTTGTGTTCTTATATATTCCTAGTCCTCATAGCTCTGTGAATGGGACTTTTTTAATGCTGTCCTGATAAAAATAATTTTGATACTATGGGAAAAATATATCAAACTAAAATTTTAGCTTGCATTGTTTCATACCGTTAAAATACATACTTCATTTTAAAATAAGATGAAACCAACTGATGTGTTTACTCTATGTGCCAAGTGCTCTGTCAGTTGCAAAGACAATATGCATCAGAATCTATGTTTCTTTTAAATTGCACAGTAAATATTTACATTTAAATAAAAATGCTGTTTACAATGCTAACAAATATTTGGTAAATTAAGCATCACAAGATCTTTGTTACCAATAAGATAAATGTAATGGAAGTAATGTCACTCATCTACTACAGTTTGTACAGTGCTACAATTATGCGGCACATGTGCAATGTTTTTCAGTATTATATCTAAATTACTGTCTTGTCTCAGCAAAGTATCCATTGTAATCAAGGTGCTTGTTTAGTTGAGGCATTTTACCCAAATAAGTGGCTAAACTGGAACAGATAGCTTCAGAGTTTCTTTCTTGCCTTGCAGATCAGCTCTCCTCTGCAACCTGCTCTTGTGGTTCACATTGCATGCCAAAAACCTTGCACTTCCCCACAATTTTTCTATGATACCTTTTGTATGAATTTTATCATCATTAACATGTCTGTGGCAGCCATCCTAAGAGATCGTACAGCACAGACTCTTTATATTGTGGCTGAGACTTACGGTGTTTTAAGACAAATCTTACCTTTGCTAGTCAGCCTGAATGAATTCGTAAAACAAATTTGTGATCAGTCTCCTAACAGTCCCAGAAGTCTGTCTACTGTATTACCAGTATGCTAATGCAGCCCAGGGTTCTGCAGACTATTAGCAATATGATTCTTTGGGATGTCTCAAATACAAATACAATCAGCTCCTTGCAGAGGAAGAATCACAGAATGGTTGTGGTTGAAAGGGACCTCTGGAGATCATCTAGTCATTCTATTGAGCACAATACTGCTGAGTTTCTACTGGCTTGCAGTGGGAAGGCTTTCTTCACAAGGCTAAAATGCATTAGGGTCACATGAAAGCTGAGATTCCCATTTGCCTTGAACTTTTATGGAATTCCTCTAAGTCTTTATTATGATACAGTGGGGGCTTTCAAAATGGTTGATCAAACATTCGGAATGATGCAGATGCTGTTAAGGAATGTAGAAACAAACAAAGCCCAATATATTTACTTGACCAAATTTAAATGCACAAAGGCATACAAGTTCATGTTTAGATCTTGAGATGCTTATAATAGATTACATGAAGGAGATTTCCTTTGATTGTTTTTTTTCTCTAGTTCATTACTCACCGTGCAAGTCTGTATGTAAGGTCAGTGTAAACTCATCTGTTGGCCAAGTCACAGTAGAGCCTGACTGTGCTCCCAACCTGAATAATTATTTTGTTATTTATTAGACTAATAACCTTTTGGCATGTTATATTGTGCATACTAAGAATTCACCTAGTTAAGGTTACATCAAAGATCGACCTCCATTGACTAGATTAAATTGAAGTAATTTTCTCTTGCAGCGTAGCAGGTAGAGTATTTGTGTTGTCAGCAAACTGGACGTTATCCTCTTTCCCTTGGGTATCATCTCAAAAGCAGTGTCAGAATTCCAGGTGGATTTACTTTCATATTTCTTTCTCCAATTTTTCTTTTTAATTTTCCTTCTACCACCTTTCAGCTGTCACAGTCAATCGTTTACTTGGAAGGAGAGTGCCCAAAAGAAGCCAATGTGTACCAGCTCTGCTTAAATGATGATCTTTTTGAATATTTTTGAGCTGTGTATATTACCTGATTTTTAATCCTTAGAACTTGGAGGAGTGGCTTATATATGTTATTTTTGCTTCTCACTGGAAAAATCCACCCAACAAACCAAACACCCTAAATCAAAAAGAAAAAAAAAAAAAAAAACAGGAAAATATTAATTATCTGTAATACCATAATAACTATTTTATGCTACCATTTGCTTTAAAAAACCAAACAAACCAAACAAAAAACCCCACATAAATAGTATTGTAGATACATTTTTGGTATTAAAAAGAGAAAATACAAACTCAGACCAATAAATCAGTGAATACAAAATCAAGGAAAGAAACAATCAGTCCTAAATACACTTAATTGTGAAATCAGTTGTTTCGTTGATTTCGAATATAGCCAATTTTAATACGTGGCTCACCTTGCTACTTACAGAACATGATGAAGGAGGATGTCTACTAATTAACTCCTTTGAAAAATGGAATAGCTCACTGCATGAAAGGAAATAATGTTCTTTTAGAGGTGATTGCCATATATATTCTGACATTTTTGTTTGAGTTTTGTCCATTTTTCCTACCATTTCCAGAGTATTATAAAACCCATAGGCAAGGTAGACTTACACCCCTGAAATCACTAAGCCTGTCTGTGAATTATTGTAGAAATTGTTCCATTATTAATAACTTAAATTCCATTAAAGGGAAACAGTATATTCCTATTTATCTTACTACAGAATCATTTATCCCCAAATGTATTTGCTGAATACATTTGCTGCTACATACTGAAATGTAACTTTTGCTTAAAGTGTAATATGTAAATAAAACTTTTGTGTTAAAATTTGGAGTTTGCATGTGAATGCTTTCAATGGTGGCGTTAACAAGAAAACAAAAACCAAAACCTTTTTGATGTCTCTGTGACAATACTGATGAGACCTGCAAAGCCAAGAAGTGTCATGAAAGCAACACGATGGCTTGTCTGGAGCTCCAGCCATGGTGGATGAGATGTCATGCTCAACAGTTTAAAAAAAAAAAACAACAAAACAACAGAACTGTGTCTTTAAGTACAAGAAAACAAGTGATTTGGAAACAAGATGAGACAATCATCTTCACCCTGCTGGAACTTAGCTGTCCAGGGGGCACAAAGAGAAAGGTGGTTGGCAAGAAAGGAGCATGAAATATGCGATGCTATGTATCACTGTACTCCCAGGGTTAGAATGTCAGCGTTTCTTACCAACTTAGATACTATCATGGAAAAGTTACACATCTTACTTCTTCCTTGCTTGGAATTGGAGTGGGATTGCATTTTACAACAGTCATTAGTGTATGGCTTAACGTTGGAAGGAATATTGTTTCTCACTAAGATGGGAAATACGAGTTGGGCTTTAAGTCTTCTGCCAACTGTCTCTGGCTTTTGCAGAAAGGGTGAACTGAAATAACTGCTGTCACATGTGGGCGGCAGGCACGCCATGCAGTTAATGGTTCGTGATAAACCTGGATAGTAAGCAGGGACAGAAAAGGTTTCTCCCAAATAGAATCAGAACTGGTGTTTCTTGGAAATGATCACGTTTCTTTATCCTTTTGGTTTTGATATGAGAAGAATCAAATCTGTAACAGTGACATCCCTCAAATGGGTGTTGGATAATTCTAATAACTTTTGGAATTAATTAGTTAAAGAAAATACAGCTTTAGACAAATTATATATCTACTTTTTTATTTTATTTTTTTTTTTGTCTGTAGCTCCTAGGGAATAAAAAAAAAATCAAAACCAAACCAAAACACCAGACCAAAAGACTACTGTGTTTTTCTTTTTCCAGTGCTTGTAAAAAGCCTTTTAAGTTTTTGTACTTGCTGGTCTGTTTTAGCTTTGTAAATGGTATAATATATTTATCCTTTTACAGATTGTATAGATATTTATGATCTATGAATGCATAGATTTATGTCTAAATATTTATATTGATTTACTCTCAAGTGGATAGTTAGGGCAGAGACTTGGATTTAAATTAATTAAATTCTTCAAGCACACTAAGCTTTGGTCTCTTTCAATTAAGAAACGCATCACAAATTTGCCAAGGGTTGAGGTTATTTAAGAGGTTAAAAAGTAGTCTTCGTTGCTTGTTGTCTTCAAAGCTTGATAGAATTTCTGGTTAAACTAGGTCATAAAGAAATCAATATTTTTATCTAAATTACTTTTGCTTATCTAGTTATAGTTCTGTAAAAAATAGGCCAAATACTCCTTGGGAATCTGTAACATACAGACAATTTCTTGTTCAAAATAAGTCACTGCTAAGTTTATGTGTCCATATTAAAGTATGCATAATTTTACAAACCTACTATGACATACACGTGTAAAATTCAGCATAAAGCAAGTAGTTTTCTCTAAGAAATGTCAGGCGGTACACATCGGGTAAACAACACCAGCTTTAGTTAATATTCCTGTGAAGTAAAACCACTTTTATTTTGTCAAGGCCAAAGTCCAGCACTGATACCACTGCTTGAACTGATGGAAATAAGCTAAACAGAGACATCATCACTAATAATTATCCAGGGAATTATTTAAATGTAGAAGGCTTTGTATTAAAAATAGTACATACATTCTTTATGTTCAGAATGTTTGTTTGAACTGCCCTTGACATTTTCAGGGCAGACAGAGATCTGAGGTAACATTGGATTTTCTTGAAATGTATTGATAAATCTGGTTTCAGAAATGTACCTGCACTAGGAGTATAGAGGGAACGTGAGAGATTATAAATGTGCCTTGTTCTTCTCTTCTACTTGGAGATACATGTAAACATTAATCAATGGATTGATAGATATGCAGAAATATTCAAACTCCATTTTTATGCTGAATGTAAATACTGAATGTGGGTTTCTGTTGCAGTATGAATACTTCAATGCTGTGCTCATAAATGAACGAGATGAAGAAGGAAACTATCTGGAGCTGGGGAAGGAGTTCATTCTAGTGCCAAATGACCACTTCAATAACTTGCCTGTGAACATCAGTCTGAGTGATGTCCAAGTACCAACCAATATGTATAACAAGGGTAAGAAAAGAGCTGCTTTATTTCATTGTTGCACTGGCCAAACATAAATTAGGAACTTCCATGATTTTAAAATGGAGATGTTGGTTAACTACCTGTTCTGTGTGTGTTTTCCAGTTTGCAATTAGACTGATATTTAAGTGGAAGAATGCTGTGAAAATATGACAGTTTTGTAATACCTTTTGTTCTATGGCAATTTAGCAATATGCAATATGGTCAATGATTTGCGTATTAAACTTGCATGAATTCTGCCATAGAATACATAGATTATGGCAGAATATATTTATTCTTATGAATTATTTTCTGGACTCTCCAATTCAGTTGAACAGATCTCACATCATCACAAGTTGCAGTCTATTTTTTCTGAGAGCTAGAAGTGAAAGATACAGGGGAGATGGGAGGGGAATATTTTACTAGATTTATGCTCTGAAGCTTCTGGGAATAATTCTAGCTGTATATGACTGTATACGCAGATGCTGAGAGTTTTCGGATGATATTTAGAAGGAATGAAGTACATGAAAATTTCTGCTCTCCTGGCTATTTGTCATAGGTGCTGGATAGCACATAGAATTAACAAAATAGCTACATTAGATATTAGGAGTGATGGGCTTAGGTCTAAAAATGTTGAATGCAAACTTAACTCAGATGCATGCTTACTAATTTTCTTTTTGCTGATTCCCTCTGATTAGACAGCAGAATTTTGCAATTTTACTGTGATTATGCAGCACCCATCTCTTTATTTTTCTCAAGCCAGTAATAAAAGAAAAATAAGAAAGCACCAAAGTTTCTGAACAATGTCTACAATGTGCTTGTCCTTGGTCTGTAGAGAGCTGCCTGATTTCATCATCTGGTTCCTCTTCCTTGTTTTAACTATACTAAAAGACAGCTAAAAATACATTGAATGCTTTCTTCATAATACATTCCAGGCTGGCAATTGTGGTAATTCATGCAAGGATATTGTGTAATCACAAATGGAAGGAGAATTCATTTGGATAGGTTGGGCTGGTAAGAGAAGCAATTAATATGTCAGCTTCTGATCAATGTTATGATTCAGACTTGTGAATCTTGAGAAGCCAAAAATTGTGCAGTTGCGTCTTAAATTAGGGTTTACAAAATAACAAAACTTCCTAGACAGTATTTGAACGATTGTGAAATGATTAATATGTGGTATTTTGAAAATATTTGGGAAGTGCTTGAAACTTCAAAAGCTACCAAACAATATTTTTTTTTTTTTGTACAAGTGCTAATATTTATGTAACAGAGCCTGTCTGTAAAATAGTCCCTTCCAGAATTGTTAAGGAGGGGGGAAAAAAACCCCAGTATGGTTGCAAAGAGGTCAGGCAATGATGCTCTTCTGGAAAAAGCAAACTAACCGGAGTAGTTAGTGAGAGCAGTAAAACTAAAGGACCTTCAGTTACATGATATGTAGTGCTACAATGCATAGAATATATTTTTGTATGCTGATTAATTACAGTTAAAGGCCCAAGTAAAAGGGCTTGTGGCATCTTATTCTGGCCACTAATGCAGCGTCTGCCCATAGGAATGGGGAAGACAGAGCTCTGGGATGAATCCTGTTTCCATTTTGTCTAATTCAAACCAGCCAAAATCATCACTTTATGCAGCTGCAGAAAAACATTTTTTTTTTATCATTTAAATGTATTCCAACTGCTGAAATCTGTTTTCTTGCTGACATTTTTCTTACACATCGACATGATAGTCTCAGCTTGGAGACTGAGAGTGTCTGGAAATGTTATTCTTGCCAAGAAGAGGCCTGTATACTTATATTTTTTTGTTGCCCATTTCTTCAGTTGTGTAATGTGGAGGGGTGATAACAAGTTAATCAAATCCCAGCCTAAGGGTACAGGCAGTAGATACTGATAGGTTTACAAGCAAGTGTCTGCACAACACCATTTCTCTAGAAAATGCCTGTTGTTCATTTCCAGGTTGCTTTATTTTATAGAATTACTAGGCAAAACCAGAGCCTAGACTCACAGTTGAAAACAGGCAAGTATGATCATGGAATATTCAAGCACAGGACTCTCAAGTCAGCATTAAAAATGCATTTTATATTCATTAGTTAATTGTAAGGTTTTTTCTTCATTTTGGGTTTTTAGTTGCAGAAATATTGCTACTATGCAGTAGATTCAGACGGGAGTCAGAGGAACTCATCAAAGGGTTGAAAAATGCCTACAGAGCTCAGTCCGCTTAGCTTGTTCAAGAGATGATTAAAGGATTAATTAGTTGATCCCTAGTTAATTACTAAACCAGGCTCTGTAATCTAGTTACCAAAGATTTAAAAAGATCCAATTGCTGAAATTGGGTTCCATTATTTTGTGAATTGCACAGTTAAGGCATGATTGGCTTGTTTGTGGTGTGTGGGTTTGTGTGTGTTGTGGGTTTTTTAAAAATTATTTTAATGAAGATGTTGTCTTGCCTATTACAGGTGTCATTGCATGTCAGTTCCCCCAAGCCCTTAATCAAGACAAGATTATTTTTCTTTGTTTTTGAAATAACACATAGCCTGAATTAGTTTATGGAAAAAATTTGGCCTGGTCAGTTTGCATGGTCATAGTCAATCAATAAGAGTGAATATTCACAGCCCCTGACTAGGCTCTAAATGAGATTGGCTTCAAAATCATGGGACATAAATACATTGCTACTCTTTACATGTCTTCTGGCTCCTTCAGCCTCTGCATAGGAAAGCTTAAAAATATTGATGGTAACAACAGGACTAAATGATTTCTGTTCTAAGAAAAACATCAAGTTTAGAATCTGAAAATAAAAAGCAAAAGCCAATTTCATGATATTTATGATGAAATCAAGAAAGCTGAAATACTATCAATATAAAAACTGTCATATTAAAATTTAACATGGAACATTTTGAGAAGGAAAACAAGTGCCAAAGAAGAAGGCTGCCAACATAATTTGTAAGCACACGTGCACCTCTAGTGTCATCTTTGATTACAGATTGCATATTCCTACTATAAATGCAGAAGGAAAAATAAATTAGTGAATTTAATAGAGAGCCACAGTTTTGCATTTACAGTACTCTTGATCATCGTTGTAAAATATAAAGAGCTGGTCTGGCTATTGATGTGCTCTTATACTTTTCATTCCCTTTTCTGCATGCCCCTGTCCTTTGGTTTCTCTGTATCTCACAGTGCACATCAATTAATGTTAAAAACAGAAAAGTTCCTGATCATTGGAATATGAAGCCTACAGGGCACAGAAAACACTATTTTGGCAATCCTATAATGTTTGTATACTGAAGGAACACAGGGGAAAAAAAAGTGGGATCCTTGTACTTTACTGATAAGTGTGCTTTCTAGGCTGTTTCCCAGCAAGGCTGGCAGTCTGTTTAAACTGCAGAACTCTGATGGAATTGAGCTCCTTCATTTTTCCTGAAAATGACTGCTTACAATAATGTTTTGCTTTTGAAGTATTTAAGCACACATCAGGATTCTAAACCTGTCAGTGCATTCTCTTACTTCTCTTTTAGCACAAAGTGTATTTACTGCCTGTAGCTGTAGGATTTGCAAGGCAGCATCCTTTTAAACAATTAATAAATAATTAAGATTAAGAAGTTCTGTGGTAACTGTCTTAGCAAGCAATAGTTCTTTCTTCCATCCACAAACTTGGTAACTGGCAATTATCAGCTGTGTACAGATTTCTGACAGAAGTAAGAAAAAGGATTCTTAGTGACTTAATCATAAGTGTGTATTTGTACATGAAAAAGCAAGGGAGGAAGAAAGTTACTTTTGTCATATTAAAAGGAAAGTTTAGTTTTGGAAAGTACAGAATCAATTTGAGTCCAGTTTGGACAATACAGTACCAAGGTAGAAGTCCAGGTATGGGAATAAATGTGCACAAGACACTGTCTAATTCAGCTGCTTTTTTTTTTTTTTTTAAATGAAATTTATTTACATGGTTCATATATCAGCATCTAAATGAGTTTTCATATATCTTGGTTTTTTTTTTTTTTTTTTTTAATCTCCTATTATTTTAGAATGTAACTGATTAGGAACATGTTACTGTCTCAGTCATATCTTGCATATCTACTTCCATAGGCACGCCTTACAAAGAGACTCAGATATGCCTTTCTACATATCAATTGGTATATTTTAAATAGCTGTTGTGGGAGAGATGAATAACAATGAAAAATTACTAATGATTTAAAGTTTACATAGCTTTAATGTTTGTTTTATTACTTTCTGAGATGCTAGTAGTATGTTTAGAAGAGCCCAGGAATGTGACATAGTAATTAAAAAGTAGGCAGGTGGAATGTGGGCTAGGCTTTCTGGCAACTGTCCATGGAGAACATGGTTTATTGCCACTGGGAAAAAGCAGGATTCCATAATGGAGATGATAAAAGAAGGCTTCAGAACACTCAAGTCTGATCTTACAGATATTGAAAGCATGTAAAAGAAAAGTAGAGTTGCATTTTAGCTTTTGTTAGTGTGAGTAATCTTAACTTCTTAAAATCCTGCATTCTTTATCCAAACTATGTGTCTTGGTGACATACACTCAGGCAGTTATAACATATGGGACCTGTTGGAAAGTGAAGTATAGCATAGTACAGTGGCAGAAGTAGCACACATCAGGATCTCATCTGCTTGTGTTAGCATTGCATAAAATCTAGGAAATTCAAGAGGATGTTGTTAAAATATATTATCTCAATATCAAAGGAAAACAACTTCCATTCTTGAGATTTTCGCAGTCAGTCTTTGATTATATGATAAGGTAAACTTTACAGTTGTAGTTTGTAGAAAGGGGAAAAGCCCAGGTTCTCTTCTTTTCAATAATTCAGATATTTCTAGGTCCGAGCACTTTTCCTTGCCTTCCATACTATCTTCCTATTGTAACTTTGCTTTTCCTCTAGGTCCTCAGAATTATGGGCTTTTGTATTTTGCAAATTTTAGTCTCTCTTCTTGTGTTCTTAGTCATTCAAAAGAGTTAGACTAATTCACTAACTAACATAATTGACTAACTAATTTAACTGTCACTAAATTGTTCTTTATCAAGTACAAGTGCAAACTGGAGGGTTGGACTTCTTGAAGTGAATGACATTATTGATGTAAAATCACTATTAGACTGCAGTTGCCTCTTCCAACCCAAGGAATGCAAACAGGCAGCTACTTAAATGCATCACAGCAGGCATCTGGAAAACTTTTAAATCCTTTTTTGAGGAACTACTCCAGTGTTTCTTGAATGATTCAATGATTCTGGGACTCAAACTTGCAGATCATTGCTAGAATAACTGTAAAGTATAAGAATTTGTAGTGATTTATAAGGAGAATTGATGCATGATATGTTTTCTCAAAAAACATCAAGACTTTTGTTTAACTACCTTTTATTGTTACCAAATATTAAGTAGCCAGAACTTTGGATTTTAAGATGTTCAGTTTCTACAGCTTCTGGTTGGGAATCAAGGGTAGACAGTAAGATTCTCAGGTACATACCTCTGTAATTTGCTTGCCTTGAATAATTTGTTTTTTTACATGAGTAAACAATAGCTCACTTAGACCTCTGGATACAAATGAATATAACAAAAAAGGGAGTGCTGCCAGCCTTCTACAGCAGAAAAAATAACACACCTAAATGGGTTCTAATCTGTCTTTACTGAATCTCTGTCTAGTGTAAATGAGCTCAGTGCAATAATTTCTTTGCTGTAAGAAATTTAGATCTAATGAGAGACTTCTGTGCCTGAGAGCTTTTTCAAGTATAAAAATATTTATTTCTAAAAATATGTCTCCTAACATCTTCCCTGTAGTTCTGCTTCCAGATTTGGTCTGGACTAAAATATTATACACACAAAGTAAACCTTTCTAAATGTTCTTAATAAAAATGCCTTTTAGAATGTAGTCAGTTCTACTTTTCTAGTTGGATATCTGCTGCCTCAATTTCTTTTCTTTGTCTTCCCAAGACAACACAAAGAATGAATGTGGTTACTCATGCCTAGTTTTGTAGTAACTCTTAGGTGAACTTGCATGGCTTTATCCTTGTACCAATTATTTTATTTGTTCTTATTTAGGCCTACACTAACACTGTAACAACTGCACATCATTTTCCTTTTCTCATTAATTTTTTTTTTTCCTGCTTACCAAAACCTTTCTCCTATTTTCTATCCTGGACTTATATCCTTTTTCTGTATGAGCTAGTTCTTTCTTGATCTTCTTTGTGCTTATGATTATGTCAAGGCCTTCTGTACCTTTTCTTTGGAGGTGAATTACCTATAAAGAAGTTGTGTAGTGTCTCAAGAGGCACAACTGGGTATATGTTGTCAGCTGCAGGTTATTGAGGGATAAGAAATTACTGTCCTCTGCCTTTTGTGCTTGCTGGGTATTACTGTCCCATTCAAACCAGTTGTCATAAGCTGTTGTGGGAGAGAGAGAGAAGAAAAATAATTTCTCTTGGCAGTAGAAAGGAAGTAGGCTTACATAAGTTGATTTAAACTAATGTGAGAGTTTTTCCTTCGTTTTTTCTAGTTTACTATATATATATATAAAATCCTGTTTTACTTGCTAAGTTTTATAATGGAGGAATATTTCCTAAGGCATAAACCTTCATCCTATTAACACAGCTGACAGTGGAATTAAATGCGTTCTGCAGCTTTGCAAGACTTAGTTATCCATTGAGTTTTTCATATTTATTAAAAGTCATTGAGCAAAGAGTCCAAACTTACTACCAGATAAACAATAGATTTTCAAATTCTAAATGCTCTTAATTACTTCAAATGTATTTTTGTTTTCATCACTAGTGATTGTCGGAGAAAAAGATATACAGGCACATTTATGCTATGTGGTGGGGAGTTGTGCAGTTTGTTCTTATCCCAAGGGATGTTGACATATATGTGCGATTTACTGGAGTATTGCATGGAACTGTTATGGATGCAAAACAGTCTTGTCACCATGGTTCTACAGCTAAGTTTTTCAAGTCCTAGATCAGAAGAATTTTAATTTATTAAGGTGCAGCACAAGGTTAATGTCTCTATTTTGCTTCCCATCTGGATTGCAGCTCTGCACTGTCTTCTACTTGTGCAGCACGTGATGTATAGCTTTTGAGAGACATGATACTTTCGCACACCAGTATTTTAGTGCCTGCTTATTTCCTCATCGTTTATTTCCAGTGGCATTCCACTGTATAGCCTGAGGCACAATTTCTCACTTTAAACTCTGTGACTATTGAAGAGTTTTAGACCTGGCTCCTCAGCACAGCACCAAGTGCCTGCCACCTCCCCACAAACAGTTACGTTCCATTGATTTTTAATGGTTTGAAACTTTAATGCTTGCTGAATTACTGTGCTCTGTGTGGGGAGATTGAAGCCCATGCTTCAGAGTTCTGTGGAACTGGCATCTACATCTTTTGCTTGGGCTTTTTGCACTTTACTCCTAGTAAATCCTGGGGCAAATATCACATGAACACTTAAATGTCAGTCATTGTAAGTGCACACAAGCAGAAGCACCATGCTGGTCCAAATGAATAGACTTGTTCTGAACAGACTCAGTTTTGGAAATTTTTCTTCCTGCTTCTATTTACAATGATGTCTGTTCAAATTAGTTTAGACATGGAAATGTCTGCTCTTTGCTTGGAAGAATTTTTAGACTCTGTGAAAAGAATTGATTACTGTCTTTGAAGTGCCCAAGGTGAAATGTTGAGTGGTACGTGGAAGAACAGGATATAGTGGGTAATGCACAAAAGGAGGATATTAACGTGAGTACATACACTAAAGGCTACAATAAGAACTATCTTCCATAAATGGCTTTCTGATTCAGGAAGGCACTTTGAAGCACTGTCCTACTTTCCTACTTGTTGCTCAAGCTGAACTAAAATAGAAGTGTCTGGGCACATGCAGATAGTTATTCAAATGTGTTTTTCTTTTTTTAGAAACTTGGTATCAATATCTGCCCTGTCTAAGGGGTGATGGACTCTGTTTTGGGGAGGAAGTATGCTCTGCGCAGGGAGAAGAAAATATCTTAGAATCAGCTACAGTTTTTAATAATGATATGTCAAAACAAAGCATAAAATGCCCTCAGAAGTGTTGGGTCTATAAAGTTATTCTTCATCTTTCATTTATAATGGAGAATGGGGCTTATAGTATTGAACCATTTTTCCACTTTTTCCTTATATGAGTATGTTCTAAATTAAGGAAATTACATGAACTTTCAGTATAGTGTTTACACTGTTTTCTTTTTAACGTTGACATTATCTATACTGAATGCATTTCTCTTAGCATTTTCTTACAATTTTATCTGACATTTCATTTCTGTCTACTAGTATAGAAGACTGAATTTTCCCATCCTTTGTTATATCAAGCAAGTTATATTTCATAGTACTATCACATAATTTGGAAACATATTTTCAGGTCACAGTCGTGTTTTTTTGTGAATTTTGTATTTGACTAAGCCTTCATTCCCTCCTATAATGTATTTGAGAGGGGAGCATGTGAACAACATGGTTTTAATCAAATAATCATAATTGACTTTTAAAAATCTCTCCTTAATAACAGTTCCCTCTTTTCTATTCCTGACATTAGACTGTGATATATGCGTCCTGATAGTTGCCATTTTGGTACTAGGAAGGATTTTTTTCTTATTATCAGGTTGGCTTGTCTTTGGCAAAAAAACTATCAGCAGCCCAGAGAGTCGTTAGCATATAAAATCTCTGCTATCAGAAACTGGCAGGTGCCTTAGTAAATTACTTTTAAATTTTTACATCATCAGGCCTTGTCCTCTGTTAAATTAGGAAATATAGGGATGTTACACAGAAGATCTTTTTTTAAGGGAGCTGGCAAATAGCATGAGCATGGGCAGGTGAAAAATTAATTTATCCAAATCATTTTTGTTTGAGGTGTTAAAAGAAGAAAAAATATGACATTGGATTGCAGATTGTCAGATATCTATCCGGATATATTTATATAATGAAGTGCAAGATGTTTCTGTGTCTACTGACAGAGCAAAAGAACCACAATAGAAAATAAAATTTGATGATCAGTGTTATACAGTCCAAGAGTTAATCTGCTGCTTCAAAAAAATAAAAGCAATAATATACATTTGAACTTAGAGAAGTCTGACTGTCTTCTGTTCTTTCTATCTTTACACTGTGGTATAGCTGCTATTCTGGTGTTTTTGAAGTACAGGAAGGGATTTTATCAGTGCTTTCCATAACTGCAGAGTTTTTCTGTGGTGGATGCTGAAGTCCATGAATATTTTCAAGCATTTCTGTCAACAGGAGATATGGTTTATGTCAACTCAACTAACAAACATAAGGCACACAATCTGTTGCTCAGTCTCTCAAGCTGTCATCATGTTTCTTAAAAAATGGTCCATGAATGTAAAATACAATTAAATGTTCAATAATATGTAAAAAGTTAAAGAATTCTTCACTAATAGTACTCTAAATTCATTTTTCCTTAAAGTAATACCACACTGAGACTAATTCCATGCCATTGGATTTGAATATGTTCAAGTATTAGCAACTGTTTTGACTCTGTAACAGTAATCCCCCTGAGTAAATATGAATTGATAAAAGACATTATTAAAAATTCTTGAAGTATATTTGGACTTCATTCATTTCAGAGACAAGATGGCTGTAAATATCCAGTATTTTCCTATGGATTTAAATTCAATTTTTATCATTCCTTTCATTATTTTCACATTTCAATTGTTTTCCATGTGGAGAGACTGTTTTTAGCATTCTTCAATGAGTTAGTATATTTGATTTGATGTTTTTGTTTTTTGATTGTTTTTTTTTTTTTATAAGCTTACAATACCCTTCTGCAGGAGCAGGCTTTATCTATTTCTCTTATAGCTTTGGTCATGACATGATTATTTGTAGCACATGTGTACTGTCTTTTGTGACTTTCTGTCTCTGTTGTCACCTATCATTTACTGGCATTTGAAAGTATAGATTTTTATCAAGTGACTTAATCCTTTGTTTAAAAGCTTTGTGGTAGTGGTGGTATTATTATTATTACTACTACTACTACTAGAGAAAGCTGCCAATTGATTATTTGTGTGCTCTTATGTTATTTTCTGGGCTCGAGGTCATAGAAGCATAGAATAGTTTGGGTTGGAAAGGACATTCGAAGCTCACATAGTTGAGTCCCCCTGCCATGAGCAGGGACATCTTCACTCACATCAGGTTGCTCAGAGCCCCATCCAGCCTGGCCTGGGATGTCTCCAGGGATGGGGCATCCACCAGTTCTCTGGGCAACCTGGGCCAGTGTTTCATCACCCTCAGCCAAAAAATATCTTCCTTATATCTTGTCTAAATCTCTCAACCTTTAGTTTAAAACCATTACTCCTTGTCCTATCCCAAGATGTTTTCTTCCTTTTCTTGCAGTTGTTCACTTTTTTCCTTCCATCCATCACTAATACTTTAAGAAACAATTTACAAATAGTGTGAATGCAATACAGCTTTGAATAATTCAGAACTCATTGTCTTTAGTGACAAAAGCATCAGGTCTAGTCTGTGCTTTTCTGACTACCACATTTACTTCTTGAATGCTGGAAATATTTCAAAAGTAAATAATCGACTTCACAAATTAAGTTTTGCTTGAACAATTTAGAGACTGGTAAAGAATATCACCTGTGTCAAATGGCATTTCCATTGCATGATTTTTCACTGCATGTTAAAAGATGAGTTTATGCACTACAAGTCAATAAATGCAGACCCTAATCAAAAGTTTTGCTTGCACAAGAAAAAAAAATCTGCATGTAATAGAGCCTTCTCTAAAAGATATTGAAATGTGATGAACCACAACCATTTTTTGATTAAGTGAGGTTTTTTTCAATTTGGTAGTTAAAAAGAGCTATGAATATCATTCAGTCATACTTTCCTATCAGTGCCTTCCAAGTGACTGTCAAAATTGAGATTACCCATTTTCTAGAATATTAGAACCAAAAAAAATCGTTTCTCAAGTGGTGCAGAAAGATTATAATCTGCAACTAGCAGATATGTAAAACCCTTTTCCTGCAAGGTGTGAAATTAAAAAATAAAATCTTGTCTGTCAGTGTTGCATAAGATTTTACGGACTATGCTTCTGAAAATTCAACATCCTGGAGTTGTTATTTAAATAGTCATGGCCACATATTGTCCTGGGCCACTATATTTATGTTTTGAAATCCTTCCCCTGAATTGTTTGTCTTCACATTTAAGATCTCTAGGACAGTGTTTGTACTGTCGTCTTATTTTGGTCATTGTTTAATTTAAAAGGAACTTTCTTACTCTAACTGATTTAGGCAAGGTTGCAGAGAATTTCCTATCTTCCATAGTACTTTGTTTTAACTCTTACTGTCTATTGCACAAAGATGCACAGACTTCTCCACTTGTTCCATCTGGTTTTGCTCAAATTCTGCCTCAGATCTGATTCCCAGAATCTGCTCAGGCTGTTGCTTTACTCCTGCAAAGGGCTTTAGTTTCACAGATTTTTTTTTTTTTTTCTTTTTTTTCAATTCTCTGTCTTTAACAGCAGCCTTTTAGAAATGTTGGCATCACCACGCGAGATGTGTACTGTGCTTTATCTTTCTTGTATCCTAATCTGTCTGTCTCTGGCTGTGGATCTAATCTGTATGTTTCTAATACATCCACATCACCATGGCAACTAGATGTTAGATACAGGCTAAGCAGTAACATTAAGTTTTATCTTCTAAAAAGCTCTACTGTCTACCATTCCTTATTCAGCTGCTGTTGCTTAGTTACTTGGAGTTGGGCTTCACCTTTTGACAAATGTCAGCCAGTGAAGGTTTGTTAATGTGCACGATCTCAGGTATAACATTAAGTGGCTTTTTGACTCGAAACACCTCTGTTAGGCCTGGTACCTCCCCAGTGTCCTTGTTGTTTCCATGGCAAGAAAGTGACAATAATCTATCATTGGCCTATAATGGTAGAATTCTACTCTGTCTCGTCTTTAATCTTTCCTTTTTTTTTCTAATTGTCTGTTATGAGTATTGACTTCTCTGATGACTGATTAGAAGTTGTGGAGCCACCATTCAACTCCCATTGTGAAGGGCTGGAAGCAACAGCTGTTTAATACTGTTAATTCCTGTTCACTTGGGCCTGGGTACTAGGTAACCCATGTAAGGAATGTGTAAAGGTACATCCACAGCACACATCAGAGCTCAACTGAGAGTATGAAAAGGCTACTGCAGAATGTAGAGTTGCAGATAATGAATCTTGTTATAAGTGTCCTCATTAGCTCATGTTTGCTGCTCTGCTAGTTCAGCTCTGTGACTTCCAGTGCCGGAGTCAGTATCTGCGTGCCTGGTCCTGCCCCACACTTCCCTGAGGATGTGCAAGTGGCTCTGTGTGAACACAGGGAGCTCTGTTTCCTCGAGTTTCAGGAGCAGAAGTTCACACTGGGTCCCTCTCTAGAAGATGTCTCAAGTTTGCATGTTCAAACTTAATTATGTCCTCACTTGTTGCAACTCACCTGTTTTGCTTTGAGGGATATTATATTGGAATGGCGAATGAGAGAAGTGGCATGTGAATGCTTTGAGCTGTAGGGGAAGAGTATAGACTACAAATACAAAGTGTTCAAGAGTGAAGTAAATGAAGTACAAAAGCATCACTAGACAAAGAGTACAAATAAGAAGCAAGGCAACAGCAACCTCTTTTTGAAGTAGAGTGGATTTACTGAACTTGAAGAGGGTACATTTTAATCTACAGTTAACCAAGACATTTAAATTGTGTTTAACTAAAGCACTGTTACTGTCCCTACTTTCAACACCTCTGGTTTGGAGGCATGTTTTGTTTGGGATGCTTACCTGAATAGAAATCGAATAAGTTATGTCAGCTCCATTTTTATTATCCTGGTGATTACCTGATTTACCCAAGCATCCCTTAAGCAAAGCAAATTGTCTTACCTGTTTGTAATTAGCATGATTGAATGAAAGGAAACTTTAAGCATGTCAGCACTGAAATTAGGGATCTGTCCCTGGACGGTCACAACTGCAGAACCAGTAAGGAGACAGTTAAACATGTTGGACTAGCTTAATTAGTGTTGCCTCATCCAGTTGAATTTAGCTTTTAAAGATGTGTTGGTAATGTGTTGCTTGCTTGAAAGGTCAGTCTGGAATGCAGTGGTGAGAAGTTCTTACATGAAATATGCGTTATATTGTAGGATAAAAAATCATATAAACTGTCATTTAGACACACATTTTTTTATAATTTAGGACAACTTTGAAATTCACTTTCTCCAAAAATAGTTTATAAACATAATTCCTCCTTTTTGTGAGACTGAAATGTTTTGGTTTTTTTTGTTGCCTTGTGGTTCAGTTTCCTACCTGGAGTAGAAGTTAGTGCCCAAAGCCAGGCATTATTTATTTAATGTGTGTGTCTGCAAAAAGATTCATTCGTTTTCCTTCAGGAGCAATAGGAATAAATTCCACCCAAGCAGGTTTGAGAAACATCTTTTAGGGCATCGTTATCCTCTCCCCAAAGCAGTTGCCTTTGTCTTGCACCAAGTGCAAAGAAATTCAGTTGCTTTAAACATACAAGGCATCCACCTCCTTACCTTGTTCCCTGCATTATGAGTCTGTAAAAAGATAGCTTTTGAGATTTTCTTGGTGCTCTCTTCCATTTTTGTGTAATTACTGTATAACCCAAAGAAAGGTTTGAGCCTATCAAAAACTCCCAAACAAACCACTGTACATCTATTGTCTACAGCTATATATGGGAAGGGGTGTGTTTAAATATACATTATACACTAGACATGTTATTGGTATTATGTGCCTAATTATTCTTGGAGAACAGTTATTTCCACTTTCTGTCTGTGCATGTGGACAATTTCTTGGAGGCTTTTGTTGTTACCCGCAAGTGTGTGCAAACTGTTTCCCTCTTTTCCCATAGTAATATACCTTTAAAAAATAATGAAAATGAATTATAATTCGTTTGTTCTCTTTTAAAGTGCCAGCTTTCCTTATTTGTGTTTATTTCATTATTTGAATGAGAAAAAACAATCTGGGAACTGGGGTATGTTCTGTTATTGGCTTAAAATAACAAACAAGGTAAAGTATCAAGAGTACCTTCCAGTGTGGAATATATTAATGAAAACCACCTCATTATTTGATAAAAAATTATTCCTATGTGCTGAATTTAAATGCTAGGGTGCATTGGGGAATTTTATTTGGTTTTCAGGTTATTTTGTTTTAGTTAAAGATTTTTCAAAACTTTATTTTGTCCACGAACCATATTGGAAAAGCATTCTTAATATGTAAAGGTAGTGATAATCAATGTATCATTCTGGGTTTTTGGAAACATTTAGGATTGAATATGCACAAACATTTGATTAAATGGTTGTATGGCAAATGTAAAAATTGTGGCCTTTCTTTAGTATGGAGCAGAGAAGATTGACATTTGACAAAGAATCATGTAAGTTTATCTTAAGATACATTTTATTCATTTTGTCTGCTATTTCCGAATACAGTAATAATTTGTCTCTCTGTCCTGCTACATAACACAGACCCTTTTTGATTTTTTGGGGGTCTGTGTTGTGTGAAGAGGAGAAAAGAAAACTTGCTCTTCTGGTTAAGTGTTAGTATGCTCGGCTAAAATATAAACTGTTTCAAAATATTGTTTGGCTAAAAACTTACAAAGACATCTTTACACTGTCCTTTGTTTATCTAGGTGTCTTTCTTGCAGCTTTTATTTGGCACATTCCTGAAGAAGCAAATAGTGTTTTGAGAATCCGTAACTGATTTTGTAAAGTATTCATCCCAAGATGGATGTGTGCATCTGCTCAGTGTTTTCAATATGTTTTAGTACTAGCTTCAGAGGTTTTGAACCAGCTGAACATTTTCATATCTATGAGGCTTTTTTCAACTATTATTTGTTAGAGTAAAACTTCCATTTTATTCAAACGGTGCAAATGGTCTTTTGTGCAAGGAAGAAGTGCTACACAAGGATGATAAAGCACAACAGCAGTAAGGGACCGTTGATTTGAGATGCTGAGAGACAATGACTTGTGCTAATAGATAAATGCTGTCATGTCTGATACTTGGGCATTCATACTATGTTGATACTCTCGAATGCAGCAGTAGAGCTTTAGTTTATTATAGCCCAGTATGATTGTAATGCATGTTAAATGCTAAACTATTTCTCTCTAAAGGTTCTCATGCCTCCATTTCCTGTATGCCAGAGGCATGATGTGTTGATATAACTAGGAGGTCTTTAATATCTCCTGTTCAAAGCATTTTTGTTGGTCCTTACTGCACTGTGTTGTGTAACTAAGTTGGCCTGTGTCTGTAATTTCATGTCTGTCCATGAATATCTGAGCAATAGGAATTAGACGCTTATTGTAAAACATTCATTTACAGGTTTGCGTGATCTTGTGTTTTAAATGTTTTTTGTCAAGATTTGTGAACAGGTCCATCCTTAATAAGTTTCTATAAGGATGACACTTCCAAGACTGTGCCTTGCCTTTTTTATCTATCACTTTGATAAGAGCTTTGCTAAAGTTGTCCCATTTGGCATGTTGTATGCTAAATACAACACAATTGGCACAATTGGCTTCATTTAGCAGCAGTCACATTTGCTTTCTTTTCCTCTAATTTGCAGTATGTTCCACTGGCTTCCTGTATTGTTTGTCACGATGCTTTTTCCTGCCCTGCTGCTTGCAGAGGTTTAGGTTGCCTGGTTGCTGGTAACCACTGTTCCATCAGCCTACACAGAAATTTTTTTGTTGCCACGTGTCAGAACTGGCTCTTTTGTCAATATTCAAGACTAATTTTGCTTTGTGATGATATCAAAGTACATATAGGGTCTCTATTTAATTTTGCTAATTCCTATCTTCTGAGTAAAGCTGTTTCTAGCAGTGTTTTTTCATGTTGTTTGCCCCATGTCTCAGTCACACCCTGGCATTCTAGAGCTGCGTGCTGGGGTATTTGCTTACCAGTCTTTCAGGCTTCATAGTCTTCAGTTCATATCCCCCTTTCTGAAAATACAGACATATCCTGGCATCTATGGTCATTTTAATTTATGGAGTGATCACATGTTGGGATTACCGAGTTCTCACTTCAGTTTTTCTCAGAAGTCCTTTTAGCAATTGCTGGGTAGGTAATCCTGTTTTGTTAAACTCTGTTACAAGTGTAACTGCCCCACGTACCTTGCTCCTGTGACAACAGCTCTATTAAGGCAACTTCTTTCTATTTCTTTGTGCGATGGATACTATAGTAAGGGAGGCCTTTGACTTTTGCTCCAAGTTCCTCCTTTAATAATAATAATTTAAAAAAAAGTAATATTTTAAAGTAATATTTTGTGTACATAGATCCTGCTTATATGCTGTTTCTGGAGTTTTGCTCTAACCCATTCACAGATCTACCCACATACTGGTTGCTTTTAGCTATTATATCAGTTAAGCGGGGTCAAGCTGGGTCAGTAGCCAAATGGGTGACCTTAAAGGTACACTGATTTGCTGCAGGGCATTTTTTATAATTCATTAGGTGGCAAGCTCTTAGCAGAGTCAGAACTGAATCTCTGTCCCAGAATGGTGTTAATGAGGAGTTCACAGCTGTAAGTCTGTCTTTCAAAAGAACTAAAGTTGAATCACAGACCACCTTGTTCATAAAAAGCCACCATCCTAACAACAATAAAACAAACAAGAAAAAAGAACCAAACCCACTTATGAAACTCAGCATAAAAATAAACACAATTCTTGCTGTCACTTCAGAGGAGTTGGGGAATGTTATTAGGGTGATTCTGGAAACTGAAACAACTGAATGCTTACTATTGTGCCTCTACATAGTCACACTCACACTTAAAGTCTTTACCACCTCATATGCTTATTAGGCGGGAATGTGATATTTGACATTGGTGAATGGTTCTCAGCACATGAAGCAAAATGGACAAACAGCTACTTTTGCATTTACAGATGGCCAGATGCTTTGATCTGTGAGCTGATGCATCCACAGTATCCAGTGGAGGCTGGGGGGGCAGGGAAAGAAAAAAGCAAAGGCAGTTGCCAAAGCTGGCATCCAGCCCCAGCTCTTGAATATGTTGGACCACCCTGAAAAGCATTCATATTAGTGTTGAGTAGTGTAATTATTAGATTGTTGGTGTATGTCCCAGCAAAGTATGTGATTTTGTTATTCTTTAAAATATGACCAGACTAAATATGTTGTCAGTGTCGTGAAAACTAAGCTAATATTGTTGCTTCTTTGAGCCAAAGGGGTGCTGGATTTTGCATTCCTTTCCCAGTGCTCGGTCCTGTTGGCTGTGCTCGTATGGCTTTGTTGTGTGACAGTTTGGCTCTGCAGTGGTGCGGGCTGCCCTGAAATCACCAGGTATTACAGGAAGAAACACTGTTTTGAATGCCAGCATCTTCGACAGCTTTCCAGGAGAAATTAATGATTATGTTGCAGTGCTAATATGATGGGGGAAAAAAAACCCCAAACCCTAAGGATCACTAGTAACGTTTTTTTCTTGGTAATAAAGCAGAGAGCAAGAATGAGAAGTGTTCTGCATTTTCTTCACAGCCACTAAATTCCACAGTGGTCTCCCTTATTTTCTATAAAGCTTGCTGGAATAACTAGAAAGCAAAATTTGTCATTTATGTATTAGTTTTGTTCCACAGACCTATTCTATTCCAGATATTTTTATGGATTCTGTGAATTAAAATACATTCCATTATCGTGCTAACCTTTGTCATGCTGTTGCACATCTTTCAAGCTGCACACCTTGATTGCCTTTGTTGAGAATTCAGATGTATTTTTTCAGGTCAGCAGTATCTCTGACAGCAACTTAATTACTACATGCGTTTGTACTGTTCTTTGGCAATTATGTTTCAGATTTGTGTCAGTGTACCTATTTGCCTGCAGGTTGATTTTAAAATGAATATCAGCAAAAAAAAAAAAACAAACCAGGAAACAGCTACACAAACAGCAGTGGAGCAAAATCCCATATAATTGCAAGCCAACCCATCTAAAATGTGAGGGAAAGGGAATATTTTAGTTATATTTTAGCTGTTACTGCCAGGAAGCAAAGGCAGAAATTATGTTTTAAGAGTTGTGACAGAAGCTGTTTACACTTATTGTCTTTGAGTCCCATAATATCATGGTAATGATTTTGCATTTCTATTAAGCTTAATATTTTATTCTTTTTCTCTCTCTTCAAATTCCTGGATATTCAGAGGCATTAATTTACCGCTACTGACATACAGCTATTTTGGGGATGCAGATGACATTCACCAGTAATATAAAAACTTCGGAATATTATTTCTAAATTAAGCAGTGGGGGCAATTTAAGCAGTGTAGAGTAATTACCGAAATAGGAAGTTGCCCAGAACTACAAGCTTAAAATATAGGTTATTAGAAAACGTGACTGTAAAATTTTAGTGCGGATATATGGTCAGGAACAGTTGTATTCAGGATCGTGCATGTGGACAGAGGTGCATCAACCAACCAGACGAAAAAGACCATACACCACAAACCAAAACCAACCACCTGAACTATGTTGCTCTTTTTGAAGACAACTTAAACTCATAATCTTATCTAAATATTGTAATGTGGAGTCAATAATGCTACTGTGCTTTTCTGTCATTCTGACACTACACCAGAACTTGTGTATAGGAGCAGAACGAAAATAACAACATTTAAGCTAGATCTGGGAAGTTCCAGGAAACCGAGAATAGAATTCTCATTTTTGTGCTTCACTCTTCATGTAAAATGGGTCAAAATTTTGGGGCACTGAAACAGGAGGAGATTTTTACAAACTGATAATAGATCCCAGGATAGGCAGTCTTGACAGTTAATTAGTGATGTCTTTATCACAGCTCGTTATTGGAGTAACTGCAGACTTGGAAAAAAACAGACAATGGATTTTGCCACCTGGGCAAAACTGAAAGTAGTACCGATGGACCAGTGACATCAGTTTGCTTGATATGCGTCTGGTTGGACAGATTTTTAAATGTCTATTTCATCTCCTAGAGAAACACCTAACTATGCAGACATGTTTTAAAAATGACACCTGTTTTGTTGATGTTGCTTTTTCAGCAGTCCGTCTATAAAAACCTAAATATTTAGATGAAAGCAATGTTCAAAGATTTCTAGCTGAGACATTTCCCCTTTTCTGCTGTTTTTCTTGATGAATGTAAAGAAAGATAACAATTCACCTTTTTTCCACTCCATTAAAATCACATTCTAAGCACTCTTCTGAAATCAGTACGGCAACATTATTTTGCAGGCTAGTGGAAGCATTATTTCAAATGCTTGAGTGGATGTTACTGTGTATTCATGTGTGCACACTTTTACAAATGAGATAATACATCTGCGATTTTTACTTCACTTTTTTCCTTTCTGTACTGCTGACTTCACATACAGGTAGAATTGGGAATGTAGCATATCTTGATTGTTTCTCATCTTTCAAAACTCAGTTTGAAATCGAGTAACTTGTTAAGATATGCTCATTTATTTCTGATTTCCCACTATCTAACCAAATCTGCAGCTTAAAGACATAGTTGGACAGCCTGGGTTTTTAGGAGTTGATAGACAGGGATATTTTAAACAGAAATAGTTTATTTTCAGCATAAAGAATTTGCTTTTTATTTGTCTATGTGAATCAAAATCAATGAGGTAATTGTTGTGAAATCTGGGTCTAGTGTTTCCCAAATAACAATTAGTGTTGTTTGTTATGAGATTGTGTTTGTATGTATGTCATAATTCATCCAAATGTGAAATAAAAGATATTTCACTTTCTGTTCCTCACATAAAGTTTCAGATATAGTGAGAACAGTCTTATCAAGCTGAAGATTATAAAAAAAAAAATGCATTAAGTATTGCCATGAGACATTCCATGCATTTAGGGAAGGTAAACTGAGTAAATTATCTATTATCAGATTTACTCTTTTGTGTACTCCAGAATAAGCAATACAGGAGTTCCAGGCAGATGACAATATTAACTTATCTAAAAAATGTACCTGGTGTCTCTTCTGGATTTTAACCATACTTTAACTAAGCGTATAATTTATTTTGAATCACTTCACTGATAAAGGAAACAAAAAGGTGTTCTGTGGTAGTTTGCAGTTTCTAGATTTTTGGATACTGAATAAACTGAAGATGATAGAGTTCAATGGATTCTATTAGATAAAAATAATTTTCTCTCTCCTTTTGTTTTCAATTTTTCTCCTCTCCCCAGATCCAGCCATTGTAAATGGAGTTTATTGGTCAGAATCTTTAAATAGGGTGTTTGTTGATAATTTTGATCGTGACCCTTCTCTCATCTGGCAGTACTTTGGAAGTGCAAAAGGATTTTTCAGACAATATCCAGGTAAGAATAATACAAGTTCTTACTTAAAATACAATAAAGAATTCTATGGCTGCATGTTTCCACTGAGCATTGTCACAAATCTTGACTTTCACAGGTTCTTACAGGTTTGATTTTAGTTTATCTAGTTTTCAGTTAGAAAGATTTCTAATCAACATTCACAATGTTCTGAGGTTTTTTTACCAATTTTCATTTGAAGGTGAAGCCTTCAAGATAACTCATGTGCCTGTATATATTTATGTTTAGAAATACATACATACGTACACATATATTAAAATTAACTTTGAAACAGACTGTGGAGAAGGAGGGGAAAAAATTAAACCCTTCATATAGAACTTAACTTCAATAATGTGCTTTATCAATGCACACAGCAAGACTTAATTGTAATATATTGTTCGGTTTTTAGACTTCCACTTAATCTGACATTTTCATATTTAAAGATTTCAAAAACTTGTTTTAAGGTTTTCTTTCCCACCAGTTGTAACAGATTGCAATTAGATCACTTACATATTTTAAGCTATTTCTATAAAAAAAATTACATTGTTACCTATTAAGTTTTATGTTTAATCATGTACCAAATTGACTACATATTAAATAAACTAAAAAATCACATAAACTAGTTCTCAGCTTCTGTAACTTTGGATCAGGCCCGTAGTGGGAACTGTTCGTTTAGTGGACATGGTTTAGTAACCCATGTTGATTTAAGTCTTGAGTTCAGTGTAAGCAAGCTTGCTATAAGCCTGTATGTCTGAAAGTGATTGGAACTAATGGCTACTACAACTGTGGTAGTTTTAGTTTATAGTTCAGTTCTCAAGCTCCGTGGCATTTCAAGGGGAGAAGAAATGTTAATCCTTATAAAAGGACCTGTTGAGATCAGCCATAAGTAGTAAGCACTCAAGGCTTGAAAGGGACTTGGCAAGCCTGTGATAAAGCTGCCCATCACCAATGACCTAGTATGACACTACTTTCATGACAATAGTATGATGAACATAAAAGGCTTGAAGAGGTTTTCACTTTACAGTAGGCTAAAGAGGAATGAGACAAAAAATTGGTTTTGGTGGTTCTATTTTATTTCATTTTTTCCCCTGCTATTTCCTTTGTCATAATACCATTTCCTGTTAGATTAACATATGAAACTTCATTAAGTGCTACTTAGCCCCAAGACCACAGCTATTGTGTAACACAATATTTTTCTCTCTCTCTCTCTTTTTTTTTTTTTTTTTAAACAGGAATTAAGTGGGAACCTGATGAGAATGGAGTCATTGCATTTGACTGCAGAAATAGAAAATGGTAAGCAATAGATGAATACTTAAGAAATTTGAAAGAAATAAATGTTCTGTATTTAAAATACCAAGTTGTTTTGTCTCTTATCTTAGGTATATCCAGGCAGCAACTTCTCCAAAAGATGTGGTAATTTTAGTTGATGTCAGTGGCAGCATGAAAGGGCTTCGCTTGACTATTGCAAAACAGACAGTTTCATCTATTTTGGATACCCTTGGAGATGATGATTTCTTCAATATAATTGCTGTGAGTGTCTCAGAATTTCTCTTCCTTTTTTTTCTTCTGTCATTTGTTGCTGTCATGTTTTACATCACACAATACACTTGAAAAACGTTGCAGGCAAATGATGGATATAAGATGACATCTGAACCAACTGGACAGAGACTGATTTTCCCATGCAAGCTTCTTTAGGTGACAGTGTTTCCAAACTGTTTTTCTATGAGTGGCAATCTGAAACCCCTTAAATAAATTGCCTTGAGTTTGGAAGTTACAAAGAATACTAATCTTCTTTGTAGTTTGTCTGAACTTTCTACTTTACTTTAGTTTTTAATTTTGGGATATGTCCCATGCTCTGTTCATCCCCACACACTGGTCTTTCCCCTCACAGCTTCTGCAGTATGGTGCAAACTGCAAAATGGTTAATACATTACAATTAATAGACTCAGATGTTGGCTTTTGCTGAAGCTTTTATGACATGATAAAATGCCAGCATAACTCCTTGTTGTCCGTGCTTTCCTGAGTGTGAATCTGAAATATATGCATGTATACATTGTGGAGAGGTGCTACTGCTGCTTACTAACAGCGACCAATTAGATCATCAGTAGTTCCTGTTAGTTGTGTATGGTAGTTAGTTTTCCATGGCACAGGTACATGTTTTAAAACTATGACAAGAGGCTAGTTTTACACTATTGAAGAGTAATGGGATTAATTATGTAGGTAAGGATGGCTTTAACAAGTCCAAAACTGACATGAAAACTATGGTTTGGCTGGAAGAGGGAGGAGAGAGAGAAGGAGAAGGAAATTGTGGTTTTGTAAAGTCTCCTTTGATGATATTCTTTTGGTAGAATTGATACTTTATAAATATGTGGCTTTATCATATGCATAAATTTTAAAAATGTCTCCAAACTCTTTAATATTTGCCACAAGGGAAGTGCACTTTGTGTGCTAAAATAAATGACCCCAGTGAAACCAGTGCAAGTCACTGAGATTGTATGGAGAATGAAGTATATATGCCCCCACCCTGGTCTCAGCAGCCCTGACCTTCACTGCTGGTTTGGGTCCCTCCCTGTTCCTGGTGCTGCAGGAGGTCAATGTCCTCCATAGGTTTCTGTCAGCAGCTCTGTGCTTAGTGGTTTTTCTTAGTGCCGCTCTTTGCTGGCCTTGAATGCTTCCAGGGATGGGACACCTACAGCTTCTCAGGGCAGCTTGTTCCACTCTCACCAGCCTCACAGTGAAGCATTTCTTTAGATCTAATCAAAGGCTACCCTCTTTCAGCTTAAAGCCAGTATGCTTTGTTCCAGCACTACATGCCCTTGTGAAAAACTCCCTCTCTGGATTTCTTGAGGATCCCCTTTAGGTATGGAAGGGCTGCAATAAGGTCTCCCTGGGGCCTTCTCCAGGCTGAACAACCCCAACTCTCAGTCTTCATAGGAGAGGTGGTTCAGCCCTCTGATCATCTTCATGGCTCTCCTCTGGAGTGTCTCCAACAGGTCCATAAGCTGGACTGGTATAAGACAGGGCTCTGTGGTGACAGTGGGGGGTCTAGGATGGAAAGGAATTGAGCATTGAAAAAACCAGTATCTTATGTCAGTGGAAGAAGAGGAAACAGAACTTAGCAGAAAAAAAAGTGAAGTCTGAAAAGCATTTGTGCAAAATTTGTGGTCATCAACTCTGGTAGTTTTTTATTCTCCCTTTACAATATTTCACTGTACAAAAAGTTTTAAAAACTTTGCATTTCAGGTAGTTGTTATTAATATATGTTCCAGTATTCCACACACAAAAAGTCATTTAGGATTCTCATTAACTGCACTAGGAATTATGGTCACTACATACTAACAGTTAAAAACCGGGTTGTTTTGTATCCATTTGATTTTTCATGAAACATACTTCTAACTTTATATGTGTATATGGCAGTAAGCAGAATTCAGTGCAGGTATTTCCAGAGACTAAACATAAAAGGATAATTAAAAAAAATGCTTTTAGCTTTCATGGGTAGATCATTGCAAAATCTATTTGCAATTGATGGACTAGATGATTGAATTGAAAAAAATTGTTGAAATACAAGAGCTATTTTGTGCTGCCTGTGTTAAAATTTAAGGTCAGTTCACTGATGCATGAATAGAGGTGCCTGCAACAACATGACAAAAGGCATATTTTTCCAATTCACTTTGATGTATAATTCTAAGTCATGCATTAAATTAACTATTATCATAAAATGAGTACTAATTTTGCCGAATGCTGAAATTTTTAAAATACTTTTATAAAAATGTAAACTCTACATTAAATTAACAAAATATTAACTGAGCCAAGAATTTTAAATTACTTTTAGTGCTTTAGTCACACCATTTTAACAAAATCCATTAGAATAAATGTATTTGTTAATTCAAAGCACAGCAGTATAGTTACCTGTTTTTAACATGTAGAATTTTCCATTATAAATTGTTTCTGTGTAGTCTCTTCTTTGGAGTCTTTGGAGTACAGAATAGATTATGGATAAACTTCTTCAGCCTGCCTGAATGATCAGGTTCTGTGATGAATGATCATGTCTGTGGGAACAGCCTGTAAAGAGAGTTACTTAGAAGAGTAGTTAAAATAAATCTTATAGAAATCGAATGGACCAAAATTATGCTACTTATATGCAAGGTCTGATAGACTAGGAGGTTGTTTCATCTATTTGGTGGTGGTGATAAGCCTGGAAAGAAGAAAAGTGATACTACTATAGCATTAGGAAATTCTGAGTCTGCTTACAAACAGATGTTTGAAACTGAGACCATGACTGGGACACAGGTAGACTTTAGTATTTTATTGCACATTTGCTAATTACAGACACTGTGCTTGGTATCATATAAAGAAAAGTATGTATGTTAATATAGTTTCCAATGACAGCTACAGAAATAAAGCAAATAACATGCCTGACTGGAAAGTGTATTGCTTAAAGAACATACTGAAAAAAACTGTGAAGGTAGAAAAAATCTTGAGAATAAGGGCTGGTGTGTGGTGTGTTGCTGCCTGCTACAGATTTTCAAAATTTTTTTACAGTAAAATGGAATGTGGTCTTGACTTTGGCCTATAATAAGAGAAGTTGTGTAGATTTGACATTATTATTTTGCAGTGACTGTCAGAAGAAAGATTGGAAAGCAGTTTGAAGAAGGAAACTACAGGGGAAAGTACATCATTTATCAGATCAATAGATGGTTATGACACAGAGATGCACACAAGAGATTTCCAGTGACTCTGAAGCATTCCAGAAATCTTAGCCTTGTTTTTTGTAATACTTTTGGAGCAGTAAACATGTCCACAGGCTCTCATATATTGGAATAACATTATTGGGAATGAAATAATTAGGGAAGCGTGTTAATCTGCTGCAGAAATTGTGGAAATTTTATGTTTATTTTTATACAACCAACCAATTACTATGTTGTTGCTGATGTAAACAGTCTATACAACCAGCAATAGTAAGTGGAGTTGCTGTAGGTTTATATTTCCTTATAGCTGAGGGCTGAGTCTAGCACAATGCCTCAAGAATAACTTGATGCTGCTAAAATTAAACACTCTCCCCTATGCAAACAGTAATTATGTAATTAATGAGTGTGGTGACCAGTGCACTGTTAAAATGAATGATGACAAGTATCCAAAGTGGAACAGGTTGGAGGGGTCTATGGGTAGACATATGTGTAGAGAAAGGAGTGATGTTAATTTGAAGAGAGTAGAAAAAAATCAAAGCTACAGACAGACACAGCTGGTGAGAATTGGCAGTGACAGAGAACCTTGTCCAAGCAGTGTTCTGTAATGAGTCATTGTAAGGCTTTCTGTATTCCCACTGAGGCACAGGATGAAGGGAGTAGGTGCGTACATTAATCTAATGAAATGTTTTTCTGGATTATTTTTTACTTAACGTGTTGTATCTTGTTGTTTTGTTGTTCTGATACATTTAATGCCTATGAAAGTGTGAAACTGATTAGAGCCTAAATGCAAAGGCCTTATAGTTTGATCTGAGATAACTTCTAAAGTATATTATATTAATGAGAGGAGGAATTAAGTTAAAATTGTTTCTCTACCAGAAGTGTTGACTTTCTCAAGGTAATTGTGTATTGATTTGACCTGTGTTGAAAGGTTTACAAGATTTAAGCATCCATGACTGCAAGATCTACTACTGATTGCAACTGAGACTTTCTTTCATTGCTTAAGATGCTTCTGAAAATAGGACTGGGCTATCCACTTACTTAGACATTGCAAGATAAGCATATAATTCCTTTAAGATCTGTCACAGCTTCATGATTCAGTGTATAATAAGCTACTCTGGTTGACTGACATTCTGACTATTGTCAGTCATGTCCAGGATTGATTCAAGCTAACAGGCTTCTTGGTGTAGTTGTTCCACAATTAACCTTCCAAAATGTTACCCAATGCCTCAAATATTTGTCAGGACTTTTTTATATGTAGCAAAGAATTGGAAGTTGTGACTGTGATGAATCAAACATGACCTCTTAATACTATCCAGATTTAAACCTGAAGGATATTTATGCCAGCTAGTGTCTAGAGTACCCATTAACTCCACGTGAGTGTTGGCATCCATTCAATTAAATGCTTCTTTTTGAAAGTATAAGCCTCTGAAACATTAAGAAACATGTAAAAAGAAAAAATACCACAGACAATTTTAAAAAATGAACCGAATCCTTTTGTTCTTGTTTTATGTGCATGTTTCACTGTTATTCTAAATCATTAAATTAAATTGTGTCTCTCAAAGCTTTTAATTAAATTTTCATCATACTTTTTATTTCTCTCTATAGTATAATGAAGAACTTCACTATGTAGAGCCATGTTTGAATGGAACATTAGTTCAAGCAGACAGAGCCAACAAAGAGGTAAGGAATGAAAGGAACAGAATAGCAGAGAGATAGGATGCAGTGCATAAAAATGTGCCATAATGATCTTTTCCTAGTACAATGCATTCCATTATTAGAATTTATTAATTATTCTCCTTATGCCATTTCAAAGGAGTCTTATGTGACTCAGTAGGAAGAAAAAGAAATAACCTCCAAGTGAATTTGATTGAATAAACTTAATGGAAAAATATACCATTAATAAATTATAGTAATTATTTTAAGTAAAATGCTTCAGTTGCTTTAAATTGAGCTACCATTCTGCTACCAAAATTAGCAAGGGAAAGATTGTATTCTTCCATCAAACTAACACTAAAATTGAAAAAAAATCTCAAACCAAATGCAAACAGATATAATACTATGTGAATAAAAAAATTAGCATTCCAAACAGGTGTGTCAAAATAATAATGCATGCCTTCAAGAAAGTTCTGTGAAAGTGTTCAAATTAATTTCATCCTGCTGGCAATTTTCTGGGAAAAAAAAAAAGTGATTTAAGCAAAAGTTTTATTTGAAGGGAGAATGCAGCATGAATTTGGAGCTTGAAGTTTAGTTTATTATCTCCTATCTAAATGCAGTTGCTCTGTGTGAGCATTTCTCCATCACAATTCTTAGAAGGGCAAGGTAAGATTGTGCCATGTAAAATTACGAAATAAGACATTTGGAAAGTCCTGTGCTTCTTGTAGAGGGAAAGGCCTGTTAAAATAAGCCACTTGTGTTATTATAGAACTCCTTTCCCGCTACAGCTTCCTCTCTTCTCAAAGTGACTTTTCTGCCTACGCTGAGTCTTGCTTATGGCTGGAGACAGCAGCAGCCTTGCATCTTTCTTTCAGTACTTCTCTCTTTTTTTTTTTTTTTTTTTTTACTAAAGACAAATCAGACAAATTTCATCTCAGCACTGATTTGTGCTTAAAATTCAGTGCAGTAGTTAATTTTTCCTGAAGAAGCTCTGAAAGTACACTTGTAAGTGTGCCTGTGTTAGGTTTTTTTCTGTATACTAAGACAAAATAAATTTAATCTCATTATGCTGAACTTCACTCCATTGTATTATTCACATGAGTTCTTTGCATTTTACATCCATACATACCTAAATTCTAAAGGAATTAATCTTCATGGGCTGCTTTCTTAATGTACTTGATGTTCTCTACTGTTGATTTTTAGCTTATCTAAATATCTTTTGGTTACTATGTGGAATGATGTGAATTGTGTCTAATCATTTAGCGTTGCATGCCCTTGTTTGTGAACTGTGATGCAGTTTTCTAAAAGAGCACTTAATTATGGGTGCATCTAATGAGCCATACAAAAGCTGTGCAAGTTCTAGACTTAAGACTAAAGATTCAAGTGTATTGCCCAGATGTACTGTCTGGAATTAATCCTACTGTTAACGTTTCCATCACTCTGCAGCTGATCTAAATGCAGATTACCATACACCCATATGGTACTTAATGTCAGATTCATTTTAATGTAATTGATCAAAAAGTTTTTAGACCACCCAGATGATGCTCAGATTTTATGAACAGTGCTCTATTATTCAAAATAGTTAAGTACAATGTAATATTTTTTTTTTCTCCAGAGTAAGCTTCAATATAATTGTTGGTTAGATTTTTTTTTTTTTTTTTAATTTTGGAATAATTTTGTGCTTTATTTTGCCTATCAATTGAATAATAAGGTCAAGATTTCAGACAATGACTAAATATGACCTTTTTTATAGTTGTTCATATTGGTGAGTTAGTTGCTGTTCTTTCCTTCAAAGCCCAGAACTAGAGAATAGACTTGACATCTCTAGCATGTAATAGTTCCAAGTATTTTTATATACTGTGACTTTGTCAATCTTTGCTTCTTAGTTTCTGTGAATTTATTATTATTACTATTTTTCTAGTTTGTGTAAGGAAGTTAATAACTTATTTGCTTAAACACGGGAAGGCCCAAAAGTGCCGCTGTCCCAAGTATAAATCAGAGTATAAAGACTGTCAAGATGGACAACCACTTAATCCTAAATAAGTAATTTAATTATTATGCTTCTGTATTCACAGTTACAAACAGCTTTCTGAATTGTCTGGTATTGTTGTAAGGCCTGATACTGTGTGGTTTGAATATACCAGCACAGGAAAATTAACTGGGTGCCTCATCAAAAACTCACTTAATTTCCTGAAAAAGTTCCTCTTGAATTAACTCCTTCAGCTATGTCTATAGAAAAAAGATGTCTTACAGTGTTGTTACTATTCGCATTCCAAAATTGGTCAAGAGCTGTTGGAGTATTTAGTTGTCTTTTGGAACTCATTGTAAGAATTCAGTCACTTGGGCTGTTAGTTTCATTTCAGTGAGTCTGACGGATATACCAGGTTTCTCTCAGTGTTTTTTGGAGTAAATGTCAAGTGTCTGTTGTTAATATCAGATGAAAGTAGATGAAATCACATTTCCTCAACTGGTCTTACTAAGTAAATAGTCTTTTGCGTGTTCAGTGGTAATAATAGCCTTTCTTTTGTTTATTAATTGATCAAATAGAAACAAGAAAAATATTATGACAAACACTATTGTTTTTTTTGAAACAGCTATTATCAACATATAATTGTAAGTTTCTGTATTGGCAATGTAGAGCAGGCAGTTGACAGGCAGTGTTTTTAAATATATGCTATTGATTCAGTTTATATGTTTATACACATACCTGGTTTTTGGGACCCCAGCATAGGTCTGAGGATGTAACTATATATTGTTTCAAGAAATTTGTATTTTGTCTTTTAACGCCAAATATTCTCAATTGAATGGGAACAGGGATGACCACATCTGTTACTATCAATATAAGCCCTGTTAGCACCAAAATAAATGCAAGCATTTAAAAATATTTTGGGATGTTTTTTTCTTTAGCTAGCAAACTTTGAACAGAAACAATTAGAAATTGCTGTGATGGTATTTCATATTGCTATACTTTTCCCGTATTTGGAAAGAAGAGATGTATCTTGCTGATGATTGTAGGGACTGAATTTTTAACTGTTCTCTGTACCACTCTTTTATATTGCTATATATGCACCTCACCTTACTAAGGACAGGTATTTCTTAATGCAGCACTTGTTACTGGAAGTGTGCATAGAACCAATTTTATTATACTAAGGTATTTATGCTGAGTAAACCTTAACGTCAACCATTTCAGCAGTATATATATATATTTTTTTTAAATAGATATATCTATATATATACACACATATAAATATAGCCCCTAATACAAGTGCCAACATAAAAAACTCACAGTAAATGACCCTTAAAAAAAATTAATCTCTCCCTAACATACATGGACACACACCCCAGTTCTTGCTAACTGCATCTTGCTGGGTTCATCTGACATCACATGTAGCAAATAAACACAGTACTTAAAAGCAGAGATAAGAAATTACTTTGAGATGTTTGTCTGGAGCTTTTTATCTCATGAGGAAAGCAGCTGTTTCAATAACTCCAAATAAAAATTGCTTTCACAGGATTGGTACTCCAGTCTACATTTGTCTTGAAAGTATTTATTGAAGAACTACTTTGCTGTCTTAATAGAAGACTCAGATGTTTTCAAATAGAATCTTTCTGGTCTGAGGATATCACTTACACATGCTGAACGTCTGTCATTGAATCAAGTTTTCTTTCATCTCTGAACATTAATAAAACAAAGAAATAGAAAGAAGATTAGGCTGTATTTATGATTTGCACTTATTTTCAGTGGGCTAAAGGGCAAACCAGCTTCTCAGCAGAATAAATAGGGTTAAATTTTACTGACTTGGGGCAGATGGACCAGGGCTGGACTTGGGGAGGGATCAAGTCCGCTACTGGGGTGAGCAGAGTGTGGTGTTTGCTTCTGCTGAGAGAGTTCCCTGCTGCCAGGACAAGGGCTCATCCCCCTCCTGCACAAGCCTGGCTGGCCAAGGCTCAGGTCTAAGTAAACCAGTTTATTTGCTGCCTGCAGAAGTCTTCTGCTGCGGGCAGTTGTGCTGCAGCCAGGGCCCGTTCTGTTCCCATTCACAGCCTGGCTAGGTAAGATGAAACCTGGGAGCATCTTCAGGGAATGGAGCATAAGGAGTTTTATTTGGTAGGATACAGGAAACTACTTGAGCCTTAGGGCTTATAGCAGCCTGGGAAATTTGTGTTCTTAATGGTGTTGGTGAGGAGTATTTGATGGGATTCCGGGTAGCAAATGAACATGCTTTTTTGACATTCAGAGATTGGTTGCAGGAATTCTCCATAATGCACAGGGAATGCAACAGGCTTCCAAAGAACCAGACTTTCATAAAATCCAATTAGTCTGGGGGGTAACAAAAAAAAAAAAAAGGCTGTCTGGTTTACAGATTTTCTCAATGAAACAGTGTGACTCTTGTGGGCTTTTCATGGGTGGGTGGGGAGGGAAACAGTATTGTAAACACAGTGTTAATTCCACATGTTGGCTCTAGACCACTTACTGTTATTTTCTGGACGACAGTGTGGGAACTACTTACCTAGAAGAAAAAAAATGCACTCATTAAAGTACGAAAAAGCATTTAAAGCATTGTTAACCCTCTTATCCACTCTATGGTGACATTCCCCCTTGAGTAATGTGGCTTGATTTTCTGTTCCAAGTGTCAGGAAAGATGATATAAAGCCCACATTTTGCTATACCACCCCTCCTCCCTCCTTTTTTCTCTCTTTCAGGTGGGATGTGGGCCTGACACTAGACTAAATCTGTACAAAGTGAATATAGAGCAAGGAAGTTGCATTTTTCTTTGAATGACAACCCCATTTTATTGATGAAGCTGTATTTATTTCCTCTATAATGTTCGGTCTGTATTCTGGTTGCATTTTATGTTATCACTTCCCTGTTCCTGTAGCCATTTTAGTAAGGGGTGGCAAGATAGGTTTATTTGTTAATTTATATGAAATTGGAGGCCAAGTTAGCTGAACGTTCTATGTCTGACATTGTTTTGTTAAAAAAAAGAGAGGAGTTTAAAATAAAATAAAAAATTGCATAAGTACTTTTACCTTTGCAACTTTCAACTTATTCAAATGCATGTTTTGAAGATCGGTACAGATTTCATGGCAGTTGGCATAGTGAAGGCAGGAATGTTTGTTTCTTTGTTTCAGAAGCCTCATCATACCTCTGGGCGTGATTTGATGAAGATCACTCCTTCTTTGATTTAAGCACTAATAAGTATGTCTGGTGCATTACAGTAGATTCTTAAAGGACATCAAATAATTTTAATATAATTAAGCGTTTAAACATTAAACATATTAATGCATTTTTGTTGTGGGAAGGGAATGAAGATTGGAGTAAACAGGTTTTCAGCTCTGAATCTCCAACATGTTGATCAAGTAACCTGCTTTTCTTTAAGAAAGAGTCAGGATACGTTGAATGATGATTCTAAGCATCTAAACCTGTTCCCTGCCAGCTTCAAGAACAGTAATGCAGTCTTGAATTGTAAATCTTCATTTTACTTTCTACTGCTAGCAATAGCCTATAAGGAGGAAATAATTTCTACGAGTCTTGATCAAGTTTGGTTGATTGGCTTTTGGTTTTTTTTTTTTCCCCCAGCAAAATTGTTGGTTCTGTAAAAGCTTATGTTAAGTGTAACTTTCCAAGCAATGAGCATCTAACTGTACCGTGAAGTTGTCTGATGAAACTTCAGAACACTCCTTTTGAGAAACATTATTGAATCAAGTTTGGCCTGTGTTTTTATAAAAGACAACTTCAGATATCATAGAATCATAGAACAGTTTGGACCTTCAAAGCTGATCCAGTCCAACCCCTGCCATGAGCAGGGACATCTTCAACCAGCTCAGGTTGCTCAGAGCCCCATCCAGCCTGGGCTGGGATGTCTCCAGGGATGAAGCATCCACCACCTCTCTGGGCAAGTATTTTACCACTCTCCTTGTAAAAAATGTCTTCCTCATGTCTAGCCTGAATCTCCCCTCTTTTAGTTTAAAACCATTGCCCCTTGCCCTACCCTAACAGACCCTGCCATCTTTCTCATAGGACCCTTTTAAGTACTGAAAGGCCAAAATAAGAGTGATGTGACTGGTGTTAATTTATGTGCCAGCAGTTTTACTAAGATACAAAGTAGGCATCCCAGTATGAGACTTCTTCCAACATATACTGTTTCTGCTTTCATTTTACAATAGGAGAATATGATATTTTTTTAAGAGTAATTTTAATTTACAGGTGGTATGTCAGGTATCAAGTTGCATTCACTTATTTTTAGAATTTTTCATAGCCTAGCATTTGTCTTAAAATTTTTGTGTTGGCACTTACCTGCATTGGAGGTTCAGTTTGGATATGTGGAGACATTCTCAGGATGTTGTAAGCTGTCCCTGATTTGCAAAACTTGCTTCAAGTTTCGTTCATCACGAAGATTAAATCTATAATTACATTGGGTAGCATAAATGAGGTTGAAATGAATCTGTGATTCTAAATGTGGTTTAGTAATATAAAATGTGTAACATATATTTGAATTTTACCAGACTAATTTATAATTTGGCATTAGCATTAAACAGCTGCTACCTTGAAGTGTATCAATTTGCTATACACAAATTTAAAAAAGAGTGGGAAATAGTTCAGACACTATTCTGTCACCGTCTGCACTTTCTCCACAAATTACAAACATGTGGAACTGCCTATTTTAATACTACTTTTCTTGGGCCAAGAGGTTTTCATCTTTGAGAAACTCCATGTTACAATTTACCTACCCCAAAGGACTCGGATGACAATCTGATTTAATATAACTCCAGATTTAAAGTAACAATATTACAATATCCATTCCTCTTTTATATGTTGTTTTAATGTACTATATATGGGTTGAAGACATTTCTCTGTAAATGTTTCCAGATGAAATATATCATCTTCTAGATGCACAGATAGGCACTGTAAGTCCAAACTAAATCAAGAACTTACCCCTGTGTAAATTAGAATGACAAAAATAGACAGATATAGTGTATAACTTCCAATGAGCTTTTATTTTTGTATGCAATTACCAGAAATTAAATAACCAGAAAACTGATTCAGAAATGAAGATGAGTGAAATTTCCAATAAGAGGTTGGTAAATATAAATTTTGCATATTGAATTTTATTTAAGCAAATTACTTAGGTGTATATTTATCGATCTCTGTCAGATCTCCAAAAAAGATGGTTGATCGCATTTCTTAGCCATTAAAAAAACAAAAAATATACAGTCTCACTGAAATATGTATTTTCATTTTAACTGGCTAGCCATAGACCACCAAGCTTTCAGCTAGCCCCAGACCACTGAAATTTGGTCTGAAGTTTTCTATTGCAGCCCCAGGCAACTAATTTACTTACCAAGAATTTGTTTTTAATCTGGGTATATTGAATCTTGAGATATTTTTTCAGCATTGTTTTCAAGGTTGCTTTGCTGAAAAAAATCCAGTCTACCAACACAACATGGTAGGGAACACAAGTGGTTAGATAATCATCACCAGGAAGCTAACCTGTAATTGTCCTGGCTATGGACTTCAGACAGAATGATGCTTAAATGCATTTTGCAGATGTGAACACGTATTTATCAGCTGATAGTATATGTGGGTAAACTTCCCTGTGACACATCAGTCAACATCACTCTCACACATCAGACATGTGCCTTCTTTTTTTGTTTGTTTGTTTGTTTTCCACTGATTTATATGCTGATGTAGTTCATCCTCACAAATCTGATAAATCTTTGCCAAGTATTTCTCAAGAACGTTCGGAGTTACACCATGCATAGAAGCTGGTGATATACTATAAGTAGCAAAGACTTTGCCTTAAAACTGCCAGAGAAATTTGGAATGTTGAACACATTAACAATGATTTTCTGTAGGAAGCTCACCCTCATCAGAAAATTAATAGCAAATATCAGAATTTTGCAGTGCAACTGTACAAATTCTGCTGCATATATGAGTTATGAACTGTAACTTTCCTCTTTGGAATCAGTGGAAAGTGCTTTATTCACATATGCTTAGGCTTAAATCCATGGTGCTGTAACCCCATATAATCTGGTTATACCTACTCATCATAAATGGTACCATATTTTTGGTAATCACAAGTAAAATGTATTAAAATGTATCTGTACAGGTTACTGATGCTACTGTGTAGCATATTCCCTTAATAAGAATGAAATAAAAACTTTGTTCGTTGTAATAAAGATGCTGAAAACTTTGTGTAAATGGGAAGTTGGACATAGCTAATTCGAAAGCCCTAAAATTAAAAAAAAAAAAAAAGAGAGAGAGAAAAAAGAAGCTGAGAAGCTGCTTTATCTAGTTAAGTAGGAAGATAAGAAATAAGAGATGAGGACTTGATTTAGACAGAATTTTACAACAGTAAACTCACTGCCAGTGTACTTCCATCTTGTCAATGGTAGAGAAATATGATATAAAGGCAAACAAGTTTTCAGGTCTTCCTGAAAAAGGATCGCCTATAAGCCATAGCAAGCTGAACTTATTGGGTGATGTATCTCTATTTGTGAGACTTTAGGGGGTGTCCTCATGTTAAGATGCATTAAAACAGCCTGTGAAGTCTTGTAGACTGTGTGCCAATTAAAACTTGAGCCAAGCATGCAACTGTTGCAGTGAACTTTGTCATGATGTTATGGAAAAATCCATCAGTGAAATTCTGCACATTTGCCTTGGCCAAAAAAGTTACACAAAAATATGAATGCCAGACTTCAACGTTTACGTTAGCCAACACCTTTGTTCTTTTTTGTATATGTCTGAGATGGCATTGTTGTTATAGCACTTACCTGGCATTTGAGAACTGGAACTCAGTTCTCTGCTTTATTGTATCATTACTTGCTTTCAGATGTGTTTGTTCCCCAGATCTTGAATGAAGAGGGCTGTACTTTTGTCTCTTTTTTTTTTCTTGTTTAAAAAAGGTAAAACCATGAAGATTATAGAGTGTCCACATAGTAGTGTAATGGAGGCCAAAAACTTTCCTGACTGTAGTGCAGAAACAGGGGTCTCTCTCACTTTTTAGGAGTGTGATCAGGTTCTGTTCATTTTGAGAAGGTAAAAATTTGTCATTTTGTTGTGATGATAGGTACCAGTCAGCTTTTATAACTGCAGAAAGTTGACCTGGAAAAGCCATTAGAACAGCCTGTGAGATAAGAGATCAATAAAATGAGACACCCTAGAATTTCTTCAGAATTGCCTCCATATCAATAAATTATTATTCAGCTTTACTATGGACTAGACAAACCAGTGTGTCATTTTGGCTACAAAGTTGAGAGCTTCTACTACGAAGGAAAAATTCAGTTTCCACAGTTTTCTGGCCATCATCTCAAAAGAGATTTTAAATTGCCTGCAATGACCGGAAATTAGGAAAGGAGCATCAGATATTCACCTGCATTCAGATTGCCTCCTCTACTTCACTAAATTCTTCTATGTTCCAAATAATGAAAAAGTGCTCTGAATCTTTGCAAAATCATGTGTCATCTCTGAAACATGGATTTTTTGAAATAAATTACTTAACTGGAATTATTTAAGTTTATTAAGTATTAAACCCTAATAACTAAAAAGAAGGTAATTTTAAAAAGAAGTAACTGAAATATGACTTGCTGTCATATTTTGCCAGACAATATTACCCTAATCGCTGAAGACTGAAAATTTAATGCATTTATCTAACCACATATGGTCCAAAATCCCTACAATTGCTGATTGAGCTGTGAGTCTAGAAAAGGTGAATACATCTGGGTGTACCAAAAAACACTTTCAATAATCTTATTATAAGAGAGACTCCAAGTTCAATCATGATAAATGGCTATAAATTTATCCTCTTGTATAATTATACCAGTCATATGCAACAATGGTGTGATTTTAATATTCTCTTTAACCATTCCATGAAGCATAGAATATGAAGACTATTAAAATCTCTCTATGTTCCTCCTCATTTAAATTGTATAATAGTCCAAGTCAAATTGGGCCACCTGATTTTTAAGCAGAGATGGGCTTGTGAATATTATTTTTGCTCTTTGGATAAACAGTGTCAGTGTATCTTATTGTTCTTCAAAATAGGCATGTTTGTAACTATTCCTAGGACAAGAAGCTATTTCCCGATTCTGGGTCCATCAAATAGATTTGTTGGTTTGTTTCTGACTTAGAGGATCCTAACAAAGTTCGCACAGTTTAAAAAGAGAGAACTTTTGTGATTTGCATAGGTGGTCTTTTCTCAGATGTTAGGATCATTGGGATTTTCTGCTTTTTGTCAGTGGATAGTGTTTATAAACAGACAAAACCAGCAAGCATGCAAGGGTATAAGACCAAGTGTAACATGGCTGATGTTCTAGGTTGAACCTGTGTGTATGTATCAAAGACCTTTTCCTGGTTGACATGCACAACTGGATTTGTATCCTCATACTCTTCAGCTCATGTGTTTCAGTCACTTCTAAATGGATCATCGATACCTCTGCAGCTGAAGACATCTATGCTTCTTCACTGTCATAAGACATAACTTCTCCTGTTGAGCTCTTGCCCTATAATTTTGCAATCAGACATCAGAGTCTGATTGTCATAATTGTGTGCCTAATTTGCATTCAGAATTACCAAGATTATGCATGTCAATTAGGTATTTGAGTCCACAATTAGATATTACACATGCCAGTAATTGCAGCTGGAAATTAGGCATACAGTTGCATGTGAATGTCTGTGCATGGAGTTGGACAGATATCTGGTTCAAACTCTAGGAAATTTGGATATTAGTCTACAAGGGCTCTAACAGGACAGTGAAGAGAAGCTGAAAAGAACTGGTATTATTTCTTGTGCAGTTTATTACTAAAAAGAGCTGTTTAAGATGAAAATATTAAAAGATGCTTTTTTGAATCATTAAGAGTCAGGGACTCCTGCTTCTGGCATCTGGTTTCTCAAAGTTATGGAAAGTGGAATTGAGCTGTTTGATTTTTTTTTTTTTTGGTGCTTAATGTCCAGCCCTGACACTTTTTCACTACTAGTAGGCTTGAAATATACTTTTCTGCTTTGTAGTGCTTTTGTAAAGGATAAAATTATTTAGTGGCAGTTGGAGACATGTGTGGGCAGGCTATACAAAAATTTTGAGAGATGTACTTTTTTTAAGCTTTGGTTTTCTCATACAAAAAGTATACAATGCTTGTAAAAATGCCTTTGCCCAGTAATAAAGGGGGCACTGTAGTGTGACTGACAGGGCAAGCAGTACTGACTGCACATGTGCAATAGGAAAAAATGAGTGTGTGCAGATTTGGACTTTTTTCTAATAAATTTTCCTTAGAACAACAGCATGAGAGATAACAGTTGTGTCAATAGTGTGCCCTCTGAAGTCAGACTAAGGTAGCACTCTTTAAGAGGGGAAAAAAAAAGCCTCTTTATAAGTTCAACAGTACATTCTGGTTGTTTAATAATAAACAGCCTCAGCTAGATGTAGAGTGAACAATCTGAGGAAGCTATTCTTTGTTCTGCCTCTAAAATGAAATGTGATTTATTTTTGCATGGATCCAATTAATGCCACACATCCAGGGCATTTGGTATGATTAGAAAGGAAACAGTGAAATGAAAATGTGCATGTTGTTGTGTGATTTTTCCAGTCAACATACGGACTGCTGAATTTTCAAAAAAAAAATGAAGGCAGATAATAGAGTTGGTTTAAAAAAAAAGCAAATAAAAACCCCCCACTATAAACTCCCTCCAGTCAAAGAAAGACCAAACCACACATGCATTTTAGTTATTTAATCCTTTTGCAGAATCACCTTGTAGCATCTGTTCACTCTGAAGCCTGTAGGCAAGAAATATTGATATGTTAAAATTCATAGTGCATGAAATAGATTTTTAACATTTTTACTGGTTTTGTATCAAAGTGTCACTATTGTATTTCTTCATATCTCAACAGTGTATATTTCGGAATCTGTGTGTATATATACATATAGTGCTATGGCAAAAAAAATATTTGTTCTGACAGATCATGTGAAATGAATTATAGACTAGACATTATACTGTTTACTAGTAATTTTGGGTAATATGTTTATGCTATATGTTCATACTTGATAATGTATATGCATTGTAATAAAAATTTCATGGTACTTCTCTCTGAATTGTTCAGAGATTTTTTTATAAGCTAGTGTGTTTTTAATGCCAAAATAGCTCTTATTATGAAGCAGTAATGTCTTCCAAAAAGAAATATGATTCATAATAAGTATTTATTTTAACATACCTGATTTATGAAAAGGTAAAATTAGAAACTTATTTCCAAAACAAAAATTTGAGCTTTATCAGTTTTCAGATAACTCCTTTGTTTCAGGGTGAATCCCCTGTGTTAGTGAGGAAGCATCTGTGGTAACTGTAAACTAACCCTGTTCCATGTATCTGGGAGAGATGGGCTGTCAGCATAGGGCTGCTGCTTTAAAACATCTAGTTAACCTATAACTTTGAAGTTACAAAATTGTTTTTGATGAAACAATAGGAAAATCCTTTCCATATTTTCAACTATTAACAACACTTTCTGTTTAAAAATATTAGCTATATGTAAAACTGTTTTTGTTAAGATGTTTCTGGGAGAATTTTATAAATGTGATATATTTTAGAATTCCAGTGAACATTATTAAATTCACATGAACTTCATGTATTTCTTGAAAAATGGACATGTTTTCTGAGTTTCTGAATAGCTTTAGTGAATGTAACAGTCCTGTGCTATAGTAAATCTTTTTGTATATGAACTGATGGCCACGTATATTCAGGTCACCCTGAATACTAAAGTCAGTAATCTCTGAATCTGATTGTTGGTCAGTTATTGTGTTTTGCAAAACAGTACAGAAAACACACTGTGTTGTGCTGCTGGCAGATGAAGTAGCCCTTGTCTGGGAATCTGCCGTCTTTCCGTTGCCACTCTCAATTTCCAGGATGCTTTAGTTGAAGTTAAGAATATGCTGATGTGCCTTTTGATCAACTTGGACCTAAATTTCAGAGATACTGTGAAATGACAAGTTACATACAGAAAAACAAGTGGTTGATGCATTTATTTTGTATTCATTTTTATATTTATTATTACTTGTAAAAAATACATTTAAACTACAATGCCCTAATGATTAGGGTCTGCCATCTTTTCAGGAAGATATTGTAACAAAAAATAGAATCTCAAAGATAAATTTCAGAAGGAATTATTTTTAATAAGTAGCAGATCCCCAAAACCTAGAAACTGAATAGTTATAATGTAAACATTGCTATAGGAAGTGTAAAGAAGATACGGATATCCCTAAATAGCAAACTAAACAAACCAAACCAAACAAAAAACCACAAACAAAAAACAACCGAAATAAAATTGTTTGATTTAATAACAAGGCAAAAACATATCTTCTGTTACCTTTGCATTATTATTGTTCTAATACATCCTTAGTTTAGTGTTACTTCAAGAGTCAAAGAGGATAAATCATGAATTACTTTGGTTTATGAATTAGTGTTTATAAATCAGTCATTTAAGCTTAAGAAGTAGGTCTAAAGAAGAGCTCAGAAATCCTTAATCATCGATATCAGCGTGTATGTCAAAACAATATACTGACAAATAAAACCTCCTTGTTTGTGTTTCAGCATTTCAGGGAACACCTTGACAAACTTTTTGCAAAAGGAATTGGGATGCTGGACATTGCTTTAAATGAAGCTTTCAACATGCTCAATGAAGTAAGTTAATGCTTTTCAGATTTCCACTGCAGACACCTTGCTTGCAATTTAGAAGTTACTGTCAATTTTAGGATAATGAATTAGAACTTGTTAAGAAATGTGATGTCATTAAAATAATATCTGTTGAACAAGTACATTTTTACTTTTAATACAGAGGCAATTGAGGCATATTCTGATTTGAGTTTTCTTCGTGTTGTGAAGACAGTTTAGTTTCTCTTTGCTTAACATTTCCTGGGCCATCTGTTTTTCAGCTTATCTAGCCTTAATAGATCCTATTTCTTAAAAATCACATACCTTTGAATTAGTATGTATCCTAACTGACCTTGATTGGATTTTAAGAATACAGACAAACTAGTCCCAGCTCATGAATTAACAGAAGATCAAGTAAAGATTGAACTATGCCAACTGATGCTTTTAGAAACTTTATCATTGTCACTCACATTTAGCAGGGCTGTTCTGCAAATAAATATTTTGGTCATAAATACAACAAGCATATTCTTTTTTATTTTTTTCTTCCTTGTGATCCCTTTCCTTTTCCACCTCCTTCTTGTTTTCTGTATTAAGAACTCCATTATGGGCACTGAATATAGTCTTAGGAAACAGACAACAGTAAATAGCAACCAGCCTCAATATAAGAGGTGTTCTATACTGGTCTTCTAAATCTGTGTAAACTGGAAAAAAAAAGAAAAACTACAAACATTGATCAAGAAGATGTGAGATGAGATTTTTTTTGTTTTGTTTTAAAATCTGTGAGCCAACTGAAGTTATAATGATGAATGTGGTATAAAAATCTCATTAGATAAAGTGATGGATTTGAGAATGAAGGGAACTGACATCCCATGTACTGAATGAAACCTATGACGAGTTATAGTCTTTTGATTTATAAGTTTATGATCGATCACACTTACATGTGTGTTCAGATCTATTCAAGGTGGAGTAATGACTGTTTGTATTTATACTATAAAAGGGAGTATAATAGCTTGAAGTGTTCATACATATATACCTACTAAATTGGCAGCATAAAAATATTTTCCATTATATACAGTCCTGTTGACAAAGTCTCTGGGAGCTTCTGTTAAGCACTCTAGGCCAGAAAAAAGCTACTTAATGTCTCTCCTTAAAAGAGTACAGCTAACCATTTTCCACTTTGTCTATAGTATGTGACCTTTATGTGCCATTCTTGTGAATTATACGTTAGCTAAGGATGTCTCATCTAAAAAAAACCCCACAAAACAAACACCCACCCCAGCCTCACAAAAAAACCTCACAACCCAGCAATAAAGCCAAACTGACCAACCAAAACCCCAAAACAACCCACCGCCACCAGAAAAACAAAACACACACACACAAAACAACAACAAACACATACAGAAGGGGTAAAGGAGAAAAATAAAAACAGAGGAGGAAAAAAAAGAGAAAGCTTCGTTTTATACAAATAGTCTATTAAGATTCTGATTGGATTTTAGAATGGTTCAGGGGGTATACTAATTAAACTTGGTTAATTTTGTCTTGCAATTACTTTCCAGTATTTGCCAAGGTTGTTAAAACTTGAAGATGGTTGCTACTGATGTCTTTGAAGAGCACATATAAAAATCCACTTCCAAATTCCTTCCAATCATCAGTTTACATGTGTTCATTTTACAGTATAAGAATACACAAGTGCCTGGGACAGTGGTTAGGCACCTACTATGTCATGTGATAAGTGCAATTATCTCTTTTGGTGACAAATGTGATCTTTGAAGTGATTACCTTTAAAAAAAATCATAGCCAATTAAATAAAATTCTGTGACATTTCAAAGACTGTTAATCACAGCCAAATGCTGTAAATGTCAGGATGCATTGAAATTTTTGCTGCTAACTGATGAATCACTGAGTTAATTGTAGTTCATCATAAGGCCCTTGTCATTGTTATTATTATGGAAAACACTTTCATCACTCTTGCTATTCAATAAAATTAAAGTTCTAGACAAATATGAGGAGATATTACTCATCAGAGCATTTGAATTTAATCTCATTCTTCAAAATATTCAAACAGATAACTATGTAGAATAATGCAGATACATACAGAACAATGTTTTAAAATAAATACATGAAAGCATTCCCTCTGTGTTAATTTTCCTTCTAATATACTTTGTTTCTTTCAATATATGGTATCCCTATGAAGAATATATCCCTTGACAAAGTAGTTTCATCTTTATGAGAAAATATTCAATCTAACATCATACTAGTGAAGGAATCCCACTTTAATAATTCTGGGTCTGGTTAAGACTGGAAAAACTGTTACAACTGAAGAATTTTAAGGACAGACTGCCTTGCAGGTATCACAAATGAAGAGTTTTCACACAGGCAGTGACCAGAATATAGCTATTAATAACTCCATAAACCCACCTTAGTTTCCCTTTAAGTAACATGTCTTTGTTACTGGTTGCTGAGGTTCCTGTTTGATCAAAAGGAAAGTGATGTGCATGAGAGCTGCAAATAGTGTAAATGGTTGTGGAATGATATTGGTGGATGTGATTACTCAGATATAGAAATGTGAAAGCAGAAGAAGAGAGAACAGAGCACTGCTGGGACCCACCATCCACTTCTTTTCCCTACTGCAGACTTGTCTACAAAGATAACATTTTTAGAAGTAAAGGACTTTTTCTAGAAAAAAAAGGTTTTTAGAGTTTTGCGATGAACAGCAGTTCTTTCTGTGGTTAGACTGCAGAAAGCAGAAACAGAGCAGTTGCTAGCCCAAAACAAACTAGAATATTCCGAATAACTTTTATTCAATCCAGAAGCAGTCAGAGTCCCTGCAAGGTAATTCCCCTTTAAATACGACTTCTCAAATGGGACCACCCTTTTTTGGGCACTATTCAGCACAGGTGGGCTGAGGAGGTGGGACAAGGTAATTATTGGCTTTTTCAGTACCAAGATAAAGGTGGTAGGAGGAGGCCTTGTCCGACCTCAAAGTTGGTAATGAATATGAAAATTATATAGGAAAAGAAAAAAATGAGATTGTTCATTCATTAGCATGTAATCCAATGTTAACCTAATCTATAAGGAGTTGTGTGTAATGCCCCAGTTTATTGTATCTTCTGTACTTCACAGTAAAATTATCATTCGTCTTTTTGTGTAGATTGTTCTTTTAAAATTTTGTTTAAATCAAAGCAAAATCCTATGTAGATGCATCATTACATCTCATTTATCTAAAACAAGGGAATATCATTTTAATTTGTGAAGTGTACATTTCTTATTTTTCAAGCTGATAAAATAGGGATATATAACGAATTTCAATTCTGTTACACAACCGAAGTTACAATTCAGTAAGATCATAATATCTGTGATAAAATGTTTTTGACCTGAGACTTTTTCACTTACTTCTAAGCGTGATAGAAATTTGATAAGATTCATTTTTATCCAGTGCGATCCTATTTATCTTCATCTTTTCTAGTTCAATCACACAGGACAAGGAAGTATTTGTAGCCAAGCCATAATGCTGATTACTGATGGAGCTGTGGACACGTATGATACAATATTTGCAAAATATAATTGGCCAGACAGAAAAGTAAGTATGCTATCACCTTGATTTGATGGATAACCCGTAGTGTCACATCCAATATAAAGTATATGACTATTGAAAAGTCAGTAACAATCTTTCTAATGATCTAAAAATGATTTTGGATAACTGGATGTTTCACTAATGACAAAAATGATGCTTATGTGATATTGCTTGAGGGTAGAGTTGGCCTTTTACTGTGGTAATGAACTTAGGATAAGATGATATTAAGGAAATATTTCCCCCCAGGGTACATTTTTCACCATTATATAATGCTTCCCCTGTGAGACATCATTAAACGAGAAAAACTTTTCTCTTTTTTTTTCTACCAAAATACTCATTAATAATTCAATGCTTTTTGAAGCTAAAGAGGGGTATGAACTGTCGACAGTGAACGGTTTATTATGTCTGGAGAAGGAGCAGATGTAGTACTCAGTTTTTAAAATTTCCTGTTTGGCAGAATGAGGGGTAGAGTTGGCAGTTGGCAAGGCTTTTTTTTTTTATCTTCTGCTAAAGCAAGTTTTGGGACTATTTTAGGAAGTTTTTATAGTTTGAGATACCTGCCATGTTATTATATATGCCTGTGGAAGCAACAGCCTCGCTCTTCAGAGTAAAATTTGAGCAACTAATTGATTAATATGTGTGTGCTGTCCGGGGTTTCAGTATTCTGTGGAAAAAAGGAGTTGTTTTGATTTTTAGTTTTTAGTCATGTTTCTCTCATTTATAAAATTACATTTTTCTGTTCTTCCTTGTTTACCTGAACTAAATCTCATCTATTAGCAATCACTGACCAAGAGAAAATGGGAAATTGGTTATCTTTTTCTGATCTTCTGAAAATATTATGTCAATTATTGTCATTTTGTGTAGCAAGAATGGTATACAACTATTGTACTTTTTGTTGGTTAAGAGGTATTTACTCCGAGAATTTTGAGTAATAACAACTGCAATTGGAAGATCTATTTTTCTCTTCAGATACCTTGCTTACTCCTTTTATGTAACTTCATTCTCTAAAAGAAGAAAGTTCATCCGTTTTGTGATTTTTAGCAGGACACGCTAGGAGGTCTGTCATCTTTAAAGGAATGCAAAGATACACCGGTACTTGCATATTGTGAGGAGAGCTGTAATACATTTGTGTGAATTGATGCCAGCCTTTGTGTAGTGGAAGGGATTAGGAAGTTCGGTATTTCATTAATACGTTAAGATGTAAAACTAGATATTATGAAGGAAGTTCCATTCAATGTCAGCATTTGCCTATTTTGGTATTTATTGTACTTAGTTGGGTCACATCTCAAGAAAATTAATTGTTATTTGCATTTTCACTCTTCGTAGTTAGTTTGTCGCTGACAAACTGGCACCCGCGGGTGCTGAGGGAGCTGGCTGAGGTCATTGCTGGACCACCCTCCTTCATCTTTGCCAAGTCTTGGGAAATGGGAGAGGTGCCTGAGGACTGAAGGAAAGCAAATGTCACTCCAGTCTTCAAAATGGGCAAGAAGGAGGACCTGGGTAACTATAGACTGATCAGCCTCACTTCCAGACCTGGGAAACTGATGGAACGACTTATCCTTGGTGCCATCTCAAGGCATATCAGGGATAAGAGGGTCATTAGGGGCAGTCAACATGGTTTCATCAAGGGGAAGTCATGCTTGACCAACCTCATTGACTTTTATGAGGACATAACAAGATGGATGGATGATGGCAGAGCGGTGGACGTGGTCTGCCTTGCCTTGAGTAAGGCATTTAACACAGTCTCCCACAGCATCCTCACAGCTAAAGTGAGGGAGTGTGGTCTCGATGACCAGGCAGTGAGGTGGACTGTGAACTGGCTGAAGGGAAGAAGCCAGAGAGTCGTGGTCAGTGGTGTGGAGTCCAGTTGGAGGCCTGTATCTGGTGGAGTGCCTCAGGGGTCAGTACTGGGACCTATATTAATCAATATTTTCATCAGTGATTTGGACGAGGGAAGAGAGTGTACTATCAGCAAGTTTGCTGATGACACCAAGCTGGGAGGAGTGGCTGACACACGAGAAGGCTGTGCTGCCATCCAGAGACCTGGACAGGCTGGAGAGTTGGGCAGGGAAAAATTTAATGAAATATAACAAGGGCAAGTGTAGAGTCTTGCATCTGGGTAGGAACAAACCCAGGTTCCAGTATAAGTTGGGGAATGACCTATTAGAGAGCAGCATAGGGGAAAGGGACCTGGGGGTCCTGGTGGAGAGCAAGATGACCATGAGCCAGCACAGTGCCCTTGTGGCCAGGAAGACCAATGGCATCCTGGGATGTATTAGAAGGGGTGTGGTTAGTAGGTCGTGAGAGGTTCTCCTTCCCCTCTATTCTGCCCTGGTGAGACCACATCTGGAATATTGTGTCCAGTTCTGGGCCCCTCAGTTCAAGAAGGACAGGGAACTGCTGGAGAGAGTCCAGCGCAGGGCAACAAAGATGATTAAGGGAGTGGAGCATCTCCCTTATGAGGAAAGGCTGAGGGAGCTGGGTCTCTTTAGCTTGGAGAAGAGGAGACTGAGGAGTGACCTCATTAATGTTTATAAATATATAAAAGGTGAGCATCAGGAGGATGGAGCCAGGTTCTTCTCAGTGACAACCAATGATAGGACAAGAGGTAATGGGTTCAAACTCGAACACAAAAGGTTCCACTTAAATTTGAGAAGAAACTTCTTCTCAGTGAGGGTAACAGACACTGGAACAGGCTGCACAGGGAGGTTGTGGAGTCTCCTACTCGAGACATTCAAAACCCGCCTGGACACCTTCCTGTATAACCTCATTTGGGTGTTTCTGCTCCAGCAGGGGGATTGGACTGGATGATCTTCTGAGGTCCCTTCCAATCCCTAACATTCTGTGATTCTGTGATTCTTTTTTTCCCCAGCCATCTCTCTCTCTATATATATATTTTAAAAGATACTCTGTAAACAGGTGTAAGAGCATGTTATTACATGTCACTGTAGATTTAGTCTGCCTGACAACTTATTAATAAGCTGCTTCTTTCTGAAAATGTTTGAATAAAAATAGTGTTGCAATAATTTTGAAACAGAATAGTGTGGCTCCGAGTAAATCCCCAAAGTAGCTTAAATTATGTGATAGAATTTTTCAAGGTGACGTCAGCCTGATTTTGTGTATGAGCTCAAGAATTATGGCCATGGAAAGACTACTTAAAATTATCTTCTGAGCTGTTTCCTTGAAAGGAGGAACACTTCAATTTTACTCTGTATTTTATGACTCCTTATCCTCATTACCAAAAAAACCCAATTCCTCATGTTTTCTTAAGATCTTCTGCTACTTGAAATGTAAATATAGCGGATGCTATTTTTATACTATGCTATGTTTTATTTGTATGACTAAGGACCTAAGTTGTTAATATCTATTTTTTTTTTTTATTTAATGAGTCTGTATATGTAGTCTGGCCCCTTAAGGAGCTTGTTTCTCACACATTATAAATGAGTTTATGCTATGTACATAATTTTTCTCATTCATGAAACTTAGTTGCAGTATTTTCAAGTTTCTGTATTTCATTCATGACAGCTCTAACACATGAAGTACTAAAAAGAGAACAATTAATCTGAAACAGTAAATCCAACTGCTTTGAGCATGGCATATAAAAATACAGGTTTTCACCTTGTAGCAGAAATAAGTATTTAAAAAGAATAGTGTCAAGTCAGTGTTTTGTTTACAATTACAGGTATGATATAGTTGCAATACTACTTTAATGTCCAATTTCAGAAGTAAGCCTTTAAGTCTCAAAATATATTTTTGATGTCAGTTGAAACAGAGGCAGTCATGCTTTTACTGTATGTTATTGCTTCTACTGTTATATCCAAATGCACTGTTAGAAACCAAGCAAAACAGTACACTTACGTATTTCACCAGGTACCTTATTCTAGTGTAAAAGCCATTACATGAGCCATTACAACAAGACAGAGATTTAATATGTTTTCTGTCAGTGCTAAGACTTCATACAGGGTGAATACAAAGCATAACTGCAATAACATCTTTATTCCTACTGCTAAATGATCATGATGTGGAAGGACCTAAGAGCTAATGCTGCCTTTGTCTGACCAGAACTGTTAAAATTACATAATAAATAGTTCCACGACTTTTAAGTGTTTAAACCTGGTTTTACCTGCTTTATATGAAAAATTTCATAGTCTGGAAGGTCTCTGGGTATATATATAATATTTAAAATTATAATTGAATCTAGAGATTAACACCTCAAAATTTGCTGAATTTGGATTTGATTTCATCATAATATAATATATTTGCAGACAATAATAATCAGTTGGTAACTCTTCAGCTATGTGGGACTTCCATGCATACTTTTACAGGTTCAATGTTTGTAGTAAACTGAGTGATATACAGCATTATGCTATCTTAAATACTTAAGAAAATACTTGGTCATTACTGGTGACTGCTGGTCACTTGATCATTATTTGAATCCACTCATTTATATCAGAGATCTGTGAAATAAATATTTAACTTTAATAACTCTGCCTTTTTTTTTTTTTAATAGAAGTCTGTTTACTGAGTTTAAAGCAGACAATTAATGGCTGTACGTGAAATTAAAATTTGAGCTTTGAAATTCCCCAAACATTTAGGTTTTGCCATAAGACAGGAATGAACGTTTTTCTCACCTCCATGACATGTTTTCATTTTCTTTATCTGAAAACTGGCCTAAAGACAAACATGAAATCAAGTGGATGCTGTGGAAACATGCTACAAGAAAATGGAGAGCTGTGTTGTGGCATCACATTGGTGACAAATCATCTTTTGCTTCATGTCTGTTATCTTCAAGGTTACAAACAATTCTGCAGATTTTTAACCAAGTCTCTGTAGCTTAGGAACCTGCTGATGTTGGCAACATGGAGCATTAGTGCAGCAAATTGAATGTCTCGTGTACAATGTTGTCTGGATGTTATTAAATTGACTTTTTCTTTTTTTTTTTTCTAAAAAGACTGGAGTACTTCAGAGACAGATGTTATTACTGATACACAAACCGTATGCTTTATTACTGGTTACCTCAAGAACAAAAGAAGGTCCAGACACTTTATAGGCCTTTCAAGCTATGAAATAACGTACCTTAATTCGTTATCTTTTTAGGCGCCCCTGCAGTATGATGAAAGATGGGGTATGAGATCAAACAAAAGTTCTTGATTTGGGATAAAGAGAAACAACTCCTCACAGAAATGCTGTAGTCCCAGTTTCCTGCCTCATCTGCTAGTTTTTTTTTTTTTCTTGGGGGGGAGGATGTTTAAAAAAATATTTTCTTCTGTGTTATTAATTCTCCCTTTTGAAGAAGAAAAGAGGCAGGTGGGTTTCTGTGGTGTTTTGTTTTCCTCAGAACTACTGGAATACTGTTTGTGAATTGCTCACTAGTATTTTTGCTTGTATTCTCTAATCCGACACTCAAAGTAGTTAAGAATTGTTTTCCTGGCCAATGTAAATTTAATTTGCCATGAAGAAACTTTTTCTGCAGTGCTTAAAACCAAAAAGTGGGGAGGTGTTTTTTGTGAAGATAATTGAAGCTCGTCCTGTGTGTGTGTGTGGATTGCCAGAGGAAGGATTACTGCCTCTCATATACAGAGTTACATGGTTGGCTAGAATCATATAGTGGCTAATGCTTTCTGAGTGTTTTAAGAATTTTCGTTGGGATGATCATTTATACGCAATGTAAATGTATATCCAAAGTGCCATTACCCTGTTAATGTTTGTCATGCAATCAGATATAGATACAAATGTAAATTAACCATGAGTCATACAGAGTACCTTATAAACAATGGGCAGTCAAGATGGAGAATAATCCACGATCTGCAATAGATTGTCCAAAGTGCTTTTCGGGAACTCATGAGTATCAATAACACAGAAATCATTACTTTAGCTTGTAAAAAAGAAGTTAATTTTTATGGATTGTATGTAGACAGAGATCCAAAATTTAACATAAAATATGTGTACATAAAACATGCCTAGATGACTACAAGTAATCACTATTTGCATCTGGCATAAACTCCATATCACTGAAATATGTGGCTGAAAGCAATTATTAACGAGAGACCGAAGTATTGTAAATAAATATCAAAATAAGAATCTGATATCTTATGGATTGTTTACTAATCCATAAAATGAATATAATAAAACATGACCTTATATTTTAAGTGCTGTAAGGTCTTAATTAAAAAAAAAGAAGCAAGAGTTATTATCTCAGAAACAAGACAGTTAAAATAGGCATAGCAATTGCACAAATATGCCCATTTTATTCTGCGAACTATGTCTATTCTTGAGGTAGTGTTTTTTGTGAAGAATTATGTCATCCACTTAAGGAAATAGTGAGATCATTTATTTCTTGAAGTTCTTCAACAGAATGATAAAAACTGTATTTTAGTTTGTGTGGTTTAAACTGAACAATACTGCAATTATACTAAAAGCCAAGATACAGTTTGTAGTCTGCTTGGTTTTAATTACTTCTCTTTATAACATATGCATTTTCTTACTTAAACAGCAGGCAGAAAAGACATGTTGAAGGCTGTCAGAGATGTTCTGTTTTAGATGAGTATCTACAGTGTCTGTAAAATATCAAGAATGTACATTGTTGATTGTGAGTAACCGACCAACAAAAAGGTGACCGTAGCTGCATATATAAAACCCATTTGGTTGCATTTGACAATAAAGACCTAACATAGTACTGCAATCAATTAATTGAGATTAATAATTTAAAAAAAAAAAAAAGTGCAAATAGTAAAAAAACTCAAGATGATGTTGGTCTGAATGTTTTCCTAAATTACCTTTTTAAAGTTTGGCTTCTGGAAGCAGTTGAAATTATTTGGACCTATATTAAAGGTTCCATTACAGAGAAGAGCCTTAGTGAAAAATAAGTTAGTGCAAGACACAAAACTAGGTTTGTGCTCAGTCATCTCCACTTCCTTCACCTATAGCCTGAAATAAGAAGGATGTAATAGATCTGCAAGTCTGTGTGCTCTATAGGTGCTTTTTGTTCTATAGAGCACAAGATACTAAGTGAAAACTTTTCACTGACTTCACACGTGAGGAAGAGTGAAAACTTCATATGTATTTTGGAGTAAGTTTTTAAAAGCTGTCCTTGTGATGTTTTAGCTTTTAGAATACAGTGCAATAAAATCTGGATTTTCCCTTTTTTTCAATGCAAGTTTAAGCTTGAATCTGAAACAATATTATAAAGTATACAAGCATTAGCAGGATTCAATATATTTTTATGGCTAGCCAGAATGTTCCCAGTTACATGCCATGATACAAGTAGAGGCTCAAATAGGAAAATGGGTTATTGTGTCATTTCCTAACCAAGAGGTTAGATTAATTGCTAGTCCAATGAGGTATGGCAATTCCAGTAGCCTGTAAGTAATTGATAAGTACCCTTTAAAACTATAGACCAGAACAAAAAAATAACTGTTTTCAGACATTTTCATCTGAGTACTGAACTATATTTCTGTCTAGTTTGTAGTATCCATTCTTAGTTCATTCCTGTATCACTTTTCCTTTAGTGACATCTTCATATACTTCTATTTTAGATGACTCTTATGGAATTAACATAAGCCATAGTGTGCTGTTTTGTTACAGGCTGAGGCTTTAAGTTAACTTCTGTTAGATATTTACATTAAGTTGAGAAGGTTGGTAAATTACATGTTTAAATATCAAATCTCAAGAGATGTTTGGAAAGGGAATGTTACAAAGGGAGGAAGTTAAATGTTTGGTATAGTATTCTCTTGCTGGCATCCCATTACATATAGTAAATGGTATTTCTTGCTCATTTTGCTCTGAGAGGCCAAATTCTGCTGGTTTGACATTGTTTATATGAAATTATTATTCATATATACCATTTTCCCAGAGTACCTCTGTTATCCTTCGTGGTGTCTGGCTATAGAACAATCCCACAATACATGCACATATATTAAGACAGTACAGAAGATTCATTACATGCAGGGGATCATATATGTGTAGTTTAGTATTAATTTCAGCAAAGCGCTTACATATGTGAATTATTACATCTCTGCTAACCAAAGCAATGGATTCAGGCATACATTAAAGTGCTTTACTGAATTAAGAGCTAAACAAGTTATCCAAACAATCCTATCTTTAGAACTCTGTTGTGGGTCTGCTGATTCTTTCTGACTGGCTGAATCTTTAACTGTGTTAGTGGTTCTGCATTTTATAGAATATCCATTTAGAGCTCACTGTTTATCTCACTGTATTTATTCCTACTTTTTCTAAACTGGCATAACAGCATTAACTACACTCTGAGACTTCTAGAAAACATGGCAGTCTCTGTAGACTTAACTTTTGTGTTCCATTCCCATGTGCAGACATCTGCTGCAAAACTGATAAAACCCTATTCTTCTCTATGAGGTTCTAAATGCCATCATCTCATAATCCTCTCTACTGCCCTTACTGTAATTGTGCAAAAACTGACAGAATGAGGTTTGCACATCTGAATCAATATGTTCTGTTTCTCTGGGATAACACTTGTGCGCTGACTTCTGTTACATTTTAAGCTCAGTCACAGAGCATTCTCCTTACAAGTTCTTGAAACCCTTTTGCTAGATTTTAACACTGAAGCTGACTTGAGTGCATTGCTAGATGCCCTAGAAAACAGAAGTTCTTATTCTGCTATCTTATGTCATTAGGCATTCATATCTTGAAAAAACATGTAAGATTTTGAATTATCTGTGACTCATTATTGTAGAGAGCTTTAAAATCCATTGTAGTAGTAAAATCTGTGTCCCAATGGCTGCTGTTTAGCATGTCCTTACGAAAATAGAAGCAGCTATAAATACTTATTTGTAAAACATTTTGAAATTTGTATTATATTGAGGTTCATAAATTAGAACATCTACAGAGCCTATGATACTTAGAATGGGCCATTTTGGGGGAAGAAATATCAGAAGCATACCTGTGTTCAACCCAGTCAGTTTGTGTATTTTTATGTATGTTTATACAGAGAGATAATGATCGAGAGTGAAGACTACTGGATACAAAATAATTTGTTTGTTTGTTTGTTTTGCTTTAATTCTGGCTTTTCTGGAAAGTACAAGACAGAAGCCACTTAGGGTTTGTTTTTGTAGAAAATTGTGTGTCACGCAAATGTCACATTCAACTTCCATATCTCTTATGCTTCAATAGAATCTGGAAATATTCAGCAACTTCTGGTAACGTTTTTATATTCACCTATCTTAAAAATAAATGGAAACAGGTTATCATTTTATTTGAGGAAAAAATTACCACAAACACCCTCAGAAAGATGACAGCTCTCTGTTGTCAAGAAGCCTAAAGGGAAGTTTGGAAGTCTGTGTGAATGGAGACAACAGACATAGCTGCTAGGCAAGCTTCTGGGTATTCCTCTTGGTAAGGACAACACATGATGGAATGGTGAAATACAGTAGTTTTTCCAAGAAGTCTCTATCACAATTCTGTTTTTCAGCCTCTGATGAAGGAGAATTTTATTTGTTTTTAATAATGTCCAAGGTGATATCAATTATGGTCTGTCTCTGTGCTTTTTAGTTGATTTAATAATAGAAGATGTTAGTAAAACCAGGAAGAATGTTTCACACGTATAAAGACAAAAGATTAATAATACTGGTCTTTCAATTAGTCATTTATATTTCAGTCACTTTGGATGAGTCTAAATCTCTGACTCTTACTAAACAAAGATGCATTTTCAATAAATAAACTGAAATATATATTCACTATGTCAGGTAGAAAGCTGTGAGCAGGTTTTCAACTCCTGTTCTTGTAGACTTTTTCTCCCCCCCAAAAAAAACAAAACCACAACACTTATGCAAAAAAGGATTAGGTGCAACACACTGTAAATTATGGAAGACCATCTGAAAGTTAACTCCTGTTATTTTCTAGACCCACCTGCTTGTTAGACGTTCTAAGAGTAAAAAGTCATGCCCAAAATTACAAGGAAAATGGGATAATGGAAAGAATAGGAGAGGGGGGGAAGTAAAAGGAAGTAAATGAAATGGGAATCAGAAGGGGATTTCTCAGACTGTTTACATAGATTTCTTTCCTCTGGGGAAAAAATCTCCTGTGGTATTGCATGGAAGGCTGGGTACAGAAACGGGTGAATTACCAATTACAAGCCAGGCTGTGGACTGGTGTTGCCTCCAAATATTATTTCTAACAAACTGATTATAAATTTTGGGGCTGCAGCTGACCTCCCTTTCCAATGTGCCTTACATTCTCCGATACATGCAGTACTCCTGATAGAGTGCTGGGTTATAGGTTGGTTGCAGCATGTCACTTTTTCAAGATTCCAATCCTCTTTCGAAGTCCCTACTTCCCCCTCATTTTGCAGTACCTACAAACATCTATCAGCCTGAAAATTACTGTTGCAGTTGCCCTGCAGTTGGTGGGCAGTTGTTTTCAATTATTTTCACAAATGAAGGGAAAAATCCCTAGGCAGTCCATCTACTCTATTAACTTAATCTCCAAGAGTGAAATTAGCTGAGTATACATTTACTAGTTTTGCTCTCACTGTGAAAAAGAAATGCCTGAGTTTTTTGTAAAATGAGAGTTTTGTCTAAATACTGAAACATCTGTGGTAAAGATGGGTGAAAACTGTAAACATTTGCTTTGGCTAAGTTTGCATCACATTTAGAGGGTGAGTTTTCAACAAATATTCATGCTATCAAGTTTTATAGGCACAAAAATTCATGGAAGATGAATTTCATCCTGTGTGTAAAAATGTCTATTGTTAGATTGTCTTTCTGTCCTTCCATTTCATGTCACTTGCAATTGAAAAAGAGTCCCTCATCAGTCACCAATTCCGTGGGAGCACCATCAGCATAGAATTTTTGCAGTTGTACTGCTGGTAATGTTGAGTGGGGACACGTGGCTAGGGAGTATGGATAGTCTGAGATTCCCATTGTTCTCTTGTGTAGAATTTGAGTCTGGTCCTATGGTTTATATTGTATTCAGAAATTAATGTGGATTTTTATTGAGACCAAGTTATTTTGCCCTTGTTCTCCCACTTCTCCTGTTCCTATGCTCTAGTGTCAGTGCTACTTGCATTAGTTCTTTGCAGTGTTGGGAACATGGCCAGTGGCAGCTTCATGCCATTGTCTGGTACGCGGGGATTAATGAGGATCTAAAAATCTCTCTTCATAGCTTTGATGGGGACTACTCATCAAAGGGGTCCAGGCTATTTGAGTACAATATTTCTGCATCTACTGGGTCTATATTTGGGAAATCCAGTATCCTAGCTGGATTTACCTTGTTTTACCCGAAAATCTGTGCTCTCAGCTGTTCTGTCCCTTGAAGTCTGGCATGTGGGCAGCACACACTGTGTAAGATTTGATCAGTATAACAATACTGTCATGTTCCACTCTGCTAGAAGAATTTCTTTAGAAAAAAGCTCTACTCAAGAGACCAATAGGAGTTTCCTTCTTTCTTTGTCTGCTACACGGGAAAGAGTATTTGCCAAGACAAAGGAACCTGTTAACTGCCTTGTGAAATAAGTTTTCCTTTTTTTAGCTAGAGGTAGTTTATGCACCTTCTTGTGTGTTATTCTGTACAATCCTGTCAAAATGGGAGCTATATCCTATTCTAGGACTATCTCCCTGACTTATCACCGATTTCATGGTGGGTACTACCCATAATATCTGCATAGCAAATGGGACTGTTTAGAATTTAAGGAAAAAAAAAAAAAGTGACAGAACTTAGTCCATAAAAAGCATAATGGAAACTTAGCAGTATTACTAAAGATTTTAACAAACAATGATATCAGAATGATTCTAATAACTATGATAGTAGTTTTTTAATATTTTGATTTATTTAAGCAACCAAAACCAAATTTGTGCAAAATATTCAAATGTATACACAAACAGCATGAGAAAATTGTGAGTACGGAGATTTTAGCATCATATCTGATAATACTGAATTTTTGGCTAAAAATTATACTGACTGACTAAGTACATTTTGACATATGGCACCCCATTTTGAAACAAACTGTTTTATTTAGGCTGACCTAAATTCTCCTTAAAAGGTCATGTATGGAAACTAGCAGTGATCCAGACATCTGAGGATGCCTTTGTGGTACGTCATGTTTGTGCAATTTCAGGCGGAAAAATGCATTTGGCTCTACGTTTGTGTGCAGCAAGAGTGACATCTAATAAGCCATTAGATCAATGTAATTGGTGAGTTTTTTCCATATGGTTGTGTTGTATGCAATACTCAGTTCTGTTCAAAGGTGAAACTCAAAACGTGGTCTTTGGCTGTGCTCTGCTAGCATTAGCAATAGGAAATAATGACCATAATTTTCAAAATCTTAATTTGGTTCCCAATAAAATCCTCACATATTTTCCCCATGTTAGTAGACATGGCTAGACTGAGGTTAGTCCATTTTTGGTTACATAGCAGCAAGGACATAGGGATGTTTTTCCCCTTGGCACACATCACAGCCTTCACAAAGGCTGCTCAGAATGGTGTTCCTTCTCCTGGGCAAGGAGATGGCAATCATTAATCATTGCCAACCAGCCAGAACAAACTTCTCGGTTGACAAATACTGAACCTTTAATGGAACTTGCAAAATCCGTTCTTAAAAATGAGTCCCTCCATCAATAATCTCAGTCTGTCTAGGGAACTCTGGTAAGCATTGTACCACTCTGCACCAGAGCAAGTTTTAGATATGCTCTTTTGGGCCAGATGCTCACTTCGATAATTACGAGATATTACCTCTAAGTCTAATTGCTTAGCAGGGGTGGACGTGATCTCTAAGTGACTTAAACCACCAGGGACCTTCAGGAAAAGAAGAAGAATACAACAGGCAAGTGCTCATATTGTGTAAATAACCACAGCTGTTTTTCCTGAGAAGGGGGAAAAAAAAAATGTAGAACTTGACCTCAAGCTCTAAGGGGTGGTAATGTTGCCATCTTTCATGCATTTTTAATGTTTGGTTTTATTTCTGGGGGAGTTTTCCTGGTAGTCATTAATGGTGGACGGTGGCAATGTAATCATCCTTGAACTGTATTTGTGTGGAGACAGGAGGAGGAAAATGGCAGATGGGTTTCACATCCTGGTGAGGTTAAGATCTTTTAGTCCATTCATGCAAGCCTAATATTATTGACCCTTGTTGTATAAATTTCATGCAAGATTGAAAAGCAACTGCTCCATCTCTAATCATACAGGTGCACAGGACTCCAGAATATCCTGGAAAGCAGAGTAGTTGGCTCTAAATTTTGGATGTGTTTCATAGCAATCGTTCCTGCTCTGTTGTAAGGGGCACTGGAAAGCTCTGGTGTCTCTGGAGCTGAACGCTCACTGGTGCTCCTTCTGGGAAGCCGTGACACTAAAATAGGGCTGACCTTCAGTGTAAAACTGAGTTGCTAACTGAAAGGGTGATTGCTAATTTTCATTTCACCTTCTGGAGAAGAGACTCAATTAAGGTTATTTTTAGCTTTTAGAAACAATTTATTTTTACTTATACGGCAAATTGGTTATTTTCTTGCATTTGCACTGAACTGTTGGTGCCAAATTATCTCTCCAAGAAACATGTATGATGCAGTGTATCAGTAAAAAAGCATTTTGAAAAGGCATATTCTCTATTAAATCACTAGAAATGAGCATGAAGTTGGCTCAGAAGGAAATTTAATAACTATTTCGACATTCAGTGTTACTATGATCTGTATTTTTTGTATTTAATATCACTTTTATAGGATACAGCTTTAAACAGAGAGTAACCTGTGAAATAACATATAGATTTGCAGAAAACAATCTAGATCATTTTCCATCATTTAGGGAGAAATACATGAGCAAATGCCCGGTTTACTTATGGTTTAGTTTGCCACTTTTTAGATGTTGGAACATTTAGTAGTCATAAGGGAATAGTAATGTGAAGCAAGCCATATAGGTATGTTACAAACACTACTAACAAACTATTTTTTTTTTCTGCTAATGTACGGATTTAGCCTTCTGAAAAGAAAATGGCTCAACAAAATGTGTCTTTTCCTCCTTTCTCCTGAGTGACTTATTAATGGGTTGTTGAGTGGCAAAAGGACCTGGTGTTCATTCCCACATTAATATTTAATCAAGTGCTAACAGCACTACAGTGTCTACAAGACTCAGACCTACTCATAGGAGCTGTGTCAGTACAAAGTGTACTTGCCCTCTGAGTGAGACTGGATTATTAAATTAGAAGCACAGGCAAGGTTACCGTGTCATCATAAGCAGATATCTTTGTATTTCAAATTTACTTAATTAATTTCGCTGATATTTTAAGAGGAAAAAGTGCTATGCGGGTTTAATTGCCGGTATATAACTGCTCAGATTCTGATGTATTTCCCACTAGAGAAGCTTATTTCAAGGCATAATTTCTCATAAGAAGTTTTCTGAAACAACATTTTTGAAATGATTTTTTTTTAAAGTATCTATACTGTGAGTGTATGTTTCTGAATTTTGGCAGAGGCATAAAAAATTAATGCCATCTCGGTAAAGAACTTTTGTACGATTCTTTCTGTAAATTGTGTAAATTTATATTCAAGTGTTTATGCTTATCCTATAATGTGTTAATTGAATGTAAACATGATTTTTCACCTACTTTCTGAAAGTGCAAAAGAGACTTAACTATGGCTGCAGGTTTGGACTCACTTTTTGTGTGTTTTGTTTTGTGTTTGGGTTTTTTGTTTGTTTGTTTTTAGCTATATGAGCAACCACTGACTGATAGAAATACAGATGCCTACGGGCTGGGCTGTAAAGAGTAGTTTCAGTGATGGTCAGGAGTGGATCTTGCACTGGAACAGTCTATGTGATCTTGTAGCTTGATGCAGCTGCCACACTATTCGTCACTGCAGCACTTATTGCCACGAGCAAGACGTGCCATTTCTAGTAGTTATCCCGCAATTTTTACAGAAGGTCACCCAGTGAAAAGGCCAGAAGAAACGCCTTTGGTGACTGTAGTCCAACCGTATCCACAGCCTCTGCACCATTTTGGATCCTGGCAACCAAAGCTGTGAACAGTGCCAGCAAACTTGTACGTGCAGCCTTGCAGTGTCTTTGCGGCCACGCTAGAAGCCCTTTGTCAATGTCCTATGAAATTATTTCAGTGTTGGTGAAGTGCTTTTCACATGCTCTCAGTGCGGATGAAGTAGCCGATGTATTCTGTTCCAATAGTCCATATACTCCATGGCAGACACAAATAAGCAGTTTTAGTATTTTGACACTTCTCTGTCATCATAAAGAGCTGTAATATTTTAGGAACACTGTAGTGCATTAATTACAAAAGTAGGCAAGATCTGTGGTACAAATAAAAACATAAAAAATCTGGACTGCCTAATAAAATGTAAGACTTAAAAAAAATAGAATATTATAAAATTGGACAGGGAATTGTTTCTCTGCAAGATAACTTTAGACTTAATTTTTCTTATCCTATGATTTATCAGTCTGGATCATAATCTCAACGTTAATTAAATAGAATGTGAAGGATGCTAGTATTTTAATGTATTTAGCCATCCCATTGCATTTCACCTGACTGCACTGTACAAATTTCAGAAAACGGAATAAATTATTTGATGTAAACATGTAATCGACCAATCCATTACATCTTTTTCCTACAACTGCTGCAGTCCATGCTGTGTGTGTATGATTTTCTGCGATGGTCCTGGCAGAAGCTGTTAATAAATTAGGCCCATAGCCTCTTGATGGCAGTGTATTTCCTCCTTGAGTTCATAGGCCTTACAGAACATTTATGTCTCATTACAGCCAGTACAGCAGTTTATGCCCTAATAAATCAGAGGAGCTTTGCAGAGATGATCTTGACAGTAATGAATCTTTCTGTTGGCATTTCCACTTCACAGACACAAATAATGAAGCAAAACTGCCCCATCTGGCTACTCAGTAAGAGTCAAATCACAGTGGGAAGCTGTTTTCTCAAGCGTGACAAAGGTCATTGTGTGCAGCAGGAGTGAGTGATAGCAGGTTGTGCTGTGAAGTGACAGTGTAGAATGAAGCCATTTGTGAGCTTTTATCATTATAATTACATTTATTAGCTGTGCTGCCAAGGTTCTCCCCACCCTTCCACCAAGTCGGTGTGCTCTTGCATCAAAAGCTACCTTAACTGATTTCTGCAGGTTATTTGAAGAGCTGTTGGTTAGTTATTGCACAGAAATTTATTTAATCAGCTTGATCAGCTGTTGAAGTAGTATTATTAAGGTCTCAAAGTAATTTTTTTAAAAATAATTTCTGCAAATTTACTGCTTTGAAAGAGCAAAAACTGGCAAAACATGCTGTATACTGGCTCTAAGCAAACAGATAAACCAGGTTCACTCTGCTCTAGGAACATATGGCAGAAATCCAGGATATGTCATCTCAGATGGGCCAGTGGCTCCGTTGATGCTGTCTGGCAGTATGTGAGCAGGTGATCTGTCCACCTGTTCCAAAATCCTCAGTTCTTAGGTCTGACTTGGTTGTTATATTATTCACTTGTTAATAAAGTCCTTGCAGTGCAGAACTTGGATACACACCAAGTATCCTTGAAGATTTTTCCAGGGCCCTTCGCAGTGCCCCTTCCACATTCTGGACCTCTGCACCTCTACATTTAACAGCACCCCCACATCTCTATTTTAAAGCATATTTCTACTATTCTGATTTTTTCCTGCTTGATATCACTGTTATGTCTGATTTCTTCCTTTTGTAAGATAAACTACTTTCTCCTGGCTTAGTTTGGGCTTTCTACACTGTGTCAAACAATAGAATCAAAAAGAGGTTTTCTTCTGTTGGAGAGGAGTTCAGGGCTGCTTTATTTTCTTTTATCTGTCTGTCTGTCTGTTTGTCTATCTATCTATCTATCAGTTTCATTACCTGTTCCCTCCTTTTCAGTAGCGTGCTAGTCCTGCGGAAATGGTACGGTAAGAAAAGGTTGCTACAGCATGGAAAACCTGGCCAGCTCCCGTTCCGAACAGCGCCACCAAGTGACACCAAGTAGGTGTCACCCAAATCTCCCTCACTGCTCGTTGCTCTTCACCGTTTGTTTGTGCACACAACCTATTTTAAATGTCTGTAGGTGCTTATATGCATTATTCTGCCTTGACTGCCTTTTCTAATTCTGGAATGCTGTTGTTTCTCTAGGCATAATTCAGCAGGAACAGCTATCAGAGGAGAAAAGGCAGTATGTTAATGTTTATTTAAATGTGGCAAGTTTTGTATTGTGCTAATTGTCCCTTCACCTACACTGCAAATTGGTTCTGTAAAGTGCAAGTGTGCTTTACAGGCTGTATATTTAGGAATAGCTCATCCATCTCAGGAATGCAGGTATTAACTCTGCATCAACATGATGACACAATAGGGTTTTCTTAGGGGTAAAATAAAAAAACTGTTTTGGTAGAAATTTTATGAGGCTTACGTTGCACAGTGAGAATGCAATTGCCTGAGTACAAATCTGTCCAGAATATGGACACAGTAACATGCTTGTGGGAAGTATAAAATGTTCTGTAATAACCACAGGTAAGGAGGGACTCGGTTTTATTTTTCTAACCTTTATAATTTTACATAATTGTATTATTATTAACAACTGGAAAGCTCCATGCTAATGCTATCAAATTTGTACTCATAAATTATATTTCTTACCATTACAAAAGATATTTGTATCTTTTATTATCCGTGGTATTCCTTTTTTTTTTTTTTCCCCTCCCAAATTGCAAGCATGGAAAATGAAAACTATATATGATCCTAAAATAGGAATGTAGGTCTAGAAGAAACAGCTTGGGTCACATGCTTTTCAAATTAAAAAAATTCTTCTGGGCTTAGTGGCCTGGCTTCCCTGCAGGAGCCACTAGAGGAAGGGAAAGGGACAAAGAGTGATTTGGTCAATAAAAGCAAGGATAGCTATAGGAAAGGGAAAGGAGCCAGAAAGGAACAGTTTTGAGTAAGATGAAGTATGAGAATGGTGAGAAGGAACAGTTAGTGAAGATCTGGCTGCAAAAAGGTGGTCAGAAGAATTGACAAGAATATGTGCTTTGGTAGTCCCTTCACGCACATTTGCAGTCTGTGTGATCCTGTGACAAATGCAAAGTTTTGCTGTGAAATACCAGGGTCTTGTGGTTCAAAGGAAGAGGGTGAGAGGAGACAAATTTGTTCTGTACTGGTGGCTGTAGCACTGGGCTGTAAGGTGGCAGTGTCTAAAGGAGCCTCAAAACCAGGCAGTGTGGTGGGCTGCAGGGGCCAGCGGTGGTTCCTGCTGGTCCTGACAAATCTGATGTGATGAAGATCTAATCTACTAGCCACGCCTTCTAGTGTTGGTTTTTTTTTTGGCCTGTCGGGAGTACTGCTGTGCTCTGTTCCAGTCTCTCACTGGCAGCCAAGGGCTGCCACTAAAGCTGGAGAGAAAAGTGATAATGTAGAAGTCATCCTTTCTTTCTCAGTAGGTGATTAGCAGAAGCTCTGGATGTGACATTAACTGTCATTTTTTTGTATTGAAAGAAAAAACTGGTAGCTTGTTTCCCATCTGGCTAGTGTTGGGATATCTCTCTTTTTTTAAAAACTTAATTATCACTCATCTGACTGTCAATATTCATTATATTGATAATAGGTCACAGTTTTATGCCTTAAGAAAAGTGATGAAGTGGTAATGATGTTGAGGCAATAATGCACACATGAATTTTATGTAATGAGGAAGCAAAATATAATAGTTAAAGTGCAGGCTAGAATGAGGGAGGTTCATTATGTCTCTGAGTGCTTTTGCTGTGGATATCTCTCAGTTTAGTCCTCATTCTTATCAATAGCCTAGTCAGCAACAAAGTCGTAGGCACCGAACAGGCTGAGGAAACTAAATGCACCAAAGACTATATTCTTTAGAGAATTATTTTGCATGGAAAAATAAGAAACAACAACAACAACAAAAAACAACAACAACAACAAAATCCATCACAGTACCAAAAAATACGAGAGACTGAGAAGACTGAGTACTAGCCAATTTCTTAGTGTAGAAAGCTTATAACAAAAAAGTTTAAAGCGGAAAATTTAGCTGTAAAACATCCCTGGAGATTACTTATTTGCTACTGCAAGCCTCTTGCTGATAGGTTTTGGTGGTGTTTTTTGTTTGTTTGTTTGTTCTTGTTTGTTGTTTTGTTTTGTTTGTACAAATGCTATTCCAGTGGCTAATTCTAAGAAGAAAAGAAAAAAAATAAACTATTGAACTGAAGATGTAGCTTAGGAAGTGTTAATATTGAAGAATATTAATAATAAAGTTGAAGAAAAAAGTACATTTTGATGAGATTGAGGTGCAAGTGGATGACAACTATGAAAGTTATATCTAAGAATGAGGAGGTTAGGTGCATATTTACAGTTCCAAGAGGAAGTGATAAATTTCACTACAGAAGAAAATAAAACTTTAAAAGAAAAAATAATTATATTAAATTGAGAGTAAAGGTAGGTGTGAATGAACCTGATGAGTGGAGGTGTTATGTACAGCAAGTGCTGTAATGCTTTTGTTACATGTGGAAAAACTCCTGATCTAGGTGGTGACATAAGTAATCTCTTTTCTAAAAGATGAGCTAGTGTTCAAGAACATAACAGAGGTGGCATAGGTGGTGTTATAGACTGAATAAGGTGCTGCATGAGGAGCAGTGTTAGGGATCTTGCTCCTTTCCACCTTTGGTTGCAAACTTTTCTTTGCTTTCATCATCCCAGTCCTGAGTTTGCCATTTGCCCTCGCATCCCATTCTGCCCTCGCACTGAACTCCCCAATGCTTGAAATTCTTCTCTTCTTGTTGCTTATTGTTGGAATCTTGTTTCTGCCTAGCACAACTGCACACTGACTCCTAATCTCTGACATGTGTGTGGTTTTTATCTTTTTTCTGTCTCCCTTGCCACTGTGTCTATGTGGGCAGTCCTTTCTGATTCAGTTCATGTCCAAAATTCCCTCTGCTTTTTGTTTTGCCTAAAATATCAACTTTTTCAGAGACCTCCAACAATCATATTTGTATTCAAATTTATTGAAATTTATTCCAAAGAAAAATAATTTTTTGCAGGATAGAAGGAAAAGTGTATTCTGAAGTTCTTCTTCAGTATCAGCATGCAAATTTTCCCAATTTATATAAGCACTGAAGAGCTTCAGGCAACCTTCCTACTCCTTAAGAATCAAATGTACAACTCCTAGGCTATTTGTATGCTTTTTGTGTTTTATACTTTTTTTTTTCCCCCTCCATACATGAACACTGACAAGTTGAAAGATTATACCTTTCAACTGCTGTCTTGACAGATATTTATCTGTGGGTTTTATTTTGTCTGCCTTGTGATGGGAGTAGCTGCAAACTTCCAATAGCTTCGTGCTAGCATCTGTGAAATGCAGGGAAGGAAAATACTTTTACAGGTTTTGTGTCATGGCAACAACTTTGATTGCTGATATACAAGCTACCTTTCATAGTGCAGTTATCGCCTGAATCTGCTTTTTCTTACATTCATATGTTTTTATAGGTTGAACGATACCATTCTGGCCTTTGTGAAATGTGTAGAATTGGTGGTGCTTATTTCATCAGCTCTAAAATAAGCTGGTGATGAAGTTTATGTGTCAGTTCAGTCATCCTTGTACTTAGTTCTTTCAGTTACAAAGTTGAAAGGAAGGATCACAGAACATAAGTAAAATTAGCATTGTGTCAGTTGCTTTGGCTTATATCTTCTATGGCTTTCACTGAAGTGTTGCCATTTTTTGACTCCAGTTCTGAGTGAGAAAGGTGTCATGTTTGTTTGGTTTTTAATTTTTTTTCCTCATCACATATTGTATCTTATAGTCAATACAGTTTAACTCAGCTCATCTATTTTCTTGAAGTCACTGTTTTTGGATCAGAGGTGAACATATTTTGCTTTCTCTGGTATGATGTAGCAAGAATAAATTTGAGGTCTGTAGATTTTGCATTTTTAAGTCTGCACTTTCTATGCTTGGAATTTTTGCCAATATGCCTGTGTCTCAGATGTAATAAAAAAATATCTCTAGTTACCATTTCATTAGCAGTTTAAACCAGATTAAGACTATGGTGCTACTGTAATATGTGGTACCATCTGCAGTCACATTCTCTGTAATGTGATCAATACCACTGTATGGTCACACCATGCCCATTTTACTCTAACTAGTGTTTTGTGTGCTTACTACAGTAAAAAAACCTACCTAGAAAAAATTTGTACTCAGACCGATCAGATGAAAGATGAAGCAAAAGAAGGTGAATGAAACCACATGGTTGATGGCAAGAACATAAGCTCATAGCACCGTGGTTTAAAATTGTGTCAAGCTTACTGTGATATCCTCTGGCTGAGGTTTCATGAGACAAACAGCCAATTTAAAACTGTCAACGATGTGTGGGGCTTGAGAGAACGGAGGTGGGGGGAGCAAGGCGGTGCTGGGGAAGGAGAAAGCAGCCTGTGGGCAAGTGAGGGGAGCTGTGCCCAGGAGCTGTGTTCTACCAGCCAGAGCAGATTGGTGCCACTGCAGCCCCGTGGTCACCTGGTCAAGCCCCAAACCTCAAAAGAGTTCGGGTCAGGAAAGAGGGAAGTGGGCTGGAATCCCCAGCTCTGTCTTCTTTGTGTGTTCTGTCCTGCTCTGGCAGTGCAGGGAAAGCTGTGACCAGCTGCAGGTGCCCCTGGAGCGGGGCGAGCAGTGACACCAGCAGCAGGGAGCAGAGAAATGACAAACAGGAGATGGCAGCTGCGTGTGCAGCCTAATGCAGATATTGCTGCTGCTGCTGAAGGAAAAAAAACCCTCATTTTTCTTCCTCCCGCTCCCTCTTCATGTGTGCACCCCTGAGCTGGATCTGACAGCTCAGTGGGCAGGTTCAGGTGAGTGAGCAGGCTGATAATTAACCCAGCAAAAAGCAGCAAGTACTTTAGAGAGCTGAACTTGTCTCACTGCGGGGGTGGGGGGGGTGGTCAGAGGAGAGCCAGAGTCAGTATAATGTAGACAGAAGGTGGCAGCCAGGTTGTTGCACTGGTTTAGTCTTCTTTGAGAAACTAAGCTGATTTAATGGGTTCAGGTCATCAGAATTTCTACGGTAGATGCTACTGAAACGGGCGGGGGGAGGGGAAGGTAAGAGGAACCCTGGTCATTGTAAAGCTTTCTGGTTCAGTAGCAAAAGCTCCTGTGCTTTCTGGTAGAACTACTGCCGTGTGTTCTACCAGGGACAGTAATATTCCTGGCGAAAAAGCGTAGTCCTCATTGCAAAGTTTTTACTGCTATAAGGCAAGCCCCTTTCTATTGCAGAGATAAATATATATTTCACTCACTATTACAAAAAATATTTAAAGAAAACTTTCTGAGAATTTTTGCTTTAAAATAATTCTTAAAGGAGGATCGGTATTAATTTAGAAAAAGAATGGCAGGAAAAAAAAAAAGGAAAGAGAATGGGGCAGCATGTTTTAGGTTGTGTGATAATAAAAATTATTTCAGTATAAATAACTTGATTTGTTACCAGGTATTTTTCATGTTTGTTTCTTTCTGTGTAGATTACTTATTTTTAGTTTCTTGAATAAAGTACATGTGTGAGGAAATATACAGCTTGGCAACTTTGAAACCAGAAGATTAAAGCCATGCCATTGTGTGGTGCTATTAGTTGGGTGAAGATTCTTCTAATGGAAGGGATATTGATTCCAACTTGATCTTGTTCTCATTTAAGTCACATTCCTTCGCAGTCACATTTGGGACCCAAATGTACCCATTCATAAACTTACATTAGTTAGTACACTTGCATTTTAAGAAGGAGCACATTTTAAAATAAAATATGGTATAAAAGTTTAAAGAAAGAAGAGCAGCTGATGAGTATCTTAGTCTCATGTACAACTAATGCATCATAATTTAGAAGTCCATTTGAGGTATAACGGATGCCCTTGAGCTTGAGTGTGTTGTTACTCATGGCAGACTATGGCTTTGAAAAGAAAAATTGCCTGCTGATAAGGTTAATAATGTCCATGTTGACTTAAGAAAATGTTATGTCCAGCTGTTGCATTAAGATGTTTTATGTTGTAAAACCTGAAAGTAAAAATAGAAACCTTACATTTTTTTGACACTGAGAGATGTATTTTCAGCTACCTTAAAAGCTTTGTTAGGGAATTAACTAATGAAGTAATTAAGAAATTACAAAGTGAAATTAGTCAAAGCTGAAACTATTTGCAGGAATATATGAAAGTGATGTGTGGGAGAGAAACTCCCTTAATTTAGATTATTTACTATTCTTGTGACTGGTTTTTATCCTGGGTACTTTGAACTGAAGGTCTCTAATTTAAACCTGGTATAGTACGGACTAGACACCACACAAGTATAGTGTTTGCTGAATCTTCCCTGCTAGAGCTGTTTTGTTTTTATACAATGAATAATTTATTAAAGAAGAGAGAGAACAAGAGAACGTATGTGTCCGGATATTCTTTAATGATATGGCATATGCCTGGAAAGTGGGAGACCAAGATGTACAGTCTCCAAGAAATATTGTCATTGTTTATAAAGTGTAGAAACAGTAGTGATAGAAGAGATTTGGCCATCCTCCTCAGGTTGCACTTATCTGTCAATTAGTGCACTTTACATGTGAATAGCTGCATTTCTCTGGACTAAATTGAGTGGAGTGGAAATGTGAAACTATTGAATGCTATGGAGCATTAAATCTTAATTTGTCTCCTATTTGTGTTCCATTCATAAATGTTTTAACCATGAATTGTGCACTTGCACTTTGTATGTCTTTATTAACTGCTGTTTACCCGTACCCTTGTAAAAACTAATTTGACTTGATAAGCTCCTTAAAAGTAATACAGAGTTTGCAGAGCCATAAAAAATATATTTAAAAAAATAAAATGGAAGTATGATCCTTTTATACTGACCCTGTACAGTCCCACAGCTCTGACTGTTTCTATCCTCTGGGTGGTCTTTGTCTAAGGATTGTCTTCCAGGTAATTTCCTTGCTTGCTTTTCATTCCTGATTCCCTTCCTATAACCAACACACATAAGTGTTCACAATTTTAGCATATTTGGGTTCCAGGGCCCACCCCCTCTTCCTAGGCAGAACCTTCTGGTTTATGATGTGAGTTCAACCTGCGTTGAAGGTAGCCAGCTTCAGGACAGTTAGGTACTATATCATCCCTAGATACAGTGACTTTGTGAAGTTACTACCGGCAGATGAGCAAGTTTTTCCATAGCTGACTAGGAGTCATCTTTAATCCCTAGAAGATATACATGAGGTATATCCCTAGGCATACCCAGATAAGTTCAGAAACAACTGTCAATGTGCAAGTATGGTGCTCTCAGACATTAGGGTAACGAGGCACTCAAACCTGATTTTTCTGGGCTGTATCTATGCGGTAATGTGCCTCAAAATGTATGTTCACCCTTAGTAGTGAATGCGATACCAAATTTACATACTAACTGGAGTATATACTGGTTTCACAAGCCAAATTATTTCTCAGTTCAAAGATAACATTTCAATTTAAATTAGTAGGATTTATTCAATATGACCTTCTGAAAGAGGTTTATACTGTACTAATCTTTGTTATGAAATGTTAGTACTAATATTTTAGTTTTTTCAAATATGCATTGGTTTAAGTGGGTCTTTATTAGAGATATTTATTCCCAATTAGAAAGCGGATGTCTAACAAAAGTCTCACTGTAAGAATGTTTGGAAATGTATGCAAAGATTTTGACAACAGCAGTATATTTGTATACTGTATTTAAAGTGCCTGCTGGCAGAAAAACCATTCCATTCATCTTCAGGAGATCAGGAAGTCAGTATTCACTTAGTAACAAACACCCATGCAAAAAGTGCAATTAAAATATGCATTGATATAACACATGTTCTAAATGTGGTTTGAGGACATTAGGTTAATCGTGCTAGATCACGGAGAAATTTTTGTATTCAGAGCTGCATGTTGGCAAGACTTTTTTTTAATATATATTTGCAATGTTCTTTATAGTATGGTATACTTCAGAAATCTCAAAAAACCTCAGTAGCTTCAATCAGCTGTACTTTCCAGCTGGCAGGAAAATTAGTAGCAGGTAAAGCAGTAATTGCAATAAAGCTGAGATCAAATGATGATTAATTTTAAATATTGGCAACCTAAAAATGTTTCTCCTTTTCCCAGTTTAATTCTCCTGATAACTACATTGATTGCTATGTTTACAGTTCTGTAACTGATATTTCATTGCAAAAAAACTAAATCTGTCTACCTCTACTACTTCTACAAAGGATTTTTTCACTGTTTCTTAATACAGGCTCTCTGATGAAAGCATTCAGAATCCTTGAAGGTTTCTGTAGCTTTGGCAGCCTTTTAATGCATATATGTCCCATTAAGTTTACAAATTGAATTTGGGCTTTGAAAATGCTGTCTGAATCATTAGGTGTTAGTATAAGATGCTACTACTATACATTCTCCAAAGTGTGATTTAGTTTTAGACTTTTTTCTCTTTTTACTGCATGATTTTTCTGGATTTCTTTTATATATTTTTGTCAAGTTGGAGAGATGTTTTATGACTTTAAAAAATCCTTTTATCCCAAGACAAATCTTTAAAAAAATTCTGAAAACACCTCTAAATACACAGAAGATTAAATAAATCCATTGGTAATAAAATTTATCAGCAATCAAGTAAGGTATTACAAGGAGGAGCCTTCTGCTTCCTTTATTGCCAGACTGGAGACAGAAAAGGCTCCAAAATGGGGCAAAAATCAGTCTTTCTTTTGCAGTGAAAGATTGTGCCCCTATTGCAGAGACAATGTGTTGTTATCCCTTATCCCTTCTTTGAAGTACTGACGATGGAATTGTGAGAATGAGGGACAGAATTCAACTGTACTGCAGTGAGCTTTGATTTAGTTCTTCAAAAAATGAAGGGCTGTGACAACATCTGAAGGCATGTGAAGATGCTGGTGCCTGTGGGCAGCAGATGGAAGCTGTCTTTTAGCTTGGGAAAGCCACACTGCAAGATCTAATTCAGAGGAAAACTGTCTTTACATGGCAAGGTGTCACAAATGTAAGGGCTATAGAAATTATCTTTACCTGTCATCAAGACAAGTTTGAATCATCACCTGCTACTTGGAGGTATTTTAGGTGTTAGCTTACTATTTGTAGTTGGTGTGACACTCTCTCTACATGGCCTGCTGTTTTAGGTTTTAATCCTGCAGCCCTACTTTACCAGCTTTACTTCTGAAAGCATCAAAGTCTTTTATTTCCAGTTTCTGACTAGCCACATATTCTCTGAGCTGTCATTTGATATATGACCTCAGGTAGGTGAAGTGTTTCTCGGATAAGTTACCTGATCAGTAGAGCAATTTTACAGAAACACCTGGAATAAAAAGGAAGAAGATGCATGACTTGTACTGTAGTATTCAGCTAGAAAAGCTTCTTTGGTGATTACTGTTATACAACAGTAGGAAGCTAGAAACATTTCTTCACGAAAGCTTTCTGGAGAATCAATGCTCATAATCTCAATTTCAAGGCATGTATTCAAACAACATTAATAGAAGGAGTTAATACACTAAGGCAGATGCACCACTTGCCTATCAGATGGCTTATTGCTGTATCTAATTAGATCAGCTTTTAAAAATTTCAATGTATTAATAAGTTACTTTGAATGCACATTAAGATGTTAATGTTCATATTTGATTTGATTTTCACTCAGGTAACCCTCACAAAGCTTTTTTTTTTTTTTTAATTGGTTGAAAGAGATGACTATATCTGCATCTCACCATTATTTAATTAAAACATTGGTTTACTTTTAATAGAAGTACAATTACTCTTGCATTACCTATATGTGCATACTTTAAAGTATGCTTTTGTACATCTCTTTTCTTGCATGTTTTTTTCAGAGCAAACAGCATTTTTGTTTGACTTTCTTTTTTAGCTGAATTTAGGTTGTTTTTCATATAGATCTTCATGATCATCATGAGTGATGCATGCTAGAGTGAAAAATTAAGTTGAGCAATAAATAATTCAGTATATACATTAAAAGATCATGCTAGTGTTATAAGCTTCATTAGTGGTTTGGTGTGTTGTGGATTTTTTTTTTTTTTTTGTGTGTGTGTGTGACATTTATGTGGGTAATGATGTCCAGGACAGGTCCTCTCAAGAATGTAAGAACATCTATCATAACAGATGTAGAAGTTCTGTCATTTCTCCTGTCATGTCAGAATATGTTGGAAACATTATTGGAGTGCTTCATATTTAATGAAGGGGAAGACTTGCCATCACCTTTCCGTGTTAGCTCAGATGAGCATTTGTAGAGAGCAAGCATCTTAAAGCATGCAGTTGGTACTTCTCTTTTTAGGTGGTAACCTCTTATGCAAGTTTGGGGAAAGTTTTATGCACAAAAAGTCTTCACTTTCAGTTTTTTGTTATAATTAGCAATTTGGCTCCAATTTATTTTGATTATATCTTCTGTGAAACAGACATTTAATTCAACACTGGGACTAGGCGCAGTCATAAAACAAAATAGAGTAGGAACCAGTGCCAGGGGTTTCAAATATAGTACACTGGCTGTGAAATAATACATATGAATACATCATCATAATTATATTAGATCTCTTCACATGAGAGAATTATCTTTTATCTGCCATCTGTAAGGCTTATGAAAAATTGCCTAAATAGGGAAGTCTTCGAACTCTTTCTATTTTCCTCAGTTTTTGGAACTGAAGATGCGTAGAGAAGTGGTAAGAGACTTCTAGATGTCGGCATACTAAAGTGCCACTGTGCAGTGTGAGAATCTTCAATATGGCTGTTGAGTGTATTTCTGTAAGAGCACTTCTATGCAGTACATGTCTGGAAGTCTAGGAAATGAGATGACAGGTTCCTGGTTCTCAGTATGTAGCCTTATCTTAATTTTCAAACTGATTTCTGTTGTGTTTGGCAAGTGCTTTGCTTTTGAATATAGAGCACAGACTTGACCATGAAGTGTGTTCCCAATGTGCAAAGAAGGGTCTCGAAAGAAAGTGAATAATAGATTTTTTGTGTATTTTCTGTTCAGTACACAAAGCTTCAATCCAAGCTGCAGAAGAATACTTTGTGATATCACTGTAATATAATGGAGATGTCAACAGCGGCATCTTGCTGCTCTAAGTTTTCATCAGATTTTTAACATGGTTGAGGCATCTCAGTGTCTGTTTAGGTATCAGAAGCCAAAAGTACACCAAATAAGGCTGTGACACAGTGTTGACTTACTCCTATTCCTTTTTCCTAATGAAGTTCACTTCCCTCTGGTGCATTAGAAAAGAGTGGCAGCAACAGAAGTATTTCTCTCTGACTCTTCGGAGCCGTGGGCTAACGAGCCGAGGGACAGTCTTGCCCAGCAGTACTATGCACAACAGTTATGCTGGTGCAGAGAATGCAGTCTTTAGGAATTATGAAAGCTAAACATGTTCAGAGTTCAGTACAGTGACTAATTAGTACTCCAATGTGTCTTTTAGTGGTATTTTCAGGACTTCTGCCCAGTGGATGTTGGTTTTGAGAGTCACAATCTCACCTCTGTGTACTTCTAGGTACCTTGTAAGTCAAATGAAAAATACGTCAGTGTCTTAATCCTATGGTATGAAAATAAAGATTACACTCTTGCATCTTTCTCTTGTAAGTCAAATGAAAAAAAATCTTTATTTTCATACCATAGGATTAAGACACTGACGTATTTTTAACTGCGTTTTGAGTTTCTGTGGCTTTAGAATTTCTGCATACTTTAGCATTTTTTAGAACATAATGTATTAATTGACAGCAGTGTATTTCTGTTCCTTTTGCAAAAGCATCATACTATGAAGTCCTGCACCTCATCACATGCTGTTTTAATAATACACGTGTTTAAATATTTAGAGTTTCTTTGACTTGTGGTCTGTTTTGGGGTTTATCTCTATCTACTGTGTAGGAAGTTAGGTATTAAAATTAATAGTAAATACATGCATGCCATTAAACATGCTATATGAAAGTTGAAAGAAGTGTTGAAATGGGAAGAGAGGAGAGCAGAATCCAAAAAAGGGAATAAGAGAGTCATCATGACTAGAAGGGAAGAAGGATTGAACGCATAGTCATCACGTTGTTGACGATGAGAGATCCAGGAAAGAATTTCACTCAAGCTGTCACATCTGTGCAGCATTAACAAGAGAAAAAGCAAGAATCCTAGAAGAAGATGCATTAAGAGGCCTTTATTTTTACTTTAACATGTGTGTTTCTCTGCAGATCAGTGCACTGTATCCCCCTGGTTGGACTCTGTGGACAACCACTGCACAGAGTCCAGAAGTGCAAAAGTGGTGCTTGAAAATAACTTTTTTTGTCAGTGAAACAAAGTATGAGCAGAAAAATAGGAGGCCATGAAAATTTTGAGAGTTCAGTGAGAGGGATGTGACAGAGTACAGCTCCTTTTCATACACTTCTTGACAAGCATGAGATTTTGCAACAGTAATATTATCAGTGCCAGCAGCTTAAAATAGCTCCCTTCTGTCTATTCTCCATTTTATTATGGCCAGACTTCGTTTAGTTCTGATAGAAAATCAAGCCATCAGTATCTGTGTTTTCCATCTGTAAACCAGAGAATTATTTAGACAAAATGGCATTAGCTGGCCTTAAGTTACCATTCATGTGAATTTGTTAGAAATTGCTAGTTACTAATTGTTAGTATTTGTTAATAATTAGTTGTTATTTTTAAAGAAATCTGAGCAGGTAAAGGATTGATAATGTGTAAAGGGTTTATTCTGTGGAGCAGCACAAATTTGTAGTTCTTCCAGGAGGATTTATTTGCTTATTTATCTTTGTCTCACAGTTAGGGGGAGTGTCAGTGTGTCATAGGATTGAAAGAGATTTTCTTACCGAAAACTGGCTGATACAGGCAGTACAATCCTCTGTTGCAACCATCAGTGGCAAAGTTTTTAGTTCCATATATATATGAACATACCCTGTCTTCATATTCCTTTCTGGCACTCTGATTGGAGTCTAGGGACTGACTTTGACCACAGCAAAGATTAATTCTACCTTTGTACAACCATAGCTAAGCACCATTGTTTGTGTGTCAGCAGCACCTGAAGACCTCACTACACACTGTATCTTATACCGCTAATTTAAATTGCATTTTGAAAAGCCAAGAAAAATATAAAACCTTTTAAAACTTCCCAGATTTGCTGACTTGAAGCAATTACATATATTTTGTTGAAGGGGGAGTTTTTCTGATGTTATTTTTGTGACCACATGTAAAATTTAATAAGAACTTTCCGTCCTTTAGAAAAAAAGTCTTCTAGAACATCCTGGTGAACATTTGTCATTACAGCTTTCACTGAGGACTCAGTATCACCTGGTACAGAATTAAAATGGTTAGCTTTGCAGCACGAGTGATGCCTCTGACCTTTTGTCTAGAGTATCTCCTAAAATAGTTTGTGTGCGTGTATGCATGTGTTTGCTCTTGATTTCAAGAACAGAAATAGCACAGACTTTACTAATTTTTCTTGCATTCCTATGAACAAATTAATTTTGAATATATGAGAGCTATTCTGTTTGCTCACATGACACATTTTAAAAGATACCAGAACTACTGTTGGAGGACAAGAGGAGAAGTGGGGGTGGTATTTTGATAAATGTTCTGAAGTTATAGCAATGAACTTGTTAGATTAACATATTTCCATATTCTTAACTGCAATTTTTGTTTGTAGGAACAAAACTGACCTTAAGTGAATAGGGAAAAAAATTCTATGTTGAAAAGTCATATTTCTTAATAAAGTAAGCAACCATTTGTGTAATACTATAGATTTAATAGCATAGTTTACTATGCAATGCTGTACTACAGCAACAAATTAGATTTCTGTAACCTACAGTGTTAGATTTACTTTGACATTGTCATGTTTCATTCCTTAATTTCTATAGGAACAGTTACATCCATAATGTATTACTATAACTTTAATCTTCCATCTACTGAAAATGAGAATTTATCAGTCTCTTCATTTGAACCTCACTGGAGACTGGGGTAGGTATAAGCTAAATAAACAATAAGGTATCAGAAACTGAACTAATGGAGCACCAGAGGGAATATCTAAATTATTTTCAATAGCTTCTTATATTAGAAATTCATGAAAGGAGAAGCTGAATTTTGACACACAGGTGTCCTGGGGAGTAGGGGTAGGTTTTAAGATGAGTAACAACTCAACTTGCCTTGGAAGATATTGAAGGGAGTGACTGTCTTACAAAAATAATAGAATGCAACAGAATGTATCTTTTTCATAGTCTTTCTACTCACTTCGTTGCTATGTTTACTGGTAAAATGTTGTTTAAGAATCACCAAAGCCTTTGAATTATATAATGAGAATTGTGTTTAGAAGAGTACGCTCAGTGTGATAATATTTTCCCACCCTCCTCGTAGATTTTGAATGTGCACCAAAAAAAAGGTTAGACTAGATGTAGGAAATTTGTGGTTTAAAAATATAATACATCTTCTCATGACAAACCTTTTCAAAGAAAATAAAACATGTTAGTTGCAGGAAATTTCTATTATTCAGAATCAGAAGGAGGGGAAAAGGTGAGGTTGTTGACAGAAAGCATTTACTGAAGAGAAATGCCAAGGAAAATTGAGAGACATTTTCTACACTAGTGCAGATGCAGAGTTGTAATAATAAAGTCAATAATTCACCATTTTATTTTTGTAATTTAGAAATCCTTACTTAAAATGAAGAGACTGTAGTGGATACATGGGTAGTCAAAGGAAGTGACAAATCATAGCTTGTCAAAATTTCTTGTCTGTTCTTTCTGAATAGGAACTGGCTAGAAATCACCTGAGTTACACAAGCATTTAACTGGAATACTGTTCTGGTAAATCAGACTGTAAGTCTATAATATCCTCTAATTTACAAGACTGAATAGTTTATTTTACTCTTGTAATTTTTATCTATAAAACATTTTGAATATGTATGTATATATATTCAAAGTGGGTTTTTTAAAATTTATTTCTAGTTCTCTCCACAGCAGCAGAAAACATTGATTTGTTTCTCTGACACCTTTGTGTGGTTCCTAAATTAAAAGTGGTTTAAATTCTTGGAGTAGGTTTTGGGTTATTGTCATATACAACAAAAGGGTACAAGTGTTGCAACTAGCCAAAAGCAGCATGTCCTTGTCAGTAGCCTGGTTTGAAGTTCCTTGCTGGAGCTGTTTCTGTATTGGCCAAACTTAGTTTAGATTCATGAGGGAAGTGCTCAAAGTTGTAGGCGCAGGCTCCTCGTTGCCTCTGGATGCATTTTTCTGCACGACAGTTGGAACATTGCTCACTGTCAAAGAATTTTTCAATTCATATTTGTTCTTCATTAGCTCATAATGTTACAATTATATTCAGGACCAGCATATGTTTTATTTGGCTCACCATCGTTCTTTGTCATGTTTCTGATTTTGTCTGTTTGATATATATACATTCATTAAAAGAGAAACATATTGTAAGAGGCATATCAATGGTAAAATTCAAATGCTTCATATTTTAATAGCAATGTCAAAATTAAAACTAAAATGAAATTCTTTGGTTCTGAATGTCACATAGACATTTTTCTTTTTTAAAAGCACTGGAATGGATCAATTAAAATTATATTCTGACTACAGCTGAAGTTTTGTGCATATTATACATTTTTATTAGAAACATTTTTCACTCTAGGCTTTTATGATAAACTTCATAAAATACAACTTCTAAATGTTCTAAAACATCTTCTAGATGTTTTGATTGCTTTTGAATTTTTCAGTTGACCAGATGATAGTGATAATAATGAATAAGAGTTCACTTGTATGGAATGCTTTGTATCTGAAGTCTTCAAAATACTTATTGTTCCGTGTTTATGGACGGGGAAAATGAATTCCAGAAAGTTAGAATAATTTGTTCAAAATTCACAAACTGGTAATATAGCCAGGATCAGATCCCATTTGTAATGACCATACAACAATAAGACAGGTAAATATAAAACATAACTACAGTTTTAGTTGAAAAACAAAGAAAACTATTCAGAAGACTGTATAGCTGCTTAAGTGAACATGTTACTTATAAGAAACTTCCTTCTTGTATGTGTACTTCTATGGTTTGAGCCTTATAGTTCACGGAACCCTGCAGCCTAATAAATCCACATTAACACTGGCAATCTTTCTTTCATGTACTAAGTGATGAAGCATACATCTGCACAAAGATATTTCTGTGGCAGCTGCAAAAAACTATTCAGAGCAGAAGGGAGTAATCACGAGGTATGCGATTCCTTTGCCATAGCTGTGATTATGGGGGATCCAGCTTCACTACCAGCTGTCCCACCTGAGCCAGCCAAGGCCTCATGAAGACCCTGAGAGAACGTGGCATGGCCCATCGCGGCGATGGGAGGGCTCTGACTTTGTCAGCTGCTTCCTTGTTGTGGCACTGATGCCACTTAAAATTCTAGTGTCATGCCATGACACTTTTGATGTTCAGGGGAGAACTTGTGATGCTTTGTGAGGATGCCAGCAATAGCAATGCTGCAGTCAGGTGGTGAAAGGCCAGTTAAATGCTGCCTTTCCCTGACAGAGCTTGTGTGTGTTGCAGCAGTTTTTGAAGAGCTGAGCAAAGCGAGGTGATACAAATCCCCTGAGGAGTTGAGGGTTGAATCCCACAGCTGGTCTGCATTCATGCATCGACCAGTCTCTTTGCTATTGTTGTGCATTGATCTTGCCATGTTAAAAAGTACTTGAGTATTTCTGTTATTCTGCAACTCTCTCTCCTTTGCCTATAGCATAAATATAGTCAGGGAAAGTTTTATTTCCACTCCTGATTGTTAGGTTGACTTTTTACTTTAGAAGAAAGGTAGGTAGATGACAGAGGGACAGGTGATTTTCCATTTACTTCTGTTAAAAACACATAGGGTAGCTATAGCTGTAAATCTAATTGAGTCCAAATGCTTTAAGAGTGTACTTCTGTCAGGTTTCAGTATTTTGAATTTTCTGTAAAGCTCAATTTATCTTTATTTCATTTTTAAGTTTGGAGGGTTTATGTATTTTGCTTATTTATAGTAGTAATGGGGGATCCCAGAGTGGGCATATGTCTCACTACTTTTGCATGTAGTGTGGCAGTGATTTAAACTGAAGCCTAAAGTTTTCTCTGCTGCAGATGGGCAACATGTTACTGTTCTAACTGATTTACAGTCCATTCCTATGCATTGCCTCAGTCCAATTTGAGTTGATGTCAGTGAACAGTGTAAACTCTAACAAGCAATACTTGAGAGGAGGCTGTCAGGCATTTGATGATCAATGAAGGAATACCTTTTAATGCTCTCTAGTCAGCACATTGTGTTTGCTGAGCAGCCTTGCTCATTCCAACTGTCAAGGTATTGATTGGGTAGTTTCCACTAGCTCCTGTAGGTGCTATAATATTGCACCATGTAATATCCAGCTTCTGTTTTTCTGTCATCATTTAGAAAAACACATATAGGCCAGACTGGGATTTTATGGTCTGCTGCCCCATTGCACAGTTTATTTCTCTTTTTGTTGGAGAAAACCTTTGAAAATGTCTGTAATCTAGAAAGTGTATATATGGTGTCTGGCAATGATGCTATCACAGTAAGTGAAAAATTGATAGGGGTCATTGCTCCCTTGACAATGAGTAAGAATAATGCAGACTTGCACAGGGAAGAAGAAAAGCAAATACCCCAAACTGCATATCGTAAATTCTAACATTTTTCACTGCTGTACTAATAATGTAGAGCTCAAGTTTTACATTACGCGTTTGGCACTTTGGAGGAGTAAGAGGGCAGAAGGAAGTGCCTGGTTTAATACTTAGTGATCACTGATGGGAGGCTCTGTCCTAGAACTTTCTTCATAAAATGCGGAGGGAGAACTGCATTTTTCTAGTGGCTTCCTAAAACAAATGAACCAGACCCTGCCTTTTTAGAAGTTTTAATTGCAGAAGATCTGTGTGATAATAAAAAACACAGCAGGACATTTTCTAAAAATCATGTTCTTGTGATTGGATACGAAGTGGTTTTGCTAGTTCTTTAATCTGTACATTGGTCATCAGATAAATAAGGTGTATGGAACAAATAGTATTTTGTCACACTGTGAATGTGGGATGAAGAAGTAAAGGGATTTTGCAGAGGTCAGTTTTTTATATCTATGCGTGCCATTCATGCTGGTACGTAGTAAACCTTTACTCAACCTCCAAATTTTTTTTCACTTACTTGAAAATCTTTCTTCCACAGAGTTACCAAAAAAAAAAAAAAAAGCTCATGGCTCTTAATCTTTCATGTGACTTAAAAGATAAAAAGATACTGCTACATTGCTGCAGTCAAGTCAATGGAAGATTACCCAGTGTTCAGGTATTAATGTCCTCTGTAAATTCAATTAATTACCAAGTGATTAGGAGAGAAATGCAATTACTGTTCATTAATTACTCATAATTATTAACAATCACAATGAGACATATATTGAATATAAAAACAAGTACAATTGCTGCAGTTTCAACTTTCTTTTTAATTCTCTTATCTTTTGACATTACTTTCTATTTTATGTCAAGATGCAGCTGTGATCCTGAAAAGGCTTAAACATGTGCTTAGCTTTATGCACTGGGAATATTCTGAGGGAGTCGTCTGTGAAAAGCACTTTTATTTGTGATCTTGTCTCTATACTTGTATTTGAGTTTGTCACTCCCATAGTAAGTTCACCCTAAGACCTGACACCTTATAACCTTACTGCCCTCATGAACCACCTAAATTTTATTTGAGCTCAAGATGCCTAGAAAACAAATCTGGTATCACATATTCATGACTGGAGGATAGCGATAGGTGAAACCATTTGCATCTTCCACATTAAATATTTTTTTAAATAACATCATCTCATTAATGAATCTTGTGAACAAACAGTTGTGTGTCAGGAGACTGAATTTCTTATTAGCCGATGTCTCACTAACATTTTGACCTTATGATGGGGTGAAGACACTGTAAACTGTTTCCAGAGAATTCTCCTCAGGATGGGGATTGCACCAGAAACTGATGCACAATCTGAGATCTTTTTTTGCTTTGCTAGCTGCCTAGCATATGGAATATCTTAGGCCAGCTTAAGTCCTTTCTTTGCTTGTTCTTCACTGGGAATCATTAAAGAATAGCAGCTTTTTGGACAAAAGGACTTGTACAATTTCTGTCTAAATTTTAGAGGATCAAAAACCATGTACATGGCAAGCATGGATAGTAGGGCATTAAACTGGTATTTCATGTAGCATGACAATGGTGGTACCTAATAATTGTGATACCATTTGATATTGTGGTTCTACTGCCGTAACTATATTAGAGTCCAGCAGGGATCCCATACCCTTGTCTATCTAACAGTACCTGTGCAATGTGATTGTGAGGACAGACAAGAATTGTCAAATCAGACAGTGACTGATAGAAATCACTCATTTGATATTACAAGTTCATGGAGTACCCTGAATTGTTGCTGCAAAAAAGTGGTAACTCAATGGCTGTGCTTGAAAAACTTCCTGGGCAGTCTGATAAGAAGACTGGGTGGTGAATTTGGGTTTGTATATTGTATTTGTAGGCAGTGGAAAAATTCCAGGATATAAAATGAAGTATTTGCCTATATCTGTGCAAGATTTCAGGACTTGAGTTCATGAAGTCATGTGTGAAGACCTTGTCCTGATGTCTCCAAAGTAAGCAGTGCTGTTGATCATTATTTGTAATAATTATTTGACAGAATATATGTAGTTGCCAACTGGAAAATGAGTTTCTACTTTTCAGAGTTTCCCATCTTTCTTTGTGTTTTAATAATCTGTGTTTCCTGTAAAAGATTCTGCAGAGATGTATCTACTTAGTTTCATAAATTTTGTTCAGGAGCCAGGAACCACAACACATAGATTTTTTAAGAGAATTCTCTTGAAAGTTCCCCTGTGATACACGGTAACTGTGATCTGCCTTGTCAAGCAAAAGCTACCAGAAGAACTTGTTTTGAGGAACTTTATTCATGTAAAACTTAACACTTTTCACTTGTATGTGTTCTGCTCCTTGGCTTGACCCAGATGTTGTAGATCGTAGCCTAGATTTTTGAAAGTGTATCTCTTGTTTGCAACACTGTATGCATGAAATCTACTCTATGCTTAAAACATGATATATTTGAAGAAATAAAAGGCATTGAAGATCATGACTCAGAAATGACATCTTCTGAATTCTATTCCTGCCCTGTTTTAAGGCCAACAGTCTGCTTAGACCCCTGGAGCTTTTGCATGTCTTGGCTTTTTTAAATGGAGGGATGAATAAACCCACTAAATTTCAACAATTTTTGCAATTCAATCTGCATAAGTTCATTTCAATTAACTGCTTTGTACCCCACTTGAATGAGAAATATCTGGAGGGTCTGTCCTGTTATAAATGAAATGGTATATGCAATCTGTTTCAGTGTAGCTGAAGTTTCGCATACAAGTTTTAATATAATATGGAAATTCATAAATAGTTGGATATAAAGTTTAGATTAGTGGGCCATTTGTTTCTGGGGTCTCTACAGCTATTGAAGGCAAAAATTACCAAAAAATAATAAAAAAAATAAACCTGACACTGAATGGATAAACCTGAACAAAATCTCTTTGATTGGAGGATTTGGGATAACTGCCAGGCTGGACTTTGAGATGTTTATAATAGGTTATGTGTTGATTGAGGAGAGCAGCATGAAAGGTGCAGTTTTAGCACCCCCAACCTGTGCCAAAGTATGCAAGAGTGTGGGGATGGCTGTTTGGACAGAGGACAGATCAATTAAATCTGTTAGAACAGGATGCTTTAAAATGTATGTTTGTAAGTTAAGACATAACCTAAACATTTTAATCACAAGAGATTGCGAAGTTTTATCCACCCACTGAGTTCTTGGTGGGGAATCAAAATTGAAACAGACTCTCTCAGGTCTTCAGCAATTCATTTCTTTTCAACCATGTAGCTTTTGAATTGGTTGAGCATTTAAAATTCATTCTTCTCCCCTGCTAATTATACACTGTAAGGAGATGTGGTGATGTAGCTTTTCTTTCAGTTTCAGATCAGACACAGTTTAAGTTTGATTTATTCAAACATATTTTGAATCCTTTTAAGATAATAAATAAATCTTGGCAAAATGCCTTGGTTGGACTGTAATCTTAACTAGAAATATTATTTTTACCTTTCTAATTCCTGAACTCCTGAATAAAAATTAAAGGTTAAAAAGGGTTTATTGTTTAAAGAAAGGCAAGAAACTGACAAGAGAAACACTAAGAGTAATTACATTATTTTCTCTAGGTCTTACAGGTGCAATTCCCATGTTTTAGTAGTTTTATCAAAAGTAAAACCTGGAGTAAAAATCAGCTGTTAGACATTTTGTTTGTAAAGTGGCTCTGGAGTTAGTAAATTAAAATGTGTTAATAAAGTGAAATTTTGACCAAGGGATATTTTAATATGGAAGAAGTTGGTTTTCTGGAATAATAGAGATGCTTTTCATACAGAGGATATAAAGTAAAATTTATCATGAAAGCATACACTTGAAAAATTATTACCTGTTCTGTTTTATCAGCATAATTTAACTTTTGATAATCTTGCTTTGGGTTATCTGTTGCAATCTCAAAATTATTTTTTTTTTTTTTGGAATTGTAATTTTGACAGTGAATTTTACTTCTAAAAGACCTTAGGACATTTGACCAGTTTTCTAGTGTGAGACATACTGTACTGCTGTGATTTTCCTATTTAGAACCTGATTTTTGTGAAGTACTGTGTTGTGCCACCCAGGTCAGCACAGCAATCGCTTGAGCAGATAGGTCATCCTACTGAGTGCTCATTGATAGAAATATCCCAAATGCCAACAGAGAAGAATTACTTTAGTGAAAAAAACTCCCAAGGTTTTAGAAAGGTGAAACAATAGAGCTCGAGCGAAAACAAAGATGAAGAAAATGGGTCTGTCCTGATAAATGCAGCAACCAAATCAAGGAGTACAGTAATTGTAAAGTCCTTCTTTGTTGGCAAAATTAGATGTAATAGTTTATGTAGAATGTCTGGACAAAAGCAAAGTTGTAAAGAGAGAAGCAGGATGAGATTAAAAAGTCTGCTTTGGGATTCTGGAAATAAACAAAAAGCTGAAGAATGTAAGAAAAGTAGAGTGAATTAAGGACTTATTTTTAAGACTGTGGAGTAAAAATACCAAAGATGCATACAATCAGACAGCAAGCTCAATTCTGCTTTATTAGATAGCTTGAAGTCTAAAGTAGCTCTATTAGATTCAGTGGAAATAAAATTTGGTTCTGTAACAAATTTCAGTAAGAAAGTAACATGACTTCATGACAAAATAGCTGGCAAAGTAATATAGTATAAAGGAATTTTAATTTTTGTATAGAAAATTCACACATACATCTACTGGCCAGTATTGAGTTTTGTAATAGTATCTAGACATAAATTGTCAGACTAAAATTCAAACTCTGAAGTGCTTTTGTTCTCGGCTACTGTCATTGACTGAAATCCTTTCAAGTGAAACTGTGTTCTTTAATTGCTCCATGAAGAATTCTCACATTGTAATTTTAAAATAAGCTGTTTAAAAATCTCATTAGTTATTAATTTGGTTTTGTTAAGTGTGCATGAAAGTGGAGCCATCATAGCATAGGGTAAGCCAGAAATAACAGCAACTAATCCTTTTTGTAGATCTCTCTTGTAATCTCTAACTGGTGTATATTCATTTTGATACTAACGTGCTGCTCTGGTCACAAACATTCCTGGTAGGCACAAGGAAATTCTGTTTTTGTTTGTTTGTTTGTTTGTGTTTTATTTTGTTTTTCTTGTGGTATTAGTTATGATGTGTAAGCATATGAAAAGTCCTGAAATGGAAAATGTGGTCTTCAGTTACTGCAGTCAGACTGCAGATAGGATATTAGGCAGGCATACAAAGATTCTTGCTATACATTACCGTTGAGAAAGGAACAGATTTCAAATCTTTCAATCCTAGATCCCTGCATTATTCTTTATTGTTTGGGTAGCAGCCACAGTCAGTTTCCTCAGTGATGTAAAAGTTCAGTGTCTCCTGAGGCAAAATATTAATGAATTCACCTATCCAATTATTGGACTTTCTATAAATTTGTTATTACTTTTTTATTATAGAGATAATAGTAAATTACCTTAGGCACCCTTGCATAAAACAGCCAAAACAATATTAAGTTACAGGCAGAACAACAAACTCTTTTCCTGTATATGTGTGTTTACTGAGGGACTCGCTTTAATTCAAGTTTCTATAAAAAGCGGGTTCTTGTATTACTTTTATGTGAAGGTCATTGATTCTGGGCAATTTCAGGCAGATGGTGGAACCTGTTTGCAGACAAAGATTTTCTAGTGGAAATAGCTCTTAGTGCCTTACTATTTTAAGTTAAAGAGAAGGCAGCTTCAATACTTTTATGAGTAATCCAGTAATTCACATTATTTGGGATTGATAGATTCAACCTGCATCTTGAAGTTAATGTAGAAGTTATATTCTGTATTGTCTTATATTTCTGAATTGAATCAAGATACATTTCTGTGTGGAATATGTTGCCATAACCTGTTTTTGAGACAGAGTGATCACAGAAAGGATGACATCTGAAATAAATGGTTGCAATTCCCTGGCTAGTTGCCCATTTCAAAAGCTTTCTTGGGCTCAGCTGCTGGTTCCAGAGCAGCTGGGGGATCTGATGCAGCTTCCATGTTAGCAATGTGCATAACAAATGGCAGGAATACAAGCTGCACAAAGAGGGAAGATATCCTGTTCAGTGTATAAGCTGACCTCTTCCTTCAAGTATACTGGCATCTCTTGAGTTTTCTCCTGATTCAACATCAGCCAGCTGTCAGCCTTATCCTAATATCCCTCTGACAGTGGCCCAGATAATCAATAGTGCCGGCTGGATGAGGAGAGACTGAGATGGCTGACTGAGACTAATGACTCCATATGCACAATAAGTGAGAACAAATAAAAGAAAGAGCACTGTAAAGTCCATGTGCAGCTCCACACATCTGAAATACTGACATCTCTGGATGTTCAGAGAACTGTACCTGTCTTTGTCTAAGGAAAACGTTGTGTCTTACATGTATATGTGTTATGTATTTATAGTGATGCTTTATTTAAAAACCTGGTATAATTTATCACTCTGCTTTCGGAAAAAGGTTGCTTGAGGAAGAAGAGGAAATTACATAATTTTAAGAACATACCTCAGCTTAAATGTCTTGCAGTGAATAAAATATATGCCAAATATTATCAATAGAAATGAAGTTCAGATTCAGGAAAGTGGTAGGACAAAGCATTTTGGAGTAAAAGCTCATAAATAGCTTTCTAGGAAGAAAGGTTATGGGAATGTACTCGCAGATTGGTGTGTGTTTGTATTTGCATTACGTGTTGCTTGAATAGGGAGGGTTGTTCATGTCCATTCTAAACTGGATCTATAGGGCCAGTGCATTGATCTGAGAGTGAAATCTGAAGTGTCAAAGTTGACAGCTGTACACCGAGAGATTATAGTGTTTGCATGCTATTTACTTCAAATGAATGCACGACTATTTGAAAGGTGCATTTATTTTTCTGTGAGATTTTTGAGGTAGAGCTAGCTGTATATGCCCTATGATTCAGAAAAAACATGGTATCTGCATCTCATTTATCAGATTTCAATATAGTGGAGGTCTTGTATGTGGTTTAAAGACATATAAAGTTTTAATAAAGTGGATAATCTTCAAGTAGAAGATGTTCTAGAACTTTCCTGTATCTGGGAAACCAAATTCTAATTTCAGTAATGCTAATATTAACATAATTGTAGTGCTTCACTTCAACAAAAATCGACTTATGTCAGAGTAAATGTTACAAAGGGACCACTAAATAATAAAGGTTATTTTCTGTCCAGGTCCTAATTTTCCTTCCAGTGGACAGATGTGGGATTATACAAGTATATCTCATATCTGTGTAGCACAGAGAACACCATATGTTATAGCCTATGCATAGCAATATTGAAGTATCTATTAAGAATTTGAATGAATATTTCTGAACTCCACATGCATCTATTCTTATCCTCATATCTTCCAACCAGATCAAACTGATAAGAACTTGAGCGTTTGTACTCTCTATTAAAATGTCTACTCATGGATTTATTCAGGAATAGATGTTGTGTTTCAGTTCACACGTATCTTTATTTCAGATCAGTCGTTAAATATAGCAGGCCATAAATGTTCTGTGTGATGGTGAGAGGAAATAGTACAGACACCAAATGTTCTTTCTGTGGAGGGGAAGGCAGTGGGTAGCCCAAAGGAACTGTGGGGTTGAACACAAGAATCAGAAGGAGATGATGGACAGATAGGCAAGCAGTTTCAGTGGAACTACATTTATTTTCTTGCTCTCTGGCATTAGCCAGGATTTCTGGAGTTTCATTGCCCCCAGCTGGCCGCACCTTTTCCTTTGGTACCCACCTGCGTGCCCTGACTCCCTCGGTCAGAGTGAAGAGTCAGTCCTGGGGACTGTGCCCTCCCTGTGGGACAGCTGTCCCCCTGCTGGGCCCTGGGGCTCAGGTGGGCAGGGATTTAATTCTGTGTATCAAATGTTGTCTGGCTTAATTAACCTACTTCTACCTTTGATTGAATAACCCCTTTTTCTCTCTTAGCTATCTCATTAAAAGGTTGAGTAAAATCTGTCTTAATTTGTTGCACATTGGATTTCCCTTTCCTGAGGTACACTTTTTACAGAGAGAACTTGCACACACACGTTCTCTCTCCTGTATTTTTGTGTGTTCTATTGTCTTTTTGCGCTCATTTTATATGCAGTCGCGCATTTCCTCTTACAAGGTCATAAGATATAAAGATGTTAGGCTCATATCCTCTCTTCCTAATGTTTATTATTATACATTCCCTTTGTGTCTCAATTGGGCACTTTTCCCCTGTGTTGCCTGACATTGCATTAAGGAAGTTTATTCTATTTCATGACACTAAGAGCTCTCAATGTCTAGTTTTGAGTGCAGTTTGTTAGTTTGTTGAACTCCCCATTTTTCTGAAATTCCCTGTTTTGTCCTACTGAGCCAACTCTGCCATTTACAGTGTTCAAAAGTGCTGTCTTCCTTCTATTGTAAGCTATATTCTTCTTTACTGCTGTCTTTTCTTTAGCTTTCTTTCATTCTTACTTTTCGTGTCTTCTGTTTGACACTGAGAGCATTTACTTTGTTCTTTTGTCTTTACTTCCCTACTCCAATAGTGTCTTATTTTTCTGCTCAATTTCTTTTTTTTTTATCTCCTTTTTTATTTCTAAATAAATATTTCTAAAATCTTTTTTATGTGATTGCAGTGATACTAAATGCTAAGCACTCGTTTTATCCCTTACTCAAGATAATTGATCCCAGGGACAAATTTATGATGTACAGACAACTGTCTCTCCAAAAATTCAGCCATGATTTCTCTGGAGACAAGAGACTTGTAGGTGTTCTGGCTCATCTATAACAATAGGCTGAAATTCACTTAATTAAGGAAATCATGCAAGATGTGATATGCTTGGGTTTTCATTTTGCACATTGAAAGCTTATTTGAAATTCAGTAGTATGCCCTCCATCATTAGCTCATGTTACCCTACAATGTAGAAGTTATATTAGAATACACAGCAATTCACTGTTTCCTGGGAAGTGTAATATTTTACTGCCCTCTGCACTCAGGTAAAGAGGATGCCATCTCCTGCACTGTGTTGTCATATAGGAAAGCTGTCATGTGAGAGTTCCACATCTCCTCTGCATCTAATCTCTCTTCAAAACACAGACTTGAATTCAAGCTTTCAGTCTAGCTGAATTATGAAATCATCCCTCATAGACAGATTTATTACTACTCATGTGTAATGGATATTGTTATGTGCCAAAGGGACAGTCACTTTCTGAAAATATTTCCTCTGTACAGGCCATTATCAGTCTACTTGTGTGTAAAATGTTTTCTATTTTTATTTAGTCCCCAAAGACATCATCACACAACTGTATTAAAAATTACTGAAGGTTTAGAAGTTTTTTAGATGTTTAGAACAACTCTATGTTTTAAAAGTGTCCCAAAGTTCTGGATTACTGATCTGATTTTAAATCCTGTAATTGGCATAATAATGGAAGCAGTAAAAAAGCTGGAAAAGGTACTCTTTGAATAGAATCAGCTATTTTCTTACAAAGGTTACCACAAGGAAAAATTCATACAGTGATGTAGCATGACAGAAAGTTTTTTTAAGAGATCAGTTGCTCGGTGTCAAAACTCCTTCAGCAAAATGAATTATTTTCATCTCCTAACTTGGGAGTTACTCATTTTGCACAACCAACTTAACTTTATTGAATTTCTTGATGTCAAATGTAAGCATGCTGATGTTCAATGTCCTCATTTTGTTTCCCAGTTCTCATTCTTCCTATGTTTCTCTAAAACGAGGAGGAAGCCCTTTGTTTAGGCTACATGTTCTAAGAGCAGAGAGTGTTTATAGAGCATTCATCTGTTTTTCTTGTCCATGGTACATATGGTGACATCACTGCATACTTTAATATGGTTTGGACAATGCAAAACCAGCAGTGAAAACAGAGCATGTTTTTATAATTAACTATAAAACTGAGAGCATAGCTTGTGAGTCATGTTTAAAAAAAAAAAAAAGGCAAACTTACTGTAGTTCTGATCTCAAAGTGTGGACCTCCCTAAGCTGTTGATCATATTTAGTGTCCAAAGAAGTTTTGCTCCTCATTCTTCATTCTTTCTAGTACCAGGTTTACAACAATCAAAATAATTCTTTCCAAACAACTTCACTGCTGTTGTTGATGTTAAACAATTGTTGAAACATGAATGAATTCAAACTGGCAGGTAAAAACCCCCAATGTTTTTTCAACATTGCAAAAGGGTTAATAGAAAGATATCAATGTTTAGCTCAGTAACCACAGTACCTGAAGTCAGCCAGAGATAAAATCATTCCATGATTTGTTCAGGATGCAGAAAACAACTAACAATTATGATGAAGCTAGCCTGATTTTTGTATTTAGTGTTTTTCAACTAGGATGACCATTGTGTTACAATGTATGTAGGCTTATGAGAAATGTGTCTTACTGTTGGATAACATTCTGATTTACAGTGCTTATAAAATTAGCTAGGATAGCTCATAAGAAGCTGGACAAATTGGAGAACTGGGCAATCACCAACCGCATGAAGTTCGACAAAGGCAAGTGCTGGATTTTGCACCTGGGACATGGCATCCATGGCTGTACATACAGACTGGGGGACGACAAGCTGGAAGGCAGCTCTGCAAAGAGGGATCTGGGGATTCTGGTCGATGGCAAGTTGAACATGAGCCAACAGTGTGTCCTGGCAGCCAAGAGGGCAACCGTGTCCTGGGTGCATCAAGCACAGCATTGCCAGCTGGGCAGGGAGGTGATTGTCCCGCTCTGCTCTGCACTGGTGCGGCCTCACTTGGAGCACTGTGTGTGGTTCTGGGCGCCCCAGGATAAAAAAGATATTAAGCTACTGGAGAGTGTCCAGAGGAGGGCTACGAAGCTGCTGAAGGGTTTGGAGAGGAAGCCATATGAGGAGCAGCTAAAGTCATTTGATTTGTTCAGCCTGGGGAAGAGGAGGTTAAGAGGGAGACCTCATGGCAGCTACAGTTTCCTCTCAAGGGAGCAGGAAGGGTAGGCACCGATCTCTTTCTTCTCTGTGGCAACCAATGATAGAACCCAAGGGAATGGCAGGAAGATGTGCCAGAGAAGGCTTAGGTTGGACATTAGGAAAAGGTTCTTCACCCAGAACAGGCTCCCCAGGGAGGTGTCATGGCCCCAAGCCTGGCAGTGTTCAAGAAGAGACTGAACAATGTCCTCAGACATATAGTCTGAACTGTGAGGTTGTCGTATGCAGGGGCAGGAGTTGGACTCGATGATCCTTCTGGGTCCCTTCCAACTCAGGATATTCTATGATTCTGTTCTAAAAAAAAAAGTCCACATGGACATGCAGGGTTCGTCCTTCATCACAGACTTTTCTAACTGTCTGAGGCCCAACAGTGAACATGAAGTGTATTTAAACCTCTTTTCTATTTTTCTTTCTCACAGGTACAGCCCAATAACCACCACTTCCCTTTTCTTGCATTCATGTAAAGTATGCATTGCTATTTCTTTCAGCCACATGCAGCAAGTGATATTTGTTTAATTTCAGTAGTTTGTCATTGTTGACTCACATGAATTCGTGGTTCTCTCTAAAATCTGGATCTTTTTCTGGTGCTCAAACATTTTCCTCATCTTTTGTTGATACATTAGAACCATCATTCCTAATTACATACTTATTTGAATTGAATTAAACTGAATTCATTTCCAAATTCTCTTCCTAATCTGACAATAATTACTGACAAGAGCATTCACCTTATGGTCATTTCATTAGGCTATAGTAGTCCTTAGAGGTAGACAACATCACTGAGTGGATAACATGCTGTGGTTTGTTTTTCTGTCAGTCCCTGTTGGAAGCTCTCATGGATGTTACGCTGCCTATGAGTCCTAGATTGGTGTTGTCCACACTTCTAAAAATACAGAATTTAACCAGGATAGGTTTCTCCTGCTCTTTTTTCCTATGCAGTACAAAAGATACTTGTCACAAAAGGGAATTATTGATTTGAGAGAATGGCTCTTAGATGGATGTTGGCTATTTCTTCCCGCCTTATTGTGTTGCATATGCTTTTGAATTGATTGTTTAATCAGTTTTGTGAGTGTCTTCCTGGGTAGTAAAATGTAGGAAGTAATCCTGCAGATTTTTCCTTTTTCTTGGCTTTGAAAGTGTTTCTCTTGTCCTTTCTTTTCCTGCCCACAGGTCTTCAAAAATATTAACTGATGGTTTAAAGATTAATTTGATTAGTTCCTTGAATACTCTATGGGAAGTTTTATCACACTTCACTGATTTAAACACATTTATTTACTGTTCTTTTCCAAATATGACCTCAACTCCTAATCCCATAGTTAGAAATACTTGTGTCATAGTGACTTCTCAAGGTAAATTTTCTGGTGAAAGCTAAAATAAATAAACCATTGACTACTTGAACCTTCTCTACCTTATCTGCTGGTTTTTGTACACTTCTTGTTAGTTAGCTTGCATAAATGCTTTTTTTGTGGCTTGGACCTCATACGTACCTACTGAATAAAGTAAACATTTTGACCATGAGAACTTCATATTGTTGGATTTTGATGCTAGATCCAAGGTTTCCTTTGGCCAGGTATTCCTGATTAGCAAAGAGAAACAATGTATTGGCCCCTGTTACTTCAATGGCTCCACAACTGGCACAGTAATTTTCAAGTCAGTTGGATTACAATAGTGTTTTATAAAACATGTTAAACATGTGATCTATGAACCACAGCATCATGAATTTTTTTAGAAGACAGTTAATTCTAAGGGAGAAGAGTTCCTATATTATGGAGCATTTTAGAGATGATATGTAGTATACTCAACTTCATGTGGAAGTGAGTTGCCAGCCCGTGTAGGTTAAGGTACAAAAAATGTAATAGTCTGCTTTTGGTCTGACTCTACAAGTCTGTGTGAATCTTCTGCAAGTATCATTTTCAGAAGTTCTGCTGTTCAAAGATAATGTTGATGATAACATGGCACACAAGTTTGGAGAGCAGGGAATTAAGTTAAATTTTCTGTATTTTTCCCAAGTAGAATTGTTTTTCAAAATCATCTCCCTTTTCTGACATGTGAACTGTACTGTTTGGTGTGATTCCTCTGAATTTAACAGTTCTGCAGAAGAAAGTCAGGAAGTTTCCAAGATTAGACAAATTAGAAGAAATAAATCATAAGGTGAAAAGTCCATGCTTTTATGTCGAGCCTAAAAATGATGCTGCAAATTTTTGTGACCTGGTTTAATGAAGGGGTTAAACAAAGTGTTGTACACTGTTTGCTGTCTTTAGGCATTTGTTCTGTATCCATGGACTTATTTTAATGTAAATAGGCACCTCAACAGCTGTGTCCCCTTAAGCACATTTTATTTAGCAGCTGGGTTATACACGTCACTTGGCAGCCATGGATTTTCAATTTTGACCCGTGCCAAGGGGGCAGCTGGAATAATTTGAGCGCTCATTAATTTGGGAGAAATATGAGCTGTGTAAGTCAGACAACATGAGTCTTCTGTAGGGTGTTGTACAAGGATAAGCGGATCAGGGTAGAAGCAATTTGCCCTGTCCCAAGGGGGCCTTTGTTTTTTAATAAGCTGGTTATGAAAATTCTATTTCTTTGCAGTTTGAAGAGTCTAATTAGAGCCTGTAATTTCTCTCATATAACTGGAGTGGATGAAGGTTAACGTTAGGCCTCCAGAGTCTTTTCACATTCATTTACAGACTTAAATCAGGTAATAGTTTGTAGCTAATTAGAACAGTGTATTAAATATTTAGTTTGACTTAACTGTGAGAACACAGGGATGCTGTAGGGCTGCAAAAATGATAGAGTAGAGCCAAATTTAATTTTTTAATCAAAGATAAAGGCTGTATAGTAATTTCAATACTGACTGGAATACTATGACAATCTGAGCAGCAATTGCCTTCAGTTGGTTGAAAAGTCAAGATAAAGGAATCTGATGTCTATTTAATGTCCCTGCTGTAAAACTTTGATGGTTCAAACAATTCATGGTGTATATACACAGTGTGTGAAGGATTAAATGTTTTTCAGCATAGCAGACAGTTTTTATGTAAAATTTCATTTATTTTTCTATCCCCTAACTCAGCATTTTCAGAAAGATTTTTCTTAAAGAAATTGCAGTGCTTCTACTCACAGGAAGTCCATCAATAAACACATATTCCTACCAGAGTTTGCCAAACAGTGAGTCTGCTGTTCTGTCAGAGCAGTATCTGCATTTGCAGCTTTTGCTTTCGCTGATTTTTTTGTTTCAATGAATTAGTAAAGTAACATTAAAATTCCATGTGCAAACTTTTCCCCTGTTCTTGTAAATAAAGCCTTCACTTTTATTCTGTTATGCTTGTAATTTGCAAAAATTCTTTGCATTCTGTGCGTAAACCTCACTACAGTTTTCTGTGGTACATTATAAAACTTCCTGTTGCTGGTTGGATTTCCAGAACTTGAACCTTTTGCCACTGAAGTTAGTATAAAAACTAGCATAAAATTCACTTGTATGGAATCAAATATAGGCTTGCAAAGTTAACTTCTGCCTGAAACAGTTTGTTCAAAGTACAGGCAGGGATTTACATCTCCTTGTAGTGAAGGAGAGCTTATTCAAGTCAAGTCTGCATGAAAAACATACAGGTAGATAGTATTTTCTGAGTCATGAAATACAGACGCTCACTTCAACTCAATGCTGTAAAGCTTCCATGAAACAAATCCCGTTTTATTCAACTGGACATTTTTAGTAATGCCTCTCAGTCAGAGCAGAGGTGGCGGTGGTTCAAATTTTTCTGCCTTTGTTTTATTTTTTTGTTGTTTTTATTTTCTTGTTGTTGTTGTTGGGGTTTGTGTGTGTTGTTTTTTCTTGTTGTTGTTTGGTTTTATTCATTGTGCAAAATTCTGTGAAACAATTCTATTGATTAAATATACAGCATCCAACTAATGCTATTATACTATATAAAATGATACATTTCACAGTTGCAGCTGGGTGGACCTACCAGAAGTCACAGAAGGACCTTGCATCTGATATATTTTTCAAATATCCTTCTATATCTTGATACCTACCAAATCATTTTGCCTTTGGTAACAGAATTTACTGCTCAGACAACAACTACATTCTGTTAGATTTTAGCTGGTAAAATTTTCAAAGCTTTTTTACAAATTTGTAGAACTTATTCTTAGTGGGAGTTGTGCATGCTAATGAATTTGACTGCGAGTACCTTGGTACTATTGTCTTTTTACTCATATATTAATGCCATTGTGATTTAGACTGGAGTGTCAACTGCTCATTTTCTTCCTGGACTTTCCCAGAGCTTGTGAGTTGTTTTCTTATCCCATAAACTGAGTACAGCTCCCCTTTTTCTTGCCTGAACACTCACTTATATCCCCAGCAACTGATCCCCGTAGCAATGAAATCCCTCGTTCATTTGTGAACAAGTAGTGAAATACTTCAAAGTGAAAAGGGAAGAATGCTGATAAAGTGAAGAGGTGAACTAACAATTGAGATAAAATACTGAAGAAATATGCTGTCTATTTGATTGGGGGAGGGGGGAAGACAAAAAAGCATCTGTAACCTCAAAATAGCCAAGCTTTTCTGGCTATGAGCTTACTCAGTCCTCAGATTCTTGGCTCCTCATCTGTACCTTTAATCTCAAGTTTCCTTTACAGCTTTTTTGGATGCTAGAAACTCCATTACAGACTGGTAGAAAATCAGTGATAAAACTTCCAAATATCACCTTATTTTGTTACACTGCTTTCCCAGTTGCCAATTTTTATAAAATGGTTTATGACTGCAATAATCCCCTCGAAATCAGCTGTTATGGGAGATAATAGCTGGTTGTCAGAGCATTAACCACCCTTGACTTCACTTTGGGCCATTACGTAACAAAGAATGAACTGGTGGTAAGGTTGCCAGGTGTATTAAATTATATGATGAATTATAGAGATTCTGTAATGGGGATTAGTGTCCAAAAGAGACTAGTGGAGATTGCCAAATCCATTATCTGATAGGACTGCAGGCTGGACAAAATCCCAAGGGCAAAAGACCGGTACTTTATCCATTATGTCATCCTCTAATCTGTGTCTGCACCATGCACAGAGAAGGATACTGCAAATGAGTTACCATTGTTCTATGATACATCCTGGAACTATATAATAACAGAAGTGGAGTATGTTGGTAGTATTTGGTTACTTAATATTTAGTCTGATTTTGTTATTTTCTCATGGATTCTTGCAAAAAATATTAGTTGATACACAAGAAAGCTAAGTAATATAGTAGCAGAAATTGTATGAGCCTACTTTTTCCACAGAAGCTTCAGTTAGATCCAAGAAAGTTGGTTATGTCATGCTTTGTGCTCTAATCCCTTCCCCTCCTCTCCATTCAGACAAATTAATTTGCCTAGGCTAATATTTTGCATTTAAGGAAGAAAATATCTGTTCTACATTTCAGCAAATCCACCAGCATTTTGAAGAATGGCAATGATAGGTATAGTTGAGTTATCCTTAATAGTTCATCTAGACTTGGCTGATAATGGGTTGTAATGACTGATATGGAATTTTGCATCTCAGGACTAGAAACAAATATTTCTTTAGTTTTTCCGATAAAAGCATAGAGCTTGTTCCTAGTTCCAATAGATAGTATCGTATTTTACTTTGAAATAGTAACATTGTTATGGTAGAAGAATGGTGTCAGGTAATTTTTAAAAGTTATAACAGTGTGAGTTAAAATTTTCCTTTCCCTCAGTACCCCATATAGGTAAACTCATTCTGCCATGACTGACTTTACCAATAGAAATATATAAAAAATACAATAAATAAATTTTTATAAAACTCAGTCAAATATTTCTAAAGTAGTTCTTTAGTAAAAATGTGTGGTATATACACAATATTTGGAGGTGCCATATAAAGACTTTGTTGACATTCTAATAGATATGTCTGAAATATTAATAACACACTTCACCCATTGGACCCATTGGTCTCAAAGTAATTTGTAAAGGTCAGAGAAATATTATAGGTAACAAATTGGTAATCTCTCTCTCTGTCTTTTTTTTTTTTTTTCTCTCTCTAAATAATCATAACTTTTTGAAAAGGGCTTTCTGGGATGAGGGGGGCTGTGTTGTGTGTTTTTTTTTTCTTTTATGTGCGTGTGTGTATGGTTTGCTGTTGTTGTTGTGGGTTTTTTTTGTTTGCTTGTTTTGCTGTTAAATGTCAGATCTTAAATGGTTATTTAATACAACATACTTGCTCTGCCAAATCACATGTAATTCTTTAGTGATAAACTCTTGCTGTGCCACCTGAAGCTCATCTGCCTGCAAGGGAACTATCTTGCTCAGTTCTCTGACCAATAATTCAGGATGTATAAAGCATCTAGAACTTGTGTCCCATGTAAAAGGTCTGAGGTGTTTTGTTCCTTTCAAAACTGTGTCAACCGTTAGACTCCTGTAGGGAAGCAATAAGCCTTGTGCTAATACGGTGTTGGACACTTTCTCATCACATGCTGTATCCTGGCAAGGTGTAAAATAGCATAACCCTAGAAGGTGGATCTAGAAATGTTCCTCACAGGTGAGAGTGACAGAGTAAATCTGTCCCCTGACCACAGGCAATTAACTGCAGCATCGATTTCCTTTTTTCTTGCAGGTATTTTCTGAGGTGGGTCTATACAAAGCACTGTTGGGGATGTGGATGTTTGAGAAAGCAGGGCTCAGCTGCTTGGTGATCCCTGGCAGACTGTTTTATTTGTTACTAGTTTTGCTTACAACATCTTGTTTTCCAGGTAAACAGACCTATTAATTATTTGGGCTTTGTTTCCATTAACTGTCCCATCAGTATTTAGGGTACAATGCACAGTGTTTTGGATATCACTATAATAGAAAACAGCTACAAAATTGTCTGGCTACAGTGTGCAATTTCAGGGAGGAGAAAACGTGAGGAAATGCATAAATGCAAACTTTTCCAAGAGACATTTTTAAAATACTACATGAGAAAAATTAGCAATGAAGAATGGGTAACATAATGTTTAAGAATTCCATTTTCATGAGGTAATGGCTTCAATTTCATAGCTTCCTTGCACTGAGTGCAGGGTAAGTTGAGTCTTTCAGCACCTTATAGGGCAAAGGTCTCTAACAGGGTAGAAGATACTGTAGTAGTGCTATCTTGTATTGTGTCACTGGGCTTTGTAGCCCTGATCAGTACAATTTTTTTGTGCTCATTTAAAGCATTGTCTTAATGGAATTTCCTGCTAACTTATCAATGTAAACAGATCCTTAGCTCCTTTTTCACTGTTTCGTAATAAAAAAAAAGAACTAAAATTTAAAAAGCTACGAAGACATTCAGAGATAAGGTGAAGTTTCTAGCATGATCTTTTATTTCTACTCTTTTCCTTTGCCTGTTCATTGCCCTGTGTATTATGCCCTTTGCAACAACCAGATACACTGGAGCATACTTGAAATTTGTGTATTACTTTTGGGTTGCTTTGTGTGTGTGTAGGTTAAAGTTAGAAGGTATAATACATCTCAAAATTTGATACATTTTACAAACTTCCAATTTTTCCCTTTTCAAATTTGGAAAGGCTAGTTGTCTTTAGATTTTTTTGAATGTGAATCTTGCTGATCTTGCTGAATGGATCCAGTATGACTCTCAAAACCCTTTATGAAAGCATCGAGGCTGTTCTTCACAGGAACGTGTGGTGGGGTAGTGCCATCTCCTTAACACAGGCACTGAGTGCAGCATTGATTTCCCCTTTTTCTGTTCGTGTCTTCTGAGGCAGAGCTGTACAAAAAGATGCTGGAGAGAGAAAGGAACAGGAGGATGAGATTAGGTAAGGAGCAATACTGAAGACCAGTCTTGAAGTGGCACAGTGTAATGTTGGGAGGGAAGCAATGGAAGCATAAATAAAACCTCAAGATTTTTCTGAATTGGAAGTAAGATTAGCTTGCTTTCAGAGTTTGAACCTAAAAAAACACATCAGAAAACTGTAAAGCAGCAGGAGCCCCAGGAAGAGAAGCCAGTTACTGAGGCATAAAGGATTAAGAGTTTGTAAGCTTATGCTGAGTAACTAATTTTAAGAATATTTCCACTATAACAAAGTGTAAGAAGAAACAGAGCATGAAAAAGTCATAGTTAACAGAAAGAGAAGCTGGTTTGAAGAGTCAAGTAGTTTACGATATAAAACTGATATAGCAGAAGAATGGAATCAGAAGCTAATGCTGGCAATTTAGATTGTGATGTAATTCTCAGTTCTGCCACCAACAATTACAGCTTGTAAAGTTAAAGTTACCTTTTGGGTTGGGGTGGTGTGTTTTTTTTCTTTTTTTTTCTCTCTCTCTCTCTTCTTCTTTTTTTTTTTCTGAATAGAAAAATGTATCTGCCTGGAAGTGGGATCCACACAAGAATTTCAAAATGAACATTTTTCTTTTTACCTTAAGCTCTGTTAAGCTTTCCTGTATTCTTCACTTATGCTCTCTTAGTCATATTCAAAGAGTGTAAACCAGAACTTTGCTTTTTGACAGCAACAGACTTTGAGAATGTAGCTCTGAGGTTGTATTTAGAGTAGAAGCACCTGGCTTTTTCATTACTAGGTTCACAAAATTCAGGCAATTAGAGAATTGCTTTTGTGAATCTTGAATTACAGCATGTAAATCAAATCTCGACCAGCTTTAGTCTTATTTGCTCCTACTGTCACTTTTTAGCTATTGGTCAATGAAAATTGAAGTGCTTTGATCAGTGCCCCACTGAGACTGTTGCAAAGACCAGAGTGTTAAACCATTTAGGAGGGTCTTTGGATAGAGTAAGACTTAAGGTGGGAATCAAGCATCTCGAATAAGGTGGTCACATGCTGTCAGATGAAAGGGGGTCCTTGCAACAGTGGCCTCAGTTGTATTCGGTGAGATGCTCTGAATTGCTGTTCTGCTGAATCTTTATTACCAGCTAGCCTGTGATTGTATTTCAGTACTCCAGCACAGGAATGCTTCATTGCTATATATTACCTTAAATTACATACAAAACATTTCCTAACTATCTCAAGTATGTTCAAAAGGCTCTCCTATGCGACTGTTCCTCAGGCTTTCTACTGTGGTACTATGCAGGTGTCTTTTCTCTATACGGTTTGGTCAATTCTACAGCAGGAATTGCCTGAAGAAGTCTCTGGAATGGCTAGATTCTCCAACCAAGTAGTTAATTAACACTTTGAAATACACTAGTAGTGCCTATCATGTGGTCTAGCCATAGCATGAGTTGCCTGGGAAAACCTCCAGGACTGTTGCAATTCCCACCTTGAGAGCTCCTGAAAGAATTCAGCCGATTCTTTGTGGTGAGGCTACTTAGGAGTTGAGACCATCACTTAGTCTCATGTTTATCCGTTGTCCCAAATCAGACCATTTGCTCATCCATGCAGAGACTAGCTGGGGCATTCCTGGACCGCCAGAACTTATAACTATGGGAACTTGAATTTGATCCCTATATCTCACTTTTAACTCAAATTCCATAACTCTTGCCACAAGACTATTTTTATTTCTTGCTGAGCCAGAAAGGAAAGACTATTTTGCTGAAGGTGTCCGTGAAATAGTTTGCAGCTGCAAACAGAGGTCTGCACTGTCAGCTGCAAGAACAAGTCCCATTTCCCCTCCCACACGGTATTTTAAGTTTCTGGAAATACTATTTTACCAGCTATTTGGCATGAACATATGACTTCACAGTTCCAGTGTGTAGAATCTTGCAGACTGACTTGTCTTGCTTAACATAGATAGAAGAAGGTCCTTGTTCTCTTTGCTATGCTGTTAGTTAAATGAAGTTTCAGAGGTGAGGACAGTTCAGGGACTGTGGATTAGTCCATGCATAATGGATGAACCTGTTAAGTGGATATTTCAGATGAAGTGGTTAGCACTGAAATAGCTGTCATTTAAATCATCATTCTTAGGTTTCCTCACTAATGGTTGAGTGTATGCATCTCTGAGATTTTATATAAGTTGTCTGTCCTGAGTTTAAATGTTCAAAGTTCAGAATATTCCCTAGCTGTAAAAGCAAGCAACTTATTAACAATACTTTCTTATTTTTCAAAATTTGAGGGTGTACAACAAAGAACAGAGAGCAAACCGCCTGTGTAATCTAAACTGTGATCTGTTCCTGGGTAAAGCAATAAGTGTAAAACAAAGAGACTGGAAAACCAGAGAGAAAACAGGTTAAAATAATCATAATAAATGCAGTTAAATATCTACTGTTGATTTGACTATTTTACTCAGTATAAGGTTTGTATTTAGCTTCGTATGAACTACTGATGTTGATGGCTTAATGCCTTAATATTATTTAATTCTGCTGTGTGCATGGGAGAGGTTGCCAAAAAAGCTTGTGACAGCTGTTGACATGTTGTGCTTCTTCTCACTAGCTCACTATGAACCTAGTGGTTTGGACCAGAATTCCCAGTCTTACACATAGAAGCCGACCATCATAAAATTCACTGTTGAAATTAGTCTGTTGCTTAATTTGAATATGATCCGACAGTTCAGAATCACTGGAGTTTCTACAGCAATCTTTTGGTAAGAATAATAACTGGAGTGCTTTTTCCCTGAGGTGATCCTTCTAGGTCAGGAATGAGACATAATAACAAGGTAATATAGGGAAGGTCTCTACAGCTGCTGTTTTAAAGATAATTAAACACATCAATCTCAAATGGTATTCTTTGACATTCAGCACTCGCTTTAGAAAAATATAGAAATATATGAAGTGACAAAGTCACAAGCTCTATTAAAGATTATGGTTCCACTGTCCTTTCATTTTCTGTAATGTTACTGTGATGCTTTCTCTCCATTTTCTATAAATACTGGCTTAAAAAATTAGTAGTCTATGGCACATATGTACGAGCTATATACTGTGCATGAATAGCAAGTATAGTTTGAAAGATTGAAGGTTTTGCTGTTGGAGTTAGCTTTGCTTTGCATTCAGTGAATCTGATAACATCTACAATACTCAGTTTTGTAGATAGCGTATAACAATTCAAGAGTAGTGTTTTTGCCTGGAAGTATTTCCTTTCTACAAATCTAACAGTTCATGTTAAGCCTCAATATGGTTGCTATCATATTTTACAGGTCAGCCATTGAAAATATTTTGATTCAGGTATCTCTCTCAAATATCTTACAAACCTTTCAAAATTATCCAGAACTGAAGGGTTCTCTTTCTGTCATATGTTTTTTGCCAGAAAGGTACTTACTCCCTTTGATGCAGATTCCTTCTCAGACGAAAATGGTCTCTTGATTCAGTCTCAGTGCTTGGATACTGAAAGGTGTTTTTCTCATTTGGCTTATACTCAGTTAGCCGTAGCATATGTAGACTATGTAAATGTTGTTACTTGATCTTCTGGGACTGGCCCATAACAACTTTTAATTTATTCAGTCTGGCTTGATTAAAATTTTCTTCATATGGGCATGAATGAATATTTAGTGTCCTAACATTGTGTTGTACCATAAGATACCGATATATGTGTATCAGGGTATTATACACTCATTAAAGCTTATAGTTTCTATTGTGTTATTTTCTTTAAGGTCTAATACAATCCACAAAGTGAGACATAATTTGTACTGCCTCAGCTATTATACATTATGGGGATTTCAATCATATGCCTCAGTACTATACATATTCATCAGTAGACTGTACAAAAGTAGTGCTATATCTGGATTGTTTGATTAAAATAGACATTTCATGCAATCGTTTTGCGGAACAGAACTGCTCTGACACACTTTCCATTCAGTACTTTAGATAGACAAAGAAGAAAATTTGGTGATCGCTATAAAGAGGTTTTTCCTAACAACATTTATGTTACATGGTCTCTGAGAATATGGATGGATGTTAAATCTGGAACCTGTCTAGGTAATTTATAGTGGCAATTTCAGTGGTAACTGTGATGCAGCATGTCCTGTTTTGCAGGACATATAGTCCATCACTGCACAGGTCTTGTCCACACGCAGAAGTTGGAGTAATTTGAACTTATCCTGCTAAATTAATGTAATACTTCTATAGTATTGACTTATATTTTTATTTAGATGCAGAAAACAGGTATATGACCACAGTAACTTTGTCCCTGTTTATTGGTATTATACCATGAATGGTACCAGCACATCTAGAATTATTACATAAAATACTAATCCAGAAGAGTAAACCTAGTGCAAAAGAGGCATGAGGATCCAAGTCTGTTTTGAAAAATGTGATTTAGAACATAGACTTATTCAGGCAAGTTTCAATTCAACTAATTTATTACTTCAGTCATTGTTGTAATCTCTGAAAGCAGACAATAATTTGTTTGGAAAAAATTACTTTTACAGTGTATGGTTGGGCATTCATGAGTGTTTTCCACTGCACGCTCATAGTGAATTAAGTTTACACTGGATGTGTTCAATGAACTGATCAAATGAAACTTTTAGAAGTAGAGCTATAGTCAGAATTGTTTGCCTTCAGGCCTGTTTTTGAGGATTTTTCTCACTATTCTGAACAAAGAATTAAACAATATTCATAAAAGCTATTAATGTATCTTTATGGTCAATGGGAAATAAAAACTTCCGTGTAACAGTAGCATTATTTTTAACTAAAATACTTTCCTGTGACCTTACAGGGTTATTTTCTTTTGAAGCTACTGTGAATAGTAAGTCATTCTGTTAAGTAACGAGCAGTATAGAAATAGTGTTTTAAAATTATAGTTTAAAAATAGTTAATTATATTTCATTTTATAAAAGATGTTATACTTCATGTTGATACTGGTAAACATCATTTATATAACATACTCAGTGAAAAGTGCATAGAGAAAAATATACAGCTCATTGGGAGAGGGAAGGGAAGCATGACTTAATAAACTCCGTTCACTCATCCTCTGTGCTAGTTCTCTCTAGCTTTTATTTTTATTTTTTCAAGTGATGCCAAAGAATTAGCAGTGTTTTTTTATGATGCTTAAAATATTTCCTAGTGAAACTGAAGATACCTTGTAAACTATATGCATAAAGTGTACTCAGAGAAAAATCATTAAAGTCCTTGCAACAGTATCACAGAGGCAGCCCACTCCTCATGATGATCTATGATACCGATTTGTTGAAATTTTTTTTAGTAGGTTTAATGCAGTTTGCTGCCTAAGCCTATAATCATGCTTACTGCTCATGCTTTTAGATAAGGCTGGTCTCCTTTTATTAGGAACACAGTGCAGTTTGATTCTTTATAGATTAAAGCAGATCATTAAATATAAATCTCTCAGATGTGTTCAGTCTCATCATAGGCTATATTCAAGCATCATTTTCAGGAAGATAAATAGTGACAGTGATTTATGCTGTATTTTGAGAGTGTAAATGTCACTGTGTGCTTCCACATGTGTTTGGAGAATAAAGATTTTCTTTATTAATACTTTCAGTAGCCATCAACAAGGGATAAAAGTACCATTCTTCTGTTTAATGCTGCATTCTTTAAAGCCTTAGAGTAGGATCATGCATACTGTTTGATTCAAACTACTTAAGAACACTACACAATCAGTGTATATACCATTTAAATTATATGAATCATGATTGACTTCTATGTACGTTTTCTGTTTGAAAGATGGAAAAGTTTTGTGATTGAAATGTGGTCTCTAGGCATGATAACAATGTAAAACACCATAAATGCCTAGAAACAAGGTCTGGGCATTAAGAAAATGGACAAAAGGGCAGTGAGGGAATATAGTGTCACAACTGGAAATAGGAAGACTTCCAAAGACATTTTAAAACGTCTTCCATGAAAAAAAAAAAAAAAAATATATATATAATTAATTAATATAAAGGCGGTATATTCCACAAATAATTTCTCATTGTGAGATATAAGTGCTACTTAAAAAAAACGATAGAGAGTTTAATTCTCTGATTTTTAAGTAAATTGCCAATGAATTAGAGGTCTTCATGAATTTCTCACATCATGACTTTTCTTTCTGTTTAATCAGCTTTCTGTATAATTGAAGCATGTCTGTTTTGTGAATGTGAGATCCAATTAGCTGTTGAATAAAATGTTCTAGAGCATATTTTCTTGTGTACAGCTTTTTAATAATAGTAATAGAGTTTCTGTAAAAAAGTTTGGATAATGATGGTTCTATTAAGCATACTGATAAAAGCATCTGATGTTAGATTGAGTTGCAACTTTTAGTGTTACAGTATGGAATTAATCATTTTCTTCCCATCTCATACGTAACAATAACACCAAGTTTACATGTACAAATTGCTAATTTCCAGTCCTAATTTAATCTTTTTGTTTTGCCTTTGAAATAAACAAAGTATAAAACAAGTTATTCTATTACAAAATCAGTGACATTTTGAGTCTCTTCTGTAAAATATTGCTAATTTCATACAGTCATTTAGGGTGAAAAGAACCCCTGCTCAGAGCACATGAAGTTAGGTGAGGCTGCTCAGGGACTTGTCTAATTTTTGATATCTCCCAGAATGCAGGTTCTGCAGCATCTCTGGGCAAAGTTTTCTAATATATCACCCTTACCATAAAAATGTTTTTCTTTATATTGAATTGGAATTGTTTAGGAACTTCTTCTGACTTTCGTCCTCTTAGAATCCACCTTCAAGAAGAGTCTTGTCTTCTTCGGCTAGTCATGTATGGGGGAATCCAAAACTGAGCTCAGTACTGCAGATGTGGGCTTACAATGGAATAGAGAGAAATAATCACTTTGTGTTTGACTTGTTAATATGTCCAGTATTCACTCAGCCACTTTTGCCTGGACAAATCATTAGGGAATAGGAAAATGGTTGTGGAAGTTTAGGCATGTGAAATGAGAGGCATAAACCTTACCGTGGCAATGGCTGCAGTGGGCAGAATGTGGGCTTTAGCTGCAGCTGTCAGGTGCTATTCCCATTTCTCTTGCTGGGAGCTTCCTCGGATCAAGTGAGGCTCACTATCTCACCCAGATATATCAGACGGTACATGAAGAAGGTATGGTACTGTGTGTGGTTTCTAGCTGGAATATGCTGGGACCCAGGTCAGTGATTTCTTTGCTCATCACACACACACGTGGTTCCAGACGCAGCCTGAACAGAGTGGGCTGTGAATACGATGCAAACTTGTGTTAGTGGGGTAGAGGAAGGTCTGGACAACATGTTCCTTTCCCATTCCTTTTTTATCTAGCTAAAACTCTGCAGAAGTATTTAAGTCCCACTTCCTCCCCACCATAGCAATTTTCTGAATTCATAAGCGCAGCACAAATTTGTATGAAACATGCAGTTTTGCCTTGTACCCCAATGGTTTTAGTTTATTTTCACTTGTACTTTAACTATTTGATAGTAACTTTGGTTAAATCTCAGATATTTAGAACATCCAAGGAGATCAGCCATTCTGTTACATAGAACAAGTCACATTTTGTAACAAAGACATTACTAACAGAGAGATTTCTTTAACCTTCTGTGCTGGTTAACCAGGGCCACTTTCTTAGAAGAGACCTATCTGTGTGCATTACACATCTGTATCTGAAGTTCCACTGTATAAGTTTTAAATGCAGTATTAATTTCCTTCATCTTTCGCATTCTACTTTCAGGTTCGCATTTTTACCTATCTGATTGGAAGAGAAGCTGCTTTTGCTGATAACCTGAAGTGGATGGCCTGTGCTAACAAAGGTTCGTTAACCTTCAACTGTGAAAGTCTTGTTTCAAAACCCTATTAGCAAGCCTTTGTATCTGACCCTTCTATAGATAAGGTGTCACTGACAACTAATCAGAGAGGATGGCTTGTTGTTTTTTTTTTCCAGGAAAGGAAAACACTGATTTATCTTGGAGCATACAATTTAAGAAGGAAAAAAAAAAAAACCAAAAAACAAATTGAAATATGTTTTTCTCTTAAAATATATATGAAGCATTTAAACTATGTGATTTTTTTTTTTCAGAGAACAAACATTAATTTCAAAGCATTTGTTTTATTATAGCTGTTATTACTCAGAGCTAGTTTGATTCCTGAGACCATTGAATACAAGTCCTGTTGAGTTAGGCACAGCAAAACACCAGACATCCTGTCCCTTGAGGAACTGACAGTGTAATTAAAAAAACGGTTTTATATTCCTTAAGGAAGGAACATTAAAACATGTAAGATGCTGAGATGCTATAGTAAAAGGATTGATCAAATAAACAAACAAAAACAAAACAAACCCAACAACAACAAACCACAACCAACCAACATACACACACACACACAAAAAGAAAAAAGAAGCCCTAATTAATCTTCAGGTTTTTCTTTTCCTCTTGGGAAAAAGAAAATTCTTTTTTTTTTCCTTTGTGCCACATTACATTATGATGAATTGCATCAGGTGCTATCCATTTAGTCATTATTTCTTTAACTACTGTTATGTCCAGCTGATGGAAATTACTCAGTTTGAAGTCTTGTCTTAATCAGCTAATATTACACCATAATTTAGTTTAAATAATAGTATAAGAATCCTTTGAAGCATCTTTTTGAAGACAATTTAATCAACAAAATCTTTTAGCTTTTTAGCCCAGCTCTACAGATTCATAAAGATCTAAGTACAGCAACTCAAATTAAGACCAGGCAATAGAAACTGCCTTAGCAGATCATCTGGTCCATGTCTTCGTTATTCCCAGAGGGGAAAAGTGGTCACCTTTGTCATTCTTCAGGACTACTTTGTTCTTTTCAGAGCCATGGTGCTTTGAGTTAGAATGTTACTCATACGAATCAGCTAAACAGTTTAATGACTGTTTTTTCTATGATTTTTTTACTCTCAGTTTAATAGTTAAAATACCTGCTCTCTAATAGCTTACAATGCAAAAATCTTCTACTCTGATCACTAATTAAATACCTTTTTATAGCTTTGAAAATCGCAATTGGAAACAGAATAAGTAACTATGTCAGGCAGTATGGATTTAGAGCTTTTTCTTACAGTTTTCAGCTACAGCTTGTCCGTTTTCTTTTAGTGAAGTAAAGGATTGCAGCAGAGACAGATGAGGAGTGCAGGAAAGCTGGTCTAAAGAGTGGCTGAATGGCTGAACAGCAGTTTGATACTTGCATGGGTAGGCCAGAGTGTGTCATTGTCACTGAAGGTCAATGACCCTAAAATCAATTTTCCTTGCAGTGATTTTCCCCTTGGAAGCACAACACAGATGAAGGCTGTTTGCAGGGTTTCCAGCTGACTGGACAGTGGACAGCAGTCCTTTCCTTTGGAATGGGTCACAGGGGAAATTCATACTACCTTGCAAAAATTCTTTAGCTTCTAGATTGTGATGGTGAAACCTTGAAAACCCCGAGCATGTTTTTCTGTATAAGTAGGACATATCTAGAGGGAGTTGGCTTAATGAAGCAAAACACCATACCATTTTAAATACATTAAAACACTCAGGAACCTCAAAATCCCTCTAGAGCGGTTTGTGAATTTGAAGCAATTTACTCTTCTGTATCATAAGCAAGTGCCTGTTAAGAAAAAGAAAAAAAAACACCAACTAATTTTGTGAAGTAAACTAAGGTAAAAGTTTCCTACCACTCAACGTGCATGTGCCAGATTTTAAAGTGAGCAGGTACTACCTTTTCCCTTAGTGGTCACTTCCAGCAGAAAGCTGTAAAGATATGACTTAATGTATTACTTACCAACAAAACAGCCAGGCTTAAATGTGTTTTTTTTATTTTTTTTCAGTGAAATTCTGTATTGCATTAGTAATGTGACAGTCTCTCTTTTAATTACTATTATTTTTTTAAAGTTTTTATTATGGATCATCACTGTGGTTGGCATATTGTAAAGTGGACAAAGGAGAGGGCTCATCAGTACAAAGGAGCAGAGGCTGAGAAAGCGATGTAGAGAGAAATGCTTTGCCTGTCGGAGGTCTGATAGCGGCTGTAACTGCAGCAGAGAACAGATCAGCCCTGAGGCAAATGGTGCCCCAGCTGTAGCAGTTTATAGATTATTGTATTAGGGCAGGCAAGCTGCACACAGGAAGCCCCAGTCAGATCCATTCCCATTATGAGCATGACCCCAGCACCTCCTGCACTGGGGCTCTGGCGGGGGGTGGCAGGCAGCCAGTTACAGACACTGGTCACCTGCTTGAGAGGCCTCTTAGGTGGGGGGGGCAGGGGGGAATCTCCATGGGAGTTTTACAGCTGCAGTGAAACAATGAATTCCCTCCTTAGTCCCTACTCAAGGCAGATTTTTTTTTTTTTTTTTAATTCTGATATTTTATGAGTTGCAAGAATGTTGCATCTATTTTATACAGTGTCCAGAAAATGAAGAGTGTTGCTCTCCATGTAAAAATCCACAGGAGGCATTTTTAAAAGTTATGAATCTAATGTTGGACATTTTAGAGAAAAACAAGTCTTCTGAAACAATTGTAAGGACTGAGTAATACGGAAAGGCAGCCCACTTGCAGAGCATAAGCGTCTGTCTTTAACCACATATTATACATATCTCATGCTTGTCATTACTGAAACTTACCCATTTCCTTCACATTTTTTTTTTCCTGATGGAGAGGAAAAAAAAAGTAGCTCTGGTGGTAGGAGGCTGTAAGGTAGCATAATTCACACACCAGGGAGCTGAGAAGCAGGTGTTAGAATGCAAAAATTTGAGCATGGATTTGCTGCTGTTGCTTGTGTGGCCTCAGCAGCTGTGCTCAAGAACTTCAGAGCGTCTTTATCTGATGATTAAACCTGATTATCCGAAGAGTAAAGTTTTTAAATCCATGGAATACCTCTGATATCTAGATAAGAGAAATTTAACAGTGTAGGAAGCTAATTCTTGTGAGATTTGTCATTTGTTGCACGTAGATACAAACACGAATCATCAAAAGATCTAAATATATAGTGAAAATTAACTAAGGGAATGTAACCTAACACTGTCTCTAGCTATAATATAGTAACTTTTGGTAACAAGTGTTAAAAATATGGGAAAAATAATTTACGTAGCTTTTGGAATTCTTTTTGCTTTGTTTTAAAGGCAGCTTAAAACTTAAGTACAACAACTTTTTTGTAGAAACATAGTAAATAAATGAACCAGAAATTCATAGAAGTTAGATTGTTAATTTTTCATATTACATGAGTACGGGGAAACTAAAAAATCGTTGTAGATTTTTCTAAAGTGAGCTACAGAACACAAACATTATTCATAAGGAGATTAAACAGACAAAATCTTCATTGCAGGAAAGGAACTTTTCCCAGAAATTACAAATGAAACTGAACTCTGAGATCACATTATAAAAAACCTAGAGAGAATCCATATGGTGGTATCTTATGACACCATCTTCATCTAAGTCTTGTCTTTTATATATCTTTAGCAGCAATTCTTACATTTCATGCAATTCAGTTATTTGAAGCAACCTGATTAAAAGGAATAAAGTCTCTAACACACTCTTTCAACTTTTCATCTGTTGCAGCCTGATATATGAATAAATCTGTGTAACACAGATACAACTAAAAAATAGGATTTTTTTTCACACTAATCCCTTTTCTTCCACTTGCTAACCTTGACTTCGTCAGCTGTCGTACTCACTGGGCAAGGAGCACTGCACGGCCGGCCCGCAATGACGCGCATGCCAGTCCGCGTGCTCTGATCTACCATCTGGCTGCTCCAAAATAGGATGCTCAATGTCACTTTTTTTCTGTCTTAGGATAGTGACAAATTTTCACTTGTCTTTGAGACCTTTATTCTTTGTGAAGTTAATACAAAATTGGTTTTATATGAAATTGATTCAGACTTACAATCTCTTAGTTTTAGGAAATTAGGCTGAAAATTGTTTATTGTGCAGTTAAGAGATATGGTTTGCAAGTATGTTTGCTCAAGTAGGTGTGTCTGCTCATGTGGGGTGTACCTGGTCCAGATGGATGTCTTCTAAATGAAGGAAAAGAAGAAAATTTTTATTTTTTTTTTTTAATCCAGTAGTATTATCAGTGTTTTGTAACATGTTTAAACCTGTATTGGTGCAACACTGAAGTGTTTCAGATTGTTCTGTTTTTGTGGTTTTGTTTTTTGTTTTTGTTTGTTTGTTTCTGGTTTTTGTTTGGTTTTCTTGTTTGTTTGGGTGTTGTGTGGGGTTTTTTTTTTGTTCCACTCCCCCCTTTTTTGTTTGTGTAATCTAGCTAAATAATCTAGCTAAATTTTTTCACTTGAAAAACTGACATTAAAACATTTCAGGAGGCAATCAGAATGCAGAGGTAATTTATATAGTCTGTGATTAAAGAATTTTCCAGGCATAGACATCCAGGAGCTTCTTAAATGAATGTTTAAGGTTTTGATTTTAATGAAGTATGACATTAAAAACTGTTAACTAACTGTGATTTCAACCTCTAAGGGTAAGAAAATATCTTTCTATCCCCTTGGATACAATACAGATTTTTTCAGATAGTTCATCTACTCTGACTTTTCAGGCATTATTTACTATGTTTATATGTTCGTGTTTAGGTGCAGGTGGTGTCATATTCACTGTACACAACTCAGTGCAAGCCGATCTTTGCTCCAACTGTAATTTTGCACACTATTGTAAGAGAAGTGCAAATACTGGCATAACATGTACTGAGAAGTACATGAACTCAACACAACAAATAGTATTGGAGTGATGAGGCAAGACTGCATAGAAAAAGCTGAAAAAAACAGTCATTAAGTCTGTTCTTGAGGACAACTGAAAACTTGTCCGTGTGGACAACCGGAAGTATGTGTTTGATAAAAGGCGAGATGAACATATGTGGAGGTCCCCTGCCTTAAATCTACAGGGAAATGATCAGAGTTGGTGTGTTCTTTCCTTTTAGTGTGTTAGTCCTCACAGCGATTGTACGCTGGTCTAAGATGGAAGAAGAAAGGAAAAAGGCAGATTAGTGTATTTGTGCTTCTGTTTGATTTTTCTGAATTTCTGAATGGCCTGTGCTTTTGAGTATGTAACTTGAAACATGTGAACAGTGCTAAATATGGCCTCTGATAATCGATCTCTTTTAAGCTTTCTGAAATGAGATATACCAAAATTCAAGCACTCTGAACTACTTTAGGAAAAAGTAGGAAGTCACCTATAAAATGACTGATCCACACAGTTCTGAAGTATTTTGAATCCTTGATTAAAAGCATTATAAACCAGAGTGTCCATATATACATACATATATATATAATTTATGAGATTATCTATATGAATAGCTCATATGGCAAATAATCATATTTTGACTGTGTTTTGACATTTAGAGCAAATTAAAAGGACTAGATAGTGAAGTGTCCCTTATTACTCATAGGAAGGAAAAAACATACTTTGACTTGGGAGACTGAGCAGTCTCAAAATTGGAGCAGACAGCATTTCAGAAAGAGTAATCTACACATTACTTTTTTTCCATAAGTGTTATAAGCCAACAATTCATAGATTTCCTAATTAAACTTACTGTACAGCTGAAAAAGCTTTCAGAACCTCAGACAGAAAATAGCTCTATTTTGAAGCCCTATTCCAGCTCCACAGGAGTTGTGATCTTGTCATAACACTAAAATCGCAGCAAGGCCTCTTTCATGAAAATTCTATATTGGCCTTTTCTTGTTAAAGAAAAGGAAAGTATATGAAAGGGAAGTGATGCATTTAAATAAGGCTTGATGAAACTGTAGCCTTCAAATTTGTCAGTCCTTCGTCACCATTGCGTGATGTGGGCTCCAGATGCCAAGTTTGTGATGTATAAAGATACTTGATATCTAAGCTCTGAAAAGGAAGTGGTGACAGCTCAGATAGCTGTAGCCTCTGCTCTTGTCAGTGCTGTCAGGTTGTAGATGTTTTAAAGGATTAACAAAGCTGTGATCACTAAACCAAGCAATTCTAGTTTAGTCTAGACCTGCCATTTGTAAATAACTTATTACTATTATCTGATGTTTAGCCATATCCTATAAGGATAAGCATTTTAGAGCATACACAACTACTTTTCTGTTACTGTAGTTGTAATCTGTAATGTTGCTTGAAACTGGACAAACTGAATGAGACATTGTCGGACAAAGTTAATACCAGTTCTAACTTTTAAAGTGTGCAGCATTAAAAAAATTACCCTCGAGCTTCTTTACCATTAAACAACAAAGTTTTATTGAAATAAAGAGTTTAGGACAGGCAATGCAGTTGTTCATAGTATTGCTGGGAACTCAGTCCTTCAAGACTGGCCAAAGGTTTAACAGACTTCTGTGTTTTCACCAATTGTTACTGTTCAAGGCTGCTTTTTATGAAATATTCCTTTTTTTTTTTTTTTGCATTTCTTCTTTGGAAATAAACAAGCAGAAAACATAACAAACACAAACCACATATTCTTTGTCACAGTCTTCCTTACTTTGTTCTGCCTGGTTTATAACTTAGAATTGTGTCTATTCACAGGGTTTTTTACTCAGATCTCTACCTTAGCTGATGTTCAAGAGAATGTCATGGAATATCTTCACGTTCTTAGCCGACCAAAGGTTATTGACCAAGAGCATGATGTGGTATGGACTGAAGCATATATTGACAGCACTGTAAGTCTGCATGATAAAGCATTTAATATGGGCTTACTGCATATAGTGAGGAATTAGGAGCACAATTATTGTAGTAGAAACACTAATTGTGCATCTGCTTTCTGCTTCTCGAATGTGATAATTCAGTGTAAGAGTCATAACTTTATATCTTTATGTTACAAGTAAGTAATTCAAGATTACTGAACTTTAGCAGATATTTATACATTGTGAATTATACAGAAAATAATTAAACAAACACGAGTAACAGCATAATTTAAAATTTTTGACCTCTGAATGTACTTTTATTAATCAAAAATGGGCATTGAACAGAGGTTGTTTAGACTGAGTAACCACTTTTTCTAATGTTTTAACATGTCAATGAATATGTCAATATAAAAGTACAGACTGAGAAGAATCAGTATTTTTAGTACATGAAGTTGGGTCAGCATCTAGGGGACAGCTGTAGAGTCTTGTGGAAGAATAATGAGAAGATTCTACCTTTGAAAGTGGATTGAATGGGTGATATGCTAACAAAATTGTAGTAAATGTCCAATTTTGACATTCTTGTGAAACATTAGAGTTGGAATAGAACATTGTTATGCAGTGACTGAGCATTCATGATACTTCTGTGTCTGCTGTGGTTGTGGTAAATCATCAGATTTGCAGATAAAGGTTGTTCAATTTCATTGGTCTGAAATGTTTTGGTTTTTGTTTTTTTTTTTTAATCAACTTTCTTTTTCTTATTATGTTTCTTTCAATCCAATTAATATATTTTGGTTTGTATATTATCCATAGAACAAGAGTTTGTAGAAAATATCTCACTTATTATGAATGATGCTAAGTATTCAATATAATGAATGCAAGATTACAGATGACTGGAGGCAAAGCTGTTTGTTTCTTTTTGTTTAGATCTTTACTTTCATGAAGATGGGGCAAGACAGGAGAATCTAATCATCTTCAGTTTGATATTTAGGGGGTGTTGTTTCTTTGATTCTTTTGTTTTGAGTCTATAATGCTTCTAGAAGGTTTAGTTTTAAATCAATGCAAACATATTCTAGGAAAAAAAACAACCTGCAAATAGAGCTTTGCTTCATTTTCACATTTGATTAGGTCTTTTCTATTCTTCAGTTGTGGCCATGGGTAGAGTAGCGTAAAATAAATACCAAAACTACAGTTATGAAGACAAAACAAAAAGTTGCTTTGAAATATTGCTTTAGGGTGAACTTATCTCTATTTCATTTTTTTAAAGAACATTTGAATCCAGTCTCCTTTTTGCTCTCTTCTACTGAAACATAAGGTTGAGATGAACAGAAACTACCTATTATCACTGTCCCTTCAGAGCATCTCTGGAAATGAGGAGATGATTAGGAAAACCTATTTCTTATTCACTTCTTGCTTTTATATGCTTAAAGTAATCAGTGTGTGTGTGTGTTGAAGGGAGTTTGAGTATTTGCTAGAGAGAGTAGCAGGAAGAAATCCATATAAATGGTGTTTTAGTGCAAATCTCCTATTTGTCGTTCACCTATGAATCTTGCACTGAAAATGTTGCAAACAAAATCTTTGTCCTTTCTGAGCACCAAGTCCTCTCTACCAACAAAGTACAAAATGCTGTTTCACAATTAATTTTACACTTTATTCTCTCTTTCATCTGTTAATCTGTATTTCTTTGATTATTGCAGGGAGAAAAATATTCAGAAAAGTTAGTCTACATTTCAGTGATTCTCCTGCAGGTTATGGAAAGGCTAAGGAAAATGAACAACTTAATGTGGTGTGAAATACTAAATACAGCAGGGGCGAGTAAATGCAAGTAAATTTAAGAACACTAGAGGGAGCATAGAGAAGGAATCTCAGAAAACGGGAAAATAAAAAACAATGGAGCTCTTACATATTTGAATAAAGGAACTGTTTAAATCCAAACAAAAGCTGATTTACTGCAATCAAAATAAAATATTTCTAGGTTCTTCTTTCTATTCTTTTCTCACTCTCTTGACTAGGCTAATTAATGTCAGTATACACACATGTATATACACACACACATACATACTCACATGCACGCACGTATTTTAAGGTTCTGACAACTCTGCTCAGGACCCTAATGGGCTGGATGCTGTAGGAAGAGATTTAAAAATAGAATACAGTGATCTGCTTAGTTGCAAACTACCTTTCTGCTCTCTCTACCATCCTCCTCCCCTCAAAAAAACTCATAGACAAAGCAACAGGATAAATTAGGGTAGTCACATACAAAACTCTGGAAATAGCAATGAAGGGAACCTTGTAACAAACCAGATGTGCTTCTGCCTCAGCTAAAGCTGCCTGAGAGCTATTTTCAGAGACAGATTTCCTGGCAATCTCTAGTGTTTTGGCATTGGAAGTGCCATCTAAATAATCCTCTGCATCACATTACTTGTTGATTTTCATAAACAGTTTGTGTCCCCACTTCACCATGGCTGCTGCTTCTTGGACCTTGCCAGGTTAGGAGTGTATTTCCAGAAGACTTAAATGTTCTTGTCATCCAGCTGTGTCAGAACAGTCATCGCTAGATTCTCAGGACTATATATAAATGGTTGTAATCAGTGTCACTGTGCCCTAACAGGATGAAATGTACTTCCTCATTCCCTTCTCACCAAATATCAGAGCTAATTGGCCAGCTGGGCTGTTTCTGAGCAAGCAACATGAGGCTGGAACATACTAGGAGCCAGACAGAAAGAAGCTGGACAGGAATAGTCCTAGGATACAAAACATTTCCCCTGATGCCCCAGCCTGTTCTCATCCAGTATTTGTACAGGACAAAGTCATCTGTGAAAGCCAGAAGTTAGGCCATTTAAGTGTTTGATACCATTTAGGAATGTTCCCAGAAGCATTTTGCTACTAAAACAAGGCATCTGATTCCTGCATCTGTTCACCTTTCCTGTAAGAGGATGTCTGCAAAATGTTCATACAGCTGCCTCTTCAGTGTAGCTTTGACACTCTGAGGTGCTTCCTTACTGTTAGGAAAAAAAAGCATTTATAGAACTGGAAATTCCTGACAAGATACCACATGCAGAAAATGTAACACGGAGGAACCTATATGTACGTCAAGTCTGTATTGCCTTTGGCACTGTTAGGATAGCACCTCTGATAGCTGAAGGGATTATAAAGTAACTGAGACTAGACCTCTCTGGATGACTCCTTGCTTCACAAGCAGCTGAACTGGCTTCTTTTTTGCTGCACCAAGACTTTGTTCTCTCCAGATTTTCCTGCCTTTTTGAAGTAGTAACCAGCCAGCTCCTCGGGTCAGTTTTAGTTACCCTCCATCAGAAAATTCTTCATGTTTCTTCCCTTAAACCCAGGATTTCGTGTTGAAAACATTATCAGTGACTCAAAGCCTCATTTCTTTTAAAAAAAAAAAAAAAAAAAAAGTCTTTTAACATACAAGAGATGTAATCTTAGGAGGTGCCACTGACTCTAAGAGAAACCTTATGGATTTCTGAAATAATTTCAACTTAGGTCTGTGGAAAATTAGGATGATTCTTCATTGTACTTGGTTTAGTCATTCACTTGAGAAATAGTCTTTACAGTCTTATCTTGGGCTAGTTGTAAAGTCAGCTTCACAGTGGTTGGAGTGCCAGTCCTGTAATAGGCTCGTAGCTTAAGTGATGCCTATACCTTTAGCCTGAAATGTTGGGACGGAAGTATGTGATATATGCCATCCAGTGTCTAGTCTTATGATTCAGCATCCTCTGATCCCGAATTCCACGCTTTTCTCTGAGCTTGGTCTCTTTTCCGTTTGTGCTTCTATAGTAAGCAGTTTGATATACGCTAGAAGTAAGTTTGTTGGATCTGTGCAGTTAGATGGGAAAGGGTGTTTGGGCTGCCCAGAGTGAGGGGACAGGCAGACGATTCTTGATTGTGGAGTCAGACAGGAGAGGTGATTGTCTTACTATGTTTGCATTCAGCTGTGTAGCCCATAGGTGCTGTAAAGGCCATCTTGGATGGTTGCAGATGAGACCTGTGCACAGTGAGGCATAGACAGTGAGGTCTGGACTACATTCCTGCAAGTTAGTCTCAATGGAATTCTTTCCCTCAAAGGCAGGTCACATTGGGATCTGATATTGCTGCTTCAACATCACTAAGGCCTGCAAGTACATAATGCTTCAGAAAATACCTTAATGGCTGCTTATAAAAACAGAGTTGGAATTCTAAATGAAAGCTTCCAAATGTACTCTTTCCTGACTAGATATTAATTCTAAAAGTATGAAAGTATTTCTGAGAGGGAACCAAAGACTTCTTTTAAACATATGTACATCTATAGTAATTCAATACAAGGGAATATACTGTGGGGGAAATGAAAATTACCTGAGCATCAGAATAGTCAAGTGAAATAATACATAGAGGTAGTCCCTTGGGATTATAGATAATCATCTATAAAGCACAGAAGCCCTTAACTCTTGTTAACATGTGGAATGTGGAGAAACATTACTTTTTGCTGCAGGAAATGAAGAAAAAAAGACTGCACTGACTACTGACTTTCCTCTGTTTAAAAGCTTGTGATTGAGATTTTGTTTATTGGAGAATATAATTTGATGTACTTGGACCTTTGACTGTTCTTGGTGAAATTTTTTTCTCATAAATGTACCTGAATATATTATCTGGATCTAATGTACCATTGAGTTCATCTCCTTAAGGCTATTAGTTTCAAGCTGTGAACAGATTCAGGCATATGCTACCATGTTATCTCAGAAGATTCCTTTACATAAAAAGAGCAAATTATTGTTTCATTTAATATTTTGAGATGACTGGCCAGTACTTCAGAATTTAAGAGTTACGGGTTTTTTTTAGAAAAAAGTGTTCTGAGTCATTACAGGTCATGATCTGTCATAATATGAATGGTAAGTGGTATCTACTCTTTATACTTTTCTTCAGTGTTAAAGGTACTGTATGTAGATTCTGCATTTGCATTATCTTCACCTTCTCATAGACATATATTAATTTATGGATTCTAGTTCAATTCTACAATTGCTATTAAAAAACCAACCAAACCAAACAAAAACAACAACATAACCCTCCCAAAAAATTACATCCCTCCTTTCTTTTTTTGAAGCAGGATTTTTTTTTTTTTAAATATTTTCTGACGAAGAGGCTGATACTGTGTTAGTTAGGCAGCCTGTCCAAGAACCTTCTTTCCCCTTATGGAGGCAGTAAATTGAGGTAGCTCCACTGAGCTAAAGCCTAGCCTAAGTACTTCTGAAATGCTTATAATGGATGTTACAATAACGTTATTACATATATGGTAAAACAATTTCAATTTATTGATCTTCATCCCTAAAAAAAAAATCAAGTGCTATGTAGGCATACTTTTTACTCTAGTTCAGGTTATTTGCAGAAATTCAGTAGGAAGTATAGGAAGTTCATGTTTCTCAGATAGCTATTACATCAGAATCCAAATGTTTTAAGTATGGAAATTTAGATTCTGGGATGCAGTTATTTTTCAAAAGATGAATTCTGAGCCAGTTCCAGAGAAGCAAGGGAAGCTGTATACATGAAATCCTGTGTATAATATACAGAGATATAACAGCAAGTCCTACAGACTAAAAGCTATTATGCTGACATGATTTCAGTCCAGGAGTTTCTGGTGTGGTATAAAAATGCTGTTTAGTGCTTCTTCCATTCACACAGTTTTCTTTTTGTTCAACGCACAGAAGAGCTTTTATGAAGTAACAAAAATTAAATAGTACCCCATTTCCACTAGCTTCTATTCCCTGAGATATCTTCAAATACTTTTGGTGGCACAAGTTAATTGTGCTATTATAATAAGTGGGTATAGTTAGCATTTTTATCACAGTAAAATGTTCCCTGGGCCTCTATTTCAAAACTAACTTTCAGATTGTACTACTGGAGTGCACTAAAATGCATCAGTGTTCAGAATGCTCATGTATGTCTACAGCAAGTAAATATTGGTAATCACTGCAGAACTGAATGTCAGGGAATGTCATTAATCAGCAGTTGTGAAAAGAAGGTTTACACACAGGCAGGGTTTGTTTGTTTGTTTTTTTTCTTTAATGTTATAAAAACTAGAAATCTGTGCTACTTTTTTTCCCAGTCCCACTTGGACTTGGTTACATGCTCTAACAGTCCCTTTGTGACCAGCATCTCTTAATCTCTAATAATTTACAGCTCTTTATCAGAACATGTCATCACCACTGACTGACTCTGAGGTTCCCATGAGAATTTCCTTTTCTTGCTTTGACATTTAAGTGAATTGGGGTAGGGAAGGAAAATCCCATGCATGGATATCAGGCTTTCCGTCAGGTAGGTTTGTTCTTAAAATAAGGTTCTTCAAGCTCTGCTTTGTCTCCTACAAATGTGCAGTGATCTTTTGAAGACTCTGATATGGGAGAAAAAAGAAAAGGTAGCCCAAGGAATGCCTTCTTATCAGCACTTCAGTCTGGATTAATTTTCCTGGAAATACATAACAGCTCTGACCGTTTCATCTTTTCCAAAACTTCTGTAAGAGCATGATTGCAGTTTGAAGTTGCAGACCATCTGGTCCAGCAATTATGGTCTGCTGTATTTGCACTGGGATCTTATAGATCTGGGAGAGTGCTTGAAGCATTAACAGTGGTGATCAATGCAGCTACTTGTACATACAATAAGAAAAGATTATGCACATATTTATACATAGGTGCAACATCTTTTTATGCTGATGATTAGCAGGCTGCCTGTGGAAATCTTCATTGACAGTCAAATTAAAAAGAAAAAATCTTTGAACCATGACTTTTATGAATTCTGTGGCCAAAATTTCCAGTTTCCATAATTAAGTGTTCTCATTTTGTCCCAAACAGTTCTAATGTTTGTTTTACTGCTGACTCTAGAATAAATGAAATACCATTAACAACATTAACTGTTTCAAATGCAGTAAGATCTGTGTCAAAAGTCAAAACATAATGAGCTCTCAAGGTAGTAAATGAATAAACCTCTCAACTGAATAGAATTAATGCACTCTCATTATCTTTCACGTGCAGCTCAAAGTAACAATGCATGTTGTTCTTTTTTGTTAGAAAATGCACATCTGATTTACTTAGGTTAGGCAGCAGGGTGCTAACAGTACAAGGAATGCTCTGCCACTTGAATTTAAGCTTAGAGCTCTTGCTCACACACCAGCACAAGAGTCACGGTGCCATGTGTCTCAATAAGACACACAAATTGAGACCACTGAAATGAAAACTGGGATGTGCGAAGGAAAATAAAGTTCATAGTGACCTAGTGGGAATATAGATACTTTAAATAAGAATCTGTGCATTGTTCCATGCAAACACAGCATATACAAATAAGGACATGCATAAGCAAAGATAGCACCTATGCGCATGTATGTATATATATGTGTAACATTCAGCTTTTGAAGTATATTTCATTTGATAAATTACATGTTTGTTTTACTCCACTGCTAGTGCTGGAACTATTAGGGCAATTTTCAGTGATTGCATTAGGCAAAGAATATTACTACAGAGAGCTAATTGCTAGTTGTCAAAGTCACTAGAAAAAAAATGTTGTAAGGAAATAGCAATTTTTATTTTGATGAATTAACACTTTTCATGTGTATTGCTGTATATGGTATTTGCACTATAAAATGCTATATGTGATACATCAAAAAGATGTTTAAAACATCAAAAACAAAAACAAAAGTCCTGCACTTAAAGAGGAACATAAAATTTCCTGCTGGGGATGTGGAACATGGAATGCCATCTGTATTATATGGCACTGAGAAAACTGATTATGTTTGGACCTCTATTTCATAGCAGATGGGTTCATTAAATTTAATAGCCTCCAGAGCCTTTCGAAACAGTGTTAAAAACATGTGGAACATGCTGAGACACTTCACTTCTCGCCTCACAGTCATTATAACTCTGGCACAGACTATAAATATTACAGTACTTTATTTCCATTGAAATGGATTACTATTATAATTATTTTTCCTAGTGTACATTTACATGAGAAATGCAGAATGCAAATTTTACTTTTTCAATCTTTGAGATATGCAATTGATTTCTTTAAATGCATTTTAAAGCTCTTTGCATTTGGAGGCTTTGATATAGAACTTATTTTTATCTTCTTCCTGCGACATCAGCAAGCAGCTGTAATGCCACAGCAAAGCTAGGTCTTAAGCAGCTCTGCTCACAGTGTGGTGCAAATAAGACAAGCATTATGTTAAACCATAGACGTGAAATCAGAATGCTGTTACATCTTGGCTTTTAGCTATATATTGATTCTCTTTTCTAATATTTTATATGATAGGGTAACTACATTTTGACCTTGGTTTCTGTTCATCTGTCATCACTGGAGCACAAAGAGATTAAATATCTAATTTCAAATCAGAGTAGTTCCTACAGACACATTGCTTTAAACAGAGTGAAAACTAAAGTCTTTTTGAAATATTTGCAGAATTTGATAACTAAAGGAATATTTTAGTGCTATTTACTTTTTGATTTTAAATCATGTTTCAAAGGAGAACAGGAAGATTTACTATGTTTAAGTGCTTTGACATCTTTCTAACATTCTTCCACCTCTTCATTTACATATTCTGATGTTTAAACTAAATTACATTTTACAAACTGTCGTATTTGATCACAATTTTTATCAAAAAATAACCCAGTTTTTCCCAACAAATGTATCAGCTTGTTCTTGTACAATGTAATTCTCAAGTAATGCTCTTCTGTTTCCATTTCCTTTCCTACAAAATGCTGTGACTATCCACACAATCTTTTACTGTTTTCTAAGGTCACTCTTGGTTTTACTGACCATTTTAATGTGGATTTTACCCTTCTTCACATCACTGACTTCAGTTTTGTCACTGACCATTGCTGATACTATTGTTAAGACCTGAGAATTCTAATAAACCACTGAAGTCTTACTACAGTAGATGATGTATGATGACAGGATTAAATAATGATACCTTACACCTATAATTTGCATTCAGAGTAGTAGGTAAGAATCACCAGTTGCTTAGCAAGGGCAGAGAGTGTAAGGACACAGTAAGACAGTAGAGGTCAATGCAATAAGCAGTTATTGGGGATCTCAAGAGATCTCAAGTATGAAGGACAGTATGTAAAAACATGCACAAATGCATGCTTGTTTCCTTCAAATGGTAGTGTTCTACAGGGTTCCCACAGAAGTGTTCTTTATTCAGGTCTTAAGAATCATGGAGCCCTTGCTTGTGTTTGGTTAAATTTAATTTCATGGAAGTATTTGGGCAATCCAGTATTTACAGCTCTAATACTGTTTCAAAACAGTTACATTCACGAAACACATCTTGGGATTCAGTTTTGGAAATCAGAAGATTTGGTAAGGTTTGAATGTTAAAAGAACACATTTTGCAGTTTTGAGAGCTGTCAAGTGCAATGACATTATGTTAGGACTTTGTTGTGAATTGTTAAGCTTTTTTCTTTGCTGCAGACATGGTGTGTCTTGTGACATGATTGCTTTGCACCAAATTACTGCTGCTTCTTATATGAAAACTGATTGGATGGATGGATGGATGTGAAAAAGAATCCATAGAATTACAAATGTCTGTAGGTTTTGCCTGCTGGACGTTCTCCCACCAGTTACTACATACGAATTACAGAGAATTGCTCTGCTGTTGAATTTGATTAACAGGCATATTCATGCCAAAAGGGTACTGGTCTCATTTGCAGACACCTGCAAGCTGGAGATAGAGCAGCTTGGGACCGTTTCCAGCTGCCGTCTGCCATTGGCATACAGTGCCTTTAGGTGAGGGGACAGAAAATGCTTTTCATTTCCAGCTTGTTTCACAGGGAATTTTCTGGTTTTGTTGTGACACAGAAATAAAATCAAAAGGTGACATGTCACTAACTACAGGAAGAATTTGTTTCCAGATCTCTATATGCTATGGTAGATCCAGTGTATAGGAGGATATGTCTATTCTTAGTGAAAATAACTTCTTAAAAACATTCACAGTTGATAACTGTTTGTCTGTCTTTGATCTTACTGTCTCCATTCTGAGTGAAATTGAGTTAATTATAAGGAAATTGTAGCTATCTTGTCAGATAAATTACCTTTTTTCCTCTTTGTTTTTGTCTTTAGTTTTCACAAAACAGATTTTTTTAGGGTAAATGAAAAAGTAGGAAAGCAATGAGTTTACTATAATGTACAGAATCCCATTCTTTGATCTCATTCATATACGTCATAGACTTTCTGGAAGAGGGCAGTGAAGAAGAAATATACTTTATCTGCACTGCTGGAGTAAAAACCTGAAATAATAAGAAAGACTTATTAAATTATTGGTGCCATTCGAGCTTTGCTGCAGTGGCAGGATTCAGTGCAAAAAGGAAAAGAAGAAGAAAGAATAAAAGGAAATAATGTATTTTGTCGATTGTTCTGCAGATACTGAAGTTGTTAGTTATTTACAGCTCTCTTTTTTTGTAAAGACTGGAGATTTCACATACAACTCAGTCATGCACACAATACAGTATACACATTAAAGTTTATTACAGTCATTATGACTAATATGTACTTTGAAGTTAGTAATTTCTGGAGAAATTATTCAGAAATACATTTTATTCCCAAGGAATAACAGGATGTTTACTACTGATGTTCCTGCTGCTTGACAGCAAGACATACGACCTTTGTGCACACCATTGTGTTTTGTCAGATCAGATCCTTCCACACAGGCATTTTCCATAACGATTAGTTGAAAGGTAATCTAACCAGTTGGTACATGCATGATCTTCAGCAGCATAAGGATCAGCCAGAGAAAGCTTAGAACATTTGCGTTTTCTCTGGAATTCATAAAAGCCATTTCACCTACAGTGATGTTAGAATTTTTTGTGAGGAAAATGTAATCACCCTAAATATTAGTTTATATCGCCTAATTCTAGGTAAACCATTAAAATCTCTAAGGACTCTAAGGACACAAGGAGACTACAGGGACATTCCATTTAAGAATTTATTTCACGGAACTTTTTTTTTTTTTTTACAGTAGTATTTATTAGTATTTAGAGGCGCATAAATATTTCAAGAGAATACACATTAGAAACAGTTTACTAATACCAAGGAACAATACAACTTACAGAGCGTTAGGCCAAAACCATTCCTTGAACTAGATTTTACAAACATTGTATTAAATTAACTTAGATCATCTAGAAATGCTCTCAAATTCGTGATCCTCCAACAAATCAGTCTTAGGTATTGGCCATCAGGTCGAATTGGCTTTTAGGAAGCTCTGATCTTTCAAGTTGTTCAGAGTGACAACAGAAAGCTTTTTAAAAAACAAACAAACAAACCCCCAAGAGAAATGTAGCTCTTCCTGCAGAGCAAGTGAATCTTTATAGAGCCTGATGAATTCAACTTGCAGTGTGAAGAGTCCATTAAATGCTGAGTGGCTATATTGATAAAGTGTAGCTATAAAATGTTGGTGTAAATCTAGAATTGTGAGATACATTAGCCATGTACTTATTAGAAGGGCATGAAGACAGAACCTGTTCCTCAAAACACATCTAATGAAGAAGCAGCAGCATTGATTATGCTATTTTTATCATTTATAATGGTGGCACTGGCCAGATCTGTGGTACCAACCTACCCCCAAACTGATACAAAAATATAGAAAAGAGAATGTATTGTTAGATTAGGAGATTTCACAATATTAAACGATGAAACATTTTTAAAACTTCTTTTAAAAAAATTCTTAGTTTCATAATAGATTTTTAAAATAATGTTTGTAACAATTAGAGACTTAAACCTGCCTTCTGATCTTGTACATCTCTGTAGCTTATAACATCAGTTGCTTTACTCATGCCTGCAAACCTGAAACATGTGCTTCTAATTTGGAGGCACATGATGGTCAAGTCACCTTGCTACTAGAGCACAGTATTTTAGCACGTTGTTAACTTGTTTTCAAAATACAAATTGGGCATTTGATTCTCAAATATTTATACAAAGCCTGGACACGATTTTCATGGAGATTTGTTTGCGGGCTTAGGGAGTATTCCTCCTTCCCTTACAAAGCAAACCAGTAAATTTACACATCTATCTGAGCATCATTCTTGGGTTTCTGACTGTAGCTTTTAGGCAGTACTTTTGCACACAACTTGTTCCTTCTTTCTCTTTATGTTTCATCTGAACTTTTGCAGATGTGCCTTAAGATGGATGCATCGTTGTTTTGCCCTTACCGAGGCAAATTGATAAACAAGAGAAAAGGTGATTGCCTTTGAAAAACTGAAGCCTACCCTTTAGCAGCTGTATGTAAGCTGCCTTTCCTACTGCTTTCTAGTGCACTTGATTCTCAGCAAATGAAATTGTGCTAACATATTTTGCCTTCTTTCTTCCTTTAACATGCATGCCCTATTGTGTATCAGCTCAAATAATCTTATGAGCATATGGTATCTATCTCCTTATAGCCTTCAGCATACTGCTCCATTCAGAGTAGTTCTGGGCCATTGGTTTCTGACATTGCCTTCAAGTGCTAGCTAAATACCAAATTTGTACAAGAGTTTTGCTCATTTAGAAGTGATAAATTGGGGGGAAAATAAAATAATAAAATATAATTATTATTATGAATATGTTTGTTAGGTAACTAACAAAGCAGATTGTTTCCTCTATAAAAATATTCAATATTTTAATTCTAAAAGATAATTGGTTCCAGAACTTAGAGGCCTGTACTGGTTCCAGTCTTTGCATCAGGTTTCTAGAATCAACTAGTTTATTTCAAAATTTTTTTGGAAGACCTTATTTCTAGGCAAGTAAGCAAGAAAAATTGTCCAGTTCATTACAACCTCCCCTCACCCAAACTCAGCTCAATTTTTGTTTGCTTTGACATTCCTAGAATCTTTTGCATCACAGATTCACGTTCTTACAAGATCAATTTAGTTCTCTGTTATCAAAAGCAGATAGATTACTTTTATTGTGTGTAGCAGTCTTACCAATGAGATTCTCAGTGCTGATTTTTTCTCTATGCCTGATTCTTCTGGTCTTGTTCTTGCATGCAGAACTTCAGTCATTTGAAGTCAATCCACACTTTCCCTATTTTTTGCCCTGTGTTGATGTGTTAAACATTCCACAGTAGTTTTGCAAGTACCTTGCTTTGTTTTAGTATTAGCCAAAGCTTTTGTTTTTCCATTAGAAGTTTGTCATTTTCATCATAAAGTAAAAAAAATTAACAACTGCAACAAAAAGAAGCTTAAATAAAGATAATGGAAAGCAAAATAATATTGAATTAAATATTTTAAATATGTTCTGTCATCCATTGATGTCATGGCAGGTTTTATACAGAATTAAAAATATTTTTATTATTAATCCTGTGTCCTTGACACAGAATGATGTAGAAACCTTTTAGTAGGTCAGTTTCACCTTCATACCTCTAAGTAGTGTCCCCTGCACATAAGAAAATGTTTACTTCTACAAGAAACTGCTAGACATTATGTAATTTGCAATAGTTTTCTCCATTGCATGTTTTGTGGTCAGAGTCCCAAGTGTACTACACTTGAAATTATGCTGTTTACATGTAACAGAGTAAATGTCAGCAAAAGATCCTTCTTCATTATTAAATGTACATTCCACAAGGTTAAACTGGATGTCTGGTACGAATTGTGCTTAATATAAATTTTGAAAGCTAGGTCCTAAAAACCTTTCAACATGGTGGATTCCTTCACTCCTGTTAGGTTGTGAATACTCACAGCAGCAAGGGAGAAAGGATTCTCATATTTTTAAGTTGTACCCCTAAAATTCTTGGTTTGATTGTGAGAGTAAAGGAGAGGGACAGAGAGTAAGGGAATGGAAGCAGAGTCTTGTGACACCCTTCACTTCTTCTGGCAAGGCAGCACTCTGGAAATGCAGAGGAAATGGTACCCTGTGAAAAAAGATGGAGAAAAGAGTGATTTGGGTAATCCAGATACACATGTTCTTAGAGCCATTCCCTTTTTAGACTGTGATGGATGATTACAAAATAGACTGTAGAAAAGTATGTCTGTTCTAGAAGTGTGATCCCATTTAATACAATCAGAGTAACATTCTAATAATCACAATTAATAAATCTAAGTTTTAGAAGAAATTCTAGATTGTTTTACATATTCATTAAGTCAAATACACTTCAACTCTTCCTCAGAAAGTGGTTATCTTTAAATGTTGGTCTTACATTGGTATGTAGAGCAAGATCAAAAACCCATTGAACTAATTGCAAGACTCTCATTGACTCTAATGGGTACTGGGTAAGGCTCTTGTTTGGTTTTCCTTTGAGGCCAGTGTGGTTTATGGTGGGAGAAAGAGGATGTGTGTCCAGCTCCTACAAGGATTTATGATTCAATAAATGTTTTTTCATTTCTAGGACTGTCAAAGAATTTACCCTTTTTCCAAATGTGAAAGGGAGTTTATGTGAGAATAGATGAATAAATGAATTAGTATGTATATATGCACCTAATCTTCTGAGGTTGATTCTTTTTTCTCTTTCTCCTTTCCTTCTCCCTGTTGATTCAGAACAAGTCTTTACAGTACAAAGACCCTGCTTTCTGTTGTTTGGGGTTTTTTTGGTTGGTTTGGTTTGTTGTCGTGTTTGGTCTTTGTTTTTTGTTTTTTCTTTTCTTTGAAATACAAGTTTGTTTGTTTGTTTGTTTTTTCTTGTTTTATCATAGTTTTTTTCTCTTACTGGAGCTATTTCTCTGAGAAGGGTTCTAATGCCATTATGAATCACCTTCTTAACAATCTTTCTAAATGTCTCATTTAGAAATAATTAGCATCAGTAATAATTAAAATGATACTGCCTGTTCTTCTAGAGGTGGTATAAAGGCTAATAAATACTAAAGAGTATGAAGGGTATATAAGGAGAAAGAGCATAACCATATATTTTGATGCTGTTTTAAATGGATGAGAACCAGAATCTTGTCATATTATGTGCAATGATGTCAGTTTTAGAAATTTCTTTTCCTTTAGATATTGTAAGAGCGTAAGGCTGAAAAGAATGCTTGTTGTCTAGAATATAGGTGTAACGTTTCAAATTACCTTGTGTGTGTAGACAAAATGGACATTGTATGATTACTTTTACAATGTGAAACCTCTTCAGTGCTCTTAAGGTTGAATAGTACACGATTAGCTGGAGGGTGGTGTGAGGGTTTATTTTTACCAAACTTTATGGGCATGATCAGAAGCTTATTCTCAGTTTCTGCCTTCGTTCATTTCTGCACCTTCTTCTGGCTTCTCTGGTTATTTTCTTTGTATGTCTAAAAGCTTTTGGAAGGGCTATTATTTAAACATTCAAGATATATTTGCTTATAAATTGGAGTTTAAAAACTCTGATCTTACAAAAGTTGTAAAGAACTGTTATCATTTGAGAATCCCTACTCAGTTCTTAACCCACTTATCTACACCTTTTTGGTATCCAGAGATTCTGATAATTTTTGATCTTTTGAATAAAACTGTATGCAATTTAAATTGTGAGCTTTCTGAACTGTTAGTGGTGCTTTAGCAAATCAACTAATGCTAAAAGCAAGCAGAGTAAAAGGAGCTTCACAGTAAATACATTAAAATAAATGAACAAAATTAAGAGAAAAATATTAAAATACTATTTTTTCTGTATATTCCAAATTTTACTTAAATTAGATACTTTATTGTAGATCAGATCATGTTCTCACCTTTGTACTAAACTGTGATCTGGTGGTATAATGTAAGTTTAAATTCATCTTGATCTTCGACTGGCAAAAGAAAAGGGGACACTGTCAAGACACAGATAATTCTTATACTTTGTTAAAGTCATATCATGACCCTATTACTTATATAAAAGCAAAACCAAAGAGTAGTGCAAAACAAACAACCAAGAAAACCCCATATGCAAAGTAAATGAACCACTTTTACAGTGAAAATGGAAGAATATTCCTATGAGTATGGGTTTATTTTCCAGTAACTTCAACACAAACTTTGTAGAGCAGATGCAGACTGATATGACTTAATTAACCATTTAAAAAGTTGATCATATTTAGATTTTGTTGTTGTTGTTGATTCTCATTTTAAAACCAAGATTACTAGACAGTACGTTAGAAATTATTCAGTCATTTACATAAATAAACAGTTATGTATTTTAGAAAACATGTAAAATCTTCAAAGGGTGAAGCCATTTTGTCACAAAGACATTTGTAATGTTTATGTAATTTTTTTAGTGTGCTTTTCTAGTTCTTAATTCCAATCTGATACCTTTGCAGCTCCTGTCTTTTCTCTTTTGCATATTTCACAAGAGCTAACTTCTTTCCCTCCTGCTATCTTTATAAAATTATTTTTAAAGTGAGATCTAGACTTGTAGTTTTCATCTGCATTTCATAACTCTCTTCTCCATAGCAACGTTTACATTTCCTCTGACTGGTGTACTTTGTGTGCTGTAGATACTGCAAAATATGTGGTAGCACAGTAGAACAATTAGATGAACAAAGAAGGATTTGATGTTGAATCCCTTGAAAAATCAAGTGCAACAGCTGTTGGCTCAGTACGATACAGGTTAATGTCACTCTTTTAATATTTATGTCGAAAGCTTAACATCAGGAACAACCCAGTAGGAGGCTACATTTTATTTCTTCCTCCATGCGTGCGTATAATTATCTACAATGTTTTTAGTACTTACATGATTCTAGGAAGTGGAGAATAAGTGCACAGATTATGAAAGAAAAATTGCCAAATGGTAATATTTAAATGCTGTATCTTACAGCACCTGAGTAAGTAGATTTTAAATAAGAAAGTTTACATTTTCTGCTACAAAATGAGAGTTTGAATGTTCTCTCTATTCTCTCCCAAGTTTTTGTCATTTTTGGGAAGAGCTGTGGAAACCTGCCTAGCAATGTATGAAATGCTTTGCATTTCTTTATATACCTAAATAAACCATTACCTACCTCTACATTTAATTATATTATATGATGCCATAACCAACCAACCTATATTATAGCATAACTGGCACATGTGGGTGCTAAGTGTTCTATTATTTTTGTTTCACTCTTTTCTAAGGAGCTTCGCTGACAGGTGTGACACCTTCTTCCTTGCTGTGAAGTACAGGACCTGCATGCTTGGCACAGTATTTCATATTTTTCCTGAAAGATTATTTCCAAAAAGTAGAAGTTCTAATACATTCAATACCAAATTTGGAGTCAGTGTGTAACATGTACAGGATGAGTCTGAACATTTCAAACCACCACAAACTTTGCTATGCAGAGCTGTTAAATTTGGTGCAGTCCAGAAACTAAAGAAAGGGCTGTACTATCAAAACTGAATTCCTACTCATTGATTATTTACTGGCATGTTTGTACTTAATTTCTATTGATTTGTGTTGTATCTGATTATGGAACAATCAAGTCAATAGGGCTGATAGCCTTTTTCTGAGACTGGTGACATTGAAATGGTTGGGAGGAGAATGAGACTGTAGAAATGAGGTCAATTAATGTAAAAGAAGAGACATTTATTTTCTAATTCTTTAACAGAAATACATTGCAATAGTATAACTTTTTGACAAAGATAATTTCATGCAATCATAATTAGAAAAATGTAAAATTAATTTCATAGTAATTTCTGTTTCTCTAATAATAGAACTCATAGTTTTCTGGTATAACAAGAAACTGTGAGTCAATGAGTCTTGCAGGAGAAGTTTGCTTGGGTTTTTTTTCTATTCTTCAAAGAAACATAAGGTTGAATTCTGATCCAACAGAACAATAACTTTATAATTGTAATGTGTTTTCCTTCAAGACTTCTGTACATGGTTCCTTGGAAATCTAGGACATACAGCTACATAATATTTTGAATAAATTGTTCAAAAGGCTATAAAATATTTTAGAAGTGCATGGCCTTTTTGTTTTGACATTGTCATGAAGTCATTTACAAAATCAGTCTTTATGAACTTCTTTTGTTAAGCATGAAAGGAGACTTTTATGAGATTTGGCATGGAGTACTTAGCAGAACTACTGGTCCTGTAACGTGTGCCTCCTGCCTCTAAAGACAGTATTTCACATCTATCTATGGTTTTGTTTCTTTTGCTCATGTTGGCATTGCAGTTTTCTGATCCAAGAAATGCTGCAACGTCCTTGACATTAGGCTCCTTTGCCTATCTTGGTTTGCCTTACCATGTTAGTGGTGTCTATGAGTTTTCTTTTTCTGATAATACCAAACACATTTCCATAAAGGGCTCAAAACAACACTAGATTATTTGCAAATGTGGAAAGCAAAACCCTGTGTGCAACAACAGTGCTGAAAAACCTCCTACAGTTATTTATTTTGTGTTACACTGTGTGACAAGACCCCAGGTTGACCTGAATTTATAGGTGGGAATCTCAACATGCCTTACTGGAATCAAGCGCACTGTGAACCTCAGAGGACTTTAGGGCATTTTTTTTACAATAAAAATTAAATAGGAAAATTTGTTTGGTAAAGAAAATTTGGGTTTTCTGAGATAGATTAAAATGAAAGAGTTGGAACACAAATTCCCCTCCCTTGTCTTTACTGTGTCCTTGCAGTGCACTATGATGTATCTTCTTTAAAGACAGTCACCAGAGGGAGAAACACTGAGGGAAACAGGTAGGAATAGGAGGTACCTTGGAATGGTTGGAGCTGAATAAAGACACCAATGTAGCATAGTTTCCCATAGATGCAAGTAGAATAGAAAGATCTGCAGTGCTTTTTGAGGGTCAGGGAAAGATCACATAGTTTACTGCAGAGCTGCCTCTTGGCAGTGTATAAAGCAAACCACAGGAATCAGAGGTACCCGCTGGGTTTTACACAGAGACAGGCAGTTCTTAGACTGTGTAATAAAGGGTCAGACCTGAGGACTATTACTGTTATTGTCAGGAAAATTGTTTGTTTCCTATGGCCTCCCAGAAGGTGTAATGTCAGACAAATCTCCATGGTTTATTTCAAATGAAATCGAGGCAATTATTAAACGGAATCACTGACATATAGGATCTTGTAATAGCCAAGTTTCAAGTCAGCAACAACATAAAGGTTTGTCTGGCTGTAACAAAGGCAGGGTGTGGGGTTTTTTTTTGTTTGTTTGTTGTTGGATTTTTGATTTGTTTTTGTTTTGTTTTGTGTTTGTGTTGGTTTGGTTTTTTTTTTTAATGGAAAAGGCTGTGAACCTGCATTATGAAGTGCAGAAGAAAATTGACAAGAATGCCAGCCCAGGAAAAAGCATAATGGAATGTAAATCTCATCTGCTGACACTATTATTCCTTATCAAGGCTTTCACTGTGAATATTTCAGAGCAAGGAAATATTCTTGATTTTATAAAAGGCTATAAATGGGATTGACAAACCAAACTGAGCAACAGATAATATGGAAATCTGATTTGTAAACTCAAAACTAAACTAAATGTGCTCTTAAAAATAAGGTCAGTAAAAGCAATAGGTCTAGTTTCTTATATGAAAGTGTGTAGCATCTCATTTGTGTGGTAATTATTACTAGGAAATCCCCTCCCGCATTCTATCTGACTTTAATTTCTCACATGGTAAAGCTTGACCAAACCATATTTATCTGAAAGGATGTGCTTAAATACGAGGCAACTCAGGATCTGAAAACAAATAATAAAAATTACATCAATGAGTACTAATATTTGTATAAGGATTCAACTTAAACTGAATTCTCAATAGAACATTGTGTGTGAACATGCAATTGTGGTTTCAGTTTTTGTGTTTGTTCTGGTTTTCAGTGTTCTTTCCTACCTCCCACCACCCATTCCATGAACCTGTCTCTGTGTGGACTATAAGCTTTCTGGTTTAGTTTGAATGTTGTCTGGAAGGAAGTATTTCTCCAATAATACTTCTGTACCTAATACTTAGTATGTTGCCTTGGATGCCTTGACTGTACTTAAAAGTACTGTTTTGTAGAATATGGCATACCAATTAGATCATTATGAAAACATATGAGTTTCCTGTGTGTAGTGGTCTTGGGTACACTGTAGAGTTATTTAGTATATATTTAAAAGGTGGAAATTTGGACATCATTCTTTCCTGCATCTGTCTTTATTGGAGATACCAATGAAAGGATGCTTGTAATTTTTACAGGAGTTTAACAAGAAGCTGGCATTATAAACAACTAAAAAAAACCCCAACAATAATTGAGTGTTACAGAGAAAACCAGTTTCAGTGCTACAATAGGAAATTAGAAAACTCAGATTGAAAGTTTCTCCTTTTGTTTGAATGAAAAGAAGAAAAAGCTTCCAGTTATTAGAATCAAAGTAGTTAACCAAGTCCAAGACTAAGTAGATTAACATTTAGAAAAGCTTTAAACTGCTCTTAGTAGTGCTCTAGCCTGTTATACAGGATTTAGCTTGTGTATTTACACTTCATCAAGCATCTACAATTTCTACAGCAACTCTTGTATGTGGTTCTGTATAATCAATTATTTAAACAGGCTTCTGAAGAATCATAGAATGTACTGAGTTGAAAGTGACTCACAAGGATCATCGAGTTCAACTCGATGCATATGACAACCCCACAGTTCACACCATGTGTCTGAGGACGTTGTCCAGTCTCTTCTTGAACACTGTCAGGCTTGGGGCTGTGACACCTCCCTGGGGAGCCTGTTCCAGTGCTCCAGCACCCTCTGGGGGAAGAACCTTTTCCTAATGTCCAACCTAAACCTCCCCTGGCACATCTTCCTGCCATTCCCTCGAGTTCTGTCATTGATGACCAAAGAGAAGAGTTCGGCACCTACCCTTTCTCCTCCTCCCCTTGTGAGGAAGCTGCCGTGAGGTCTCCCCTTAGTCTCCTCCAGGATGAACAAACCAAGTGACTTTAGCTGCTCCTCATATGGCTTCCTCTCCAAATCCCTCACCAGCTTCGTAGCCTCTTCTGGACACTCTTCAGTAGCTTAATATATTTTTTTATCCTGTGGTGCCCAGACCTGCACACAGTGCTCCAGGTGAGGCCGCACCAGTGCAGAGCAGAGCGAGACAATCACCTCCCTCCCCCGGCTGGCAATTCTGTGCTTGATGCACCCAGGGCACGGTTGGACTGTTAGCTCATGTTCAACTTGCCATCGACCAGAATCCCCAGATCCCTCTCTGCAGAGCTGATTCCAGCTTCTCATCCCCCAGTCTGTGTGTACAGCCATGGCTGCCATGTCCCAGGTGCAAAATCTGGCAGTTTCCTGTTGTTGAACTTCATGCGGTTGGTCCCTCAGTTCTCCAATTTGTCCAGATCCCTCTGCAGGGCCTCTCTGTCCTTGAGAGTGTTGACAACTCCTCCCAATTTTGTGTCATCAGCAAACTTACTAAGTAATCCTTCAAGTCCAGAATCTAAGTCATTTATAAAGATATTGAAGAACCCTGCAGAACCCACTAGTGACTGGTTGCCAGCCTGACATAACCCCATTTACTAGAACCCTTTGAGCCTGGCCCATCAGCCAATTGCTCACCCACTGCAGTGTGTGTTTATCCAGCTGTATGCTGGACATCTTGTCCAGGAGACACATGTATGTCATACTTTAATTCATCGTGGCTCGTCTGTTGCTATTGGATTATTCAGGTTTTAGGATGAAAGTATTTTACTTGCAGCAGTTCTTCCTGTCCTGGATTTTGTTACGTTTTGTATTGTGAAAATAGAGAAATTGTGGCTTATTGCTTTCAGTACTTGTGAATTAGAGATAATGTGAGAATTCTCTCTTATGACAGATTCTAATGTGGACATTAACTTCTAGCAGTGTACTCTATGGGAGTTGCTTTTTCTGTCTACTTTAATTCAGAGCAATGACAAAAGGTCAGTCAGAAGCTCACTGGAAATGTTGAAGGTCTTTTTGCATTTGGTATTGATTCACCTGCCTGTTTCCCTGTTCACCTGATGACTAAAGAAGCAATTTGTGTTGGAAAAAGAAATTTTCTGAGAAGGTAGATGTAGCACAAGGCTAAATAGCTGTGTATGGTGAATTTCTCTACAGGTATGAAAGTAGGAGGAGAAGAAATCAGAAAAAAAGGAAAACTGTACTGTGGCTATAATAGGTTATTTTTCTGAGTTCCGCTCCGTTACCTACAATGGGTTTTCTTTTTCCTAAAGTGAAAGCAGAACCCATTTTTCAACTCTTGATAAATAAGGTATTTTATATGTAATGGAGCATACTGCCTGCTCTTCATGCCTTTTTATGTGAGTTGTTACTTACAGTAAATACCGTGCATGCAACCAGGTATGGCTAATCTTGTCTGAGAACATCTGTGTGATATAAATATGCATATATGCATAAAAAGTTACTTTCACTTGCATATATGTACATGTAATCATACTTGTGTTCGCAGTGTGGAAATCTATTGTTCTATGCATACATTATTGTATATTATGTATATATGATAATATGTTTGCATAAGCAGTCAGTAACTTTCTATTATCATTTTGGTATTCTTTCCTGTGCCACAGAGAATAAAACCTTCTATTTAATATGCTAAAGCTCTCTTAATGTCAATTTCATTCATAATAAGTGTAGGTTTAGATGTTTACAAATCAAGAATGCCTGGTTTTAGAACTAAAACTATATTTATGTTGAATTATATTTGTGTTGTACAGGAAGATAGAGCTATTATACTTCACAGTTCAAGTGTGATACTATATCTGATGAAAAAATAGTCCCTTTCTGAGTATCTCAGTAAAAAATTGCATGGTGCTTTTGTAATATCTAGTAGAGAAGCTTGCAAATAATAAACTAAGATAATAAGCCCTCAATAAGTTGAATCAATTGGCAATGTAAACCTAGTTTCTCTAGTTTCTTTCCTTTATACTTTGTTTTATATTATGTTTGTGATTTTACGAATACAACAGCTGAAGTAGCTGTTCAAATTAATTTAATGTATAATGATTGCTTGTTCTGTTTTGTTGTTTTCCAGCTCCCTCAGGCTCAAAAGGTAAAATATTTTAATAAAATCTTAGTCATTCAAAGTAATCGCCAGTCCTCCATATTTCCATGGTGTTGTGAGTGCGGTACAATTGTGATCAGTGAAACAGTTCACTGTAATGGGGGCTCTGGAGTTGTGCAGCAAGAAGGGTTGCTGACATCAAAGCCAGCTAAGGTACTTGCTGAGAGCAGCTCTTCAAACATATGAGCTATTTTAACATGATAGACATATAGTAGCCTTCAACTTTAAAACAACAGGGAGGCTATTTTATCAACAATTTGAAATAATAGGAACAGTAAAAAAAATCACCCCATTACTCCATATGGAACATCTCTGGATTATTTTGTCTTTATTGCAGAGACTGCAGACCCTATGGTATGGCTGGTAGCCTTTCACTGCTCCCCACTGTCTCTGTCAACACACCTTTGAATATGTCCAATGTTTGACTTCTCTAATAGGTTGCATACAGTTTTTGTATTATATGCTCTTATCTTTGAACTTCTGCATCACTATGATATGCTATCGGTCACCACTGCACATCATAGTAGCACAGTGATTGTGGCAAACTCAAAGAATTGCTCGATGCCTGTTGCATCCTCCTTGTATAATTCACAAATATAATTAAAGCTTCCAGAAAACAGAAAATCTAGCTGCTATATTTTGTGGTTTACAATGAAAAATATTAAAATTAAAAAATGAATGGAATATAATGGGAAATAGCAATACTCATCCAAGTCATGCTGATTGACCTAGGTAAAGGACATTTCGTAAGAAATGTCATACCAATTAATCAGTTAAATGTCACTGTTGTTAACAGTCTTGGATGATGATAGTAGTTCAGTTTTTAATGAAAGCTGTAGGTTAAGTGATCTTCAATTAATATCTGTTGCAGAATGGTCAGGGCATCCACAGAACTCAAAACTTTAAAATGGTTAATCAATGTAGCTCATCAACTTTTAAATTTAAAAAGCAAGAAATATGAGCATGGGAACTTTTAGCTTTATGATGTTATGTATATTTGAAATGTCCTTGCTTGTGCAGCTCAGAAAATTTCTCTTTCAAATCCACAGGTAATATGCTGTTTGTTTGTATGTCCATAGGTTGCCCTTGTGTTTTAATAGTTGCAGAGCCTACCAAATCAAATGTGACGTGGTAAAAAAAACTAGTGGTGTGTTTTTATGTGCTGTTGTTGTTGTTTTTTCTTCTGGAAATAGAAGGTTTAAAGAAATCTTTCATTTATATCTTTGTGGAAAAGTAGAAGGACTAAAAGATTGTCTAGACTGGCTAAATACGGCTTTTTCCTGTTTACATACTTGTCTAAAAGTTTATGCAACATGCTTCTCTTAGCAGTTTGCAGAAAGGAGACAGAGTGCTGGTGCAGAAAGATCTAACCAGTCAGGCTCTTTACCAGATTGAATAATGTGGTGCTCTATTATACATTCTGATGTCCACAATTTGGAGCTATTAAATAATGTTCTGGTTCAAATTACTCAAGTTCAAGGTTAGTGAAAAAGCACACAGTTTTCATGGGAGGTCAAAAATGCCAGTTTTCACTGTGTTTACCCCTAGAGCAAACTAATTCAGAACTAAAGCCACATATTTTGTGTATATATGCATAATATCTAGTTGACAGTATACCACTTTCATGCAGAGAAAGGAAAGGGGTGGAAAGGAAGGAATGAGATGGGGAGTGAGGACAGAGACAAGTAATCCACAAGGGCTTTTGGTAGCTTCAGGTAAGAAAGAAGGGTTTTCATAAGTGTGGCCTGATAGCTTATGAACAAAACAAGAGAATCTCTTGTGATCTGCAAGATCTGCAGGTGAAGGGAAGCAGCACAGGGCTAATGCATGTCGTCATGAATTATTTAGTCACTAGTGTACATGTTTTGCCAGATGGTGTCTGAACTTGTACTGTATTTTTGTTGGAATCTATGTATCATCTTGCAATTTTTTTCTCTATAAACATTTCAGTCATGTCTCTCTAAACATGTTCACTTTAATCTTTGAGTGATCTAAAAGAAAAATGTGGCATTCCAAGTTTACCTTTAGTATTTTATAGCCATTATAAATACTTGGTCATCTTGATGAAATGTGTTATGTCTTGTATGTGAAACACTTTAGCTACAGTCTTCTCAGCATTTAATCAATGTTCTATGGTGATTAGCTATTAATTTTGAAGACTTGTAGGTTCTCAACTGTCTATAGCAGTTAAATAACAATTAAAACCTGTTACTATTATGCTATCTGCTGTAAATCAAATTGTCACAAATTCAGAACTGGAATGCAGGTGAAATGAAGTATGAGGAGTGTAAGATGGATTTTTGTTGCAACATCACATTTGTCTGGAAAAGATCTTTGTGATATATCCTATACTTAAAATAGAAAATACCACCCCCCACCCCACTAACAACAACAACAACAACAAACAAACACACAGAGAAACAACAAACAAATATTTCAGGTGGTAGAGATGCCAATTTAATATGGTTGTGTAGCTCTCAGAAGAAAATACATCTAGGAAGAGCTAATGTATGTAAAAGAAAGACCCACTATCCAGACAAATGAAATAAATTAATGTGAATTTTGTATGTCATCTAAGTTGCTTTTCTGCACACTTTTAGGTAACCATCCCACGGGGCTGTTAAAATAGTAATAAAACTAGCTAATAACTCAAATTTACCAATTTGCAGTCTTTTTCAGTTTGGCTTCCAAAATGACCTTTATTTTTGAAACACTTTTGAGAGGCAGCTTTTGTATTCATCTATGAGCAAAACTATTCTTCCTTAATAGCTCAAAAAGGTGTTTTGTTTCCTAGTAGGAAAACTTTACTTGCTTTCTTGAGTAAACACAGCAGGATTCAAAATCTGTTGTCCTACTCCTGCTGCGATGTTTTGTTCTACTTAGCTTGTGTGAAGAGGTAGAAGTGAATAAATTAGGCACACAAACCAGAAACAGATAGCTGTGTTTAGGAACATTTAGGATTTTTTTTCCATTGTTTTCTCTTGGATGGAATCATATTTCTCCTCCACACAGAAATGTTTGATTATATTTTTTTGCCCAAAAGTTCCTGACATCTTTCTTCTCTCTTTCTGTGTTATCCCTTAATTTCTGTAAGTAGTACTTTGCCCTCCTTTTATCTTGATGCTATCATCTTTCAGCCATTTGGGAGCATCATTTGTCATTCCCTGCATCATTTACCTTCTTATACTTTGAAGTGTTGAATTAACTGTCACTGGGAATAGAAGACAGAAAATTTGCAAAGCAACTGTTTCATTGAAGTGCATGACTAGAGATTTTAGCATTTTATAAAATTATAGGAGTTAAATTGAATCTAATGAAGGACAAGGTAATAATGAAGTAAACATGTTGACACTGGTTCCTTTGGAATTAAGTTGAGTGATCCATTCAGAAAAGTACATTAAAATTTTCACTTACACGTAATCACAATCTTAAATGTAGTTTCCAAATTTCTGTCTCACAGTCCTTAACAAGCAAGCTGACTTTTAATAACATTTTTGAGTCAGCATTTTGCACACTCTAAGGAACCTTTTTACAATGTAAGGGTTGGGTTTTTTTTAATTTCTATGTGCTAAACACAGAAATATCTCTTTAACTTAATACACTCACAGAGGTTCCTATATTGTCCCAGGCCATAATTTGTATCTGAGCCAAAATAATAGCTATTCCTTATTTTTGTAGTTTATATAAAACATAATTAAATGCTCAAATTCCAGTTCTCTGATGCTCCCAGCCTGCACTGTGACTTTACTCAGCACGTAAAAAGCACAGTAGTCACGGAAGACAGCACCTCATGGAGGAAGCCTGTGTGGTTTGGGGAAAGGAAGAAAGGGGATGTGTTCAGAAGGTGGCAGGGTTGTAACACAGTAGTGATGGAAAAATCAAAAGCTTCAGAATGAACCTCATTCTTCAGATACATCCCTACAGAACTGCTGTCTGCTGTGCATAAGGTTTCAGCAGCAGCATTTCTGGCAACCACTCTCCACACTGGTGCTTTGTCAGAGTGCTCGTGGTTTTCCCATGCCCTACAGTTTCACCCCACTTCCAGTCTCTCTGAATATAGTAATGTTTGTCCTCTACTATTCAAATTGCTTCTTCACAAGGCTCTATCAGCTATGCCAGCAGACCTTCATTTTGACTTATTTCCTCACTCAAGTCCCTTAAGTTGTATTATATTCCATTTCTACAGACCAAAGGTTCCTGTGTCAGCATAGCCCACCTCAAACAGTTGCTCGAGTGCCACTGTTCAGCCCCATCACACCTTCAAACCTTGCTTCATTTTTTGATTCGGAATGCTTGCTCCGATTTTAAGCTCTATCCGCTAGTTAAAATGGCCTATGGACCTTTTCTGCTGTTCAACCTGTTGGTAGTTTATTTAAATATTGTGGAAATCAAAGCTCCTGTTGCAGTATGGTGAAAAATCAGCCAGGAACACTGTAGGTCCAGATAGATCAGACTTCAAAGGAATATTATTAGGCTTGAGATTAGTCTATGAGCAAATCTGGTCGTTGTTGTGGTTATTTGATAGTTTCCATGAATTGGAATTAGCGGGAGATGAATCTGACTTTACTGTTTGCTGCAACAGGTATCCCGTTCTGTGGAAATGCACTACAGTTATTCTGTAGTGATATTCTTTCCTGTTTATGTGTTTCTGGAGTAATTCTGGAGCCTGCCTTAATCTTTGTCCTGGGAAACAGATGTTAGTGCTAGATGCGAAGCTAAACTCTCTTTGGTTCTTATGCTTCGTGTGAGGAATAAGTGGATGCTTGTTTCTTGAGATTTATTTGGAATTGTGTTGAGGGGTGGTGACCCTGTACAGCAAGTAGAACTAAAGCAAAAATTAACAGCTCAGCATAAAGGTAGAAACTTGAAGAATTTCTTAAATGGTTGGTGGAGCAACAACTGCTGCAATATGAAAACTTAATTGTACACTGGCAGTACTGAAAAAGAGATGCTCAGTCAACATAGCAAGGAGTCCTTCTTTTTAGTTGTTTGTTTTCAGAGAAGAAACTTGATTATGAAGAAATACCTTATTGCAAAAGAACCCTGCCTGTGTATCCATGGTCTGCCTGTGCTCAGGAGTTCCAGTCCACAGTGTGCCTTTGCCACAAGAGGGGCTGTAATGAGCTTTCATGCTGCTTTCACATTACTGTGGAGAATTCATTTGAGATCAAACCACTGGTGTAGACAGCAGAAGCCACTCACATCCCATATATCGTTGGGAACTTCCAGACACATTCACTGGTCTTGTCCTGCCTGAGGAAACAGGCAGACCAATACTGGTCAATAAATTAGTCTGACTAGTAGAATGGTGAAGGCTACCGAGGTTTGAGG